>NC_140589.1:618259919-618865857 GCF_964204655.1 Triturus cristatus | reverse complement strand
TCGCTCATTCAGAAGCCACGGTATATGGAGATGTCTTATTCCAGGCTCGGGGTTAAAGTGTCATGTCCCATCCCAGGCCAGGGGTCACAACGACGTGGCTCATCCCAGGCAGGGGTTACAGGGACATATCTCATCTCAGGCTGGGGGTTAAAGTGCCATGTTGCATTCCATTTCGGGGTATAAGAGCACGCGGCTCATCCCAGACCAGGAGTCCAAATGATTTGTTCACTGGCTAGAATTACAGAGCCTTATGTAATCTTGGACCAGGGGATACAGGCACATGTCCTATCCCAAAGTGTTACAGGCATACAGTGGTCGAAGGGTATTTAAAAAAGTATGGGAAATGTGATGCTGGGTGCAGTGGTCCCAGTCTCTGAGAGAAAGTACTGCAAACATGTAAGTCATCATTTTAAACTTGCATTTCAAACAGTGTAAGATAGGCTATGCAAAAAATGTGCAAAAAAATTGATGAAAAAGTGCTTCTAAAATATAGATTTTAGTAATGCGCAGACTGTGTGTAGTGCGATTTTTTTTATGACTGTCCTCTAAAAGGACACACTTCACAGCTTAGCTCCCTTACAATAAATGATTCCATCAATTAAGGCCAATAACGACTTCCAAGCTTCCTTTACATTTGCAAATTTACCAGTTGTGCACATTTACATTTCTTTCAGGCAAGCAGGCACCCTGGCAAGATAGCTGACTGCCCACCTTATGTTTCACAAAACAGGAGACTCCTTGTCTTACACTTCAGCTGAAGCATTTCCACTCTCGGAATTAACCATCCCGGCATGGTTGTCTTTTCACAAAAAGTAGGGGAACTGTTTTTCTAAAATAAAAAAAGGATAAGCACTTCGTGCCCCTCAGATCCCTCCCATTCCGATCCCTGCAGGTCCACGACTTATGTTCGAGAGGCCACAGAGACATGATTCAACCCAAAGAGGTTTCAAAATCCGGTCTTAGCTCAGGCTACAGGTTACAAGGCCATGCCTCATTACAGGCGTTTAAAGTGTCATGGCTTGTCTCACACTCACACCAGCATCTGCCTATCAGCAGGCAGGCAGATGCTGGTGCTCCAGGCTCTAGGGAAAGTGATCTTTATTCTCCTAGGTGATGTCTCCTCACTCAGCAGGGATACTACCAGACCTTGTTCCCCAGTCCTGGTCAGAACAAGCAGAAGTCAATCAATCAATCAATCAATCAATCAATCAATCAATCAATCAATCAATCATTTGTAAAGCGCACTACATACCCAGGAGGGTCTCAAGGCGCTGGGGGCGGCGCTACTGATCAAACAGCCAGGTCTTGAGCATCCTCCTGAAGGTCAGCAGGTCTTGGGTCTGTCGTAGGCTCAGTGGGAGGGTGTTCCATGTCTTGGCGGCGAGGTGGGAGAAGGATCTCCCGCCGGTGGTTGTTCTTCAGGTGCGCGGGAGGGTGGCTAGTGAGGTCAGCATAGCGTAACTGGCCATTGGGGATGTAGAAGGAGAGCCGTCTGTTGAGGTAGGCTGGGCCGGTCTTGTGGAGTGCCTTGTGTACGTGGATGGGGAGCTTGAAGGATATCCTCTTGCTGACGGGGAGCCAGTGCAGGTCCCTCAGGTGGGGGGTGATGTGGCCGTGGCGTGGTACATCAAGGATCAGTCGTGCCGAGGCGTTTTGGATGCGTTGTAGTCGTTTGATGAGCTTGGTCGGAGCGCCCGCGTAGAGAGCGTTTCCGTAGTCGAGTCTGCTGCTGATGAGGGCCTGGGTGACTGTCTTTCTTGTGTCTGTCGGGATCCATCTGTAGATCTTGCAGAGCATGCGGAGGGTGTTGAAGCAGGAGGGGGAGACGGCATTGACCTGCTTGGTCATTGAGAGCGTTGAGTCGAGGATGATTCCCAGGTTGCGTGCGTGGTCGGTGGGTGTCAGGGCTGCTCCCAGTGCCGTCGGCCACCAGGAGTCGTCCCAGGCTGAAGGGTTGGTGCCGAGGATGAGGACCTCCGTCTTGTCCGAGTTCAGTTTCAGACGGCTGGTCTTCATTCAGTCAGTGACGGCCTTCATTCCTTCGTGGAGGTTGGCTTTGGCGGTGATGCGGTCCTTGGTGAGGGAGAGGATCAGTTGTGTGTCGTCGGCGTAGGAGAATATGTTGAGGTCGTGCTGTTGGGCGACGTGCGCGAGCGGGGCCATGTAAATGTTGAAGTCATGATGGACAGCTACAGACTGACGACTTGGGTGACTCAAGCTCTCCTTTATGTAATCACCATGCAGGGGATTCTTCCGTGCCAATACTAAGCACATATGTGATAACTTTAGTATTGAAGAAGTTCTGAAACTGGAACGAAACATATTGGCTGAATTGTTGTTTTTGATGCTTTATTCAAAAAAGTTAATAAAATAAGGGCTTAATTTTGGAGTACCTGTTTGGAGTGGATAGTTAATAATTGGATTTTCAAATTTTCTCAAACCCCAACTTCTTAGATAGAAAATGTCGAACATGAAGGCCATCTATTAAAAACAGCACTATTTGTTTGTAGTATAACTTGAGCCGGAATTGACAACCTCAAGACATTTACGTATAGTCGAACTGAATGGCCACAATTTTCCTGTTAATTATTATTGGCAGTTAATAATATATCACAAATCAATCTCCTGGAGGAGCATATACTTTATCACCTTCATAGTTTAAGAGAATTAACTTATTGTTCCTAAGCACATAGGCAGCACTGAACATCTAAAAACATATTGGCAATGAATCAAAATTAACATTCATAGACTTCATCCATGCAGACATAGCGTGTTGTTATTTTGGGACCCAGATTGGTTCACTGATAGGCATCCATGTATTCATCATTTGTTATGAGGAAAAGTTAGGAATTCATCAAATACATTAGGTCCTATGTTAGATGTTTGAATCTTAAACATTTTATAGGTCTCTTTTTTCACATCTTGCACTGTCTCTTTCCTGCTTTTCAGACATGGTTCAATCTGATGAATGCCTGTGAAGTGAATGTTGTCTAGTTTTCAGGGATGAATGCCTGTGAAGTGAATGTTGTCTATTTTTCATTTCTGATGGTTTCTTCATCATGCATTGATTTTGGACGATGGGTAATCTTACAAAAATGTTATTTTTAATTATAAACATTACTATATATATATATATATATATATATTCTTTAATGTCCGATTAATTAAAATCATTACAATAAAACAACACAATTCATAAAACAGGGCAATTTCTTACATTCCTTAAAGATAATGAGGAAGTGTTAACATATCTTTATAACTGTTAGAAATACATAAAATATCATAAAAAGGTATTTTGTTCATAACCGAATATAAACATTAGATTTCATTATTATTCACCATACATATTAGTAAACCCATCCATACAGATAATGTTTGAGTCCCCTCTTGTCAGAGCGCCTTTAGGCCACTTGCAAGGGAGTAGAATGACGTCTGATCCCAATGCCTCTCCAAGACTTTCCCGCCGCCAAATTTTATACTTGCTCTGCAAAAAACCCCCAGGGGGAAAGGGGTCTGGGACAGAGAAGAGACTGCCAAGCCTCCACCAGGTTCTTCTCCCTCTTCGGACTCTCGTCCTGCTCTCTCAGTCTTCTTTTCGATTCTTTGTGGAAGCTCTAATACAGGTGTTAAATATACATTACTCTTACCATTCCTAATCATTAAGCTCTAGTTCTCTATATTAGTATTACCCACTTCGCTTTCACTTGGCTACTGCTTCTCCTCGAAAAGGAGTTTGCTTTTCTTCTATTAAAACTGCTATGTATTTTAATTTTCTCTGCAATTAGAAAAATGAGCCCATTATTATCTCTGTTAATCCTTTGTTTCTAATTCTTTTAACTTTTTTGGCTCCTATTCTTATCTCAAGTAACTCCTTTTTTCCTTGTATTTATATAAACCACTAATTGTAATTCTTTTCTCTGACGTTTGAATTTGTTTCCTTTTACAGCACTAATGAAACTTTAGTCAGAAGACTCTCAGGAACTTGAATTCAGGAATTTCCCACGACGCACTACATTTCAGAAACGACGAAGCCCCGACGCCTCTACCCTGACTAACTTTCATGCTGCTTCAAGATATGCTGCCTAATCCTCTGGAATCTCAGGTGAAGTGCGAGATTCCAGAGGCAGCGTTCTGGTACATTCCGATGGATGCACCTGGGGGCAGGGAGATGCACTAGACTGATGACCTTTCCTGAGTGCGGCCATCTTGGAATTTCTCCTTGCACTACCTAGCCCCATTTGTCTTACACTGCGAGGGATTTTATGAATAAATACATTCACTGACTTCTTGTTTATGACCGAATGACAGCGGGTTCTGACACCTCTCTGGTTTTTAAACAGCCCCTTAAAAGAAGTAAAGCATACAGTTACACATATTTGGCACATTTATGATCTTAATGCTTAAAATATAAAGTGCATCCATGCTTCTTAAAATTACCCCGAACCTTAGAGTACTTTATAAAATTTATCAAGTTACATTGCCAGTATAGGGGAAAACAATATAGTTCGAATCATAGCCGCTTTCTATTCTTATTATATGACCACAACATCGTCCTGAGCCAGTTTTTTCTCAGCTATATGGATACATTTGACAAAGTTAACTGTTAAATTGATGACATGCTCTTGAAGGCACAGTATTATCGCTTGGCAACACGTTCTCACCCCTTGTAATTTGAATATTGGTTTTAAAAGTGTTAATCTTTCTTGATACAATTTGGGGCAAATACATACAATGTGCAATAACGTTTCATTAGTATAACCACATAATCTACACTTTTGTGATTGCCAAACTTGTACCCATCTAGGTGTCCCATCTTTTGTTGGGTAGTGGCCAAACCAAAGCTTAAGCAATATATCCCTTACCGCCGGTTTCAAGCAAGAAGTTAGATAGAATTGGGATTCAATTTTATTATCCGAATTAATAACCGACCACGCATGCTTTTTTTTTTTTACAGTCTGCTCCTGATTCAATATGAATGATACCAATTTAGTTGATTGATTTAAAATCTGTTTTAAAGTGGTTTTATTTCTATTCATGCTGTCAAAAGGTAGGAGCTTAAAAGTACTCAAACTTTCCGTTAAATATGACCTCCATGGTCTGGTATACTCCTTCTTATTCATTTCTTGCCAACACATATATGCAAGGGTCTCAGGATCCGATAAATAAAGTGAAAATAGACATTTTAAAAATGCAGCTTGTCTTACCAATATTTGGTTTAGCAAACCAAATTCCAATCTAACTATAGCATGTCCAACATTTTTTTAAATCCTAAAAATTGACTTAAAAACTTTTATTTGTAATTTATCCAACAGCTGGCTATCTTTACCTCGGCAAATTATTGACCCATATGTAAGCGCAGGGATACGTTTTGCCTTCATTACTTTTGAATATAAACATTACTAATTGAAGTAAAAGAAAATTTGCAGATTTAGGGGGGTATTCACAAAGCCATGTAAGATTACGTAAAAGAGTACTCCTTTACTACTTGTTTTACATACTATTATGTGCCTTTGTGAATCTGCTCCAAACCAACTAATATGGGCATAAATGGGAATATTTGAATCATATTCATATAGGATTAGCAGAAATAACAAGCATTTGCAATGCAATAGGTCTTGCGTTTGCGAGACTTTGAGCTATTGGCATTATAAATGGCAATGCCTTTTTATGTGTTTTGAAACCCTGCAGGCGGTGCGAAAACATGCACTTTGTACTTATAGTCGTTGCTTATGAGAAGTAAGTAGTTAACTATGCCTCTTTTACTGCCAGCCTTGCTTCTCCAAACTCTCGCAAATGCTTGTTGATTGATCTATGTGCTACACCACTGAACATTCTGTAACAGACAGTGCAGCATTTTACACACAACGTGCTTAGTCCACATGATCACCTGGAGCACACAAAGCTCTTTATAGAACAGGCAGGAGCCTGAGGGACTTTTGAGACAAGATCACACAAAGCAGGATTTGATTAGAGCGGCGCTGAGGGCATGTCGAGGTGAGGAGAAAGGTCTCTAGGTTCACCTATTGCCAAGGTATCCTCAGGTCCATTTTCAGGCACCGACTATTGTTAATGGAGGGAAGGAAAGGAAACAAAAATAAACAGGGATGAATACTGTAGTGTCCTTGTTCTAGCTCACTGTTCCTAGGCTACATGATCTGGAATGTGGAACTATGATTCCTGAAGAATGTAAGCAACTTGTCAGTTGACAGTTGCAGGACTTGTATGCTGGATGGGGTTGTTGGTGCTCTTCTTAATAAAACGACATTTTATTCTACTCAATGCTGCCGATCTCTCTTTTACATTTGGTGACGACTGGACCTACCTACGCATACTTCTTCAACCTCAACACATCGAGCCTACCTTTTCTTCATCCGGACTACGTGGATTATATATCATTCCCCTTCTTCTGACTCTGCCGCTGGTCTGTGTTCTTCCCCTTTCCATGGAGCAGTGCTTCATCTTTAAACATAAGCTGTTCAACGAGGAACAAGATTTGTAATTCCGGCGGTACCGCTGTCTTGCCTTCGTCTTAGTTTGCAGTTTCAGCTGTTGTAAGGAAAGCTGGGCACGCTAGCATGCGTGCTAATGAAAGTACTTATAAGTATTCTCTCTGACAGCTGCAAAGAAATCTGGGCGCATCATTGTGCGCGAGCGTGTTTGACTATGCGTGAGCCTGGCGCACGCAAGCTTACAGTCTCCGTGTGAGTGAAGTTATCAAGTACGCCTCGCTCTCACGCTATGGAGGACGCTTAGGCGGCCATCTTTTTTTGGGCCCAGCATCGCTGATGCGCACAGCTTTCAACATTACATTGATGTGCATGGCTATGGGCCCGATTCACAGAACTAACTTAAGACAAAATCCTAAACTTACTACCATTTTGGTATTCACAGAAGGCACTTACTCATTTCGGTATTCACAGAAGGCACTTACTCATTTCGGTATTCACAGAAGTTAGGAGTCCTAACTTTAGGACTCCTAAATGCCTTCTGTGAATACCGAAAGTCTTAAAGTTAGGATTTTTCTCAGTTTAGGAGTAGTAGAGTCCTAAAGTTAGGAGTCCTAACTTTACTACTCCTAAACGGAGAAAAATCCCAACTTTAAGACATTCGGTATTCACAGAAGGCATTTAGGAGTCCTAAAGTTAGGACTCCTAACTTCTGTGAATACCGAAATGAGTAAGTGCCTTCTGTGAATACCAAAATGAGTAAGTGCCTTCTGTGAATACCAAAATGGTAGTAAGTTTAGGATTTTGTCTTAAGTTAGTTCTGTGAATCGGGCCCCCAATTTGTGAAGCGCACAACGATATCAACAAACCAAATCTAGGTTCTGCACCGCTGATGCACGCAGCTTTAAAAATAGTAATTTGAATGCGCACAATTGTGTTGAGTTCTGCACCGCTGATCCGCACAGCTCTCAAAATAATACAAATGAGTACAGCTGTGTTAGTGAAGTGCACAGGGAAATCGTTGAACCTAAATTTGGTTCTGCACCACTGATGCGCACAGCTCTCAAGACACTGCTAATGCGCATGCGCACAGCTTTCAAGAATAGTTCTAGCAACGTCATGTTACCACTTTGCATTTTGGTGTCTTTCCGCTGATGCGCACAGACTTGATTCAATTGTTTGTTGACCACTTTGTTGTCTAAAACACACCCTTTCTCCTCACATATATAAAGAATTTGTTTGTTTCATTTTTACAGTGTGTGCTCAACGCTGGTACATACAGCTCTTGTTCTATGCTGATTTTATGTTTGTGGATTTAGTTCATGGTACACATATATACTAGTGCACATTGTGGCAAATTGCATATACGAGTTTTGATACAAGAAGTGAGATTCCTTAATACAAAGTTGCTTTAATCCCTTAAGCATGCAGAATGTTCCTGCTCCAACTTTCTTTTTATCTTCCACTGGTGAGCCTAATCTACCCTGGTTGAAATGGAAAAAGTTTTTCACCCACTATGCTTGTGTTTGCGGGACATCACTTAGCACAGAAAGGAAAACTTCTTTGTTAATGCACTGTTTGGGAGCAGAAGGCCAAGAAGTTTTTGAGCATCTTCCTGACCTTTCAGATAATGAAACGTCTGGTCTTAATGAGTTTGAGATCGCTAGTAAATAATTGGATTTACACTATTTACTGAAGGTGAGCACAGTTCTTGAAAGGTATCACTTCGGTAGACGAATGCAAAAAAGAGAGGAATCTGTTGAACAGTATATTACGGAACTTTGTAAGTTGGCCTCGACTTGCAAGTTTGTGGCATCTTTAGAAGAGCGTCTTAGGGATCAGATGATGTTGGGTTGTAGCATTGACAAAGCAAGAGACAGTTTATGGCAGAAGGATAATCCCTCTTTGCACGAGGTAGTCACTATCACAAAAACTTATGAACATTCAAAAGTATGTTTGGAAACTATCCAGAAAAGTGCTCTATCTGATAAAGACCAGGGTTTGCTCATGAAAGTGGATAAACGCGACTTACATGTCTTTTTAGATCCCAAAGAGAGCCCCTGTGTGTGTTTGAAAGACATACCATCTGTTAGTCAAATTGGGGGAGAGTGCAAAACCTGGGTCAGTCAGTTTACTATAGTGTTTGAAAACAAACTGGGGTGTCTTAAAAACTATGTGCATCACATGAAGATTAAACCTGGTTCTATTCCGAAGGTAGCAAAGGTTCAAGGTGTTCCCCTTAAAGATAGTATGAGAATTGAGCTAGACAAATTGAAAGGCAATGGGAAATATAGAGGAAGTTGAAGCAACTGAATGGCTTTCTCCCATTGTTATGGCCTGCAAGGAAAATGGGGAGGCCAGGCTTTGTGTGGACCTGAGAGAGCTCAACAAGGCAGTGGTGGTAGATCACTATCCACTGCCTAACATCAGCGAAATGTTGTGTTCTCTTGGTGGGGTGGTACAAAAGGGGGTGGTGATGGACGGAGCATCAGAACCAATCAAACACTCACACCCAGTCAACAGATCCGGGTTTGATCCATCACCGTTCTTTAGCCCACTCTGCCACCCCAGTTCAGACATGGCCATATGCAAATCAGTCTGACCCTGTGCCTCATGGGAACAGTCCAACCCAAACTGTCAAGCCATGCCTTCCCTGGACCGGAAACAAGCTTCCTAGGACCGGTTTCTGGCATTTCAGCCGTCTTCAGCCAGGCTTGCTTGAATCCAGTGGCAAAGTGAGCAAGGGACTCACGTCTGAGCATACCCTGCCAACTTATGGCGAACAAAGCGGTACAAAAGGGGGTGGTGATGGACAGCGCATCAGAACCAATCAAACACTCACACCCAGTCAACAGATCCGGGTTTGATCCATCACCGTTCTTTAGCCCACTCTGCCACCCCAGTTCAGACATGGCCATATGCAAATCAGTCTGACCCTGTGCCTCATGGGAACAGTCCAACCCAAACTGTCAAGCCATGCCTTCCCTGGACCGGAAACAAGCTTCCTAGGACCGGTTTCTGGCATTTCAGCCGTCTTCAGCCAGGCTTGCTTGAATCCAGTGGCAAAGTGAGCAAGGGACTCACGTCTGAGCATACCCTGCCAACTTATGGCGAACAAAGCGGTACAAAAGGGGGTGGTGATGGACGGAGCATCAGAACCAATCAAACACTCACACCCAGTCAACAGATCCGGGTTTGATCCATCACCGTTCTTTAGCCCACTCTGCCACCCCAGTTCAGACATGGCCATATGCAAATCAGTCTGACCCTGTGCCTCATGGGAACAGTCCAGCCCAAACTGCCAAGCCATGCCTTCCCTGGACCGGAAACAAGCTTCCTAGGACCGGTTTCTGGCATTTCAGCCGTCTTCACCCAGGCTTGCTTGAATCCAGTGGCAAAGTGAGCAGGGACTCACGTCTGAGCATACCCTGCCAACTCATGGCGAACAAAGCGGTACAAAAGGGGGTGGTGATGGACGGAGCATCAGAACCAATCAAACACTCACACCCAGTCAACAGATCCGGGTTTGATCCATCACCGTTCTTTAGCCCACTCTGCCATCCCAGTTCAGACATGGCCATATGCAAATCAGTCTGACCCTGTGCCTCATGGGAACAGTCCAGCCCAAACTGCCAAGCCATGCCTTCCCTGGACCGGAAACAAGCTTCCTAGGACCGGTTTCTGGCATTTCAGCCGTCTTCAGCCAGGCTTGCTTGAATCCAGTGGCAAAGTGAGCAAGGGACTCACGTCTGAGCATACCCTGCCAGCTTATGGCGAACAAAGCGGTACAAAAGGGGGTGGTGATGGACAGAGCATCAGAACCAATCTAACACTCACACCCAGTCAACAGATCCGGGTTTGATCCATCACCGTTCTTTAGCCCACTCTGCCACCCCAGTCCAGACATGGACATATGCAAATCAGTCTGACCCTGTGCCTCATGGGAACAGTCCAGCCCAAACTGCCAAGCCATGCCTTCCCTGGACCGGAAACAAGCTTCCTAGGACCGGTTTCTGGCATTTCAGCCGTCTTCAGCCAGGCTTGCTTGAATCCAGTGGCAAAGTGAGCAAGGGACTCACATCTGAGCATACCCTGCCAATTTATGGCGAACAAAGCGGTACAAAAGGGGGTGGTGATGGACGGAGCATCAGAACCAATCAAACGCTCACACCCAGTCAACAGATCCAGGTTTGATCCATCACCGTTCTTTAGCCCCCTCTGCCACCCCAGTTCAGACATGGCCATATGCAAATCAGTCTGACCCTGTGCCTCATGGGAACAGTCCAGCCCAAACTGCCAAGCCATGCCTTCCCTGGACCGGAAACAAGCTTCCTAGGACCGGTTTCTGGCATTTCAGCCGTCTTCAGCCAGGCTTGCTTGAATCCAGTGGCAAAGTGAGCAAGGGACTCACGTCTCAGCATACCCTGCCAACTTATGGTGAACAAAGTGGTACAAAAGGGGGTGGTGATGGACGGAGCATCAGAACCAATCAAACACTCACACCCAGTCAACAGATCCGGGTTTGATCCATCACCGTTCTTTAGCCCACTCTGCCACCCCAGTTCAGACATGGCCATATGCAAATCAGTCTGACCCTGTGCCTCATGGGAACAGTCCAGCCCAAACTGCCAAGCCATGCCTTCCCTGGACCAGAAACAAGCTTCCTAGGACCGGTTTCTGGCATTTCAGCCGTCTTCAGCCAGGCTTGCTTGAATCCAGTGGCAAAGTGAGCAAGGGACTCACGTCTGAGCATACCCTGCCAGCTTATGGCGAACAAAGCGGTACAAAAGGGGGTGGTGATGGACAGAGCATCAGAACCAATCAAACACTCACACCCAGTCAACAGATCCGGGTTTGATCCATCACCGTTCTTTAGCCCACTCTGCCACCCCAGTCCAGACATGGACATATGCAAATCAGTCTGGCCCTGTGCCTCATGGGAACAGTCCAGCCCAAACTGCCAAGCCATGCCTTCCCTGGACCGGAAACAAGCTTCCTAGGACCGGTTTCTGGCATTTCAGCCGTCTTCAGCCAGGCTTGCTTGAATCCAGTGGCAAAGTGAGCAAGGGACTCACATCTGAGCATACCCTGCCAACTTATGGCGAACAAAGCGGTACAAAAGGGGGTGGTGATGGACGGAGCATCAGAACCAATCAAACGCTCACACCCAGTCAACAGATCCAGGTTTGATCCATCACCGTTCTTTAGCCCACTCTGCCACCCCAGTTCAGACATGGCCATATGCAAATCAGTCTGACCCTGTGCCTCATGGGAACAGTCCAGCCCAAACTGCCAAGCCATGCCTTCCCTGGACCGGAAACAAGCTTCCTAGGACCGGTTTCTGGCATTTCAGCCGTCTTCAGCCAGGCTTGCGTGAATCCAGTGGCAAAGTGAGCAAGGGACTCACGTCTCAGCATACCCTGCCAACTTATAGTGAACAAAGTGGTACAAAAGGGGGTGGTGATGGACGGAGCATCAGAACCAATCAAACACTCACACCCAGTCAACAGATCCGGGTTTGATCCATCACCGTTCTTTAGCCCACTCTGCCACCCCAGTTCAGACATGGCCATATGCAAATCAGTCTGACCCTGTGCCTCATGAGAACAGTCCAGCCCAAACTGCCAAGCCATGCCTTCCCTGGACCAGAAACAAGCTTCCTAGGACCGGTTTCTGGCATTTCAGCCGTCTTCAGCCAGGCTTGCTTGAATCCAGTGGCAAAGTGAGCAAGGGACTCACGTCTGAGCATACCCTGCCAACTTATGGCGAACAAAGCGGTACAAAAGGGAGTGGTGATGGACGGAGCATCAGAACCAATCAAACACTCACACCCAGTCAACAGATCCGGGTTTGATCCATCACCGTTCTTTAGCCCACTCTGCCACCCCAGTTCAGACATGGCCATATGCAAATCAGTCTGACCCTGTGCCTCATGGGAACAGTCCAGCCCAAACTGCCAAGCCATGCCTTCCCTGGACCAGAAACAAGCCTCCTAGGACCGGTTTCTGGCATTTCAGCTGTCTTCAGCCAGGCTTGCTTGAATCCAGTGGCAAAGTGAGCAAGGGACTCACGTCTGAGCATACCCTGCCAACTTATGGCGAACAAAGCGGTACAAAAGGGGGTGGTGATGGACAGAGCATCAGAACCAATCAAACACTCACACCCAGTCAACAGATCCGGGTTTGATCCATCACCGTTCTTTAGCCCACTCTGCCACCCCAGTTCGGACATGGCCATATGCAAATCAGTCTCACCCTGTGCCTCATGGGAACAGTCCAGCCCAAACTGCCAAGCCATGCCTTCCCTGGACCGGAAACAAGCTTCCTAGGACCGGTTTCTGGCATTTCAGCAGTCTTCAGCCAGGCTTGCTTGAATCCAGTGGCAAAGTGAGCAAGGGACTCACATCTGAGCATACCCTGCCAACTTATGGCGAACAAAGCGGTACAAAAGGGGGTGGTGATGGACGGAGCATCAGAACCAATCAAACGCTCACACCCAGTCAACAGATCCAGGTTTGATCCATCACCGTTCTTTAGCCCACTCTGCCACCCCAGTTCAGACATGGCCATATGCAAATCAGTCTGACCCTGTGCCTCATGGGAACAGTCCAGCCCAAACTGCCAAGCCATGCCTTCCCTGGACCGGAAACAAGCTTCCTAGGACCGGTTTCTGGCATTTCAGCCGTCTTCAGCCAGGCTTGCTTGAATCCAGTGGCAAAGTGAGCAAGGGACTCACGTCTGAGCATACCCTGCCAACTTATTGCTCACTTTGCCACTGGATTCAAGCAAGCCTGGCTGAAGATGGCTGAAATGCCAGAAACCGGTCCTAGGAAGCTTGTTTCCGGTCCAGGGAAGGCATGGCTTGGCAGTTTGGGCTGGACTGTTCCCATGAGGCACAGGGTCAGACTGATTTGCATATGGCCATGTCTGAACTGGGGTGGCAGAGTGGGCTAAAGAACGGTGATGGATCAAACCCGTATCTGTTGACTGGGTGTGAGCGTTTGGTTGGTTCTGATGCTCCGTCCATCACCACCCCCTTTTGTACCGCTTTGTTCGCCATAAGTTGGCAGGGTATGCTGAGACGTGAGTCCCTTGCTCACTTTACCACTGGATTCAAGCAAGCCTGGCTGAAAACGGCTGAAATGCCAGAAACCGGTCCTAGAAAGCTTGTTTCCGGTCCAGGGAAGGCATGGCTTGGCAGTTCGGGCTGGACTGTTCCAATGAGGCACAGGGGCAGACTGATTTGCATATGGCCATATCTGAACTGGGGTGGCAGAGTGGGCTAAAGAACGGTGATGGATCAAACCCGGATCTGTTGACTGGGTGTGAGTGTTTGATTGGTTCTGATGCTCCGTCCATCCCCACCCCCTTTTGTACCGCTTGGTGGGGTGAAGCATTTTTCATCTCTTGACTTGACCTCGGCTTACCATCAGGTAAAATTACACCCATCTTCTCAAAATCTTACGCCCTTTATTGTACCCTTTGGTACCTTTAGATTTTTTAGAATGCCTTTTGGCCTGATCTCTGCAGCCTCAGTGTTCCAGAGAGTCATGGAACACGTTCTCAAGGGTGTTGAAGTGGTCAAAATTTATCAGGATGATGTTCTGGTGTTTGGTGTGGACTCCAAAGAACATGATCAGAGGTTGAGATTGGTTTTGAGGAAGTTGTGTGATGCTGGATTGACTCTACGTGCTAATAAGTGTACATTTGATGTGGCTGAAATGTAATACTTGGGTCACCAAGTGTCTGCAAATGGTATTAAGCCCAAAGCTGCGTTGATCGAGACCATCTGCAAACTCAGGACTCCACTGAATAAAGAAGAACTTGTGAAATTCTTCGGAATGGCAGAATGCTACCACAAGTTTGTGGCCAATTTTGCTGGTGTGACTGGATATTTAAGGGACCTTTTGAAAAAAGGGTGAGAGTTTGAATGGTCTAATGATTGTGATGGGGAAATTCAACACCTAAAGATGTTTCTTAGTAAGGCCCAAGATCTCAGCAGTTTTGATCAAAAGAAAAAGTCTTATTTAACGACAGACGCCAGCTCCAAAGGTTTAGGGGTGGTGTTGTTTCAGAAATCTGAGGGTGTTGAGAAGGTTGTCTTATTTATGTCCAGAGTCCAGACCCTTAAGAGGGGCAGAGTGCAACTATTCTGTTGTGGAAAGGGAGGCGCTTGCCATCTTTTGGGCTATCCGCAAGTTGCGGAAATTTCTTTGGGGAAGCATGTTTGAGGTTTTAACGGATCATAAACCTTTGAAGGAACTTTTTGCGAAAAAGGGAATTGATTTTGTCTCACATCGTATTCGGAAGTGGGTTGTTGCTTTACAGGAGTTTGATTTTGTTGTTTCCTATTTGCCAGGTGCCAGTTATATTCTTGTGGATTGTTTGTCTAGGTTGGGCAATGCTGATGAAGAATCAGTAGTGTGTGAAGAAGTTGTGGACGTTTGTCTAATTACTGAAGGAATTGAGTCCGAAGATGAATGGAGAGAAACATTAGCGAAAGATGAACTTTAAAAAAAGGTGATGACTATGATTTTGGAGGGGTGGTGTGAGAAGAAGGATTGCGATAAGGAAATGAAGGGTTTTTGGCAAGTCAAAGATGAGCTGACGGTTGTGGACGGTATTCTTTTGAGGGGCAACAGATTAATTCCCTCTCATATCTTATCGGATAGGTTGTTGAAGAGTGCACATGCCAGCCACATGGGAATTGTCAAGACAAAGGAGAGGTTGAGAGACGCATACTAGTGGCCAGGCATGGATGTCTGGATTGAAAGGGAGATTAGAAATTGTCCTGAATGTAGTGTAGTGACAAGGTTTTGAAGTATTGAATGCAACCCATGGTGGTGAGAGAGGAATCTGACAAGCCTTGGTCGGATGTTGCCATTGATATTTTGGGTGCTGTCAAAATAAAATCTCGTGACCAGTATGTTCTTGTTTGTATGGATATGTACTCGCGCTGCCCAGAGATTAAGGTTGTGAGCTCTGTTGAATCTTCTGTGGTTCTTGAGTTTTTGGATTGCCTATTTGAAAGGGAAGGTTTTCCTCTTTCTTTACTTACGAACAATGGGGTGCAATTTACCTCAACTGTTGTGGAAGAGTTCTTATCTTCTAGGGGCATCAAACACAAAAAAAGCTGCTCTCTATCATCCTGAAAGTAATGGGGTTGTTGAGAGATTTGTGAAAGTATTGAAGGAGACTTTGTAACAGGCTGTAGCAACTGGGGTTGACTGGGTTGCCATGAGCAAGAAAGTGAGGGCGTACAGGTTTACTCCGCACTCTTCTACAGGCTTATCTCCTTTTCGGTTGTTTAAGAAGAGGGTGGCCAATACAGAAGTTTGTCCCTCTTGGGTCTTCTCTAAGAGATTATTGTTCAATAAAAATTCTGATTGTATGGAGGGTTGGAGAGATAGAGGAAGAGTGATTAAGGAGAAGAGAAAACAATGGTAGGATGAGAGAAGGGTGGTCAAGAAAAATGTTGTTTCTGTGGGTGATTGGGTGAAGATAAAATCTCATCGCTTTGCAAATCTGGTTAGAAATTCAGTGTACCTTTTAAGGTGATAAACGTTTTTTAAAATGCCATTCGGATGAGTGACCATAAGATATGGAACTTAAATAGAGTGGCTAAATATTAAATCCACTGAGGTGTCTGATCAATTGGATGCGGTTCAACAAAGGAAGTTTGTCAGACCTCGCAGGCTTATTCAACGCCCTGCTAGATAACAAGATTATGTCTAAACTTTTTACATTTCTCATCTCTATCGTTTTGTTTTTTCCTAAGCTTCCTTTGTTTTCTTTAGTTGCTATTGAGGGGAAGGTGATGTAGTGTCCTTGTTCTGCCTTAGAATGTAGCTCACTGTTCCTTGGCTACATGATCTGGAATGTGGAACTGTGATTCCTGAAGAATGTAAGCATCTTGTCAGTTGACAGTTGCAGGACTTGTATGCTGGATGGGGTTGTTTGTGCTCTTCTTAATAAAACTACATTTTATTCTACTCAATGCTGCTGATCTCTCCTTTACAAATACATTCTAGGCAAATGACTTAATGTCCAGGTGCTTAACAAAATGAATGTGTCCATCTGTAACGCAACTGGTGCTGATATAAAGCGCTATAATACCTTTGGGTCGAGTTTGCGCTGTATAACACAAAAATAAAAAATATCCTGGCTGCCATTTCTATCTGCCAATGGGCGAAAGAGTTGTTAAGTTTCCTTAGTGGTGATACTCACTTGATGAAGAGCTGTTCGTAACCTCCTAATCACAGGTTCGAATCCGTCAAGGAGTGGATAAATTAGGGCCAGCGAGTTACATAATTATAAATCCTATTGTTCTGGCAGGTAAGGACAGATTAGCCTTGATCTGTGCACTACAAATATGAAATATTCTTCTTCTTCATTGAAACACAGTGGCACCTGAGATCAGGGCTATGAAATTCCTGCGTGGTATACAGTGCTACACCAAAAAGCATGAATAAACAGAGCTCAGCTTAGTACCTGTGGCTGGCCTCTTCTGGGTGTCCTGCAGGAAGAAGTGAAGGGTGCTGGAGCTGCCTTGAGAGCAGAGGGGTCTGTGGAAACAGCCTGTGCTTGTAAGGAGTGGGGGGCTTCCTCAGACAGACCCCCTGCACCGGAGGCACTTCTGATATCACTGCCGCACTGATGCCTCATTTGTGCCAAGCATTCCTTTGCTGATATCAGTGACCCCCACTCCACCTGAGCCCCTCTCTTCCCAAGCACAGTTCTCAAACATTCCCTGCTATTTTTTTTTTTTGAAACCGTTTATTACAATCTCAAATAGTTACAAGTATGGGCCTACAACCGTCTGGCCGGCCGCTAGAGTGGCAGAAGCATACGACATACATACAGAAAAATCTCTTGGCGGTGCAAAGAGGGTAAATCAGGAGATATCAGTAGTGCAGGCCACATAACTCCAAACCCACAATACGGTTTCCTTTTGTCGAAACACAACAACACAAAAACAACCACACCCGCAAGGCAACCCGCAATCCCAAGTGACAGCACGCGCTCCTTAAGTGGGGGACCCCAACCAGTCGCCAAACTCTGAAGAGGGGAATGAGAACAGATCAGGAACTGGGGAACCACGTGCCCATGGCTGGGGGAGGGGGCCGGCTAGGGGGACGGGGCTGGTGAGGCAGCCGGCCGCAGCGGCGGCTCGCAAATACCCCCGCGATAGGCGTTCCAGGGGCCCCAGATTTTCACCATTCCCTGCTATTTTAAGCAAAACAATTTAACATGAATACATTTAAAACTCGTTTATTGGTAAAAACCTGACGGATTTCAGGGACTTACTTGTTGTTTTTATTAATCCTCGCTATAAACTAGTGCTGCCACTTCATCAACAGTAAAAGGAACATTCACAAACAAAATACAAGTAACTTCTGGAGGTTTCGAGCAGGCAGCAGAGGATCTTCAAATCTGACTCGCGCTTCTTCCTTAAAACTTTATTGTGAATTTCCAAAGCCTTCCGTACCTCGAGACCGGAAGTCCAAGGGGGTTCACTCAGGGTCCTGCAAGCCCACAGAGGTGTGCACCCGGTGCCTGTACTAGTGCAGAGGTGCACATGCCGTGCCCGTACCAGTGCAGAGGTGTGCACCCAGTGCCCATACTAGTGCAGGGGTGCGCACGCTGTGCCCATTCAAAACTGTTTTGCCAAACCATTTTTTTTCTTTTTTTACAAACAACTTTACTAAGGAATGTGTCGCAATAGCGAAGAAACAGAAGGGGTCAGAGGGGTGAAAGTGAAAAGCACTGCTACGGATAAGAGAGATGGCCTGAAAGACAATGCATTTAAACTACCACTAAGAATCCCAAACATGAGCAACACGCTTTCGGAGAGAGGTTCTGATGATAGGATCAGCTAAAGTTAACAAACCTTCTGCCTCTGTCCGTGATGTGTGCAGGGGCTTCAGGGATGACGGTGCTACCTACATCCAGCAACACAACAGTCGTGGTCACGTAGGAAAAGCAGGCAACGGCGAACTGCTGCCAATAGGCCCACGGGCGCCGATGTTAAATAAAGTTAAAGCATACATAAACAAAAAAAATGCCCATCTCCTCCATAGCAGCACCGCTGAGCTAATATACATGAAGCACGTGGTGCAGAGATATAAAAGTGAAAGCACGACGTCCATGAAGTGGGCTCCGTGCTGAGCCACGAAAACACTGCACAGTGAAACCAAACAAGCAGCGTTGGGCAGGTTGCGCTGGGGGGGGGGTGGGAGGGGACACTCAGAGGATGGGTGGCGGTGCGGGGGGGGGACGACGGAGGGGAGGACGACACAGACGTGCATCGAGCACTGCCACAAGCATGAAGGAATGCCAAAAACACAAAAAAGAGTTCCCTAAATAGCAGTTACGCTGTTTGAGTGTAACAAACCTGTACTTGGTCGGTGCTGCACACGAGAAAGACGGAAGTGACGTTGGCTGTCTAAACCAATTACACGGCAGCAAAGAAGACCGACACTGCCCGGAACAAATGGTAAGCAGCAGGACGGAGCTACCTCAGGTTACTGAATACTTCAGGTCTTGCGACAGCGCATGCGCTGTCTAGGCTCGACCTAAAAAGGACTGTGCCTTTTTTGTGCTTTCAGTTGCAGGAAGTAGGAGGTTTTAAGGCAGATTTCCAAAGGCATGTAAGCCTATGTAAAAGAGTACTCCTGTAGTACTAGTTCCCATACTTTTTTTTTTTGAAAATCTGTTTTATTGACTTTTTATGCACAGACAAAAGGAAAAAGAAATTCCAGGACACAATAAACATCAAAGCATGTTCTTGAATATAGAATGACCCCCAGGCTACCCGACAATGCGCAGCCTCGAAAGCAGTACAATGTTGTAGTACCTGGAAGTGGGGAAAGCGAATAAGTTGGAACAGTCAGGGGAAAATTACAAAAACAGTCCCCGCGGTGACCACTTGATGATCTCCTATGGGCTATTCCCCACAAAACTGTCTATACAAAGTAAAGGAAAAAAAGAAAAGGGAACGAAAAAAATAAAAATTACACACTCAAAGTCATCATGCCCCTAGAATGAAGGCCAAAGCAAGTAATAAAGAACAATTTGAAAAAGCAACTCGTGCCTATCAGACTATCATATGGAACTCACACATACAAACCAAAAAAAGGGGGAAGGAAAAAAAAGGAAAAAAACATAGACGTCGAATCTCCAGGTATAGACGGGGGGGGTATGAAGGGGGGCGCAGTGCCCTTTGCTAAGTGGGAAGGGGGGAGAGATTGGATCTCCCAGTACCCAGCTCCCAGAACACCCTAGACCGTAAACTCCGGCGAGGAGGGTCCCGCAGGACGGTCCGGCATGTGGCGTGCCTCCCAGGCCCTAAGGATATCCCCCCACAGTTCCGCATACGGCCGGCGTCGCTTGGCGATCCTGTCTTCCGCAATCAGGGCCCGCTCCTCAGCCCTAGCCCAACGTGTAACATCAGCCTCCCACAAGGTCACCAGGGGGGGATGTGCAGACTTCCAGCCAAGCGCTATCCATTGTTTGGCTAACAGAAAGGCCAGATCAACAAACCTATGTCCCAACTTACGGGCTTTAGGCCTCGGGAAAAGGCCTAACAGGCAAACCTCAGGAGCACACACCAGAGTACGGGACAGCACCTTATTAACCACATCCAATACTCCAACCCAGTAGGCTGATAGCTGCGGGCAGGACCAAATCATGTGGTCGAAGTCTGCATCTTCCAAGAGGCACCTGGCACAGGACATATCCACCCTATTATAGACCACATTCAGCCTGTGCGGGGTAAGATATGTGCGATGGAGTATGTTAAATTGGAGGACTTTAAAAGCCGTATTCCTCAAGACTTTCTTGTGGCCCTTCAGGATTTTTTGCCACTCCTTGTCCGATAGACTCCTATGGAGGGTCCCTTCCCAACGCTCCCTGAGGCCCGATAGAGGACTCGAGTTCAACTCCAATAGTGCACGGTAGAGCCAGCGCACCAAGTGCAACGCTGTACCTAACGTCTCCACCGCATGGAGGGCCGGTTGGGTCTCGGGTTCCACCATGCCGTCCCCCCACAGTGCTCGCATTGCCCCTCTTATCTTGTGATAGTTTAAGAATTGCCCAGCCGGGAGTTCGTGATACTTTCAAAAATCCCCCAGAGGGACCAGTTCCCCATCTCTGTAACAATCTCCGACTGTCGACACACCGGTTTCCTCCCAACTGGCCCGTTGGCGCCGCGGTAGCGGGGGGCCGACCCCAGCTTGAGGGAGACACGCCAGCAGGAGACTAGGAGTGTATAACAATTTAGTTCTGGAACGCGTCGTACACCTATCCCAGCATCGCACTGCCACAGAAAGCAACAGGCCCACTGGGGAAAGTTTCCGGCACCTACAAAGAAGCCTGGGAAAGAGCTCAGTCTGCACAGCACCTGCTGGAAGTGGCAGTGTGGCCAGATCCCTGCCATCCAGCCATCTGGCTAGCCACTGCAGCTGCCCCGCGAGATAATAGGCTTCAAAGTCCAGGGCCCCCAGACCACCATCCACAAGCGGGAGCCGCAGCGTCTGCAAAGAAACTCTATTACAGCCGCCATCCCATACTAGATCTCTCAGGAGACCGTCCAACAGTTTGAACCAGGATCGTGGAATCAGCACTGGAAGATTGACAAAATAATATAGTAAGCGGGGCAGGACCACCATTTTAGATAATGCCACTCTCACCATGATGGGCAACTTAAGAGTGCGCCAAAAGGCCACGTGGCCCCGAAGCACCCGGAGGGCGCCCCCAAGATTCCCTTCGAATAAGTCAGCCTGTGAATGGTAGACTCGTATACCCAAATATTTAAACGATAGCGGCTCCCATTCGATAGTAGTCGGCAAGGACAATGGTCTGTCCACGGAGGGGTGCAGTGGGAACACAAAGGTTTTCTTCTTGTTGATGCGCAGGCCTGAGTAATTGGCGAATTCCTCCAGGATGGTTAAGATAGGGCGGACACCCAGATTGCCATCACGAAGATAAATCAAGACATCATCCGCATACAGCGAGATAATGTGGTGGGCCCCGACCAGAGATATCCCCAAAACCGCCGGCTCCCTCCAAATCCACGCCACCAGGGGCTCCATAGCCAGGGCAAATAACAATGGCGACAGGGGGCACCCCTGCCCGGTCCCTCTGTAAATAGGATAGGAAGCCGAAATAGTCGCCCCTGTACGCACTCTGGCAGAGGGCTCCCCATAGAGAAGACGGACCCACTGCAGCCAGTCCACTCCCAGCTGCATCCCACCCATGACCGCCCACAGAAAGTCCCAGCGGAGAGTGTCAAATGCTTTCTCGAAATCAATTGCCACCACCACCGCATCCGGGTAATGGCAAAGATCGGAATGAGACATGACATGATACAACCGCCTGAGGTTATTGGACGTTGAGCAGGAAGGGATAAAACCATTTTGGTCAACATGGACCAGACGACGCATAAGAGGGAGGAGTCTCAGGGGCAGTACCTTGCTTAATATTTTAAAATCCTTGTTCACCATGACAAGAGGACAAAACTCAGTCAAAGGAGCGTGTTCAGTCTTTGTCTTGGGCAAGGGGATGACTAACGCCTCACACAGTGAGGGTGGTAGCTGCTTAGCCTGAAATGCAGAGGCATATACGCGTACAAGCTGTGGGGCCAGCATATCGATATAGGTGCCATAGAATTCGGCGGGAAAGCCGTCAGGCCCAGGTGTTTTACCTCGGGCCATATCCCGGACTGCTGCTCGAATCTCACCCGCACAAATTGGGAGGCCAAGTGGGTCACTCGCCACCGTATCCAGTTGCGCCACAGGTTGGTCGGCCAGATAGATACGCAAGGCTTCCTCCCGGGGGGGCCAGGGGGCGTCATGGAGCACTTCACAATACTCTCGAAATGCATCATTGATCGCCCTCGGGGAGGAGAGTGTGTGGCCACGAAGGTCCCTAACACTCAGGATCGGCGTGCCTCTACTATCGGATTTAATCAACCAAGCCAAGAGCTTCCCAGCTCTACCTCCCTCCACGTGCTGAGTTGCCTGATACGCAGAGAGATCTACTAACCGTAATCTATCCCAAGTGGCGCTAAACAGGCTCTTAACTTCAGCTAGCTGCCCGGGGACCCCAACCCCCCCAGCAAGTTCCCTGTCCAGGGACAGAATTCGGGATTCCAGCTCCTGGGTCACCAGGCGACAGGTACCTACGGTTTGACCTATACAAAATCCCCTAGTCACCACCTTGAACGCTTCCCACTCCACTAGCGGCGAACTGGCGGTGCCCTGATTAGTCAGGAAATAGTCACCGACAGCCCCAGAAAGCACCTGACGGAAACCATCATCTTCCAACAAAGAAGTGTTCAATCTCCACCACGGTACCGGGGGTATCTCAGGGAGCGGGGTAAAAGCCAGGAGTAGGGGGCTGTGGTCAGAGAGGGCAATACCAAGATATTCAGCTCCAGACAACAAAGGGGACGAGGTGGGGGAGCAAAAAAACATATCAATGCGCATGTGTAGGTCGTAGAGTGGGGAATAATAAGAATATTCCCGTCCTGCGGCATGTTGGAGGCACCAGATATCATGAATATCCCAACCAGAGGCCCAGTCGCGAAGTCCTCTAGCTATGGAAGTAGCTGTGGCACCGCGTAGAGGAGGGGTAGACCTATCCCACTGCACATCACACACACAATTGAAGTCGCCCCCCGAGAATAAATTCTCATGGGGGAAGCTCGCCAAAACACCAGAGAGTTGATTAAAAAAGGACAACTGGTCTCTATTCGGGGCATAAACGCTACCTATGGTGACCTCTTTGCCTTCCAAGACATCCTCAATGATCACATATCTCCCATACCTGTCAATCACCTTCCGAATAAGCTGGAAGGGCACCTTTGGTCTGACCCACACCAAGGTCCCCCGGGAGAAGACCGAATACTCAGTTGCATATAGCTGATCTCGCCACCTGCGCCTCAAGCGAGCAACTTCCGCCACAGTAAGGTGCGTTTCTTGCAGCAGAACCACATGCACTCTGCGTTTAATATAATTCGATACATTATATCGCTTAGAGGGTGATCCCATCCCCCTGATATTCCAAGTCATAAGTTTATACTCTCCACGGCGACCGTCAGGTCCTGCCATGAGAAGTCAAAGTGTGGGTCCCCAACCCCCCTGTCCCAGCACCCAACTCAGAACTACCACAGTTCCCCTGGCATATAACAACAACCCCAACATTGAAACTCCCCATCCCGAAAGCAGTCTGTCAACGGCCAGCTGCCCAAACTTATACACCATGGCCAAAACCATGGACCTGGTGGTATCCTACACCAAACCGGCAAGGTCCAAGGCAAACAACCCTAAGACCTACAGAGGGGGCGCAGCACGCACAAAAGGAAAGCGAGTGTACCAGAGATCTAGTCTCCTACCAGTGTAGCCACAAAGGGCCACCCCAGCCCTCCCCCTGGTGCTAACACCAAAAGCCCCCCATACCAAGAGACCCAAGGAGCAACATCATAGACAACGCAGCCTAGAGCACCCAGAAAAATGGAGCATACTAAGTTGGAGTTTAAAGGAGAGGGAGAAGGAGAGGAACAGTGGCACCCAGGTCCCTCCCAGAGTTACTTTAGTCCACAATGTGATCCGCTGTCTGTGGGGTCACCTGAGGCAGACCACCTGTCGTGGCCTGTGACGAGTCAAAGTCAATGTTTTCTTCTCCGTACTTGGCCTCCGAGTCCTTCTCCGAGGAGGAACCCCCGTCCCGCAGCAGATGTGCCACAGATGCCAATGCATCAGCTCTCTCCAATTCCGTCTGGGACGGACTCGGCCGTTTGAACGCCCTCCGAATCCTCCGGCGTCGCGGTCGTTTCTCCGAACGGGTCGATCTAGTTGCCGGTCGCTCAGCATTTGACTAAGGGGCACCTTCTGATCTGTAGGACTCAATCCAGTCCCATGCATGTTGCGGGTCCTCACAGAAGAACGTTTTCCCGTCCACCATGATCTTAAGCCTGGCAGGGAACAGCAAGGAATACTGGATGCCTTCCTCGCGCAGTGTCTTCTTAACTTTCAAGTACGAAGAGCGACGGCGTTGCACCTCCTGTGTGTAGTCAGGAAAAAGGGAGACTTTACTGTTCTCCACAGCAAACGGACCATCAGAGCTAGCTTTCCGTAATAACAAGTCTCGATCCTGAAAGTGAAGCAGCCTCAAACCACTGTACGCGGGGGGCGACCAGGTGCCGGAGGGCGGGCAGGTACTCGGTGGGCCCTCTCCAAGGCGTAAAAGGGAGAGAGGCCTTGGGGCGCCACTACATCCCTCAGCCAGGACTCCAGGTAGGTGACCATATCCTACCCCTCCACGCCCTCCGGAAGGCCCACCACCCGCACATTGTTCCGGCGATTATGCCCTTCCACATCTTCGGCCCTCTTCTCCAGGGTGGAAACCTTACCCGCCAGCTCGTTGACCTGGGCCGATAACTTGTGGTGTGCGGGGACCAACACCGCCAGGTCCACCTCCGATTGCTTCACCCTGTCCGCCAACTTGGCATGCTCCGCGCGCAGCAGGCCCAGGCCCACCGCACTAATGTCCTGGTGCAGTGTCGCCTTAGTGTCTGCAATGGCCTCCAGGATTTTGGCCAGTTGCTGCTGGACTGGCACCTCCAAAGGTGTGTCCCCCATCGCCTTCTCAGCCATCTCCGGTGGAAGGGACTCTGAGCCCTGCAGGGGCCCGGCCTCCTGCCCCTTGGGTTTACCCGTGACAGGGGGGACAGAGTCAGCTGCCCGCGATTGGGTTCTCCTCTCCCTGGGCGGGCTCGATGCATCTGCCAGCATTGCCGGCGTCCACCACTCCAGGGTCCAACCGGTCTCCACAAGCCCAGCAGAAAGTCTACAGAAGCCCCCCAGCGCCCACTCAACAATGCTCAGCCGCAGGGGGTGCCGAAGGCCGCTCTCATGCATCTCTCACCACCACTCCTGAGCGTTAGGGGGAAATTAGCAGGCTGTAGAACCCCCCTGAGTGTTGCAGCGCAATGGGGCCCAGACTTCACGGGAGGCGTTCTCCCCAGCACCCAGCAGGGTATCTGGATCAACAGGCAGCGTGATGGACAGGTTCCAGCACCTCCGTACACTCCATCACCCGCTAGGCGCTGCAGCCGCTCAGGCAAGTCAGGGCGCACGCAAGCCGCTCCACAGGTGGGCCGCCGACGCCTCCACACAGTTGGCCCAGCCAGCGCAAGCCAGGGACACACTTCCTCCTGCTCAGGGCAGCTACGCCGCCTCTCCGCCAGGGGCACACCTCCGTTCACCAAGCATCGGGATCTTCACTCGGCCAGGGCTCACTCAGGCTGCCCCCGCACCACCTCACCAGTAGGCCGGCAGTGTCCCCACACAGCAGGCTCCGTCAGCCCGAATCAGCAGCACTCGTCCAGCACTTCCACCCGCCTGCCACCGTGCCGTCTCAGCTCCGGCCGAGACGCGGCCGCCTGCTGGGGAGCAGCCGCTGCACCTTTGCGCAACCCGCGGCCACCACCACGGAGCTACGCTACGGCCGTCATCTTAAGGCCGTCGCGATCAATCTCGCAGAGCCTCCGAAGAACAAGCGCGAGGCAAGCCAGGGGTGAAAACAGAGCCCCCAGGGTGCGCAAGGGCCAGCCCCTCTCAGTGGCACCAAGGTTCAGGCCAGATCTCCGATCCCAGGCGGATAAGTGGCAAGGCTGGCGCGGAGCTCTGGGCTCACGCGTCCGCCATCGTTGGCTCTCAAGCCACGCCCCCTACTAGCCCCCATACTTATACATGTTTTTTGAATGGCCCTCCTAATATATAAAAACGTTCTCATTGACTTTAAATATTTATCATGTTGGATAAATCAACTGCCACTAGGCTCAGTCACACAAGTGGGGTAGTGTTTTATTGGGACAAGTGGGGAATGCTGGGTGGTATAATTTATTTTCCGATCCCTGTGGATTCTGGAAGCTTACATCACAGAAATATAAAGAAAATATGTTATTTAAGGCAAAGTTTGAGCTTTGCAGGGCATAATGGGATTCATGCCAGGCACACCAGCCTGGACTAACCAGGTGTCTAGTTTTCAGAAATGTTTGAGTTTGGTGGGTTTCCCTAGGTGGCAGCTGACCCGGGGCCCTATTACGACAGCTACACACATTGCCAAATCAGGTCTTTTGTTTTACAGGAAATGTTGATGTCTCCACATTGCTTTTTAAGCCGGCGCTAAGCCTACTCACAACAGTGAGGTATTATTTGAATCGAGTCAGGAGAGGGACACTGGGTGGTAGTAATTTTTTGGATCCCTACGGATTCTAAAAGTTTACATCAGAGAAATGCAAGGAAAATACATGATTTTAGACAATGTGTGAGGTTTGCAGGGCACTGTAGGTAACAAAATGTTATGGGATCCACACAAAAAACACCACTGGACTCCCACAATGTCTAGTTTCCAGGAATGCCTGGGTGTTGTAGATTTCCCTAGGTGGTGGACAAGCCCTGGTACAATTTCCGTACCTACCTTTACTGCTGACATCTTACATTGCATTTTGGCAACTTTTGTGTTGTGGGTGTTAAGCCGAGTCACAGAAGTGGAGTGGCGTTTTTATCAAGACAAGTGGTGGAATGCAGGGTGGTAGGAATTTTCTGGATCAGTACAGATTAAGAAAGTTTATGTCACTTAAAATGGACAAACCAATGTGTGAACATAGATAAAATATGAGGTTTGCAGAGCATTCTGGGTATGAAAATATTAGGAGATTCACACAAGGCATACCACCCTGGACTGCCCTCTATTTCTAGTTTTCAGAAATGTATGGGTTTGGTACATTTCCCTGGGTAATGGCTGCCCGGGCCTGAAAAGTGCAGCCATTTAAGCATGGCAAGTGGGATCATAATGGCATTAGGCCCACTCTGCTGGCCCATTTGTAAAACATCACTCAAAGGAATAAGACATTCCTGTCACTTGCCCTTTGGGATGGGGATGCTTTAGTCCCAAAGGGAGCAGAAAGACTGTTGAATCTTTAGGGGTGAGGGTGGAGCCTGATGTCAGGTTGGACCAGATCCCATCCCATTATTTTATTAACAAATATTCTGGCATCCAGTGTGCTTTCAGCCTCCCCTGAGGGGCAAAGTGGGACATACCCCATCTCTGGCCTGCGGGAGGGCACAAATACCGTTTTGCCTCTTTTGAGGTGGGAGTGTGACCAAATACTAAGGTGGCTCCCCTACACCCCTTTCTTTAGACTAAGAATCCGATTCCGATCCGGGTCGGAAGGGCACCAAACGCGGTCCGGCCAGAAAAACTACGAGCCGTACGCGTGTTTTCTGCCCGACTCGTACAGCTGTACGAGCGAGCAAGTACGATGCGAGCTACGTGAAATTAACCGACCGAGTCGTTCCCGGGTCCGAACCGCTCCATACGTCTCGGCCGTAAGCTAACCGTGGCGTGCAATGGATGTGATTTACGACTGAGCCAGTATGATGCACGCATCGGACAGCCGGTGCGAGCCGGAGTGTCTGGCTCGCAAAACGTCCGGGAAGTTGCTTATGGGGGTCCGCATCGGACCCCCTATCACCCGCAGCACTACGACTCGGACACAGGGGGAGACCCAAGGGTCTCCCCAACACAGGCATGTACGGTGCGGATGGCACCGAGGCGTACCCACTGTAGGGGGCGCCCTTGTGCAAGATGTACCCATTCAGTCAATGGGAGCCCATGTACGCGTCGTACGACCGGCTCCCATTGACTTCTATGGGAGTCCAACCGAACCGAGTCCGGCAACATACGGACGCATCGTACTCGCTCGGTCAGACTGCAGGACTCCGGCTCGGTCGGAAAACACTCCGGATCTGGCTCAGTCGGAGAGCTTTCCGACCCGGATCGGAATCGGCCCCTAAATGTAAAATCCCTGGTGTTTACTGGACTTTCTACCCTCTCAGGGACAGATTACAGGCAAATCTTCCCAATGGCACAAATCTCCTATCTGCCCCAGGGTGTGGGGGGAGGTTGGGGGGGGGTAGAAAGACTAGTGTGCAGACAGAATATCGAGTTGGAAATGTTGATTTACACAAATATCGAGATGGCAATATTGTGACAGAAATATCGACAGCAAGAATATCGTGGTCAAGAATATCGATTTTAAGGTAAGAAATATTGTTTTTAAAAATATCGAAGTCATCAATATCGTTTGCAAAAATATAGTTGTTTAAAATATCGATTTTGTAATTAGTGTTATGCATTTTAGTATGTATTTTAAATGTATGTGATTTTTTTTGTATAAGTATTGTTTTTGTTAATTAATACACTTGTTAAATTTTTAGTAGTTATCAATTTTATTTTAATTAAATGTTGCATTTTATTTAGTTCTGTATGGGGTTGTGGGTTTATAGAGGAATAGGGTGGGACGTAATTTAATTATAATAAATTAATGATTATTTTTATTTAGTAATATTTATTTAATTTAGATTTTATAGTGTTAATTGTGGGAAGTAATTTATTATTAAATAATTATTAATTGGTTGTTAATTAATATTAATTAATCAATTGGTAATTAATTATGGTAATCATGTTATTTGTTTAGGAACGGGTTGTGAGTATATATGGGTAAAGGGTGGGAAGTAATTTAATTATCATAAATTAATGATTTGTGTAAATGTATTATTATTTATTCAATTGAGATTTTATAGTGCTAATTGTATGAAGTAATTCATTATTAATTAATAATTAATTGGTTATTATTAATTAATTGGTAATTATGTTAATTGTGTCTTTTTTTTTAGGAGCAGGTTGTGGGGTTTATACGGGTAAAGGGTGGAAAGTAATTCATTTCTAATTAATTATTAATTATTAATTAATTAATGCTCATTAATTAAGTACAATTTAAATATGTGAGTTTTGGGGTTTGTAGTGGTGAAGGATGAGCAGTAATTTATTTTAATTAATTATTAAGTAGTTGTTAATTAATACAATTAAAAAAAAAAAATTATAGAAATTGTGTAATGATTTTTAGGTGTGGGTTGTGGGGTTTAGAGGGGTAGAGGGTGGAAAGTAATTTATGTTTAATTAATTAATAATTAGTTGATCATTAATAATTCATCACTTGATAATTAATTAGGACAATCATTTATTTTTTGTATGTGTGAGTTTTGGTTTTACAGGGGTAACGTTTGGGGAGTAAATTAATTTGTATCTGTTTTAATTTGTTTTTTGATTAATATTATTTCTTTAATTGATAGTAAATTATGTTAATTATGGAGGTACTTTTTTTAAAATTTAGATGTGAGTTGTGAATTGTGCGGTGTTTTAGGGTAGGAAATAAAAAGATAACATTTATGTAATATTTAGGTGCCAATTCCGATCCTGTAAAACCCGGGTACAAATGGTCGTACGGTGCGTTTTCTCCGTACGACTCTTACCCGGGAATTCCACCGTACAAACCAGCAAGTACGATTCCTACAGAAATACCATTTCCGTACGAATAGTAAAAAACACCGTACGGCTAAAAAATACATACAATTCCGATCCTGGACAGCGCGTACGCGACGTCCGCACGGAGTCAGGCAGCGTTTTACGGACCAGCAAGTACGATTCGTACCCACAGCACTCCGCACGGCTATATTTTTACGGGAGCTAAAAAGTGCCGGAAAAGCTAAGTACGCCGCGATGCTCGAGGAAAAGAGGGCCCGGTACGCGCCGTACTCGCCATCACCCACATCGTACGTGTCATCATGTACAGTGCGTACCCCAACATTGCATATGTACGGACCGTACCCCCACCCCACCCGCGTATGTGCGCGCCATACCCCCAGCCCCCCGTATGTACGCGCCATACCCCCAGCCCCCCGTATGTACGCGCCGTACCCCCAGCCCCCCCGTATGTACGTGCCGTACCCCCAGCCCCCCCGTATGTACTCACCGTACCCCCAGCCCCCGTATGTACGCGCCGTACCCCCAGTTCCCCTGTATGTACACGCCGTACCCCCAGCCCCCCCCTTATGTACGCGCCGTACACCCAGCCCCATATGTACGCGCCGTACCCCCAGCCCCCCATATGTACGCGCCGTACCCCCAGCCCCCCGTATGTACGCACCGTACCCCCGGCATGTCCACGCCATACCCCCAGCCCCCCGTATGTACGCACCGTACCCCCAGCCCCCCGTATGTACGTGCCATACCCCCAACCCCCCCATATGTACGCGCCGTACCCCCAGCCCCGTATGTATGCGCCGGACCCCCAGCCCCCCGTATGTACACACCGTACCCCCAGCCCCCCGTATGTACGCGCCATACCCCAGCCCCCCCGTATGCACATGCCGTACCCCCAGCCCTGGGGGTACGGCGCGTACATACTGGGGGGCTGGGGGTACGGCGCGTACATACGGGGGGGCTGGGGGTACGGCGCGTACATACGGGGGCTGGGGGTACGGCCCATACATACGGGGCTGGGGGTACGGCACGTACATACGCGGGTGGGGTGGGGTGGGGGGGGCGTACGACTCATACCCCGGGCACAAGTGTACCCGGGGTAGGGGTCGTACACAGTTCGCTCCGTACGGGACGTTTTCCATACGCTTGTGCATTCGGAACGCCGGTATGGATCGGACTTGTGCGCTCGGACTTCAGTTTTACGACTCGTACGTATAACTGTCCTGGACGTCTCGTAGACTTTTCCCGAGGCGATTCGTATGTATTTTTCCCGTACGAGTCGTACTTCACCGTTTGTACGGTACTTGTACGATTCGTACGTAAAAAAATACGGATACGAGTCGTACGGGAAAGAAAAATACAGGATCGGAATCGGCCCCTTAATGTTTTTGTTTATAAATAATTTCTAATAAAAAATAGTTATTTGTCTGTAAATTATTTTTAAATGAATATAATATAATATTTCTAGGTAGTTGTCATATCTATTTAAAATTATAACATGTTTCTATTTTTTAGATTTTTCACTTTAAAATATGTTTTTCATTTTTAAAAAATATTTTGTGTTGGTGATATTTTGTTTGTTTTTAATTTTGAACTGACTGGTATGAGAATATTAATTGTTACCCCTCAGCTACTCAACATTTTCCCTATTTTTGCAGTAACTGGATGGGATTAGTATTTTTTAACCCTCCGCTATTAAACACTTTCCCTAGTGTTGCACTAACTGAAGTGGGAATAGTATTTTCTACCTCTCCGCTATCCAACACTTTCCCTACTGATCCACTCACTGGAGTGGAAATAGTAATTTTTACCCCTCCGCTATCCAACACTTTCCCTACTGTTGCACTCACTGCAGTGGAAATAGTAATTTTTATTCCTCCGCTATCCAACACTTTCCCTACTGTTGCACTCACTGCAGTGGGAATAGTAATTTTTACCCCTCCGCTATCCAACACTTTCCCTACTGTTGCACTCACTGGAGTGGAAATAGTAGTTTTTACCCCTCCGCTATCCAACACTTTCCCTACTGTGGCACTCACTGGAGTGCGAATAGTATTTTTACCCCTCCGCTATCCAACCTTTTCCCTACTGTTGCACTCACAGGAGTGCGAATAGTATTTTTACCCCTCCGCTATCCAACCTTTTCCCTACTGTTGCACTCACTGGAGTGGGTATAGTCATTTTGACCCCTCTGCTTTCCAACCCTTTCCCTACTGTTGCACTCACGGGAGTGGGAATAGTCATTTTATTCCTCCGCTATCCAACACTTTCCCTACTGTTGCACTCACCGGAGTGGGAATAGTCATTTTTTCCCCTTCGCTATCCAACACTTTCCCTACTGCAGGATTTCCGTATTACACTCAAATGACCAAAATAACGGAATGCAGCACACCAGAAGAAAGCACAAAGTATTTATTGTGCACAAATCAAAGGGCGACGGGTTTCGACGTGAAGCCTTTGTCAAGCAATATCCTGTAAGGCAACTGCCCATAGAAATACATCCAACGGTATGGCGACATAGAAAACATACTTCTAATACGTACAACTCTCTGATTAATACATTGATTAATAAAATTCATATATCCAAATGACAAATTCATGATAGTTTAGCAGTTCCAAATCGCGCAATGTGAATATATGCAAATGCGCATGCTCAATTGTCAGCTTTGTCTTCGGAATCGCAGAGAAAAATCTATGTTTATATGATACAGTTTTTCAATCTCATGTTACAGCAGAAATACCATTTTAAACATATCCTGGCATTTTGATCATTATAAATCCCCCAACCGAACCAAGTCCCAGTAAAAGCAACACAAATCATGTAACCGGCATTTGTTCTCCAATAATCCCGTTATTGTGGTCATTTGAGCAAAATACGGAAATCCTTATATGTCATACGGCTGCTGCCGCCGTCTGCAGGCACTGACGCTGGAGGCTGGGAACCACGAAGTGCAGCAATTGTGAACGTTTACCGATTGTGCAGTGATTCCTGCCGTTCCCATTGAGTGACTGGAGATAAGAGTGAAGAATCGGGTAAGCGGTTGCCATGGCAAAACGGGGGTTAATGTGGAGGTGGGTGGTCTATGTCGGAGGACTTTGATCGCATATCTCGTCCATTTCCCTTGTTTGCCTAAACAACTCCGCCTCTGCCCACACTCGCATCCAATCAATATTTGGGGAACAGGCGTAATAGTGGCGGTCTGGATATGACCTTGTGCAACAGAAGATCGTTAACAAGAGATGTCTGAATGGGAGAGTGAAAGAAGAGCAGTTGCAATTTCATTGTTTAATGAGGACCAAGACCTGAATAATAGCGGACCGCTAATTGCAGTTGGCACAAGTAGAGGGGACTCAACGGTGAAACAGAAGCTTGCTCTATTGGAAAAATTAAGCAGACGCGAGATTAACAAATGGTGGGAAGTTGCTTCCCTAACAAACTACGTGGAAGTGGGTAGAGTGCCCAGAGGCCTCAGAATATTAATAGTACCCACATATGAAAATCCAAATCAAGACCTTCTTACAGAATGGGCAGCCTTCATGTCGAAAACCTGCAAGGGTATGCTTGAAATGCTGATCAAGTGTGCGCAAATCGATCTGGAGTCCACAAGGAAGGAACTGAGTGTGCTAAGAGCCGAACTTGAAAAAATCAAAACAGGTAAAGTGGTAACAGAATTTTTGAGGACATTACCAAATAAACTTAAGGAATATGAGGATGCAATAAAAACAAACAAACAGCGTAAATTTATCAGAGATAAGAAGGACTATGCTGAGGGCCGTATTCTCACATACGCGAAACAATTTGATTGGGCCCAGCGGAATTTCAAAGCCTCCTACAATATTCGTCAAGGTGAGGCACCATCAACTGGCTCCAGCTCGGACCTCAGTACAGACTCGGAAGATCGCAACGCAGTAAGCCCTTTAGGTGTCCGTCCCTTGACATTCCTCCACGAATTTCAAATACTGAAGCAGAAAAAAGACCAGAACCAGTCAGACAAACCACCCACAAGGGGCGGGGCAGAGGAAAAGGTGCAAAAAGAGGAAGAGGTCAAGTGACAAGAAAAGACGAAGACTGAACAAAAACAGAAGAGGAAGATCAAGGAATATCGTATTCAACAGTGAACATTCTACATCAAACAAATCAGTAATATATTTATTGTCAAGAAACATGACCACAGAGGAGATATCGGTATTACAACTTGGCCTGTCTTTCTGTCCCACTAATGATTTTAACTACACGGACACCCGTATTGATCTATTTCTGTGTATTCGCAAGTTAAAACTGATGAAATTATTTAAAATGAGGATTGGATCAAACAGAGTGGCGACGGACCCCAACAACATCGGGACGATGTGAATTTATAGATCCATGACGTTGATTTATTAAGAGACATGTATGAACTGGAGGTGAACAACCAACAAAGTCAGGCAGAGCATATTTCTCAAACACTAGGAGCCTGCGGAATCACCACCAACCTAAGTAGCCACAGTGGATTAAAAATGAAGTCCAAATTTAATCCCAATGTTCCGTTCGATAACATCGAAGCGTACAGTACAGCCATGATAATCGAATTGAAAAAAATGTGTGGCGACATAATGAAGCAAAAACAAGACAAACTTTCCAAACAACAAAGACAAGCCATCAATGACCTAGAAAAAGATCCCAATATAATTATTAAGCCCTCCGACAAGGGGGGCAATGTCAAGGGGGGCAATGTCGTTATTATGGATTTGGTCAATTACAGAGCAGAGGCAATGAGGCAATTATCTGATGAAATCTGTTATGAACTGATATATTGGGAGATATACAAAAGAACCATCAAGGAATTTCATGATCATCTATCCAATTGGTACCATCAAGGCCTATTAGACATTGACGAATATACATTTTTGAGAACTGACTACCCGAAGATTCTGTGCCTGTATTTTTTGCCGAAAATACACAAAGATGCCACTAATCCACCAGAGCGCCCAATAGTTTCTTCTAATGGTGGCCTTTTGGAGAATACATCGATCTTTCTGGACATTTTTTTGTCAAAATATGTATTGACCTTAAGATCCTATTGTAAGGACAGTTCTGATGTTTTACGGAGGATACACGATGTCCAATGGGAAGAAGGTTACCATATGATAGCACTGGACATTTGTTCTCTGTATACGTGTATTGAACAAACTAAAGGCGTATCCGCATGCATGTACTTCCTTAAAAGCAGACACATTAGCCTCTGGCAACACAACAAGATGCTAGAAACAATGATGCTGTTCTGCCTCCAACAGAATATTTTTCTTTTTGAGAAATTTGTGTACAGACAATGATCCGGTACAGCTATGGGCACCCATTTCGCCCCCAGCCTGGCGAACTTGTTCCTGGGCTGGTGGGAGGAACAGGTTGTCTGGATCCATGAGCTGGGAGTAAACAATTTAAATCTTAAGTTTACCCACATGATCAGTGCCAACTATTGTGAGTTTCTAGATACCATAGTGGAAGTCAGGGAGAACCAGATTACAACGCGGCTGTTTTGTAACGAAACAGCGGGAAACACCGTGCTGCATGCGGCTAGTCAAAATCCCATCCCCTTGGTGAATAGTATCCCCTATGGGGAGGTGTTGCGGGCTCGCCGAAATTGTAGCACAAATGAGGATTTTAAAACTGAACAAGACAATATCATAACACGTTTCAGAAGCAGAGGCTATAAAGACCATGTATTAAACAAGGCCAAAGATAAGGTAAGCAGCATCACACAAAACGAGTTGCTGTTTAATCCATGCTCAAGTAAAATAAAGACAAATGTACAGAAAGACAATACAGCACCACGGATGATTACCACTTTCAGCAGAGGTGCTTGGGCTTTAAAGAAAGCCATGAAATGCCATTGGAATCTGTTGGTGGCAGATCCCATAATAGGTAACATTGTGGGGAATAACCCACAAGTCAAATACAAACGAGCAAGATCATTGCGGGACCGCTTAGTACGTAGTTATCCTCCTGATAATCCACAAACACATTGGCTGAGAGCACTTAATGGGTTCACCACATGTAGGACTAGCAAAGCCTGCCATAATGGCAAAAACTGCAAAGAATATAGGACTAGCCTGGGTGGCTCAAAGAAAATCACACAAACCATCAACTGCAACAGTGAGTTTGCTGTCTATGTGCTGGAGTGCCCTTGTGGTCTCCGGTACGAAGGCAGCACAAAGCTTCCACTAAAACAACGCATATTACAGCATCTGCGAGCCATCAAAAACCGTGCTTTCAATTATCCAGTGACACAGCATTTTGCCGAGAAACACAAAAGTAATGTCCATAATCTACTATTCTATGGGATAGATAGGATTCCGGCGCAAATACGAGGTGGAAACAGGGAGAGAAATCTCAGGATTCTTGAGTCGAAACACATAATTGAACTTGATTGTAAGACACCCAATGGCCTGAATGGGGGAGAGGAACTTGCAACCCACATAGGCCGTTAGATTAGAAGCGACTGCTCCTCATTGACTTGTAGTTTCAGTATTTTAATGGTTGAGAGTAGGTGTATTTTTCAAATTTTTTAAGGGGGACCTTTAATATTGGAGCTATGGTTGCCCTTATGAGCCAAGTTCAGCAGGCTTAGGAGGAGTGTAACCGCAATGGCGGCATTATCACTCAGGTACTGTAAGGTTATTCTCCCAGGTATCTTCTCCTAAACTCCTCTTTTCTCAGGTCCCCAAAAATTTCACATTTCAAATGTATTATTTATGGTTTTAATTATTTTCACTTTATTGTCACTTATTTCACTTAGAGCAGGATTACTTACTGCACACTGAACACCAAAAGTAGCATACCTCACTTGTAGCACTTAACTTAAGGTTTAATTTCCTGTGTTTACGACCGCCCCTAACGATAAGGCAGTGATAATGTATCTAACTCAGCATCACCATAGGACCTTAGACTCAATAGGGCATTTGCCCAGTATTGTTTAGCAACACATCACTTTGCTGCCATGTCAACACACATCGCGTTTGGATGTGGTTTGTTAATAAGAACCCATCCACTGGCACTTGCCTCTAGTTAAATGAGATTTTAAGAATTCGCCCTTGCTTGCCTAAAATCAGTATGTTGTGGCAACAAGGTGTCGGTCATAACTTTACTGTTCATTATTGGAGAACAATAGCCGGTTACATGATTTGTGTTGCTTTTACTGGGACTTGGTTCGGTTGGCGGATTTATAATGATCAAAATGCCAGGATATGTCTAAAATGGTATTTCTGTTGTAACATGAGATTGAAAAACTGTTTCATATAAACATAAATTTTTCTCTGCAATTCTGAAGACAAAGGTGACAATTGAGCATGCGCATTTGCATATATATCCACATTGAGCGATTTGGAACTGCTAAACTATCATGAATTTGTCATTTGGATATATGAATTTTATTAATCAAAGTATTTTATTTGTTTAAATATTGATGTTTAGCACTCACATGATTAGATCGCAATTGCAGAGTTGTATGTATTGAAAGTATGTTTTTTATGTTGCCATACCGTTAGATGTATTTTTATGAGCGGTTGCCTTACAGGAAATTGCTTGACAAAGGCTTCACGCCGAAACGCGTCGCCCTTTGATTTGTGCACAATAAATACTTTGTGCTTTCTTCTGGTGTGCCACATCCAGTTATTGTGGTCATTTGAGCAAAATACGGAAATCCTTATATGTCATACGGCTGCTGCCGCCGTCTGCAGGCACAGACGCCGGAGGCTGGGAACAACGAAGTGCAGCATTTGTGAACTTATATATATATATATCTATGTATTTGTAAATTTTAATATATACAATGATAAAATAAATTACAATTAATAGTTTAATTGTTTTAAAGTAAACATATATATATATTACATTTTATATACGTATTTTTAAAACAATTAAATGTAATTTATTTGTTATATTTGGTAAAATGTATATTAAATCTAATTTATTTTTTAAGTCAATTTTATTATTTAATATATTTAATATTATTTTTATACATAACATTAAAATCGATTTATACCATTATAAATATAGGATGTCGATTTTTTTTGCTTCGATATTTATAACTCGATATTTGTGTATGGGGATATTTTGGGGGTCGATATTCTATCAGTGAACAGTTTTTGTGCTATGTTGAAATGGCTGGTGTGTTTTCTGCTTCCCAGGGGCAAATTGGGGGTAATCCTGTTCTCTGTCCCCCAGGGGGCAGAAAGAATGGTTTGTCCCTCTTGAAGTGATGTATGGTCCAGTGGTATGGTGGAACACTCACATTAATTTGCTTTGCTCAACTGTAGAATCCCTGGTGTCTAGTGGGCTTTCCACCCCCCTACCCCGGGGGCAGATTTAGGGCAACATGCCAGTGGCAGGGAGCTGGAGACCAGCTATGAGAGATTCAAGATGGCTACCATGAGTCAGACCACAAGCAGGTACATGAGCGGTCTAGATGTGGGAAAACGTAAATAGTCTGGAGAGAAGGAGGCAGGAACTTCTGGGAACAGGGGAGAGAAGAGTACTGGTGGAAAGAGAAGGAGAGAAGAGTCAGAGAAGAAGACAGAAAGCACAGCGGCAACACAAGAGGAGGAAGCTGACAACACAGGATCCGAAAGGTGCTGGATATGGAGGAGCTGGTGCCAGAGGGAGTATCAGGACGCAGCGAGACTGGAACATGGGAGCAGGAAACCTGCACAGTCCGAGACCCGGCGTCCAGTCCCTTACAACACGTGCACCTAGCAGCTTGAGGAAAAACAGGTGCAGTGGTCCAGTTTGCCACAGTCTCAGGGGAGGACCATGGTACCCGGCATGTCTTGCAGCTTTTTTATTTATCGAATTGGGCTAATTGGTGGCACTGAGTATTTAGTGTGGATATGAGTGGTTTAATAATGTTCTCCTAAATCTTCCCCCCAAAGAGGCAGGAAGATTGTTATGCCCTTTTTGGCATGAGGGCATGTTCCTCCACTTGGTGGGGCACCCCTACCCTCCTTCCTTTACTTTGTTAGTTATCCCTGATGTCTTGTGGGCCTTCGGTAACCCCAGGGGGGCAGAAAGGGAGTTGTGCTCTTTTTTGATGGGGCATTGCCCTGCCAATGGTGGACCACCCCACCCATATGTTTTTTAAAGAATGTTCTGCACATTTTTTTTGGGGGGAGGCATATCCCTGCATATCATGAGCTACTCGCATCCCTTTGTATTTTTTTTGTTTCATTTACCCCTGGTGTCCAATGGACTTTTTGAAGCCATGGGTTCAGATTAGGGACAAATACCTAACATGCCTCCCTGGGAGGGGGCAGAAAGACTGTTACTTCTTTTTGGGGGTGGGTGAATGGCTCTGGCTATAGTGAACTTCCCCCACCCTTTCATTTTATATTTATATGATTCCCGGATGTCTAGTGCGCTTTATGACCCCCTTGGGGGGCAGATTGGGGGTAATCACCATCATTCGATCCCCAGGGAAGGCAGAAAAATGGATGGTGTTAGGGGTGGTGGTGGGAACACAAGCCCATGGCCAAGGGGCCCCTCTCCCCAGAAAAATCCATGGCACTCTGAGTGCAAGTGAGGTGTTGTTTGAAAGATGAGTTTCAAAGCTTTCAACCAACACTTTCCTTTCAGCACTGTTTCCTCAGAGTGTGAAGGATGGGCTGCTGTCAGCCCCCTCTTCAGTCGCAGGGACACTAGAAAGTGGTTTCCTGGGTTCCAGCATGCCAATGATGTGATCATGTTACTATTAAAATTGTAATGGAATGCGTTGTAGCACATTCGATGTAAAGACATATATCCAATTCCTGTTTGCCCTACTGCAAACAATCCCACAGTCTGCGGTAGGTAGCACGGATCACAGGTAGGGGGTCGGGTCGGGGGGAGGACGTGGGGAAGCGGGTATAATAAAATAAAATGTAAATTTTAAACATACCTTCTTGCCGCTTACTTGCCATGTCTTTCCTCTGTAGTCCTCCCTTGCTCGGCCTCAACTGGAAGCACACCCAGGCTACCAGTCATCCAATCACAACGCTGCCTTAGCAGCATTACGATTGGTCTGTGTGCTGCACTCAGGCGCAGACTAGGAGCCTGAGCATTTTCTCCATGCAGACTGTACTGCAGCCAGCATGGAGAACATGTAAAGTGCTCAAGACTGGTTTGGGTGGCCCAAGAGGGCCTGCCAAGCAGTCATTGCGCACTTAGGAGAGTACTACCGCTCCTCACCTCCCCCTCATGCAAAGCTGCATGAAGTGGGAGAAAATAAAATGATAATAACGCAAGTTATTATCATTTTATTTTCCCTTTGTTTAACTGTAAAATAGCAGTGGGCAACGCTCATCTGCCTTAGCGGAGAAGCCACCACTTCCCAGAGTGCACCTTACTACTAAAATCCAAAATGGGGAACCTTTTTTTCCAAGTGCATAGCCTATGTGCTCACCCAGAAGTGTGCCTTTGGAAATGAGTAGCCCCCTACTTTGTGGCATCCAAAACTGGTTCTGTGGGTAGCTTCCCTCCCACTGGGTTTAGAGTATGTCTGGCTGAGGGAACCAATGTTTCTCTTCCTTATGTCTCACTTATGATTTACTTCTGAAAAGAGCATGCTCTTTACAAATTATTGAGATTCCTGGGCCCACCCTAACTGGTCTTCCTGCAAGGGGAAGAAAAGCACTCCTCCCCCCACCTAGGACATTTTTTCTTCTCTGGGAGCCGTTTTAATACCTCCTTAAGGTGAAGCACTGGCATACCAGCTGTCAGTAGGCTAATGCTAATTAGGTTAAAGGAGATTCAGGCAGGTAAAATGAACGTTTCTAAAAGTTAATTTTCTTAAATATTTATTACAAATCTGCTTTTACCACCAAATTGGATGTTTAATTAATGTTATGAATAGTATTTTAATGACTTTTGTAGATATTTCCTGACAAAAAGTACAGATAAAAGTTTGTATTCTATACTTTGACATTTTCTAGGATTCTGCTACAGCCCTGCCAGTAAAAATAGCTTTAAGGGGCATGTCACTGGAGGAAAATACCAACTTTGATTTCCACATGTTCCACTTTTAAATAGCAGGCACCCTACCTTGTGAGCAACAGCGTGTATTTAATGGTAATTTAGTAATATTTAAAAGCAGGGTTTTCCTACCCGTCAAAATCAGTTGTTTTCTCAGGTTTGACAGTAGGTTTTTATGCCAATGCAGTCAGTCTACACATGGTAGACTTAAAGCCATGTTTTACAGGCCCACTCTGTGGATGGCACAATGTGTGCTGCAGTTTCCAGGTGACGTTTAACTTCCAGGCCGTGGGTGTATTTTCTACAGCATATACTAGAGATTTGTAGGCAAGTTAAATATGTCAATCATGAATATTCAAATTTAACCATATGTAAAAGGGGAGCACGGGCACTTTACTCCTGCTTAGTAATAATGCATTTTATGTATGTTTTTCTTATTTTTTTACTTCTTCCTCTCCTTATTATAATAAAAATAACAATAACAACAACAACAACATCAATAATAACAATAATAATAATAATAATAATATCAATGATACTAATAATGGTAACTCCCTTTCCCCAGAAATGGCAACCTTCCAAGACTTGTCCTGCAATGTTAATGGGCTACTAGATTGCATGAAAGGCACTGTGGTCCTGGGGTACGCACATAGATTCCTCGCTGAGGTCTTGATGCTTCAAGAAACCCACCACATGGGGAATTGTTGTCCCTTCCTGGCATATAGAAGATATGAAATAATCTTCCACTCTGGCTTTGTTAGAGGTTCCCGAGGGTGCCAATTTTATTACGCTGCTCCTTCTCTATGACCGTTACCCATGAAGTAAGAGACACTCAGGGATGGTACCTTGCTCTTGCTAGCATGGTTGAGGGCCAAACTGTTAACCTTGTGAGCATTTATGTGCCCCCTGTGGCCCCAGTTGCCTTCCTCCGCGATCTATTCAAGGTCCTTCTGGATCTTCGACTACGGCTGATAGGAGGTGACTTCCATGCAGTTCCTGCCCCGGACATAGATGCCACAGGCCCCCTCCTCCGTCTCTCATCAAGCCGGAGCTAGGCATCTCTCCGACTGGGCCTTCGCTCTTGGTCTCTGTGATGTAGAGGATGTTGATTACTTGACAGCTTCAATTCACTAACACCTCAGTAGTCCTCCACACCCACTCTCATATTGTTCTTATCTTCATGCCGGCCCCAGATTGCCAAGTGGCATCAAACACCCAGATCCTTCCCCGTAACATTTTAGGCATGCTCCTCTTCTCCTTCACCTTTGCTCTCCCAGGAGCAGCCCACGCCCTATGTGGCATCTCAATGCGTGGTAGCTCCAAGATGAATCCTACGCCCAGGCCCTTAGAGACAACCTGCAAGCCTATTTCCAAAGTAATGAGGTCTCTGTCAGCTCGGTTGGTACCCTCTGGGCTGCCGGCAAAACAACCATTAGGGGACATGCCAAAGGGCGAATTCGGGTGCAGGTGCGGGCTCGATCCCTTCGCACTACCCAGTTAGAAAGGGGTCTTGCGGCTGATCTTCATTGGGACGTACCCCAGCAGTTGAGCCTTGTTTTTTGGTCATCTGCTTCCAGTCCCTAGAAGCGGTGAAACACATGTGGCGCTCCACGACATCTAAGTTCTATGGATGAGTGAGGATAAGAATAGGAAGCTGGTATATTGGTTGACCTCCTGCCCGCAAGAGAACAGGAACGTTCTCGAAATTACGACAACCTTGGTGAAACCCACCACACTCTTCCTGACAGCGCAGAGATACTCCGGTTGGAGTCGATTCCAGCGCTATAGAAACCCATAAATAAATAGTTCAAATGCTGTCTCACTATTACGGTCACCTATATTCAGCACCCCTCCAGGTGGACCCTGGCCCTGCCTCCCAGTTCCGCAGTGAAGTGCCTCTCCCTCGGTTGTCCTATTCAAAGGTTTGGATGCTGGATGAACCATTAACAGCTGAGGAACTTGGGGCAGCCATCCCTGCAGTGACCTGTGGAAAGACCCCAGGTCCTGACTGATTCTCTATGGAGTACTACGCAGCATTTTGAGAAGTCCTTACTCCCTGGATCCTTACCCTTTAAAATAGGTGGCGCAAAAGGACGCCTTTCCATCGTAAGTAGACGCAGCCTCTAGTGTAGTCATCCTGAAGAAGCAGCCCCCCTAAAGCTCCAGTGCTGATTATAGTCTAATATCCCTCATTAACAGTGAGGTCAAGCTATATTCCATGCTCCTTGCCACCCGTCTTAAGTGGGTCCTCCATACACTCATACATGCAGATCAGTGCTGTTTCATGCCAACATACAGTTCAAGGCACTGCCTCCGGCGCCTCCACGTGGCTTTGGTCCAGGGCTGGACTGGCCGTAGCGGGCATCAGGCATTTCCCCGGTATGCTGGAAGAGTGGGAGCCTGTTTTGCAGCTGTGGGGGCTGTTTTTGTTACATGGGCCGGTTTTGCAGAGATGCTGCTATATCATCCCCCATAACAAAAGCAGCAGGGGGGTGGTCTGTCAAGATTGCCATGGCTGCTTTGGGTTCCCAATCCAGCTCTGCCTTGGTCCATCATCATCTGCTACTACTCAATCTGGCCTTGGTCCTCATCAATTCTGAAAAGGCATTTGATACAGTGGATTGGGCCAATTTGTGGTATGTACATCAACAAGTTGGAATTGGGCCACGTTTTTGTGAACACTAATCCCAGTGCACAGGTCCAGGTGAACGGCATACTCTCCGATGTATTCCCTATTGGAAGAGGGACTCAGCAGGGCGTCCCCTGTCTCCTCTTACATGCTGGCGATCAAACCATTGGCACACCTTCTCCGTTGCGACGATCAAGTGCGTGGATGGAGATGAACTGAGGGGCATGAAGACCGTTTAGCATAATATGTGAATAATGTCCTTCTTTACCTTGCGGACCCTGCAGTGAGCTGACCCAGCTGCTTTTGAATCCTCCACACTTTTTGGGGCAGTTTCGGGTCTCCAAGTGCACCCGACCAAGTCGGTATTGGTGCCTCTGCCTATGGTGCAGGACTGTTTCAACTGGCAGGATAACATCCCCATACGCAGTTTAGCTTTTGCTATCTGGGTGGCACTTCACCCTGAACTCACTTGGTCCCTCAAGCTCAGGACCCTGACACGCAAGGGTCAAGGAAGACCACGACAAATGGTAGTACCTTAGGCTGAACGTGATGGGCTGAATAGCCCTACACAAAATGATGATTCTGTTGAGATTCCTTTACGTCTTCCAGAATTTCCCGATACCCATACGGCGGACTTGGTTTCGTGCTCTGGATAAAGTTGCGACCTCTTTCCTCTGGCATAAGTCCCAGTTTTGCCTGGCCCTGGCACATTGCCAGCACAGCCAATATGACGGACACCTGGGAATGACTAACCTTTATCTGTATTATCTTGCCTCCCAGTTGTTGGTGATCAATAATTGGTTTAACAGGGGATGGTCGGATCCTGCCTACCGGCTGAAACTGACAGTCCTTAGGTTTCCTCAGCAGCGGCCCGTGCAGGTAAATACGGTGGGGCCAAGTGGGGGGGATTCGACAGATGACGGCGGGGGAAATTCATTATTTATTTAATTTACCGTTGTGGTCACCTGTCAAATCCCCCCCAACCCAGCCACACCGCTCATACCTGCACATGCTGCTCCTGGGATTCCTCGGATTATGGCGATGCTTTATGGAACTCCGATCCCCATTGCCACCCCTGTAGTGACCAGAGTGTTGTTCCTTGCCTGGTGGGCTGCACTGCCCCACACTCACTGGGACACTAGATTCACAGAGCAAACTTCCCTTTGGCATGGCACCTGGTTTCATGAGGTGCTGGCACTGAGGGGCTTTGGGAAGTGGGATCTCATTGGAATAACACAACTAGGCAACGTGTGGTCTGGGACCCACATACGGTCCTTCCCAGAACTCCAAAATACTTATGCTCTCACATCCATACAATTTTATAAATACTTACAGCTACAAAACACACTCCACAACCATGTATCCCAGGCCGCCCACTCTCTAGGTTAATCTGTTGAAAGCTAAGCTTTTTATGGGTGTGTTAGGCAAGGGTCGTATTCCCCAAATATAATGTACATTAATAATCAAATTCCCCAAGCACACTAGACCACCTTGGGACTCGTTGGAAGGGATGGCTGGGTCCCCTTGAGCATGCTGACTGGCGGGACGCACTGATGGCACCTAGGGTTGTTACCATTCCATCCAGGCTTTATCTGATTCAGACCTTTTATCTTTACTGTGCCTCTCTCACTTTGACTAGGCTGCACCAGACGGGCCTCCACTCTGAACCTGTCTGCCCCCATTGCACCTGTGCTCCCGCCGATTTCTATCATATGTTGTGGTTGTGCCCCAGTATCCAGGAATTCTAGACTGTTGTGATGGGGAAATTAACTGATGTGTTGGGATGGAAAGTAGACCTTTTGCCTTTGATGCTCTTCCTGGGGGTCATGTAGGGCTCTGGTACTTCGAGGATAGACTGGGCGTTCCTAGGACATCCTTTCATGGTGACCAAACGAGACTTAGCCGCCTGCTGGAAAAATCCTGCCCCTCCCACCCTATCGCCGTGGATACGGGAGGTGGACTGGTGGGTGCCGCAAGAGTGACCCGTGTACGAGGCCTGGGGTTGTCCCTCAAAACATAGTCGGTGTGGGGGAAGTGGCTGAGACAGTAGGCCTGAGCCTGCACTCCATTGTATTTCCATCACTGTCTGTCCACTAGATGATGATACCACCTTATCCACTTGGTCTGTATCATGGTTAACTGCTATGATTACTGTTGTTGTAATATCTGAGTGTCATGATGTGCCATTTGTGAAAAAATGTAATTACAATTGTTTATCAAAATAATAATAATAATAATAATTATGAGGAGAAGAAGAAGAAGAAGAAGAATAGAAGACAAAGCAGGTGAAGTAGAAGAATTGTGTGTTTCCACTCATAATTGTGCTTTTAGCAGCCTTGAAATGATAGACTCCTTGTCGTGATTCCCTCGGAGGCCTGTCAGGATCGGATCATTGCTCAAATGGGTCCACCTATTGACACCCTCAATTCCGGTTTGCCATTGTAGCACGGAAGCTTAAGGTGGTCAATTGGGGGAAGGAAAGGATGGGAACAGTGGGGAGGGAGACCTGTGAAAACGAAAGACTTATTTAGAACAACCGACCCAAAATACAACATCTGACAACAGAACAGAGATTTATATGAGGCCTCCTTTTTATATACCTGTAAAGGAAAATAACATGCGTCTGCAGCCACCTTTAGGAAGGACGATTAGCTCTCATCATAACCTTCCAAAAGACACTACTTTTGTCTTTCTGAGCTGCAGGGGTTTGGACCCAATCACTGTGCATATATTGTGAACAGAAACCAGTATTATCAGGCTTTTTCCAATAGGTATACATATAAACAATGTACACCTTTATCTGTACTCTACATCATACCCACCAATAGTGGTGTATGTTTGAGCTTCACAGGGGAGGAAGGATTAGGCTTAGCTTTCACCTCTCACTGTTTCCCCCGCTAGAAGACGCACAACAAAACATACCACATGTAACACATCAACATAAACGAATACACAAGTACTATGGGTTTCACGCCAATGGAATGCGTGTTACGTCACACATATATGAATACGTTTTTGCTGCATACACTTCGTTGAAAGTAACGTATATAGTTTTGTACATTGCAGCTGACTATACCACCTGGTATATTCATAGTAAGCTGGTCTGGCAGTATCCAAGAAAGAAACAATCTCCAATACGTTCCCGTGCCGTATTCATAAACTGAGATCAGGGCTCCTTGGGGGTATGAAGTATAGAGAGTTCTAAAGGCAAATCAGAGGTTGTGTGGTCTTTTAATGCAAAGGCCCAGGTGGAATAAAATTAGAGGTGGTGTCAACGACACCCTTACCGCACAGAATGCAAAAGCGAATCCGACTCCGAAGTCCTGGAATCTGCGGCGTCTTCCCCGACACTGCAGGCTTTCATAGCCTTCTGGGGGATTTCTTTGCAACACTTCCTGTGTGTGTGGGATGCGGCACACAGGCTTCTGGGATTTGTGGTTTCTTGCTCTGCGCGGGGAGGAGACTGCCGGGTTTTTCGTTATCCCAGCTCGCCTGCAACGCATGATAGATGGTGAGATATTCGTTCCAATCCACCGCCCTCCGTTGTTGGAGACTGGGAGAGTGGTCAGCGGTCGTCGGCCAGTGGTATGTAACACTCCTCTGTCACAAATTAAGCTTGGCCTGTGTCATTTATTGTGCATAACATTTTATGAATAACTACCGCTATTCTATGATATAAAATGGAGATTTTTCCATAATCATATATGGCTGATATTTTAACTTTTTAACACGTGTATTTTATTGTTTTCACGTGTAATTGACATTAGCTCAAAAAAACACGAACCTGTTGTCACTTGCGTTTACAACTGAGGATAGATATTCATTTTGCGTTGCTACCCCATAGTTTAAAAAATATACAGAGTTGTTAGTCATCCGAGTACACAGCTTTACGCACCCATATTCCGCATTCGAATGGACTGTAGTGTTGCAAACCTGTAGCTGAGGACATTGATTTAAAAAAAGTTTGAAACTCGCCGCACTCAGTACCCGAGGCGTCCATGATGTCCTTCATTGTGCTATGGTCCGTAGAACTCCTTGTACATCCGCAGAAACGCCAACTGCTCTTACCCGCTCCGCGCCTATGCCACGGTTCTTTTATGTTTCCAAACCAAAAGCTACCTAGACCAAGCTGGTCTCTACGCTCGACCAATTCTACCTTTGCAACTTCTGCTGGCTGCTCACAACTCTCTCTGCCTATTCCCTACCATACCCCCCCCCCCCCACTCCTCCTGCAGCAGTCTCACTGGCCACAGACTTCGTTTTAGGTCTGTTCTATGAAGAGTCACGAGTCACCATCTTAGGCCAGAGAGAAATCTGGGGCGCCAATGATTATACATTTGTCAATACCTACGGTTAAACTATTCACACATCTGGTGCTACCTTACTTTGTTCATGTCACTGAGGTTTAGTGGGGCCATTCAGATGCCGGAAATAGGGACAGGCCTCATGAGAGTCCAAATGTGAAAATGATAGGCCTCTTAACAGTCCAAATGTTACAGGACAGGCCTCATGACAGCCCAAACATTGCAGGGTAGGCCCCGTGACAGACCAAGTGTTACAGGGAAAGGCCTCCTGACAGCCCAGATGTTACAGGGACAGGCTTCATGACAGCCCAAATGTTACTGGAACAGGCCTCCTGGCAGCCCAGATGTTACAGGGATAGGCCTCCTGACAGTCCAAATGTTACAGGGACAGGCCTCCTGACAATCAAGATGTTACAGGGACAGGCCTCCTGACAGTCCAAATGTTACAGGGACAGGCCTCCTGACAGTCCAAATGTTACAGGGACAGGCCTCCTGACAGTCCAAATGTTACAGGGACAGACCTCCTGACAGTCCAAATGTTACAGGGACAGGCCTCCTGACAGTCCAAATGTTACAGGGACAGGCCTCCTGACAATCAAGATGTTACAGGGACAGGCCTCCTGACAGTCCAAATGTTACAGGGACAGGCCTCCTGACAATCAAGATGTTACAGGGATAGGCCTCCTGCAGTCCAGATGTTACAGGGACAGGCCTCCTGACAGTCCAGATGTTACAGGGATAGGCCTCCTGACAGTCTAAATGTTACAGGGACAGGCCTCCTGACAGTCCAGATGTTACAGGGATAGACCTCCTGACAGTCTGGATGTTACAGGGACAGGCTTCATGACAGCCCAAATGTTACTGAAACAGGTCTCGTGACAGCCCAAATGTTACAGGGACAGGTCTTGTGACAGCCCAAATGTTACAGGGACAGGCCTCCTGACAGTCCAGATGTTACAGGGATAGACCTCCTGACAGTCTGGATGTTACAGGGACAGGCTTCATGACAGCCCAAATGTTACTGGAACAGGTCTCGTGACATCCCAAATGTTACAGGGAAAGGCCTCCTGACAGTCCAGATCTTACAGGGACAGGCTTCATGACAGCCCAAATGTTAAAGGAACAGGTCTCGTGACAGTCCAAATGTTACAGGAACAGGCCTCGTGACAGCTCAAATGTTACAGGGACAGGCCTTTTGACAGTCAAGATGTTACAGGAACAGGCCTCCTGGCAGTCCAGATGTTACAGGGACAGGCCTCGTGACAGCTCAGATGTTACAGGGAAAGGCCTCCTGACAGTCCAGATGTTACAGGGACAGGCTTCATGACAGTCCAAATATTACAGGGACAGGCCTCGTTACAGCCCAAACATTGCAGGGATAGGCCTCGTTGTGACAGCCCAAATGTTACAGGGACAAGCCTCGTTATAGCCCAGATGTTACAGGTACAGGCCTCATGACAGCCCAAATGTTACAGGGAAAGGCCTCTTGACAGGCCAGATGTTACAGGGATAGGCCTCCTGACAGTCCAGATGTTACAGGGACAGGCTTTATGACAGTCGAAATGTTACAGGAACAGGCCTCGTGACAGCCCAAATGTTACAGGAGCAGGCCTTGTGATAGTCCAGATGTTACAGGGATAGGTCTCCTGGCAGCCCAGATTTTACAGGGACAGGCCTCGTGACAGCCCAGATGTTACAGGGATAGGCCTCCCGACAGTCCATATGTTACAGGGACAGGCCTCATGACAGTTCAAATGTTACAGGTATAGGCCTTGTGATAGCCAAAATGTTACAGGGAAAGGCCTCCTGAAAGTCCAGATGTTACAGGGATAGGCCTCCTGCAGTCCAGATGTTACAGGGACAGGCTTCATGACAGTTCAAATGTTACAGGAACAGGCCTCGTGATAGTCCAAATGTTACGTGGACAGGCCTCGGGACAGTCCAGGTGTTACAGGGACAAGCCTCCTGACAGCCCAGATGTTACAGGGACAGGCCTCGGGACAGTCCAGATGTTATAGGGACAGGGCCCGCCATGTCACTGGCTCCACACATACACCAGCCTCCCTCTGCCTCTCTTTCTTGGTGCCTCTCCAAGCCTCTCAATCGAGGGACACAGGGCGGCACCTACAGCAACAGCGGTAGGAGGCTGTCAGGGCAGGAGCAGTGAGGGGGAGCAGTGAGGGGGAGCCCCCCCACCCCACGGAGTAGCCCCCCCTCCCCCTGCAGTGGGAGGGGCGGGGCCTCTGCATGACCCTTTGAGTGGTATGTCGTGCAACGTCGCCTCCACTTACGAGTCCTAAAGTCGATACCACCGCTCCTCTGGGTTCTAGTTCAGCTTGGACGTGTGCTACAAAAGCTGTTAGTCTCACTGTTGTTTTCCTTCTATTAATTATTATCATCGTCATATCCTAAAAACACACTAAGGGCATGACCTTCTAGTGGGCGCAATGCGTCAGAGGGCGCGCGTTTCGGCAGTCCTGATGCGTCCACAGTGCCGTGCTGAAGTGTGTGTTGTGAGAGTCATAAGTAACAGCAACAATAATAACAATAAAATGAATAAAGAGATAATAATAATAGTAACAGTAACAATAACTGTAATGATACAGCGAATAATAATAATAATGACAATAGTCATTATTAGTATCATCCTTATGTTTTATTATTATAGCGATATCGATAATAATAATAGAGATAATTATAACAATAGGCATTATTATTAGTATTATTGTTATTATTATAGTGATAATGTTAATAATAATTTTAATACGTGTTATTATTATTAAAATATCGATTATAATAATACACATAATACAGATAATAATAATCCTAGTATTATTATTAAGAATCAAAATAATGTTTTATTTGTGTAATTCTTATGTTTTACTTATTCCTCTACTTCTTCTTCTTCCTCTCTCTCTTCTTCTTCTTGTAACTATATTTATTACTATTATAATAATAATAATAATAATAATAATAATAATAATAATAATAATAATAATAAGAAGAAGAAGAAGAAGAAGAAGAAGAAGAAGAAGAAGAAGAAGAAGAAGGCGGCCCAGGCGAAGCATAGGGATCCTGCTGCTCCACGCATAATAGTTCTTATGTGCATTATAATGTTTGTTTTGGGTGTTGTTGATTTTGGTGTATTGTTCTTATAATTCCACGGCCATTGCACCGACTCTTTTGCCAATGCTCATTAGCGTATTTGCAGTCTTCGGTTTTTATCAGTAAAAGTGCGGCGATACAAGTACGGGCTCAGAATGCCACAAATGTATGAATCCAGCTCTTGGCGAGAACATCAGCACATGTGTGTCTATAACATGGTGAGCCCCGAACATACGTGCCAAAACCTTATTTTCGGCTGGTTTCAGGGACAGGCACTTGTATGAGGCAGTTGTGATTTGTGCCGTGTGCACCAGGACACTTTCCTTCCGTCTGCACGGCACTGGCGCTGGTTATCTTGGGCCGGTGGTATGTGCCACCGCACCCGTGGCGACGAATCTGTAGGCGCAACTCTTACTGCTCTACATGCGTGCATGCCTTTTCGCCTCTGCTGTGTGACCCCTGTGCCCTTCTGTATGCACCTGTACACCCCCTCTCACTCCTTCCCTCTGTGTGCGCCAATCTGCTCCCCGTGCCTCGTGTGGCACCCTCAGCCTCTCTTGTGTGCGTTTCTCTGTGCCTCCGCTGTGTCACCTATGTGTCTCCCTATAGCCTCCTCCTGGACCATCCTGTGTCCTCCTGTGTGCACCTGTACACCCCCCCCCCTCGGTCCCTCTGTGTGCGCCAATCTGCTGCCCCTGCCAGTGTGGCACCCCTCAGCCTCTCTTGTGTTAGTTCCTCTCTGCCTCCGCTGTGTGACTTCTGTGCCTCTCTATGTCCTACTGGGCACCCCTGTGTGCACCTGTACACATCCTGTCTCCGTCCCTCTGTGTGCGCCAATCTGCCACATCCCTCGTGTTGACCCTCTCAGCCTCTCTTGTGGGCGTTCCTCTCTGCCTCCGCTGTGTGACTTCTGTGCCTCCCTATGTCCTACTGGGCACCCCTGTGTGCACCTGTACACATCCTGTCTCCGTCCCTCTGTGTGCGCCAATCTGCCACATCCCTCGTGTTGACCCTCTCAGCCTCTCTTGTGGGCGTTCCTCTCTGCCTCCGATGTGTGACTTGTGCCTCCATATGCCCTCCAGGGAGCACCAGTACCCGTGCGCTTACCTCCAAGTCCAAGAATCTTCCCCTCCTTTTGCACATCCTAGCCTCTCTTATGTGCATTCCTCTCTGCCTCTGCTGCGCCACCTCTGTGCCTCCCTATGCCCTCCTGTATCCTCATGTGTGTTCCTGTACACCCCCGTCTCCGTCCCTCTGTGTGCATTAATCTGCGCTATCTCTCGTGTTGACCATCTTAGCCTCTCTTGTGTGCACGTCTCTGTGCCTCCCGCTGTGCGCATCTCTGTGCCTCCCTATGTCCTCCAGTGTGCACCCCTACACCCCTCAATGTGCACCAATCTACCCCTCCTGTTGCACCTCTCAGCCTCGCGTGCCTCTCTGCCTCCCGCTGTGTGCACCTGTGTGCCTCCGGTGACCTCCTGTGTTCACCCGTAAACCTCTCTGTGTCCTTCCTTCTCTGTGCATCAATATGTCCCCACCTCCGGTTTGCACCTCACAGCCTCTCCTGCATGCATACCTCTATGCCTCCGTCTGTGTGTCCTCTTTGCCTCCCGGTGGTCTCCTGTGTGCACCTCTTGGCCTGTCTTTTGTGTACTCCTCTATGCCTCCCGCTCTGTGCACCTCTGTGCTTTCCTATGTCCACCCGTACACCCCTGTGTCCTTACCTCTGTGTGCAAGAATCTGCCCCTCCTGTTGCACCTATCCGCCTCGCCTGTGTGCACTTGTGCGCCTGTGTGCCTTCCTATGCATTCCTCTGTGCACCTATACACGCCGTCTACTTCGTTCTATGCGCATCTATGTGCCTCCCCGCCCCCGCTTGCACCTCTCAGCTTCTCTTGTGTGCACCGCTCTGCCTCCCCGTGCCCCGCGTGTCTGCGTACCTCTGCGCTTCCATTGTTCATGTGTACATTTCTCTGCTTCCTTGTGTGTGCACACCTCTGTCCAGCCCCTCTGTGTGCAGGCTTCTGCCTCCTGTCCTCTCTGAGCACACGTCTGCCACACCCAAACGGTGCACAGTGCTTTACCGCCTGAGTGTATATGTATACCTCTACACACCTGGCCCTCTGCCGGCATTGAGTGGGCATCGTGGCAACGACTGCAACAACCTAATAAAAAAAACGAAATGCTGAGGAGGGTGCCTCCTCATTTCATCCTTCCACTCTGGGAGCATAATGATAAGAACATGAAGTATCACCCCGTATTTATGACCGTTATAGAAACCACAAAATAGCAGCACGCGTGTGCACAGATACACAAGAGCGTAAACAATCCACAGACGTGTGCGGCGGTGAGACGGAGGTATTCTAACGCACTCGCTACAAATCTCAGTGCAGGTTAGTAGGACTTCACCTGTCACGGGTAGGAAACGTGCTCATTACAAGCGTGGACGCCCCTCACCGGACCAACGTTTTGCACCCCTAGGTTATTGAATGGTGCCACCAATATATGGCATTGTAAATTGTGAAATGAAATCGTGCAACATTATATATTTATTGTACATTTCTAAATGACACATATCTATTTTTTCACCATCCATGTGTCGGTCTCTGCTCCTTAAATTCTTACATTCTCAATTTTGTCTAATCTATCTATCTATCTATCTATCTATCTATCTATCTATCTATCTATCTATCTATCTATCTATCTATCTATCTATCTATCTATCTATCTATCTATCTATCTATCTATTCGTTTTATGTTTGCTTCTCAATCTGCACCTGCCCAATGGTCTTAATCCTTCCGTTTTAAAATTTCTGTACTTGGAAAAAGACCACTGAACAGGTGCTGATAAATAGATAGATAGATAGATAATTTTTAAAAACGTGTTTTTTTGGTCTGTCCGTCTTTTGCACCAGACTTAAGCCAGACCAACCTGTTAGTTCTTTCGCCTATTCTCGAACGCTGCCCGATAAACCCACACATCACAATTTAGCCAACAGCTTCTATTTTACAAACCTATTAAATGCACTTTTGCGGCGTAAGTTGTGGGCCATTGACAGGGGCAATGGGAATTGTTGATGTGAATAAACGCGCAGAACGTGCTCCCACGCGCTCTTCACCGAAAGATCCTTAAATATGGGGTTTAAAGGTTGACATGTCTGTGTGCCTAGGACCCCCTGCGTTACTATTACACTTCTCTCGCCTCAGTGCTCACCACAAGAACTGCTTCCCTCGTGCCCTCATTTTGAGAGCTCACTAAATCAGGCAAAATGTGTATTTCACTACGTTTTATAAAACACTAAATCATGAGACATAAATCAATAATCAGTGGTGTCATCCTTAGAACATGTGCGTGTCAAAATGGGGAAACGGTGCAACATTTACACGGTTTGGTGTTTTGCGAAAAGTATGGTGTGTCATACCTAACATTAGTTCATCAAAAAACGCTCTCAGTTTTGTTGGTGATACTTATAATAGCGCTCTGAATTAATCGGGAGATAACACCTAGCGCTTTACAAAACTTCTAAATAAATGAAGTAATGATAAATAAATGTTCCTGGTTAAAGGAGCGCGTCTCACACGCGAATACATTAAGGGTATCATCCAGACGTGGGAGCTGATCACACTGGGGGAACGTAACTTGCCCTCTGGTTTGGTGCTCACAAGTGCACAATGCGGACGGTACCTGCAAGTATGAAAAAGCACTAAAAGCACACACGTTTCCTGTGCGCGATTAAATGCGTGCGTCCGGGGTGGTGAACCCTCGGTTGGTGGGGCCGAGAGAGGGCTCAGGGGGCGCCTTGGTACCCCGGTAGAGAGGGGGCATCTTCTGGTGGTTCCCATCAAGTACCTGCCCGGCCCGCACGGCACACGCCGGGCTTCAATAGATGTTTAACAAGCCCTGAAAACATTCCGCCGCTCATTGTGCGGCCCTGCCCGCCACAAAGCCGCGGAGAGACTTAAAGAGCTTTGAAGTGCATTAAGCTTGAAAGGGGAGGGGGCGAGGAAACTTAAAGCACCCCTTCTCTCCCCAAAACAGCCCTGTCGGGCGCACAATGGAGGCCGGAGAAATTTATGGCGGAATTATGCAGTGGGGTTGTCACTTAAAATATCGTGAGTGTCTGGAGGACAATGCCCCATGCTGAGGATTAATGGTCCCTCCAGACCCCGGGCCGCAGAGGCCCTTTCTTCCCTTGACAAATTGTTTTTTTTTTGGGGGGGGGGGGGGCACATGGTGAGGAGCTAGGGAAGCTCTGCCTGCGCCCCCGCGGCTGGGAGTCAGCAGCTGGCCGGGAGCGCGGGCTCGGCGCGCTCGAGCGCCCCTAGCGGCGGAGGCGCGCGCCCACCGCGCCCTTCATAAGGCGCCGCGCGCCGGGCGCTGTCACTCAGCGGGCGGAGCCGCAGCGTCAGCTACCTACTCCGCGCCAGGTCCCAGAGCCGCGACACTGACTTCCTGCCGGCCCGCGCCATGCATCCACACCGCGCGCCCACAGTCAGCGTCGCCGCTGACGGCTGCATCCCAGCCGGGGCGCGCATGGGCCCCGTGCCCGCCCCCCTGCGCCTGGGCAAGTACCTGTCCGACCGCCGGGAGCCCGGAGCAAAGAAGAAGGTACGGAGCACCTGCAGCGCCACCGGTGGGGGCGGATCTGTGCGAGGGGGAGCCCAAGTCTCCTGGAAGATTGTTTGTTAGTTTGGTTCTTGTTATTGGGGATGGAAGCGTCCGATGGCTGAAGAAGCGATATATTCCGATCGGGAGAATTATAGTATGAGACCTCAAGCAGGACTATGAGAGGGTGGATTCTTTACAATAGAGTGATGGACATGCTTTCTTGGAGTTTGGTAGGATATATATAAAGATATATATATATATATATATATATATATATATATATATATATATATATATATATATATTATCAATCAAATTTATTTATATAAATTTACGATTTACGGATCATAGCTTCATGTCTGTAATACTTAAGTGCTTGGTCGTTATTTTTAGAATAACAAATGCTCACCTTACTCCTGTGATGCTCTTCAATTTGTGAGGCTGGGGGCAGTTTACGTTGGCTCAACATTCCCTGGCCCAATGACCTCCCGTGAAATCTTGAAAAGATGGGATGCGAGGTATCTGTTTTGACTCGAGTTGTAGCTTATTGCTCATTAATAGGGTCATTTTTATTATGTACCATAATAAGATAAAGAAATAGTATTTTTAACCACTTTAGCAAAGTTTAGCATTAAGGCGTGGAGAACGAAAGTCATTTGGCGAGGGTCACACGGTGTTCGGTAGTAGGAGAGAGTAAGGACTTCGGGTTTGTAATTAGAGACCAGCAGATATGCTGCATTGTCCCACACAGGGATTGTTATTTCAAATAAAGAAACAAAAATACCAGTTTTGTAATTTAACTGCTGACGTCTAGAACTATTGGAACGAATCTATGATAGGAGTTGTGAATGTTAGTAGTTTGGCTCTGACCTTTCTTAATCTGCTTATTGCGTCTCTTCTTGTTTCTTTCGCATTGACGACTGCGGCACCAAATTCCTCCTCTGTTCATTTAAAACATAGACTTGCCCTTTACTTGACTTGTAATGTATAGTGTTCCGAGACGCATGGCCTTGTTCATATTGAAATCTTTAGAAATTGTACTAGCGCGTTAATTTGAAAAAATTAATAGGAATTAATCTCACGACTTGGGTGATGTGAGTTGGCATCGAAGCGACTCTGTTTTGGATTTCCGTGAAGATTTTCTAAAGGTACAGACTTGATCTAAAACGTTAACTTGGCTTTTTGTTAAATAAAAAATAATGGTTGTGCTAAAATTCGTTAATACTTATATAACGGCAGTCGAAATTCGACACTACATGAACTACGTGCTTATAATTAAAACGAATTTTTGCATGCAAAGGCTATCGGGCAGTAAACACGATTACACTTTGATATAAAATGTTTCAACGAGTATCCGAACGTTCTGCCGTTTCTTTTCTGATCGGTCTCGGACTGAAAAATCCCTTTCTATTTAAAGAACAAAGTGCCGGGTCCTTGGAGAGTTACGTCTCGAGCGTGTTATCTATCAGTAAGTAATAGCCACATGGCACAATGTCCCCGAGGAAGGCTTCGGTCACAGTCGCGAGCATTAATGGCATTTAATTGTTTTTAAATGCTCCCACAGCCCTTTCTGTGGGGCTCCATCATCGGCCCAGCCCGGTTCTCACATCAGTCGGCTTTGTGAGGGGGACTTTTATTGCAGCGCTGCTGAAGGGCGCAGGACACGCTCTGCTTGTATGCAGGCTGCGGAGTGTGCGTGTCTGCACAAGGCAGTGTGCGTGCATCAGGAACCGGAGGACGTGTCTGAAGCAGGCATTGTGCGTGCATCTGGAAGCAGAGGGCGTGTCCGCCCAATGCAGTGTGCGTGCACATGGAAAGGAAAGGCGTGTCCGCCCAAAGCAGTATGAGTGGACATAGAAAGGGAGGACGAGTCCAGGGAGGACTATGCACGTGCACTTGGAAAGGACTTGTCCTAAAGAGGCAATGTGCGTGCATTTGATCCCAGGAGGAGGAGTGCCCAGACAACGAGGCAGCAGTGTGCGTGCCACTGGAGGGGGGGAGGGGGTTGGGGGGGGGGGGGGGGTGTCCGGAGCAGTGCATATGCATCTTTAGGGGTGGAAAAGGGGTCTACAAAGAATACAGGGCCCATGCACCTGAAGGTGGGGTGTACAAAGAAGGCAGTTTGAGTGTATCTGGAGGGCGGCGTCCACAGAAGGAACTGGAGGTGCGTGGAAGGGGGGCCATGTCCAGAGGAGGTAGTGTGTGTACTTCTTCGGGCGGGCACGTCACCGTTTCCGCGGCTCTGTCCGGTAAGCATCGTCCACCAGGGAGATATTTAGATTTTTTGTCACTATTCGTTTGCCCCCCAAAAATGTGTTTGCCTAAATGAGAGGAATTGTGCTTGCCAAAAATAAACATGGAGTTTAGGAAAAATTTGAGCATTTATCCCCAACTCTGAAATCAATTCTGCGGGTATTTTCCGCACCAAGTGCTGCACTGTGCACTTTTTCGTGTTTAGCCGAACAACTGACAGTTGATTCGGTTGATATTTTCGATGTACAACTCTGCGTGCGCATTATTTAAACGTATATAAGTATATATATGTGTATATATATATATATATATATATATATATATATATATATATTTATATATATATATCGTATGGATTTTAACCGATTGTCAGCCGACACTAATTTACATGCAATATAAAATACTTTTATTACTGATAACAGGAACTGAGGTTCCATACGTGGCCGTCTCGGGGCTATGCTGACACACCATGTTCCCCTGTGCGTTGTCTTGCCACAAGGGCACGAGGTCACCGCCGGCCTGTCGTGTGGCCTGTCGTGTGTTTCTAAGCGTGAGTGCGCGCTTCCGAAAGTTTGCACATAGCACACTTCATTAGCCTAATTACTTTCTTTTTTAGCTTAATTGAAGTGCACTTGTCTTGTTTTTTTCTAGCAAGTACTGTATGTATAGACATCACACACGTGCTTGTCTCTACATCGAATACGTGATTCGTGAGGATTATTTCGTTTTCAGCAAGGTTTCCATATTTTAGATGTGTTTACGTGATTCTCCGACGCTGGGCATTACGGTGTTTCGTGTTGCATATCTGTGCTACACATTGCTGTAATGTATGGGTCAATGCAGTGCATGCTGTGGAACCACGGGGTCTGTTATAATCCCAGCTCCTTACGCCAGAGAGTGCGACGCCAGACACATCTCGTTATCTCCCCGCGCCTCTGTTTATTGATCTGCCAAAATCGGGCTGTTGTTATATAATAACAGACCGGTGCATGGAAAATGGCAGTACATCTCCAGCGATATTGCAGTCCCATCCCTATATAAAACTATAGGGGTAGCTGCGAGGGAGCACTTTACATTGACTTTAGTTCGTAGGTGATAACCGTCATGGCGTGTGTAATAAATTACCTGTAGATGTAGTGTCAGCTGAGGTAAACACTTCTCGGCGGGAAGAGGCTAGCCGCAGTCTAACCTGTAGGAGTAGTAGCAGCTGAGGTAAATAGTTTCCGTGGCCTCAGGGTGGCAGGAGCTGTTCAGAGCCGTGGACTTTATTACAAGCTGATCTGCGATTACCGGTGATTGCATCACGGTTAAGAGTTGGAGGTGTATTGGTGATTTGCAAGTGGATGCAGTGTGGATGTTTTTTAAAGTCTATCGGTGGTTTGTAGTAAGCTGCGGTGTGGGTGTGTTTTAAAAGCTGTCGGTGATTTGTAGCTGTTGCACTATGGATGTGCTAGGCTGTCGGTGATTTGTAGGTGTTGCCCTATGGATTTGTTTTAAAGGCTGTCGGTTATTTGTAGGTATTGCACTATGGGTGTGTTTTAAAGGCTGTCGGTGCTTTGCAGGTGGTGCACTATGGGTGTGTTTTAAAGGCTGTCGGTGATCTGTAGGTGTTGCACCGTGGATGTGTTTTTAAGGTTGTGGGTGATTTATAGGTGTTACACTGTGATGTGTTTTAAAGGCTGTCGGTGTTTTGTAGGTGGTGTACCGTGGATGTGTTTTAATGTCTGCCAGTAGCTTTATGTGGCTGCGATGTGGACGTGTTTCACAGGTTTGTCGGTGGTTTGCACGGGCCTCCTGTGTTATACTGCGTATTAGTGTGGTTTGTAGGTGGCTACACTGTAGATGTGTATTGAAGCGGGGCCTTTAGTTTGCAGGTGATTGATCGGTGGTGTGGTTTAAAGTTCATTTCGTTGAGCGGGGATGTTATTTTAGCTTTTTTTTTTTTTAAGTCGTTTCGATTTTCAAATGGGGCATTGTATTGAAAGTATGAGTTGCACTTAACTATAGCGCGAGTCTATATTAAATATATAACTATGGCCGGCTCGTGGACGTAGGTATTGTTTTGTTTTGTATGACTGCGAGCTGCAGGTGGCTGCACCGTGGATTTTTATTACACGTGCGACTGATTTGAACATGTTCCACCATACACGTAATTATTGTGCACGTGACAGCACTATGACCTGTGCAAGTGACAGCACTAAGAACATGCTATAAAACATGTTATAAAACTTACATTTGGTATTCCATTGACTGCTATGTTGGTGTATATTAATGCGCTGTTATTTGCAGGTTGCTATACCATGCGTGCGTGTCTACGTAGTTTGCAGGTGGCAGAGCTGTGGGTGGGACTGGGCTTTGCACGTGGTTGCTCTTTTAGTGTGCACGTGATTTACAGGCCTTTGCCGTGTTTCAAAGACTTCCATAGTTTGCACACGAATGTGCCAGTGGCTTGTAAAGGGTTGCGTTGTAGGCGCGCCTGCGTTTTGCAGGATTCTGCTTTGTGAGTGCCAAGTAAAAATTTGCGCGTGTTTTATTTTACAGTTGGCTGCACTCTAAGTGTAGCTGTGACGTGCAGGTGCGGTGTTTCACTCTGGGTGTACAGTAAAAGTAACAGTTGTGCTAGTGTGTGCAATCCGCGATGCAGTACGTGGTTTGCACTTACCACTTGGTGTGCCTCCGGTTTGTAGTTGTTTGCACTGTGGGTGCATTTGTCATAGGGTAAATACACTCGGAGTGTGTACCCTGAAGACTTGGGGTTTGCAGGTGTGGCGCTGCTCCGTAAGTGTATTGTAAAGGCCCGACTGTGGGTTGCTTGCAGGTGCTCTGTGAGTCTACATGCGGCTAGCAGGGGCAGACTTGTCGGCGTGCCTGTAGCCTAGAGGCAGTTGCTCTGTTGATGGGTCTCTGAACCACAGGTAGCACATGGGATGTATCATTAGTTTGCAGTTAGTTCAGCACTGAGCGTGTATTCAAAGCTGTATTTCGTGTGCCTGTAGTTGCTTTGTCGTGAATAATTGAAACATGTACCTGAGTGTTGCACGTGGGTGCCTATGTGTTGCAGGGGCTGCACAGTAGTCGTGCATGTGGCTTGCAGGTGAGTGCACTGTGGGTGTGCGGCGCTTTACAAGAGTTGTGTGGGCGTGCCTGCATTTTGCATGTGTTTGTTTGAGGGAGTTGTTTTGTGGCTGGGGTTGTTGTCTGCTGGCAAGGGAATCTAGTCTATGCGCCTGTATACATAGACGAGCCCACCGTGGCCTGCAGGTGACGTATCTGTGGGTGTGTTTATAAGTGTTCCTGTAGTTTGCTGGGGCCTGCACTGTGGCCGTGCCTCTGTGGCTGGTGTCTTGGTGCTTTGCCAGTGTGTATTAACGGTTACAAGTGCCGCTGGCACGTGCGGGCACTGTGAACGTGATTGGTCTACCGAATTTTAAACGTGTTAAGAGCTCGCTCTGAGAGTACATTGAATACCATCGTGTCTCCATTTCTGTGTTCCAGGTGCGCTTAGTACGAGGGGAACTTCTGGATGAGTCCGGGTGTCCGGCCCCCGACTGGATCGGCTTGATCCGGGCAGCCAGGAACAGCCAGGAGCAGAACCTGGAGGCGATCGCGGACGTGCCCGGAGGACAGGTAACGGGGTTCGCTTATGCTGCCTGCCATGCTTCTAGCGTGTGTAGTGTGGGTGCGGCCTGTACTAAGCCTCTGCTCTCCTTCTCTGCACACAGGTCTTCTACCGGGCGCTGCGGGACGTGCCGCCGGGCGAGGAGCTGACCGCCTGGTACAACAACTCCCTGGCGCAATGGTTCGACATCCCCACCACGGCCACGCCCACGCACGACGAGAAAGGTACGGTGGCCGCAGCTTAGCCGTGGACGCACCCAGTGGTCGCGTGCACATTGCACTGGCGTATCCAAAGCCGTTTATATTTCACGCAGCGCGTAGGCGCCGCGTGCAATAACGACCTATGAAATAATGTCCTCGCTTTCTCTGCGTGTGCGCACACAAAGCTACTCTATGCTTATCTGAAAAGCAAAATTACAGAGTGCGTGCGTGTGTATACACACACACATAGCCACTATTTTTTGTTTTTTCTAGAATTTTTTTGCTTTGTGCCTTTCTTTTAAATGCATTGAAAAAAGGCCCCTACATGTGCACCAAACGAACAGAAATCGCACGACGTTTGCATAACGTGATTTAATTATTACATATTTTATATGGTTTCTGCTCTTTAAGAGAAATAGTTGGAAATATTAGAATTTCATCAGAAAGTTGTCTTTTGGACAACTGTTCATTTTTTCTGCTGTACGTTCAAACGCGCGAACACACGCGTGGCAATTTTCAAACGAATATATGTTGAGTTTATTGTCATGCCAGTCATCCTTCTAACCCATATTTCACTGAGTTTTATACACTACACCCCCATAACGCACACAACCAAGGGAAATTTGGAAAATCACAGCAGATCAAATATGAAAAAAATACATATGCATTTGTCTCTGTAAACATGAAATACTCTTGTTACACACGTTACACGTTTCGTTAGCAAACTCTCTGTGACTATGGCGAGGGGCGTAAAGCCTGCTCCCAATGCGGGGGTCGGGGCCGAGTCGGAGGCCTAGGAATACCGACAAGAGAAGATGTGTCATAACGGCCAGAGCTGCAGACCTTGGAGCTTGGGGAACTGATTCGAGTCTCGGCGTCGGCTCACATGATGGGATTTTGGGCAAATCGCATAATCTTCCCGTGCCTAAAAAACCCCAAAATGAATGTTTTCTTGTGTAATGTAAAACGTACCAATAGCTTCGGGTCGAGTTTACCAATATGAAACTGCAAAAAAAAAAAAAAAAAAACACATACAAAACAACAGTTTAAATCTTCCCCGAAACCAGAGTGTGAGACAGCTTGCCAGGGCTACTCACTTGGAAAGTTTGGGCAAGCTACAAAAGTCAGGGTGCCTTCACCACAGTGAGATGGGCTGGGGGAGGCAGGGCTACACACTTCGAGAGCAGGGGAGCGGTTAGCCTAAAGCAGAGGGATATTGCAAGGTATAAGAGGCAATCGGAAAAGATGCACGTCAGCACTTGACACTGAGTTCGCCATGGGCAGAGGCATACACACGAACACGATCATACGTAGACCCGAGTGTTGCGCAGTTGCTGTTCTTTTTTTTAACCTTTTTTTATGAACTCCTGTCGAATGCATATAGCGCACAGGGGAGAGGCCATGAGCTGTTTGTGAAACGGAGTAAAAATGAGATGAATAAATGTTATTCTGAAATACAGCGGTATTCGTCGTTATTATATGGTGGTGATATGCGCTCAGCCCTCACCCTGTGGAGGGGTTGGTTCGTGTGGGAGGCTCTCTTTTATTTTGTTGTTGCAGATTTATATAGCGCGAACTCCACCCGAAGGTATTGAAGCGCTTTACATGAGCACCGGTTACGTTACATAAGGACACATTCACTCTTTTTGGTAGGCAGGGCGAGATTAAGTGACGTTCAGAATCACAGGATGTGGAGTCGATCCCGAGGCTCGAACCTTGGTTTCCCAGCTACAAAGTAGGCAGTCTAACCGCGAGACCACATCCTCATCCTCTCTCTTGGCAGGAGGCTCTCTCTCTGAGTGGGCTCTCGTCAGCCCCTGCTCTTTGAAAGGTCAAATAGTGCCCGGCAGATACTTCCAGAGTCAGTGTGCTAAAGCAAAGCCCTTAAACCAACACCACTGACAGTGCAGGGAGGAGGCGGAACGCCTCCTAAGACTGGCATTGTCTAATGCCAGCTTAAGTACTTGTACGTCACATACACACCGATAACATTACTGGTTTAGGTATCACCTGCTCAAAGACACAGGACAATCACTGCCGTGATTTGCTCTCAATCCCCGAACAGTTTGGTGAACAGTATAGCGCGGCGGATCCACAGAGCGCTATAATCAGCTGGGACCTTTGAGCAATCCGGTCCTAGCTAGCAACCAATAGGATACAGGTTTGATGAAGGGCTTTCTATAGGAATTCCGATTTTCGCAAGTTTGACATAAGCAAGCGGAGGAGCTGATTGGCAGCTGTTTCTCCTCGCTCTAGTCTGCACACAGCTGTGCGTTTCACCTCATTAAACAGTCTAATATTAAGCCGCGTTGTGCGAGAATTCCTGCCAACTCTCTTCCTCTTTGAGGACACACGACATGCGGCACTTGCAAGGGTGCATTAGTACTCACAAACCTCAATTCTCATAGAGTACACTTATTGGCTACACAGCTTTCCATCCAGAATCACTGAAACTGCTTCCAAATTGGCCCGCCGGTGCTCCTCCCAGAGCTGCAGCTCTTGCCAGACGGACGCGGGTCCGCTGTGGTGCACCATGACTGATGCCCGAAGCTCAGCTCGCTGTGCTGCATGAGTCGCGTCTCCTGTCCTCCTCTCCTGAGGAACAAGCAGCGGGGCACCCATGGGAGCGCGAGAGGAGGCAGCAGTGCTTCAGTCAGAATGTAGAAGTGCAGGGGCTCAGTGCAGCCTTAGAGCCCGTCGTAGCGGGCTCTACCGACAATTAATAGCCCGCTTCAGCTTTAAAACCCATCGCCTTCAGCTTGGGACTTTAAGGCTGGACTGGGACTTTAATGACCGGTAAAGCACGCCATGGCGGACTATAAGGCTATAGAATACCCGTTGGTTCATGAGAAGCGCGGGTACTCTCCCATTAAATGTATTCCAGAAAGTTCAAAAAGTGCAGGTACTCAGTTCCGGGCAGCAGCACCTACCAAACGGTGATCTCTGCTAACTGCATATGTTTGAGATGATTGCCTGACAGTGACAGCTACAGTTTTTTCGGCGTCTCTCTCAGAGGCCGAAACTTGTTTTAAAGTGCTAAATAAAAGTGCTAGCTGACCACATTATTTCTGCGTACACACGTCATTCTGTCGACGTATGACTTGGAGGCCGAACCCCAATCTAAAATTCAGACCTTACCCGCCCCACCCCCCGGCGGTCTTCACACATGCTGACCAGTATACATATAAAATGAGGACGCATTACACGGTTAGCACAAAGCATCCGCCTCCGCGGTGACAAGAGGGAAATATATGAGCCCCAGACCCCCTTAAAGAACGCCATCCGGCCAGAGTCGCACGGGCCCGGGAGGAGCTGTGATTAAACGCGGCCTGCCCCTGCATTGTGCGCTTCTGCAATGAGCGGCTCATGATCATTAGGGGTATTGTCCGCGGACATATGCCTCCCTCCCGCCTCGGCAGATGGGCCGGCGCCATCTTGGAGCGTCCAAGCGGAAGCAGCTGGCGAGGGCGAGAGGGGGTCCGGGCCGCAAAGATGGCACCAGCCTCAGCCCACCTCTGTGCAAGGGACAACTCAGAGCAGCCACTCTTGGGGCAGGGGCGTAATAACGAGCACCTTCAGCCCCCATCTTCAACATATAGACCTGTGCAGCTTGGGAAACAGCACTGTATGACGTCGCATTCTATTTAATTGTTGGGGGCACAAAAAGGGTTACAGGAGATGGAAGGGGCACTTTGTTTTGTTTAATGCCTTTTACATAGTGCCACAATGAAGGTGATTGATACTTAAGGGATATCCGGAAACAGCAAAAATACCACAAATAATAATAGTGCATGACTGACACAATATCTATAAAGTTGAGAGTTACTAACATGTACATCCACTGGAGGAAATTCTATCTGTGCACCCTGGTAGAAATTTCAGATGACTTGTTATCAATGGTTTCTACCCTATTCCAGTTCTTGGCCTATGGGATTATGGATTTTATTGGAGGAATTTCCTGTTGACTCCAGTTCCAATTGCATCTTGAAAGTGGTCATTGGTGTTACGGTTTTTATTAGTTTCAGCTGGCATGTTTATTTAGCCCCTATAATATCCCCTGTTTTTCCACTGGACTTACATAAAGCAGTGCCAAAAGCCATTTTCCAAAGTTGAAACTAGAAGAAACCATTTGCAGCTGTTCAACTGGCATTTCTACCAAGGTCTACAATCTAAGAGGGCGAGTGCGGTAGGATGGATGGGTTTCTCTGGGCTCAATGGCGACTTTGGCAGGCTTGGAAAGGGTTCTTATTATTAGATTCGTATACTGCCATGAAAAGAGAATCATTTGATTGGGGACGGGCCAAGCTCATTCCACTGCCTATAGTAAGTTCATTTTATAGCACACACTAATGTTTTTGGCCCAGTCAGGCATGATCATGCCACACTGAGCTGTGAAACAAAACATGTGTTTGTAAAAGGATTATAGGGGCAGGTTTTGTTTTGCCAAATTCTTCTACCCAATAAACGTACAGTTGTGGCGAGCTACCTGCCCAAACATTGTCAAAACAGGATAACTGATGATACCTTTATGGACACAAATTTTTTCAAAATGTACATGCATATGCACTTGATTTAATTTAGGGTTGAGTCGTGTTTAAAAAAGATATTTTCATGACAACAACGCACGTAAGAAAAATACATCATTTTTATTTAAATGTAAAATAATATAACACTTCACAGCCTTTAAAATGGTTGTGCTATGCTAAATTTCCATTGTACTGTTTTGACATCATTGTTACATCCTCTTATAATTCAACCTACAAAGCTCTATTTTAATTAACTTCCTCATCATTTATGAACATATTTCATGCATAATTGTAAAGCATATGTAGCAGCCAGAAGCAGTGAACTGAACAAAGGATTGAGTCAGCCACACAGTTTACCATAAGATTTTTAAAATGCAGGTGAAAAACACTGCTGTAATACAGTGCTACTTACTTTGTTCATCCGCTGCTCTCATGCCTGCACTTGCTAAAGCTAATGGAGATTCACAAACACGCACGCACTCACGCACGCATGCACACAAACACACACACACACATATAGGCAAAAAGGAAGCAGAGAACTCTAGGTAGTTCCTAAATGTAGGTGAAGAGCAGTTCCTGTATAGAGCACCCTACAACACCAATGACACTCTGAATTTGCTCACCTCAAATGTCTGCTTTTCTATCAAAGTTTTTAAACATAGGATTAGCACAGTGCCATCCACGCCGAGATAGAAAGGGACAAAGTCTTTTTGCCATTTATACAGCAAAGTCTTTAAGCATAGGATTAGCACAGCGCTATCCATGCCGAGCTGTAAAATGACAAAAGCCTTTTAACACCCCAGGCACAGTATTACAGCTTTGGATTGGTAAAATACCATCCAAACCAACCTGAAATGAATAAAAGTAACCCCTGACACATGTTTCGCAGTCATTATAGCTCCTCGGAGAGGTTTAGCTTTGACCAGACACAAGGGAGCACCCACTATAAGTCAAAATAACACCCTTTCTGGCATAGAGTGCCACATAAATCATGCAAAAAAGAAGCAGAGAACTCTGGGCTGTTCCCAAATTTAGGTGGAGAGAAGCTCCTGTATAGAGCATCCCACACCACCAGCAATACTCTGCATTTGCTCACCTCAAATGTCTGCTTTTCTATTAAAGTTTCTAAACATAGTATATATTCAGCTTAATGGAGGGGTTTTGTGTGGACATGTGTGTGTATATACATATATATACATGTATATTAATATATACACACAACGCATTATATATCAATATGTGATCAAGGCAGGAAGCTGTCGAAACGCGTCATGGCGACACTGTTTTCAAAGCAACAAACGGAAAATAGCACTTATCCTGGGTCTGCTCTCGTTTGTCTCCTGTGGATGAGAAGTGTTGAAGAGCGAGATATCTTCATATATATATATATATATATATATATATATATATATATGTATACACACACACACACACACATATCAAAGTGAAATTATAGTTAGGTATGGTAATAATATCTTACTTTACATTAAAATAACAAAAAATCCCTGAAAAAGAAAGGTTAAAGTTACATTATAGTAAGGTGATGAAAATGTTAGTTAAAACGTAACATTTTAAACTCACAAAACACTGAAATTCACCAGTTATAGTTTACTGGGCTAACTAAAACTTATGCCGCCACCATGTCCAGTGTTGTCTTCAATGATGTCATTTGAGATGTTATCAAGGATATCATCAATGATGTCATTTAACATGTAATGAGTGGTGAAGTCTGTGAGGTCATAAGCAGAGCATGGTGGGGGCACACGTTGTGGTTATCTCAGTAAACTATAACTGGTGAATTTCAGCATGGAATTTAATGTTGGAAGACACAGTCAGACCTTTTAGTTTCCTATAACACCAGTGACCTGATTTGGTCTCCAGCTGGAACCACAGCTTTCCCTTGATATCTCTTACTTAGGTATGGACCAGGAACTGTAACCAGGCACAGATGAATCTGGTTCGATCGTGTTTGTAAATAAACCCATGTCCGAGCATTAAGATATGTTGCGTAGGCAAATATGGAGAATATGTAATCTAAACACTTGTATTTCAACGTCTCACAGGGATTTTTTTCAATATTGTTTTCGGCTTAAATTTTCCTCTGAATAGTAGGATAAACGTAAATAACTGCACATTTACAAAGCTTTTTACATTAACCAATGGTTCTTTTTTCCTTACAGGGGAGGAACGCTACATCTGTTGGTACTGCTGGAGGACTTTCAAATATCCGAACACCCTGAAAGCTCACATACACTTCCATTGTGCGCTAAACAACAGCCGGGCATTTCTCAGCAACGAACATGTCAGGAGCTCAGAAATGTTTAGCCTGTCTCCCAAGCCATTAGAGATGTCAGCCACCCCAACCACCGCGTTGAGAAGTAACCCACATCAGAGCGGGTGTGGAGCACGAGAGAGCATCAAGAAAGAGTCCTCTGCATCCTTGAGCAAGCTAGGGGTAATTAAGAGGACAATGGGAAAAGAGGAGCAAGAGAGAGCCTTGGATATGAGCGTCACTGCCGCAAGAAATCATGGACAGTTCATAGGCATTGTGGGAAATGGTTCTGTTAACAATGGAATGGCATTTTACCCTGGTGTGAGGTCTGCTTTCAAGCCAACAAGTCTATCAAAAGTGGCTCACGTTGATTCCCAGAGGGAAGAAGTTAAAAGCAGTGGGCTAGGGTTCAGTAAAGTTTTAGGGGGTATCAAGCATAGCCGGTCAGGAAATGAAAGTTTAGGAGGCAACCATCACTCCAAATGCCTGAACCCTGGAGATGGCCCATCAAACATTTTGTCTTGTACCAGCAACATCAGAGGTTTCCCTTTGCTTTCCCATTTTGATGAAACTTCGGCTTTCAAGCACGTAGAGAGGGGAATACATGCCAGCCTCTCCCCGAGTCGCTACAGCCAAATTCCAACAGGACTGCACTTTGAGAGATTCTCAATCCCCCAATTTGAAGGAATAAAGTCCTATTCTGGGGAATGTAACATTCCGGTCATGCCTTTCACTCTGTACAACGGGGAACTTCTGTACAGTTCCCCCTACTATCCACTCAAGTTTCATTTCAGTAACCTCATCAAGTATCCAGATTCTGTGTCTTACTTCAATGGACCAGCACTGAACCCTGATTTGGGATCCATCACCAGCATCGATCGTGAGATTGCAATGCACACACAACAACTTTCAGAAATTGCTGCGGACAAGAACAGGGCAAGACTGGAGTCCCTCCCCAGTGCAGCCAATGGCAAACCCAAAAAGGGACATCTCTGCCTGTACTGTGGGAAACTGTATTCCCGAAAGTATGGTCTAAAGATCCACATGAGGACTCATACTGGGTACAAACCCCTGAAATGCAAAGTGTGTTTAAGGCCATTTGGAGATCCCAGCAATCTGAACAAGCACATTCGCTTACATGCTGAAGGCAACACTCCGTACAGATGTGAATTCTGTGGGAAAGTCCTGGTCAGGAGGCGAGATCTAGAAAGGCATGTTAAATCTCGCCACCCTGGACAGAGTTTGGGCAAAATTGAGGACAAAATTGATCATGCCTATGAGGACCAAGAGCCTAAGAGTGACAATGACAGTGAAGTAGATGTCTGTTTTACAGATGATCAGAGCGATCAAGAGACTGGCATGAGTAATGAACTCTGAAGTGCAAACATTGTAACTGTATATTATTGTACACAGTATATCTATATATATATATAAAAACATTCTGGGTCTATCTATTTATGTGATTTGAAAATAAACCTGTCAATAAATATAAGTTATGTAGAATTATTTAAATCGTCTGAAATTGGAAGCAAGATAGGTGCTTCATTTGGTTTGTAATCTTGGTAATCAAGATGCCCTGGAAGGCATCGCAGTTGGCAGACAACATGAACTTGGGATGTCACAAAAAGGAGCACAGTACGACTGCAAAGAACTCAAGTCTATCAAATGCAGCTGCACACAAGTGGACACCTACAGAAGTTGCTAAATGTATATCATTTCAAGTGAATGACCATCCAGAACAGGATGGATTCTACCATGGGGTTTAGACCTTGTCAGCGGAAGTGCATCCCTAGGTGGAAATTATTCCAAAGGTGGGGAGTATTGTGCACTGGTCTTTTCTTCTTCCAACGTCACCTATGAGGTAGCACCTTTTCTAGGGAGCAGTGGGGTTGAGCACAGATGAGGCTAACATAGAACCCAATGTCTCTACTCTCGTTGATCGTCCCCCTCACCTAGATGAGGGTTCATACTGGTACATGACTTTCTACATTTGCACTTGAAGATGTTATTTCATGTCTTCATGGTTATGCAGCATTCATTTCACATGAACTGACATCCCACACTCAGAGATGTGTTTACAGTATCTCGTAAAATACTTATAGCTTCCTTTGGAAACCCATACCTCTCACTCTGGGAGCATCACGGTCAGAAGCGACTCTTCAGACTACCGCAATTCTTAGAATGACCCCCTACATGCCAATGGCCGCCGACCAGTAGTGTGGGTCTTGAGTGTTATGGACCAGTCTTCACTAACATTGGACATTGTGCACCTTCTTTGAGCAGACAGCAACAAAAGAGACCTTCTCTGTTATAGCAAGGTAAAATAAAGGAGAATGACATTGGTGGCCACACTGTCTATTACAGGAAAGACTAGGCAGTGCAAAACAGCATTTTATGCCTCTGCTAAAGATCGTACCATTTTCCCTCTACATGTATTACTTTCAGTTATAATTGCTATATCAGGTGCTAGATATATCAGTGGGGATGCTGTCTGTTTCTAACCACCTGTGCTCACTCTTGTATGTAGTTCTACGTTTGTCCAGGAACCTGTCACATCCATTGCAATGTTACAGATGTCTACACGTATGAGCACACACACTAACAGGCAATGCACTCAGATGTTTCAACAGTGATAGTCAGATTTTCACCCACAAAGTTTGGCAGGCAAACACATGGTGCACACTTAAAAGTCCACCCTTTGTTCGAATGCAGATACGGTGTAAGTTGGTTTCGTGATGCAGTAACTGCAGCACTGCATTTCAGCCTTGCCTACAGCTTGTTCAAAATCGTCATATAAGCATTTTTTTACAAAAATAAATCCCCTGATAAACTGGTGTGGTTTGTCAATTGTTAACAAAGGCGATATGTTATTTTTTTTTTTTTAAATGGCTACTGCTTGTTTTCTAAAATGTCGAATAAAAAATATTGAGCAATTACATTCAATATGAATTGTTTTTATTACTATTAAGTGCTTTTTAAACTTCACAAATATCAAAAATAGCATCATGTTATGATTTGTTAATCAATGTTTTTAAATTGACTTACTGCTAATTCATAGTACTTAAAAACAACATCGAAGCCGAGGCATCTGATCGTGGGCAACAATGATGATGACTTGAATAGTCGGCTTTTGGCCAATCTTATTATTGTGCCCTTTAGTAGAATGTCAGTCAGTCAGTCATGATAACTTATTTCACCGCTAAAATAGCGCCATAAAAAGTATTCTACAAACAAACAATCATCAGTATAAAAAGCATTATGCATTAAAAAGCACCTGCCAATATACACAAGATAAAAAATACAGTTAAGATCATAAACGCCCAGTCTAAAAAACAATTCATGTAAATGTGAACAGGATTTAGTCGGCTTGACCCTTATTTTGCTTGTGGGGCACAGTAATCTCCTCCTTTTTATAACAGACAAGAAGAATGAAGCTAAACAGAAACATACCAATAACTGGAGATAATAAACAGCTGGACGGCATTGACTGAAGTTACATTTGCGCCAAAGCGGGAGAATGTATCTGTTTCTTTCCTCAGTGTACAACTTACAAAAAATATAAAATGAAGATCACGCTGAGGAGATCACGCATCACATGGACAAGGAGGGAGGGCATCAATAGAATAGCTATTAGATGGATGGCCTAGCATAAGTGGAATATATGTTAGTCGAAACCTCAATAATACATATCTGTGTTGGGGGTTCGTGACAAATGTCAGATAAGAGGTTGAGGTATTATTTATACTAGGGGCTTGGTGATATTGTCTAGCTGTATTCATGTTACAGTTAAGCTCCCACCTGCCTCTACCAAGATGATAAATTAGTCGACCCTTCAATTATTTTCTTGATACTGTCAGGCATAACTTCAGATTCTGGTATAAGTTATGTAAGATGATTGCCTGCAAGTTGGTCTCAATATATTTTAGCCATTTTATTTTATCGACACCATCTAACTTCAAGCAATCCTTCAGGACATGTCTGGTTATGTCTAACATTTCTTGTCTCCAAGCTGAATGCCACAGAAGAATTGGTGCAATACGAATCTGATCTGTAAGGTAAGGCAAATTCAGCTCAGAGTGACAGTCATAGGAGGAACAGGATTGCGAGACACATATTAATCTTTTCAAAAAGCCATCCTTTATGCGCTGCAATTTTGATGTATCAGTTATGCCCCAGATAGCTGCTCCATAGAAGGCAACAGACATTGTCTTTGCCTCATTATTCATTTTTATTACTTCAATTGGCTTCAATCTGAGTTTTTTTTTAATGAAAAAGAGCCCTCCAATACTTTTTTTCCATTATGAGGCCTCTATTAGTCACCATATTTTGCCAGGTATTTTTCCTATCAAACATGACCCCATTATAGTTAAAGGTAACCTGGTAACCCATGGTCTAGACAACTTAATGAGACGATTAGGATACTTAAGATTGAGGAGTCCGCCTTGGGGGACGGTGATATCCCATATAGGATATGGAAGACAGCTATTAACAAGCATATGAAAGAGTCTTCCCGGAACAAGACTTATGTACTGTTGGGTGCCGAGGACTGGTACAGCCCCTAACGGAGTCATATCATGTTGGGAAGCCCCAAAAATATTTTTCGGACTTTAGTAATGCAAATACTAGGGATCAAATCCTTTACATGAGAGTGCTTGCGCTACAAATAAGAGATTTTAATCCACGTCGGGCTGGTTTAAGGAGTGACATCAATTGTAGGCTATGCCACAACTATCGAGAATCATGGTTCCATTTTTTATGATGTTACCCTGCCCCAGAACATCAAAGGAGACTATTGTTAAAACCTATCTTTTTGGCGGTGGGAGTTTGTTCTTGCGCACAGGCATCTTCCTTTTGCTTTAACAGTAGTCCACGTGGGGGGCTGGGGAGATGTGCTAAATTTGTGAATATTTTGAAACAATTATTGTTGAATGCCCAGGCAAAAGCCTTTTCACCAAAACAATGTCAGTTAACAATTACATCATTCACAAGTATTACTGGGCTACCTGCTTAACAGCTGGGGTGTAAGTAAGAGCGGATTTGGAGAAAAGTGGCCCCCTAGGATGGACGATTACTGATAGCAAGCATTAATCCATTTTAGAAGGAATATTGGGCATTTTAAGGTCCCCACAAGAAGATTACGGTGGGTATTTTTTAATTGGATCTTTTGTTTTTTGGCATTCCCCGCTAGGGAGGGAGGTACCAGGAGGGTAGGTCAGAGGTAAGGAGAGGGGCAAGCTCAGCAGGTACTAAGCTCAAGCAAGTACATTTGAGTATTTAAATATGATAAGACTACAGGCAACAATCAATCTTTCCCCTTAGATTGCACTTATCCATTGGGCCCTATGGAAAGGATTTAGAAATTATTGTAATCCGGCTCACCGTAACTATAAACCAGATCTGTGTACATTTTGTTGACTTTTTATTATGAATATTTTATATTGAACATGAATTTTAGTGAATATGAGATTACGTTTTACTTGTATAAAGGAAATTGTGTTTTTATATAGGGGCAGATCGAGGCAGGTGGCACTTTGTAAGGTATATTGTGCTGACTACCTGAATAAAGGAATGTCGCTGATTTTAGTGTTAATTAAGTATTTGAAAATTTAGATTATTGTTGTTGATTGTCTCTTTATTTTATGCTTAATTGTTATGGTTTTAATTAACTGTACAATAAAAATGTTACTACTACTACTAGTTAAAGGCATCCACGACCTCCAGCTTTTGCCCTTCTGTAAACATTCTAGGTTGTTTCTGTAGTCTCGATCCTGCAACAAGTATAAAAGACTTGGATACATTTATCTTCAGGTCCAGGTTATTCATAAATTTTGCATATTCTTCTATGAGACTCTGCAGTGCGTTGCCAGTTCGTGCCAGCGTCACTGCGTCATCTGCATCGAGGAGTATCAGGACAGGGGATGACTTAATGGAAGGGACATATGTAGTAGACCCAGCCAAAGCCGACTCCACGGCATTGGTATATAGTGCAAATAAAAATGGGGCAAGGTTGCACCCCTGTCTCACGCCATGGGTAATTCGAAAGTGTCTTGTGCATTCGCCTTCTCTCCCATAACGGACATAAGCCATAGCATCGGAGTATGTTTAACAAGTAAATTCATTATCGGAATCACAATTCCGATGGCTTCCATTATTGCCCATAACTCAGAATGTACCACTCAGTCAAAGGCAGCCGATAAATCCATAAAGGCCATATAAAGATGGGCATTCTTAGCCGCCTATACTTTGCAATTATCAAATTTAAGTGAAGGCACTGATCAATTGTCCCCTTTCCTTTCCTAAAACCATATTGACTAGGGATTATTATGTTCTTTTCAAGAGCCCAATCCTCCATTCTATTCAGAAGTAACCGCCCCATTGATTTGGCTGTGATATCGGCCTATAGTTTTTCGGGATATGATTTTCCTCTTTTTTGTAGTTTGGAATTATGACCGTCTTTTTCCAAGATAGCAAAAAACCTGTTCGGGCTATGGTGTTAAAAACATTTGTGAGTAATGGTGCCCCCAGGTCCTGGTTATCGAAAAATAAATAAATCGGGACCCCATCAGGTGCAGGTGCTTTGGATCTACTACACTGGTTAGGAACATGTTTCATTTCTTCCAAACTAAAGAGTATACTATCTCTGGTGCTACAGGCTGGTAAGTCTACAGATGGATCATTCACCTCCACTGTTTTCCTGAAAACTCCTTCAAAATGGACTATCCATGCATCCTCAGTCACATGCGTATCTAGTGTAATCTCTTTCTTCTCTCTTAAAAAAAGGGGAGTTAATTATACTCCTAAAGTATTCTTTAGTGCTGCTACTCTTTGGAAATTCACATTGATGATGGACTGCAAGCATCAGCAGACCACCATGCATATGATTGTTTTTAAATAGCATGTATTTTTTATTTTAAAAGCAGCCTGTTTTCCTTAAAGGAAATCGGGCTGCTTTAACAAAAAAAGTTTTCTTTAAAAAAAAAAGGATTCTCTGAGATTTGACAGCTGTCCCCTTGACCGCTGCCTACTCACTTAGATACTTTTCCCAAAATTCACAAAGGAGCAGGGATTCAAAAGGAAAATTTGAAAATGAGTTACCACAGCAACTACGGTATCAGTATCTTTTGAATGGTTTGTGTTAGAAATGGGGATCTCTAGTTGGCAGAGGTAGGTACCTTTGTCCAAATAGGGGCCACTGCTTCTAGTCAGGGTAAGGGCGATATACTCCTAAAATAACCCCTGCTCACCCCCTTGGTAGCTTGGCACGAGCAGACAGGCTTATCTCAGAGGCAGAGTTTAAAGCATTTGTGAACACATACAGTAATACAGTGAAAACACTACAAATGGACACCACACCAGTTTAGAAAAATAGGTAATCTTTATCTAAACCAAAACAAGACCAAACAATAAAAATCCACAATACAGTACTGAAAATATGACTTTTAGATGGTAGAAATAGTTCAGTTCAAAGCAAATTGCAGATGCGATACTTTCCTCACAAAGTACCTGGGAAGCGTCACACAAAGAAACAAAACGGGCCGCAGGGAAGGTGAAGCGTTGGTTCCTAGCTCCGGGGGAGGTGATGCGTCGGTTTCTTACTGCTGCACAGGCGAGGTGAAGCGTCAGTTCCTTACCGGTGAGGAGGTGATGCGCCGGTTTCTTACTGTGTGGGGAGGTGATGCACCGGTTCCTTACTGCGTCCCCAAGCAATGGGACAAACTTGGCACCTCAATGCGATGCGGCGATCCGGGATGATGCGTGGATTCTTCCAGCTCCCAGCAGAAAACAGTCTCTAGCGGTTCCAAACAACAGCAGGCACCTCTTTGCAGGTCAAAACTCCCAGCAAGGAAGTTCAGGGGAGCTGGTGGTGAAATCTTTATGTCCCTGAGACTGCAGAACAGGAGGCAAGGTCAGTTTCAAGCCCTTGGAGATCTTCCTCAAGCAGGGGACAAAGCAAACTGCAAAGTTCTTTTCTCCTTTCCTTGGCAGCAAGTAGCCACTGCAGGCCAACCCCAGACAGCAAACAGCACAGGGGCAGTATTCCGCCTCAGCTTCTCCAGCTCTTCTCCTTGGCAAAGGTTCCTCTTGATTTCCCAGAAGTGATCTAAAAGTCTGGGGTCTGGGCCCCTCTTTTTATACCAAAAAATCATTTGTTCTCTGAAGGCAGAGAGTGTCTGTACCCAGCCAAAACCAGTTCTGTGGAGCACTTTGCAAGTGCACAACAATCTCCATTGTCAGTGTGAGCTCTGGCTCAAGACACACCACAGGGAGGCGGAGCTATCATTGTGGAAGCCAGGCACAGCCCTATTCAGGTGCAGGTGCTACTCCTCCCACCACTCCAAATGCAGACCAGGCCTATTCAACCCAGCCCTGACTCATCAGGCTTACTGGAGCCACTGCTCCTCCCCAGCCCCTGACACTCCAAAGCCAGACATGCAATACAATACCTACTTTCTAAAAGTGGTATTTTCAAACACAGAATGTAAAAATCACCCTGACTAAAAGATGCATTTTAACACTCTGAGCTCAAGCATATCAAACTTTATTTTTCTACCTTGTTCCCAGGGGCAGTTATGTTTATAGGATGTTATAAACAAACTCCCGTTCGGTCCTATGGGAGCAGGTAGCCATGCAATAGTGAAAAACGAAATTGGCAGTATTTTACTAACAGGTAATTCCACACACATCAGGGCATGTCCTATCATTCACATACAATGCACCCTGCCCAAAGGGGTACATTGGGCCTACCATAGGGGTGACTAACATGCAAGAAAATGGAAGGTTTAGGGACTGGCAAGTGTGTGCACTTGCCAAGTTGAAATGGCAGTACCAGACTGCACACAGGCTCTGCAATGGCAGGCCAGGTTTTACATTTACATGCTGCTTATGTGGGTGGCACAATCGGTGCTGTAGTCCACTAGCAGCATTTGATTTACAGGCCCTGGGCACTCACAGTGCACTGTACTAGGGTCTGACTAGTAAATCAAATATGCCAATCATGGAATCACCAATTCTTAACAACAATTTACAATGGGAGCACTTGCACTTTGGCACTGAACAGCAGTGGCAAAGTGCCCAAAGCATCTAGACCAGCAAAATGAAGTCTAACACACAGCAAAAACACAGGAGGGAAAAGGCAAAAATACTGGGGAAATCCACGCAAATGGTGCCAGGTCAAACAGTTTGCAAATGGAATTCCAATTGCAAACCATTGATACCTGTGATTGTGATTCACTATTTGGAAGGGACGCACAAAACACACCCCTTCCAATACAAATGATAAAAGAAAACCAATCCCAAACTGTATTAGAAAAACAGAGTAAGATGTAATAAACAAAATGACACCAAAATGACAAAAATCCAACAAGGGGGACCAGAGCGATTAAGTTTTAACGTTTGAGGTTGAAATAGCGCAAAAATAAGAAACAGTCACGTTAGACCTGGACCTAAGAGCAAATTGAGGATGACCAGAATGGAGCTTGTGCTGGATTCACCAGCCAGTTTCATTCTGAACAAAGATTTTTTCTACTGACATGGGTGCCGATTACGATCCGGTAAAAACCGGGTACGAACCGTCGGTCGGAGCGTATTCTCCGTCCGACTCGTACCCGGTCGTAAAACATTACAAACATGGAATTACGATTCGCACGGAAACACCATTTCCGTACGAATCGTAAAAAACACCGACCGACGAAAATATGCATACGAATGTGATCCGGGAATGCTGCGACGTGACGTCGGGACGCTTCCAGGCAGCGTTTCACGACCCAGGAATTACGATTCGAACCGACAGCAGTCCGGACGGCAATATTTTTACGGCACCCAAAAAGTGTCGGAAATGCGAAGTACGGCGCAAAACGACCAGATTAGGTGGCCCGGTAAGCGCCGTACCCCCCCAGCCCCCGCATGTACGCGCCGTACCCCCCCAGCCCCCGCATGTACGCGCCGTACCCCCCCAGCCCCCGCATGTACGCGCCGTACCCCCCCCAGCCCCCGCATGTACGCGCCGTACCCCCCCAGCCCCCGCATGTACGCGCCGTACCCCCCCAGCCCCCGCATGTACGCGCCGTACCCCCCCCAGCCCCCGCATGTACGCGTCGCGCTGGGGGTACGCACCGTACATACACGGGTGGGGGTACGACTCAAACGTACACAGGTGTACATACACGGGGGGGTTCGACACGTACTCGGGTGTACATACACGGGGGGGTTCGACACGTACTCGGGTGTACATACATGGGGGGGTTCGACACGTACTCGGGTGTACATACACGGGGGGGTTCGACACGTACTCGGGTGTACATACACGGGGGTATGGCGCGTACATGCGGGGGCTGGGGGGGGTGCGGCGTGTACATGCGGGGGCTGGGGGGGGGTACGGCGCGTACATGTGGGGGCTGGGGGGGATACGGCGCGTACATGCGGGGGCTGGGGGGGGGTACGGCGCGTACATGCGGGGGCTGGGGGGGGTTACGGCGCGTACATGCGGGGGCTGGGGGGGGTGCGGTGCGTACCGGGCACCTGTTTGGACGTCTCCATGGTTGCTATTGGAGTTCGGTGCGGACGGTCTTTTAACCATACGGTTGTACTATCGGACGCCCGGGACGGATCGTGATTCCCCGGTCGGACTTCGCTTTTCACGTTTGTACGGTAACTCGTCCGAGGACGTGTCGGACACTTTTTCCGACCCGAGGACGTGTGGGGAATTATTCCCAATGCGACTCGTATGGGCTTTTTACCGTGCGAATCGTGATTGCCAGTTTGTACGGCACTTGTACGATTCGTACGGTAAAAAGACCGGATACGAGTCGTACGGGAATTTTTTTTACCGGATCGTAATTGGCACCCTAGTCTCTTAAGCCCCAGTCCACCACAGGTGTACACTTCTAAAGCCTGCCAGGGTCTTAGGGGAGGCCCTTTGAGACTTGCAGGGTGTCAAGCAGAGGCCAGCAGCAAGGTCAAGTCCAGGTCCAGTTGCCACTGGTCAGCTGGGTACTTCTAGTCAAAGGCCTTTTGCAGTGTGTTGTCTCCCCAGAGCCACACAAGAGGTCAGTCAACTGCCCCTTAGAGTCCACTTCTTTGTCCTGGGTACAAGTGGGAGCCGGTCATGTCCTCCCGGGCTCCTCTCTGATCACAGACAGCAAGTCCAGTATTCTGATCCTCCGCAGGTCCAGAAAGTGTTCAGAAGTGGGAGTCTGGAGATGCCACATTTATGCCTGGCTCTAGCTGATGGGTGGGGGGACTCCTAGCACCCTCCCATACCATTGTGGTAAAAGTTCCCATCCCTGATCTAACTACTTTTGTTCAGTATTTTCTATTGGAGTTACTGCAAACAGGCCCAAAATGCAACAAGTCAGGGCAAATCCAAGATGGAGAAAGTCTTTGGCTGCACTAAACGTGAGCTTTGAAAGCTAGAGATGTGTGTGGGCAGTTTACTATGGTAATTATAGTGTCTTCCCACATCTAACACTAAAATCCAGTTTGGAGAAAACACTGTACTTACACCATAAACCCAGACACAGACGTCTGACAGACAAAAAGCAGGCCATTTACAAGAATAATAGTGGCATCTTGTTCTCTCCTTTTCAAGTGCAAACCAAATGTTACATGTGGCTCAACAGAACTGTCAAGCATAGCTGCCAAGGTTTCAGATTGCTATGTGTGACATTTTCACAATTGCAGTGTAATTATGGGTGACATTTCAATGACTATGAGTGACACTTTCTCACGAGCCAAATCAAGCAACGAAGACGAGGGAAACATATAAATACCAGAAATTACACCCATTTGAGCAACAAGAATCTCCAAGAAGACTTTAAAACTGCAGCAAAGCACCAGAAATGCAAGGGCACTGTGGGATCTGACTGCACCAAACAGGATGTGAGAGGCCATACTGCCTGCAAATGAGCCTCATTTTCTTTAACGCCCCCCTTGACCCACCCCCCCACAAAAAAACAGGATAGATCTCCCAGCACAAACTGTCACAGTGTTTGCCCCCTCCCATACCGTGTGACACTCAAAGCCACCTTCTGAAACAAATGTCACCCTCATTGGGCGGGTTTGTGTATTGTGTATTTGTTATTACAGAAGAGAAAGCCTGGCCTTTCCTGTAGTTCTGCAGAACTAACTCGACAGGGTAAACAGAGTGCAATCATAAGGAGCCAAACTAAAGTAAAATACAACAATTGAAAACTACGTAACGAAAGCATTAGGGCCGAATGCTATTACTTTGAAATAAACGCTTTTAAGTATTTATTTTTACGGAAAATATCACATTTTTTAAACAAATAGTTAAAAACAATGATTATTCTAAATATGTTTTGCCGTATGGTCGGTTGCATTTACCTTTCTTTTTATCCCGAAACGTGTCATTTTCTTTTGATTCTGATTCAATTAGAAATTGTAATAGTTTTGTTGTTTACAGACAAGTTGAGAACAGTGAAAGTGAAATAATGAATTAGCTTTTTAAATGGATATGCATAACTGCTTGTCTGTAGCTGTAAAGCATTAACAGGAAAACATTCTAGAAAAGACGATATGTGGAGGTCACAAGATTCTTTCTGGACTGGAGTCGCATTTGCTGTTTTACATGAACCATATAAAACAGGAAATGAGACCCCAGTCCAGACACCGACCTGCAGGCAACTGATCGTGCTGCCACTAAAAAACGAATTTGTGGATGTACACTCACTCGCCTGGCTCCGAGTCTCACAGTGACACTTTCACTTACTTGCTAGGCTTGCCACGGCAATTTAGTTTATGGGCAGCCGCCCGCCTGTCTCCCCAGACGCTTGGCCGCTGCAACACTAGTCTCTCCCTCAGAAAACGTGCACTGTGCGATACCCCCGGCACCAGACTGAGTGAGGCTCAGCAGCCGATGCCAATGCTGCACAGTGGACTCACATGCGCTGCGGTCCCGTGGGATTGGGTTCGGCGGTAGCGAGGTCATGACTGGTTTATTTACCACCATATGGCGGTGTGAGCAGTGCTACTATAATTTGACATAGCATAGGGCAGCCTCTCGCAAATTTAACTGCAGCGCGAGCCAGTAGCAGGACGTAACGTCACGCAGCGCCTATGATGTCAGTAAAAATGTAATGCAGCGCTGTGGGGGAATCGCAACCTCTCTATTGATACACTGTAGCACTAGCAGCTTTTAGCTCAGCCAATCCTCCAGGCCCAGTGCCTTGAGCAGCAGTCACACTAAGGCACGCTGCCAGCCACTCCAGCTTAGTTTAGTCAGTATATCAGCCCTACCGGCGGCTTGACCGTGGAGGTGCTATCTCTGCCTATTATGCGTGACAATGCATTTCAGTGTGGTGATGCGGACCACCACACTGAAATGCGTTAATCTAACGCCTGATGCGTGGTACTTGGCAGGGCTGGTCTAGCAGGATTGGCTGTTAAAAGGAAGACCACACCTCCTCCCTTGCATCTTGTGCTGAATTCAGAGGAGTCAACTTTGCCCATTCAGTGTAGCCTATTTCTGGCTTTTGACAGGAATTTCACACCCTTTTCACACCTATTCAAGGTTAATCCATGGTTGCGAGTAGCTGGAGAGCAAGGGAAAACTAGCCTTCCAGAACTTCAGGCAGGGGAAAGCTAACTTTCTAAAAGTTGTTTCCTTAATATTTATTTAATATTCAACTTCACAATTGATTTGAATTTTATTAACTTTTGAAAATAGTTGTTTAATTTTGTAATTAGCTCGTCCGATTCCTGAGATACACTCTTAGGGCCATATGCACAAGGACTGGCGATAACTACCACTAACGCTAGTAAGGGGCAGTTTTCTTACCGCTAAGTACCACTGAAAACTATCGCCTTGTTAGTGACGTATGTACAAGACGTTGCCACATGGTGATAGCTTCAGGGATCAGCTGTGAAAACTGCCGCTAACATTAGCATGATGGCGATAGGAGTTCTGGCATTAGCGGGCGAAAACCAACGAAAGGCCCATTAGCGGCAAAAAAACGCACGTTAGTCAGCCCAACGTGAGTTTTTTTGCCTCTATTGGAAAAAATAGCCTATCAGTCGACCTCCAATAGAAAATAGGCAAAAAAAACAATGTAATGGTGAATGGAGTAGCCAGGGCCAAGGGCAGCACACATCAACAACCCACTCAAGCCACCCAACATCCAGGATGACCAGGATGAGAGCCTGGGTGCCTCGCAGGACCTGCGTCTGGAGCCTGGATGCATCGCTGGCCCTGTGTCTGGAGCATGGATGCCTCACTGGACCTGTGTCTGGTGCCTGGATGCCTCGCTGGACCTGCACCCGGAGCCTGGATGTGGAAATTTAGCCTGCAAACTGAACATTATCTGCGCCATCTTGCCCCTCCCCAGCACCACGCGCAGCGAATGCACAGCCGCCATTTTAGGCACCCCACTCTCTCCCCGCTCACTCTCGACCGCCAGCGCTTTCCCCTGGCGCTGCAAGCATCCCCCGCGCGCCGGCCACCCCCGCTCTCTCATACAGGCCATAAACCCTCTCCTTCTGCGCGACCCTGCTACGGAACCACTTCCAACCGACAACCCATACATGGTCATGCCTCTCCTTTGATAACCCCCTTCCTCTGCGCCCCATTGTCTGAACTGGTCCCAGGCCATCACCTAGCCCTGCGGATGCAGTTTACTGCCCCTACTGTAAGGGAAACACCCCACATCAAAGGGATTACAGTAGATCAAAGCCCCTACCCCCTGAGACCCGGCCAGTTGCACACACCCCCGGGAATTAGCGGAATTCCCTGCTGCGCGATAGCCATCTCCCACTGCGGGTAGGGTGGGAACTTCTACTGTATCTATGTGTGGGATCGGATCTGAGCCGGGGCTTCAGGGGATGTTCTTTCAGGCATCAAGGGAATCTCAAGAATGTACTATGTGTAATAAAGCAATAAACCAGTGTATAAGAGACCAGGTCTCAGAGATGCAGTTAGAGCACCTCGTGACGATACCTTGCTGTCTGATCTGATGTGTTCTGCTCCGACGGAATAAAACTTTGTTTCCTGCCTTCCAGTCTCCGGCGCCTGCCTCTTTCATTGGTAAATTATCGAGTGGTATAAGAGGCGTTTACTGCCGGGCAAATACTTGAAAGGTTATCGACTGAAACTGCCGCTACCATTTAACAATTGGCGTCCCAAACGTGGGGCCCATCAGCGACACGTGGATCCAGTGGGAGAGGTCCCGACGACAGAGTGAACGACTGCAACGATCGGGAGAGCTCCTGCCCAATAGACCCTCGTCTGGCAGCCGATCATCCGAACTTCACTGGTTCCGAGCAGACCTCTCTCGAGTGATCTACGGTCCTGACTGGGAACCATCAGGAGTGCCGCGGCAAATACGGAGAATAGAGGACGATCGGGCGCTGGAGGCGGAAGACGAGAAACTGTCCACGCGGTCCGGGTAAGGTCGTGAAATACGACAAAAGTGCGAAATAATTGATTGATTGTTTGAATACTAGTATTGCTCATTGATTGTGCTCATTGATTGTTCTCTTTGAGATATTCGCTGTCTACAAACGGGGAGGAGTAGAAATACTCTCTCTCTCTCCCTTTGCAGATAGTGAAGGGTAGGTAACGCAGACTTTTGTCCCCGTTGAAACCCGTCGTGCCTATCTTTATCTCCCCATTGATTGATTGTCCGAACATTGATTGTTTTGAAGAATAGTGCTTTTGAGATATTCTCTGTTTGCAAATAACGTAGAATAGGAATATTCTGTCTAGTCTTTGCAAATAGTGAAGGGTAGGTAACGCAGACTTTTGTCCCCGTTGAAACCCGTCGTGCCTATCTTTATCTCCCCATTGATTGATTGATTGATTGTCCGAACACTAGTTGTTCGATATTGGTTCTTTGGAGGTATTCTCTGCTTACAAATAACGAAGAATAGAGATATTCTGTCTAGTCTTTGCAAGCAGTGAAAAGATAGGTAGTGCTGACTTTTGTCCCCGTTGAAACCCGTCATGCCTATCTTCTCCCCACTGATTGGTAGTTGGTTCTGCCCGGACCGCTTATTAGAGGTGAACCATCCGGCTCCACTGGAAGGCACCCCTAATAAGGACATGTTCACTAAATATGGACTAGTCGCCGTAGCTTATAGCAAGCTGTGGCATAAATATACCAAGAAGGACCCCGAAAGTCAGTGGCCACTGATGGGATCCTTCGACGACCATAAGATAGAAGCGCTAGAAATAGCTCTGCGTAGCAATAAGACGACGCCTACTATGCTTGACAGTATCGGCATGTGGCGCAAAGAAGCAACGCAACGGAAAAAGAGGGAAGAAGTAAAAGCAGAAAAGGAATTACGAAAGGCAGCTCACCTTGCCGCTAAAAAGTTAGAAGAAGACATAAAAGAGAGAAGGGAAACTAAACTAAGACAGGAGCCCGAAACCTCAGGCCAGTACGCTGTTAGGACCCCTTCTTTGCTCTACCCTGAGTTGTCCTCCAAGCAGCGAACGAATGACGAATTACTGTTAGGTCCCCCGATCATTTACATGCCCCCTCCGTATGCACCCTCCCAATCAGTAGTGCAACACCCACAACCCCCGAACACGAGCGAAAGCAGTACAGGGGCCTCGGCCCTCACGGCCTCCGCGCCGGCTGAGCCTCTTGTACTGAACCCAATGTCGACTACAACGCTAGATGACCATGAGAGGGGAAAGAAAGAGTCCACCAGAATGAATCGATTAACTAAGGATGAACGAACAGGAATCGACAAGATAGTAAAGGCACTGGTAGGATCCTTTTTGACCTTACAAAAACTAAAATAACGCTAGGAGTTAGCCCTTTGTGGGACATATGAAACCAAGGGAAGGAGTCAAGCTCACGGTCGAGACGACCACGAGGTAGCCCGACTCCATTACTCTCGCTACCTAAACATGTCTGCCCTACTGCCCACCCCGCCCAATAAGCATGACAAAATCCCGCACAAACGGAAGCCTGCTGACACCCACCATCGACGTCACCGAACTAGGGCTAGATCGCGCACAATTGGGCTATGTTATTTTTCCGATTGCACAGTCACCTCCTTGTGCTCGTCATCAGACTACAAATATGTACAAACACTCCAACGAAGTAATGTAGTTATAACATTTTAATAACTTATAGGATATAACAAACACACCAACAGGGTAAACAGGTTAAAACACGTTTTAAAACAACTATTTACATGACAGTCTGCTGCAACCTCCATCCCAAAGCCTTAACGTCCACGTGACACCGTCCTCGCCTCTCCTTCCTCGAAATTGCAACATTGGCCTGTTTTGGGCGGTCCCTCTTAGTTGACTTTGGGCTATAAAAGCCATGCAAAAATCCATTGACATCAGTGGCGAGCGATTGTGCGAATAGGCCGGAGGCTATACGAAGCGCCGAAGTTCTGGCAACACCAAGGCGGAGCCCGCCGCGCTGTGCGGACCTTCCCGTTTTCTTTCTTCTTTCTTCAATTATGGCTGCTGCCCTGGCGGGGGGAGGCGACGCGGACGGGCCTCCCCCACCTCCCCAGGTGGAGGCTTGCCAGGCACCCCAACCGCCTTTGACTCGTCGGCCAGCTAAGCTGCACCCAACCGTCTTTGACTCGCCGGCCAGCTAAGCTGCACCCCAACCGTCTTTAACTCTCCGGCCAGCTAAGCTGCACCCAACCGTCTTTCACTCACCGGCCAGCTAAGCTGCACCCAGCCATCTTTTTCATCGGCCTGCTGAATTTCACCCTGGCACGCTGTACGGATCTTCCCAGTCACTTCTTCCTTCAATAACGGAGGGTGCCCTGGCGGGGGGAGGCGACGCGGACGGACCTCCCCCACCTCCCCAGGTGGAGGCTCGCCAGCAGAATGAGGGCACCCCAAACCACACCTTTCACACGTCGGCCAGCTGAGTTGCGCCCTGCCACTTCATTCGCCGTTCGGCTGAGCCGGCACCCCTGCACGCGGCCGCCAGGCAACCACCCAAGCACCGGGTTCACCAGGACTGCCGCTAGCGCCCGACGTGAGGAGTGGGCCCCCGCAGCAAGGTAATCGGGGACCCACCCCGGTGGTGATACCATCCAAACTGCTGTCGTCACTGCTACTGGAATCACCCCGGTGGCAGCACCACCCGAACTGCTGCTGTTACTGCTGCTGGCTCCTCTCCGGTGACTGTACCGAAGAGCTGCTGCTACTGCTGCCCTTGAACTCCGGCGGTCGACCCCTCCGGTTCCAGGCCTGGCCCACCGTGAGACAATTCTGGACTCGAAAGCTTGTTTGCTAGGGCATGGGCCCCACCCTTGACAGAACGCTCCCCTCAGCCTTGCAGAGTTGGTTGGAGTCATTTGACATTCGACTCCTGCGGACTTCCGGTAAGGACAAAAACCACCGCCATTGCTCTTTTGCCCCCGGGCGGCAGCCGCCTTGCCTCCGCTTGGTGCAGTGAGAAAGTAAAGCGTCGGCGGAAGAACCCGCCTGCTGCCCCGCCCTAAGAACAAACCGTGGCTTTGCTACAAGGTTGCAGTGACGCCATGCTGACGCAAAGTTGACGCTAACGAAAGTTCTCGAACTACCGAAAGGAATTCTGGTTCAACTGCTAATTCATGGAAAGACTTAGACTGTGCACTGGCCCGACCCCGCCCCAAGATGACGCTGATGAAGGAGTGGCCTATAACTCCTTGTGGCGTTCCAGCCACGTGACATTTGTGTTAAAAAGACATATATATATATATATGTATGCGATACTTTCACACATGATGGTGGGGGAAAGGGGGGAACCGATTTTTATGTTAATCTAGTGTTGCTCATGTTGCTCGACGCCTCTCACACCGTGGCCGGTCTATGGCGGCTGTAGGCCCGTATTTCCATACTGACATTGTTTTAAATAAAGGGCTTCTTAAAAAAGAATTACGAAATCAGTGTCATGACTAATCATCTAGGTTGTTGAAGGTTTTTCTTTTGAATAAATGATTGTTACTCCTAAGCGAAAGCATACAGATAATACAGACACAATTTGCCTAAAAATCTTTTTGTTTAACGGAATTTGTACCCATCACGCCTGCCCTTTTTCCAAGAATTGTCAAATCAATAATGAACTATAACTTAAGGTATATGTCGCATGCAAGGTATGGTATCCTGCACCATAATACACGACCAATTGAGAAATACATGCACGACCAGGGAACGCGAATTTAGGAGATGAATGAACTAGAGCATCTTTGCCTCAAACTAAAGAATAATGGGCCCGTGGTATTACCCAACCCTGCGGCTAGCCTGGTACATGGTAGGTAGAACCTTTCGTGTCTGCGCGCGCTGGGGTATTTTGAATACTGCACCTCCCCTCCCCTCTTATTTCCCCTCTATAGGTCACGACGAAGTTCCGACTGAAGAGTGGAGTGGACCTGGACCGCACCGAGTTCAATATCAGGGAAAACATAGACAAACGTTGTGAGATAGTGCGTAAAATTACAGACCATCATTGGGAACATGAAAAACCGTATGATATGATTGTGCGTGTGTACTACGATTATACGCTATGAATGTGTATGCATTTCATGTTTGGATCACTTGAAGAGAGCGTCACTGTATGATTGGAGTGCTTGTCCACCGATCAAAGGGAGGAGAATAAAGGGGTCAGACACCCCCTAAGATAAACTACAAAGTGCTGAAGGTACGCCACATGCGTAGGGAATAGGGGACAGGAAAGGAGAGGTCCCCGTGCTCAACGCAGCCCTGAGCCTCCATCTTGATGCATGTACTGTCACCCCCTATCCGACATTTGTGTGTACGTGATCACCGAATTTATGTCTTTTCCCCGCTTGTGTTTTCTTACATGGAACAGACCCATGCTACTCCATGTTGTGTGTGCACCAAGTGGCCTATTATCTTACCCATCTCTCTCTCTCGTTTTGTGTCGTATGTACGCCAGAATAGCCTACTTGATGCACACGTCTCTCTCTCTCTCTCTCTCTCTCTCTCTCTCTCTCTCTCTCTCTCTCTCTCTCTCTCTCTCTCTCTCTCTCTCTCTCACACTCTCTCCCCCTCCCTCGCAAAAGGCTCTTTCTTGCCCTCTTTCTTCTTGAATAAATTAACGACATACACCTCTTTGGTAAGTGTATAATTGGCCTGAACACAGTGGTGTTCGAACAAATTGATAGAAACAAAAACGACCATACTTTACCACGTTACTACCTCTCCTTTTTACAAACATTAAGCCTAATCGGCTGAGAAGGAAAGGACAGGTAAGACGACTGATGTCTCCCAATCTGACCCACAACACGGGGACTATATGTCAGTGGTTTTTGTTCTTAAAGGACACCATCTCCACCACCCAGAATTACCCCTGACCAATTGGCCCGGAATAGAATGTCTAGAGCACCCTGTTCTCCCAAAGATAACTCCAGCCCTATACTAGCCGTCTCAGAGTATCCCGAACGAAACAGCTGATGGCCCCTGTTTTAAACTGATAAAGGGTCACCTACTGTATGAAAAGGATACTCATGAACGCATGACAGTAGCACCTCGCACTTACGGGTACTACCAAACCTTGTATTATAAGGCGCAGAAACCGACACCTAGAAGGCCAGACGATGGACAGGGACACCCACAGAACCCTGCACCACAGCAGTAATTAATAGATTAGTAACACGCACATTAACATCAGAGTTAATAGGCACCAATCATGTAGTAACAGATAAGAGCATTTCCGCAACTACTCAGTGGTTGGGAGAGAGAAATGAAGTATGTAAATGTCTTCCCTGCCAAGATCTCTAAGACTTTCGTTTCTTATAACCTATTCAAGGATAACCTGCAGCCATCGGAAGAGAGGGGTCGGACGTGACGCACAGTCTGGCTGCGGATCATAAAACATCTATGACATCGACCAAGGGGGAAGCGACGAAGCAACAAGGGTGTGAGACGAGACACCGTTATCAGAACGATGAGCGCGAAGGGCTACATCGAGGCCCCTGCTCGCTGACCAGCGTGCCTGAAGTCTCAACCCGTCGGGCCCAATTGATGGGCCCAGTGCTGAAAAGATTCTGCTCTCCTTGGTCCGCATTTTTGATCCGATCCCATGCCACCCCATTCTCTCTTCCTCTTTCATTTGGACTATGACTTTGACCTACTACCGAGGAACAAAAAGGCCGGCACCCTGTCTCAAAAGTACCTGTGGTGAACTGTGTTAAGGAACAGGACTGTGATCAAAAGAACAGTGAGTGGTCACACCCTGCCACGTGAAGAAATCGGATTTGAGCTGGACCTTAGTTCCACCGCCGGTGCTCAACAGTACCAACGAAAGAAGAACAACAATGAGAGCTTACCAGTGATAGCTCTTTATAAAACAAGGACACTGGAAAGAAGAACACATGTCAAAGTTAAAAATACTCTCCCAACCACCTTATTATATTAACTATCTTCTTATCAAGTTTTCATGATGTTGCATCGATCACTTCCGACTGTACACTGAGAAGTTAAGAAAATGTAACTTTGTATAGTAACACCAGCCATGTACACGACTATACTGCAACTTTGAATGCACTTCCTCCTCGCCTACTTTATCAAACTGTATGAGACAATGTACAAATGTGTCAGATTACTCTAGCCTACCCTAACGACTCTGTATTTTTTAAATGTGTGACGAACATTGACGATGCTGTAACTGAAAGGCTAACAAAGGTGAATATTGGCCGGACAAGCTGGCGAGATATGTTAAAAGGGAGGACTGTGGAAATTTAGCCTGCAAACTGAACATTATCTGCGCCATCTTGCCCCTCCCCAGCACCACGCGCAGCGAATGCACAGCCGCCATTTTAGGCACCCCACTCTCTCCCCGCTCACTCTCGACCGCCAGCGCTTTCCCCTGGCGCTGCAAGCATCCCCCGCGCGCCGGCCACCCCCGCTCTCTCATACAGGCCATAAACCCTCTCCTTCTGCGCGACCCTGCTACGGAACCACTTCCAACCGACAACCCATACATGGTCATGCCTCTCCTTTGATAACCCCCTTCCTCTGCGCCCCATTGTCTGAACTGGTCCCAGGCCATCACCTAGCCCTGCGGATGCAGTTTACTGCCCCTACTGTAAGGGAAACACCCCACATCAAAGGGATTACAGTAGATCAAAGCCCCTACCCCCTGAGACCCGGCCAGTTGCACACACCCCCGGGAATTAGCGGAATTCCCTGCTGCGCGATAGCCATCTCCCACTGCGGGTAGGGTGGGAACTTCTACTGTATCTATGTGTGGGATCGGATCTGAGCCGGGGCTTCAGGGGATGTTCTTTCAGGCATCAAGGGAATCTCAAGAATGTACTATGTGTAATAAAGCAATAAACCAGTGTATAAGAGACCAGGTCTCAGAGATGCAGTTAGAGCACCTCGTGACGATACCTTGCTGTCTGATCTGATGTGTTCTGCTCCGACGGAATAAAACTTTGTTTCCTGCCTTCCAGTCTCCGGCGCCTGCCTCTTTCATTGGTAAATTATCGAGTGGTATAAGAGGCGTTTACCGCCGGGCAAATACTTGAAAGGTTATCGACTGAAACTGCCGCTACCATTTAACATGGATGCATTGTTGGACCTGCGTCTGGTGCCTGGATGCCTTGCTGGACCTGCGTCTACAGCCTGGATGCCTCACTGGACCTGCGTCTGGAGCCTTGATGCCTCGCTGGACCTGCGTCTGGAGCCTGGAGTGGGATGCAGAGGAGCTGTGGAGTCGGTGAGCCGTGGCGGTAGACATTGAGGCACAACGAAGTGAAGTCTGGCAGGTCGCATAGAGACACGTTGCTGACCTGTGTGAGCAGACCTCCTTGAGCCCCTTGGAGCTGTGAATTGTAGAGGTGCTCCTGCGCACCAACGTAGGGAGGTCTGAATCACATACTATGATCCACCACTACCCTGGGGTGCAAGGAGGGGATTACCAACGGTGGGCGGCACCTCTCTGCATCACAGGCCGGATGATGTTGCGCTGGCTGGATGCAGTGGAGGGTGAGGCCCCTGAACTGCAGCGAACTTGTGTGGCGGGAGCGCTGCAACTTCACGACTAAGGGGGCCCTGTTGCATTAACTGCATCGGGAGGTTCACCAGCGGACTTGTCGGCGACTGCTGTACCCAGGCTTGTGAAATCCCACCTGGCTGAGGCTCCTGCTGGCTGATTCACAGATTTAGAGAGAGTGCAACGGATTGCACCACGGTGTCAATGTCCAGGTAAGGAGAAGGTGGGACGCGTTGCAGAGGAGGCCTGGGGGTCGAGTCACACAGGCCTAGCACCTGTAGATGACACACCCCCAAAAGGCAGCTCATCCGCTATGGCGGACGAGTGTCGCCCCATTGCTTTCAAGCAGTGTAAGAAGAGGAAAATCATCACATGATGATAACTTCATGATGTAATCGTGCTATGTTTCCTTTGCGGGCGGGAGGGTTGGTAGGGCTGCTCCACTCACGGAGTAGGGCTGGGGCGGAGTGGCATGCCCACTCAAGTGCGCAGTGACTGTTTGGTCTGCCCACTCAGGCCATCTAAAGCAGTCATGCACACTGTCCTGTTCACAATTCAGGCTGCATTACAGCCTGCATGAAGAACATGCCCACCTCTCTAGCCCCTGGCTGAAACCCTTGTCCCGGTGCCAATGACCAATGCCGCATTGCAGCGTTGTGATTGGCTTAGGGGAGGGAGCCTGGCTGCCTACTTCCTGATCCTGGAAGCAGACTCAGGAGAGCAGGAGCAATGAAGACACGGGACCCGGCCTCGAGGTAAGATTTCTCTCATTTAAATATTTACAACACCCTCTCCCACACACCCCCCCGCGTCCACGTCCCATCCAATGTTCTTTCTGGCGTTTCCCACTTCCCAGTTGTCCAGTCCACCCCGCAGCACTTCTCAAGTGCTGCCGCTGTGCGGCCATGAGCAGCAGGTATACCACTGGTGTACCAAAGGTATCTATGAAGTTACTACGCATACCAATACATTGCATTCCATTACAATGCATACTAATACTAGGCATATTGCAACAGTAGGGAAGATGTTGGATAGCGGATATGTAAATATTAGTATTCCCACTGCAGTGAGTGCAACGCTAAAACTAACCCTTGCACCACAAAGCAAACTATGAACCCTAAAATTCATCTTTGAGCCCCCAAAACACACCCTAAAAATCATATTTGACCCAAATGCACTCCCCAATTTTCATTTTTGACCCAAATGCTCACCCGCAGTTTCATGATTTACCCCAAAACACACCCCAAATTTCAAATGTTACCCCATGAGACACCCCAAATTTCATCTCCGACACCCAAAACCCATACCCACCCTAAAACTTAAAATTACCCCATTACTGACCTCACAATGCGCAGTAATGGAATGCGATGTAAATGCACCTGCGTTGTTGGAGGTGCATTATAAAGGCATTATGATGTAACTCCTGAGTTGTATTGGACATCTCCCGTGCCAAAGGCAAGCCAAAGGCAAGGCCGTCTGCGTCCGTCTGCCCCTGGACTGCGCTCAGCACCAAGGACCCTTCCTATCAGACACTCTGCCACTATGGCGCTAGCACCCTCTTAGCCATCAACCCTGGATGCCACATTGCCTGCAAGGACCAACATCTGCTCCGGACCGGACATCACCATCGCCATCGCCATCACTGACGGCTACTAAATCTCCCGCAAGGACCACCCCAGCCATCCAGGAGAAGGCATTGCCATCACCTACAGAAGCACATTCTGACTGACCACACACTCTAATGTCCCAACACTGACCATTGTACACCTCAACTTCCAGATCCGGACCAACCCCAACCCCATCCTCTGCAGCAACCTCATCTGCAGTCCCCCTGGGCTATGGACACCCATTCTCTCATACCATTGTAGACCTCATTGCACACCAGGCTCTCCCATCCACCATAGACATCCTACTCAGCAAACTCAAGTTCCACCTGGACAACCCCAGTGACCAGAACACCAGCCCCTCTAGGGGAAGCTCCCCAACATCAGACTCAAGCAGCTAGTCACCGCAGCAAGCCACATAGCAGGACACACGGTCGAGCACGTCACCTCCGCCAGAGGCAACTTCAAATACAGCCACACCACCGGACTCTCCTGGACCAACCATCATCGTATACATCACGTCTTCACCATGCCCACCGTACACCATCCCCATCATCGCCCCCTCACAGCTGGATCAAGGCCAAGGAAGAACGTCTCATCAACTCCCTCTGTACCACCACTCCGCCAACGCTTACAGACAATGACACCACAGCGCGCAACCGCCACTGATGGATCTCCAACTGCGCCATCACCCTGGCAGCCGTCAAGAATGGACCAGGCAAAACTAGCACCACGTTGCACTGTATTTGCAAAGTAACGCATGTAGGAGTATACGTGACCTTGTGAAGCCCTGTGCCACATCATACCTGCATCAGGTATGATGTACACAGGGTGTGTGTTCCCACGTGACAAAGGCCTCATAGTAGTGGCACAGTGAAATCCCTCAGATTTCACTGCGACAATTGTAGGACAGCACTGCGTCCGTACCTTACGCCTGCCTGATGACAGGGTGAAGCAGTGCCACAGGTATAGGCTGGCCCCATGCATTGCTGGAGTTGCGTCATGCTTGTAACACGACTGCAGCAATGCGTGACTTTAGCTCAGACAGATACGTCAGAATTCCAGACGTATCTGTCATTACTTGCGTCATGGAGCGCTGTCCAGTGAATACTGCGCATCTGTGGTGTCGCAAGAAGGGCGTAGTGAAAAGTGTTGCAACGCTGTCTTGTCGCAGCGCTGCAACACTTTTCATGACTGAGGCCCAGGAATGCTGCTTGCATCGCTGTCCATCACCAAAACCTGCTGGAAAGAGGCCCCAAGTGTTATCTCCATTTTTATGACCAGCTATTTTCTGGTCTTAAAAAACTGCCTCTAACAGCAGTTAGAGGCAGCTTTTTTGGTCCTTCAAAGTTCAGGAAACCCCTTGTAAATATCGCAAAGTGGGGTCAGCGGCTGTTTTTGCACAGGAACACCTCCCTTGCATGTCATTATCTCTAACAGAAGTGGCAATGTTTAGAATGGACGTTTTCGCTGGAAAACTGCGACTAACAGAGGTTAGCAACAGCTTGTACATACAGCGATAAGAATATTGCCGCAAAACCGTCGGAAAAGTGCCGCTAAGGCGGCGTTAGCCCCGTGTACATATGTCTCTTAGTATTTTAATCTGCACTCTGGATTTCTACGTAGGACAGGTAGACCGTCACAGTGAGAATAGCTTTTTGGGCCTTTTTATTTTATAGACATGGCAATATTAATTTTCCACATGTCCATCTTTCAAATACCATGCACCCTACCATGTGGGCTACAGGCCTTAAATAGAGGTGACTTACTATTATTTAACAGAGCGTTTTTTACCTGTTAAAATGGGTTATAATATAAGTTCACATTACAGTTTACGCTGCAGCAGTCAGGCTACACAGGGTAGGCCTGAAGCCATGTTTGCACTGCCACTGTCATGGATCTCAGTCCAAAAGGGGCATTTTAACTTTCAGGCCCAAGGTGCACTTTCTACACTATATACTAGGAACGTATAAGCAAGCTAAAAGTTGCAATTAGGAATACGCCAATTTAAAGGAGGACAGACAATTTACTCTTGGTTAGCATGGGTAAAGTGTACAAAGTTCTAGAACCAGTGAAAATATAAAGTCCAGAAAAAGGCCAAAAATTCGGGTTGATCACACAGAAAAGGTGCATTTCCTATGCAGGATTCCCTCCAGCCAAGAGCTAGGGTAAACTAATACACCTCCTGTTGAGATTTCCTGCTCATGCAAAATAACATGGACAGTTCACCACTTGCTGCAAAGGCCCTTGCCTTTTCTGTGCCCCTCTGTACCTACCTGTACCCTTCTTACAACATTGTTTCCAGCCACTAACCCTATCCATGAGGAACACCTCTCACCTGCAGACCACACCTGTGAGGGGACTAATCCTAACTTGCTCACAGAAGAATCCCATGAGGTAGACAGTACCACCATGACCCACAAGGTTACATGGCCCATTTTGCCCCCTATGTCAGACTTCTGTCTCCAACCCAGGGCAAGCTCTGCTCAAAAAGCAAACAACCAACAGAGGCCACTGGCAGCTGGCAGAGTCAGGAACCACACCCCTAGCTGCCCACTGTCAGGTGGAGGCTCCAATCAGAGGCCTTGGTTAGGATTCACTTTCAGCCGTGGGATAGGCACCGAGTCTCCCACTACTCCAGAGGTCTTTTTTCTGTTTTGGTTTCTAAGAAGGGGGGTAGTATACCCTGAAGTGATAGACACCCTCTTTCCACTCTTACATCTGCTATATCAGGGGTGGCACCCTGAGACTAAACATGTACTTGGCAGTCCAGGACTTCTAGGGGTAACACAGTCCCCCCTTAAGGCTGACACACTCTGTCTGTGCCACGCAGAGGTTTGCCCAGTGCAGGGCTCCTGTCATCTCTCTCTGATCTGGCAGCCCCTCCAGGATATAAGTGACCTCACCAGAGTCAGTTCTGGGGTGCTGTCTTCTCAGAGCACGTAACTCCTGACACACTGGTCCTTCCACTGTGATTGGCATCCATTTCCTACACCTTGCTCTTCATCTCGGTTTCTGTACCCTTGGTTTAGGGATGGTACCCCTAGAAATCTGGGTCTTTGGGGCACACTAGGTGCACCCCCCGGCTCTTCTCCTGCTGGTTGAAGGTCATTGCCATAATAGAAGTCAATGGGCATTCGAGGACTGACAATGTCTCTCTTCTGGGCAAGTGTCTCCTCTTATTCCAGGTATACCAGAGCCCTAGACTGGACGAAGCCCTGCTTAATGGCCTGCATTGCACTACAAACCTGTCCTGTCAGATTATTTTCTGAGGAAATTAACCTTTCCAACACCAAGGTCCAGCTAGCACAGCCAAACAATGACAGGCACCCCATTTACTGAGACATCCTGGAAGTGATATATCCAGCCCTCAGGGATCACCAGCTTACCTTCTTGGTCCACCTTCCAGCTAAAGTTTATTAGGGCATGCTCTAGGGCTACACTACTTATCCCTGCAGAGCGTCCATACATAGGTAGCTTCTGGGTGCATACAGTTTCCTCTCTCTTGTGCCCTGTCTGTAAACAATCTTAACACCGGGCCTTGTGATATGGCACCATTGGCTTCTTCCTAACAAAACACCCCTTCCTCTGCTTATAAGTGGTCTGGGAATTCCTCCCATCAAAACGCTTTTAGAGTACTTTGGGGAACTTCTCTGTTTTATCCTGGCCCTCCCTCTGCAGAGGGAAACGTGAACCACCCTTCTGGTTGTCACTCCCGGGTATCTTTTTGGACACTCTGGTGCTGATCCAGAGATCTGCTTCCTCCCAAGCTCTCTGTGTACAGTGAGCTTGGAATCTATCAGCTGCTGACTTAACTCTGTAACGCATTTACTCAAGATGTGCTCATTCGTAAACAAATTGCACAGCCCATCAAAAACCTTCACTTTACTGTCCTTCACCCAATCTTCTGGTGCCTTGCTAGAGCCATCTACAAAGTCCAAGACAGTTGTGCCTGCTTCTTTGGCTACAAGGGCCTCTTTCATGGGGCCATAAGTAACCTAGTCAGCTGCATCTATGGCCAACAGGGTATCCCTCCCACTAATGGACATGCGTTTCCACAGTTTATCCTCATCCTTCTCCGGGACTTACATGTATCTGCAAAGCCACCTTATAAGCTGCAAACAATTTATCAATGTCATCCCCCACCACATAACTAAGCACCAGGGCCCGTATTACCCAGCATGCCCTAGGGACACAACCAAGAGTTTGTGGGTAGACCGTGAACTCCTGTTTACAATAACATACTCTATTTTTATCCTTACATTTTTTTGATCCGTGTGCTACTCCTTTCCTTGTGTTTACCTCACACAGTGAAAACATGTAAATGAGGTCAGAAGCCAAATGGATTATTGGACAAAGGTGTGCACAACTTGTGATTGATTTACAAACATTTGTCCAAGAATCCATTTGTCTCCAGGGACACAACCAGCACATGACCCTGCTTTTTGCAGTATGGTATTACAGAAGAGGTGATGTGCGGACCCTTCTGTAATACATATAGCGCTGGGGCACATGTAGCACCAACGTTATCCTAAGAAACATGGGGTGTGTTTCCATGCAAATGAGGGAATTACTTTGCCTCTCTGCCAGGGCCGTATTACCGATGTGGGTGCAGATGCAAACATGCCCTAAGAAGGCGCACTGACAGTCATTCACTGCACCCGCCTGCAGAAAGTTCTCTAACCCCTCTTTAAAGTGCAGATGGGTTGCCACGTGCACAGAGAAACACACAGGGTATGATTTACAAAGGGCATCCACACTCGTGGCATGGGCCCCGCAGTTGTGGGGGAGTCTCAACACTCGGGGAAGAATCTCTGCAATGAGAATTCTCATTGTGGACATTCTACCACGAGCGTAAGGTAAGGTAACATTTTATTGTATGCTTAATTAAAATCTTACAATTAAAACAGTCTTTAATACACACCCTTTAAAACATAGCAGGTAAATCTAAATTCTTAATAATCTTATTCCGACAATTTCCTCAAATAGTACAAAAAATAAGGTATAAACATCAATTCAGACCATAAATTTCAGAAGCCATATTAGCGAAAACTTAATATGAATAGTAGCAATTATAATTTCATTACTTATGTGCAAATTCATTTGTATAGTGCAAACTTTGTCCCTATCTATTAACCACTTCCACATTTTCTCCGCACAATTCACTGACGTCCAATTCGTTTTTGCAAGTATCAAAATTTGGTAAAATTAGCGTTCATTATAATGTCCATTGGTCTAAAACACACTACCATAGCATGTCTACATGTACGAACACCTCCATCAATGAAGCAGTTTGTCAGATATCGCTTTCTTTCAGCCGTCATTGCTGCACATATACAGACCAAATGGACAATATTTCCTTCCCATAAATTGCATAATCTGCAGGGAGTCGGCATAGATGGTCTCAGCCAAGGCATTGCATGTTTTAAGCCTGGCAAGTTACTGAATCTTGCTTTCATAAATATGTTTTTGGTTTGCACTGTCCATGCTGTTTCTAGATATGGTTGAACTTTAAGAGTCGTGTATTCATTCACTATCATCCATGCATGCGATCGCTTAATAAACAGTTCTTTGTCTTTCAGAAGAGATAGATGTTTTACTGATTTGTTAATTATTTTCTTAAAAGCTTGTGGGGTTAAAGACATTTCCCAGATCTCAATAATTGACAATTCTTTCAAAGCCATATGAAGATATTTATAAAAAGATGACTTTTGATTCCGTTGAATCTCTTGCCACAGAAGACAGCACATTGTAATATTGGTTTTAATTTGTTTCCATGTCTTTACATATTGACCCATCCTTGCAATTTGTTGGTTGCAGAAGCCAAATTCCAGCCTGATCTGAGGAGGCGATGCATTCGATGGAAGATGAAACAAATATTTAAAAAAATTTGTGACAATATATTACTTAATAGTGTAGAATCCATATCACAGAGAACTTCACTTCCATAAGTAAGGCTAGGGAGAAGTTTCTCTTTTAATACTTTTAGTAAAGGGCGATAAGATGGACCTCCCAAGGAGCTGTGAAGTAAGCAAAAGGCCCCTTGCAGACAGTTGCCTCTTTTTTTCATGTCTTTTTTATGGTGTAAAAAAGATCCGTTCTCATCAAACAGTATGCCAAGATATTTATAACATTGCACCTTTTCTAACGTCCTCTTTTTGCAGATACCATTTATATTTGCTGTGTTTCAGTACCTTATTGCTGACTTCCATTACTTTCGTTTTTGTTTCATTTATTATCATTTTATTCTCATTTGAATACACTGATATTTTGTTTATTAATCGCAGTAACCCTATCCTTGTTTGGCTTAGCAGGACGACGTCGTCGGCATATAATACATTTGATATTTGTTTATCTCCCAGTTTCAGTGAATGTGCTAACTCATTGTCCAACGCTACTGTAAGGTCAGATAAAAATAAATTAAATAGATACGGTGCTAAAACACAACCTTGCTTTAGGCCTTGGGATGTGTTCATTTTTCTAGAAAGCCTTGAGCCATTGCCTAATCGAATCCTAGTCCAGGTTTCAGTATATAATAATTTTGAATTGCCTTTAGAAGACCGGGACTAATACCATATTGATCCAATTTCCTCCTTAAAAGTTGCCTATCCACACAGTCAAAGGCAGATTTAAAATCAACAAAACATAGATATAATGGCTGCTTTTTCCTTTTTTTTTTCTTCTATTAATGTGCCCAGTAATAAAATATTCGTTGCTGCCCTTGGCCTTCTACAAAGCCCGATTGATTTGGCGGAATTAAACGCTTTTCTGTTGCCCAGTCTTTTAATTCCCTGAGGAGAATCGATGCAAAAGCTTAGCTTCAATATCTTGCAGCGTGATTAATCTAGAGTTGGCTGGAAGTGACCAATCCCCACTTTTATAGATTGGAGAAATTATAGAACCCTTCCAGGATTCTGGGATGGTCCTTAATTGCAATGCTTGGTTAAATACAGGTGTTAGATAACTTGACCAATATAATGCTTTCTCTTTGTAAAAAACTGCTGGAATCCCATTTGGTCCAGGGGCACCATTCGATCTCTGTTTCTTAATAAGATTGCATACTTGGCTTTCCATTATAATTATATCAATGTTCTTATTTTCCTTTGCTCCACATAAGCTCTGAGCGATGGATTTCATGGCCGTGCCTGGCTTGTTATTCAAATGCATGTCTAAAAATGTAACCCAATCTGTTTCAGCGACTGTTGAAGACGTAGGTTTCCTACTAGCTCTATTCAAGTTCAAGTTCAAAAGCTTTTATTTGGTTTGCATAACACAACCATATAAGCTGGACAATTATATCAACATATTTAAAAATCAAAGTTTAGAATATCAGTACTCCTCTACATGTATAATTATTATAAACATGAATTTGTCAATATTCCTCGTCTTATACAATTATTGTAACACATGTTCGTGGATCAAACATCAAAGTGCATTACGCTATAAAATATCAAGTGCCAGAATCCAGATATGCAAATATCTGTCTAACTAACTATTACAGTACATGAAACTGTACAAATTCGCTATAAAGTAACATATGCTTAAGAGCAAATTTCCATTTTAAAATAAAATTTCATAGTACTATCAACTTTGTAGCAACTCTACATTCCATTATAAAATTTGCTACATAAAAACAGATATCTGGGCTCTCAAGTGTACATAATAATTTCATAGCATTTGCAGTTAGTCGGATATTATATTTTAGAAAGATAGGCTTTAAAAAAAAAATCCTGAGTGATACATAAAATTTACAAAATAATAAGAAATGACAGCAACTCTGTTTAGAAATGTTATCACATGGGCACATCACTTTGGAGCTTTTTCCCATAACCGGGAAGGCTACGAGATGGTGGGCAATTCCCAGCCTAAGGCGTGTTAATACAAATCGATGCGAAGATCTTGACACATCTACCAAATACGGCTGAAGCCCACTTTTGAGTTCAAGTTGCCTATAAAACACAAATGTCTTTTGGAACCCAATTAATTTTACTCGTTCCCTCATCTTATAGGACATAAAGGAATCTTTTATCTCTTCTTTAGATAATGTTATTGGATATTCGGACTCATCAAGGATATTAAAATCAAATAAGAGATTATACCAGTGGTTAATGTAACTTAACCACGGTATACGGGAACAGTGGTCCAGCCTTAAACAGTCCTTAATTATAGACTGTGTGAACTCAGTTTCACTCTTAGACCAGATGGAGCGCCATAAAAGTAGGGGGCGCAAAGCAGCCAAATCAGATATATAATTAAGACCAGTTTCCAAATGAATTAACTCAGTGGAGGCTGAGGCAGGTGCACTCAGTAACCGTTTAAGGAAACTGTTTTCGTCCGGACCCACGGGAGACCTGGCCGGTTTCCTAGGTGGGGCGTCCCTGCCCAAGATCCCCCCCGCGCTCGGGAAAGACCTAGACGGGAAACTTAAGCCGGTCGACGTGAAGCAAGCAATCAAAGCCCTGGCGCGCGGGAAGGCACCGGGCATGGACGGACTCCCGATCGAGTACTACCACACATTCGCGGCACTATTGGCGCCACGGCTGGTCTCCCTATACGAAGAGGCAGTGACCCACAGAATGCTCCCGGCCTCGATGCGGGCGTCGATCCTGGTGACCTTCTTAAAGCCGTACAGAGATCCCGTACTCCCGACGTCCTACCGGCCAATAACACTACTGAACACGGACTGTAAGATTCTAGGGAAAATCTTAGCGGACCGCTACAGCCAAGTCCTTCCCACACTGGTGCACACGGATCAGTGCGGCTTCGTTCCCCGGCGTAACACCTCACATAACTTGCGCCGTTTTTTCCACGTTCAGGATCAGGCGAAAGGACGATTTCCCAGAGCGGCATGCCTGGTCCTGGACCTGGAGAAGGCGTTTGATACCCTGCAGTGGTGGTATCTATTTGAGGTCCTGCAGCAGATCGGTGTAGGTCCCACGTTGCTAGCCTATACTCGACTCCTGTACGGAGGCCTCACTTCCAGGGTGAGACTTGGCAAACTTATATCGGCGCCATTCCCGGTGACCCGTGGAACCCGGCAGGGGTGCCCCCTCTCTCCTCTCCTCTTCGCCCTGGCGATGGAGCCCCTGGCCATACGACTGCGACGGGAGGGGGAGACATGGGGGATACCCATAGCGGACGTCACCCATTGTGTGTCACTATATGCGGATGATCTCCTGATATATGTCCGCGACGTCACAGCCGATCTCACACCCATCTGGACGACACTCCGGGAGTTCGAAGGGCTATCGGGGCTCCGGGTCAACTGGGAGAAATCGTCCATCTTCCCTCTAGGCGTCCAGACGGCACCCCTGGAGATAACCTTGGGCGATCAGACACTGGGATGGGATGGAACGGCCCCCAGATACCTGGGAGTGCGCCTATATCATTCCCCCGGTGACCTCTTCGAGGGAAACCACCGAAGAGCACTGACGAGCCTACGATCGGCGGTGGGGTTTTGGAAGACTTTGCCACTAGCTCCCATAGGACGCGTCGCTCTGGCAAAAATGATTATGGTCCCAAGACTGCTCTACTTCTTCACAAACCTCCCTATTGTCCCGCCACGATCCTTCTTTCGGGAATTGGACTCGCTGTTGACGGCTCTGATATGGGGGGGCGGCCGACACCGAGTAGCGCTGCGCACACTGTACCTCCCCACAACGGCCGGGGGCCTGGGGGCGCCCTCCTTTGAATCGTACTTCCTCGCGGCACAGCTCCAGTGGCTGTCCCACTGGACGGCGGAGAGACAAGTGGGGGAGACGATCACGGAGAGAGGCAAACTGCCTATGCCTGAGATCCGCCGACTGCTCCTGCCGGGCTCCAAACCGACACGCACGCATCCACTCCAGGTCGCCATCGCCCGCAGATGCATGATGAGGGTTCATCGCATGTCAACGGGCAAGCCACTATACTCCCCCCTGCTCCCCCTGGTGGGCTTCCCCCGACGGAACGGATGCTTCACCGCGAGGGCCCTCCAAGTGTGGACAGATCATGGGATCACGGAAATGGAGGCGTTGTTCCAAGAGGGGCAACTGAGGACATTTGAGCAATTGATGGAGTGGCACGATCTCCCCCAGGGGCAATTTCTGACACACAGACAGCTGCTGATGAGTGGCGACCGTTTCTGGCGCGCGCGCAATGGGGAACCCCCGACACACCCGGTGCTACACACGGTGCTGCGTATGGGAGCAGGCAGCCATCTCATTACCTGGCTCTATAAAGCGATCCGGGAGCTCACAGACACCACCCTGGACAAACTGCGGGAGACGTGGGAAGACGATGCAGGCAGGGCATTCCATGATGCGGAGTGGCGCAAAGCCCTGGAGTCACCGAAAAAAGTGTCCAGGAACGCGCGCTTTAAAAATATTCAATTTAATATCCTACATCGGGCGTACCTTACCCCAGCCAAACTCCACCGATTTTACCCCGATACACAATTCGAATGTCCCCGCTGCCGCCAGGCAGACGCCGACTTCAAACATATGTTTTGGGTCTGCCCAGCCGTACAACGTTTCTGGGGCGGTGTACACCGAGCCGTTCGAGCCGCGACCGAACTCCAGTCCACCCCCACATGGGAGGAATGTGCACTGGGGATCGCCCCGAAGAGGAAATCCGCGAAAGTACAGCGGAAGTTCACCTCCTTGGCCCATCTCCTCGCGAAGAGAAACATCGCAATGCATTGGAGGGCCCCAGAGGGGCCGTCCGGCCCGGCATGGGTGGGCGCGGTACTCAAGTGGGGAGCGGCGGAGGAGGACCTGCTACGAGAGGAGGAAGCGAAGGGCGCCCGCAGACACCCGATATCCATGGAGTGGGCACAACTCCTCATCCTGTTTAAGCAAGCAGACAATACAGGGGACACCCCAGACACGTCACAACCCTCTCCCCGCACCCCGGCGACCCCCCCCGACCACCCCGGATCAACGGAGGACACAAACAACCCATAGGAAAGACAACATACCCAGCAGCGAAGGCATGTGCAGACCCGGTCCCCCGGCTGGGCGTTAAATGGCAATCCGACCACCCGCCCCCTCCCTTCCCCCCTGGGGAGCCTTCAAGCACACCACACACACCTACCACCAACCCGTACATACTGTGTCATAGGAGCACCTCGCCCGCCGGCCTCACATCCCCCCTCCCCCCCTTCCACACTTCACGCACCTCCTCCCTTCCTCCCATAACATACCCAGTTTCGGGGGCCCCCCCCCTACCCCAGGGCCCTTTCCAAACAGCCTCACAGGCGTAGATGATCCCAGTTGGCGGTTTACATTCTGTTGTTCTAGTTACACGACATGCTAGGGAATGTGAGACAAGAGGAGACGCTAGATAGACCGAGATAGGAAGATAAATTCACCCCTGATCGAGACGGCAGATATAGACACGACCAGGGCATTAGACAGGGAGACCAGATGACACCAGCACAGGGGAGGACAGATCTCTCGAACCATCGGGGAAGACCCGATGGCTAATGGACTGCAGCTTCCACACACTATGTCTTTCCCAATGACCCAGAATGTTACAATACAGCGATTCAGACTCATATCTGTGAATGTTTCATATGATGTAATATATGCAAAACCCTAATAAAAACATGTCAAAAAAAAAAAAAAAAAACAATGTAAAAAGTAAAGAATAAACTGTGTAAATTCGCATATTTAAAAATAAAAAAAAAAAAAAAAAGGAAACTGTTTTCGTCTGATTGGAGTTGATCAGCGGGACAATGGCCCCATATTCCAGCCCCATACAGGGCTGAGGAGACACATCTTAAGTTGTATATGGTCACCATGTCCTTTACCCTCCGATCCCCTAATTTAGCTGCAAACCTAAATATACCATTCGTATTCCTGATCATTTTATATCTGATATTTTCATGTTCACTGGTCCATTTCCCACTTCCCGCAAAAGTAATACCTAGGTAACAAAAAGATTTAACTGCATGTTTTATTTTAAAACCATCTAAGAAGAAGGAACCTGATAAGTACGACTTCTTGCCACATTTCTGCCTTTAATAAAATCTGTAAAATTGTTGATGAGCCGTTGAAGGCCTATCGAGGTACGGGATATTAAAACAGCATCATCGGCATAGAATAATAGCGGTACTGCCTTATTATCTATCATTGGTGCATCTACTGAAATCTGACTTAAAACCGTGGCTATTTGATTAATAAATAAAGAAAATAAAAGGGGGGCCAAAACACACCCTTGCCTGATACCTCTTCTCACAACAAATAAGGGGGTTCGTTCACCAGTTTGCCCATAACGTACACTACATATACTTGTGCCAAAAAGAATACTATCTCTTTCGGGGCCCCAGATTCAAGCAGTACGGTCCACAAAAGAGAGTGGTCCACTAAATCAAAAGCACTGCTTAAATCGGCAAAACATAAAAACAAGTTACCCCCTTTTACTGATGTATATTTATTAATTAGCACATCAAGGTTCGTACATTGTTCTAAGGTACCTAGGCCTTTCCTAAATCCGTATTGAACAGGAGATAAAATCTTATAGTCCGAGGCCCAGGTTTCCAATCTTTTTAAAAGAACCCTGCTCATGACCTTTATTGAGGAATCCAATAAGGATATAGGACGGTAATTACAGGCTTCAGAGCGAGAAACCTTTTTATAAAGTTGGATAATTAATGATTGAGCCCAAGATATTGGAAAGTTCCCTAGAGCCGCAATATTAAAAACCCTCATAAGGATTGGGGCCCATAGATCCATTTAGTTCTTATATAAGTCGATCGGGACCCCATCCGGACCTGGTGCTTTTCCCCCCTTACTATTGACTAGCCCTTCTTGTACTTCTTCCACATCAATTAACATGGGCAATGTAGGCCACGTAAAATCGTCATTTAAAGATGCAGTTGAGAGCACCATATCTGGGTTAAAAATATTAGAATAATGTTCGATCCATTCTGTACAATTCACATAGGACGTTAATTCTGGAGTACAATTATCTTTTAAAAAGGGACTATTTACAATTTCCGAAAAAAGTTTACTATTCTTAGTATTGGCTGCCAAACTTAATTTGTCCCATGCATCTACTCGAAACTCTTTTTTGTGGGTCAATGTAACTTGCTTATATTCAACTCGTAACTCATGAATATGCGATTGGTTACGAGGTTTGGTCCCCAGCGCCAATTTCAACTTCTGCAATGCCTGGGTGCATTTTGAATCAAACCACCTCGAGCCAGCTTTTTTCAAATTTTTAGTACTATTGGTTAATGAACTCTTAATTGATCTATTTATATTAGAAAATGCGTCTAATAGAGTATCAGGGAGGACCTCTTCACTAAGGCAATAGTCAATTTCTTTTCTACAGTTTCTGACCACTTCCTTTTGAACTTTGGGTGGGTCTACTGCGACCCACTTAATTCTCATGCCGTTAGGCCTAACAGGTAGAATGTCCAAGATACATTCCTCAGTATTCGTTAGTTTATTACCCCAATCTAGAAGTACTATAGAAATGCTATTGTGGTCACTGACCACCTGTTTAAATATCCATAGATCAGTATAGAAACAGTTTTTGGAAATTAAAATATGATCTATGTTACTATAAGCATTCCGCCCAGTAAAAATTGGGAGTTTGATATGGCCCTTTCTCATGGAGCAATCTAGTAAGTCGAGGTCAAATTTTGCCATTATCGTATTTAAAGTCATACCGTATCCACAATGGGGAAAATGTAACAAATCATGATTGTTCCCATTAGTATTATTGTGGGCTTTCATAAACCCACATGAATTAGTTTGTATTAAAGAACAAACTCGTATGTTAAAATCACCGGCCCATAAAATAATGGCAAGTTTACCAGAGAGTGCCAATACCCTATCTATCTCCTTTGCCAATGCATCTAATGATCCTCCCCTATCGTTGGTAAAGATAGAATTATAATAATGAATTAAAACCAAGTCCTTACCCTTTGGAATCTCAAATCTCAATACTTGGCTATGGTTATCGATAGATGAGTAGCTTATAATTTTACACCCAAGTAATTTATTTGATATAAGCAACAGCAATCCTTCCTTACCTCTTCCTGCTGGAGAAGGTATCGCACTCAGGCAATATGATGAAAATCCTTCGACTACAACCGGGACCGTACTCCATGTTTCCTGTAGGCAAATAAAATCATTGCCACAGGAGATAAAATCCTGCCAAAAAGGGGTATCTAGTTTTTTGCCAAGGCCTGCAATATTCCATGTTATGAGTGTATAACCCCTTTGTATTATTGTTTGTATTCCTTGGCTAGTGGTAGGATTTGTAGTTGCGACAACATTCACCGGGGTCTCAGCATGCTGTAACCCAGATATTAACTCATTAGCATTAGTTATAACAATGTGGTCGCTACTCCCAGTGCTATCACAACCTATATCCACCTGCTTGGTGTCTATATATGGAAGTTGTTCTTTACTAATTTCATTTCCCCTTTCAGTTGGTCTATAAACTACCCTCCTATCTAATTCATCATTTGGGGATACACCCTCATATCTCTCACGTCAATCATTATCCTTCATAGGGCTCAGGAGCTGGAATCTATTATACAACGGAATAGAAAAACATGTGGGTCGGGCTACTAATGGGGGCATTGAATTAATATTAGGATGGTATGCCTTTTGGTTGGCAGCATGATCACTTGTCGACAAATATCTGTAGAAGTAGCCCAATGGCAATAATGTTGTATTAAAATCCCACCTTGAAGGGGGAGGTGCATTTAGTAGGATTTTATACGCTCAACCTGGTGACCTGAAGTTAATTATTATATAGTCACCGTCACATTTTTTTGGTAGTGGGCCTATCCATCCAACTCTTTGTGTAAGTATTATCTGATCAACCCCCATTGTGGGAAAGCCACAATTATTTGATAACCAATACAATGTTTTATTTTTTAGAGTTTCATAGGTTTCTGATTGACCTTCCTGTAATTTGGGTACATTAGAGAGGACAACGACATATGCCCCGCATTCTGGTGGTAAGTTAATAACTGCTGGTATATCAGTAATTTTGGGATTATCTATATTACATGACCCTCTTGCCTGCTCCAGGGTCTCTTTCCTTTGGTTTACTTTACCTATCGGTGGCATAATTCTTTTCTCGTATGGTGGATTATTTAGTACCTCTACATTTTTGCCATTATCTGAATTTCTGGGTGCAATCGTACCTGTACTAGGACCAGCCGTCGTTAAAATTGGTGGGTTACTCAATGCTGAATTGGAGGGGGCATTATTTGTAATCACATTAGTCTGATCTCTTGAATTAGCTATTTGATCTTGTAATCTAAATTTATCCATGTGCCCACCAAGTCTGTGTACCTCTCTTGTCAAGTTATCAATTTTTTTCATATAGTGGCCGGATTAACTCAGTTATTTTCTCAGTAAGAGCCTCCGTACTGAATGTACACTTAAATTGCTCATTATTCAAGGCAACTTTCTGTTTTGTCGAAATCCCTCTTGTGACGATTTGCTTTTCTTTGGCTATCCTGCTATTTCCCTGACCTGTATTTCTCCTTTTGCCCCCTTTAATTGGATTTATAAGTGGGGGCAAAGGGGATACATTAGATAAATTCGGTGTAATTAAGATCCGTGAAACGTGTACGTTCTCTGTGTCAGCCATAGCTGTGTCAGATGTCATGTCCGGGACCCAGTCTGTAATGGTCAGTCCTTCCTCCCGGGTTGTATGGATCTCTACAATCGAACTAACTTGTTCCTCACCCCTTGTACCTGTTCCCATTGATATACGTCTTTCTGTGCGGTCTATTTCTTCCACCAGGGCACTAACCGCTTTGGTCAGGTAAGTATCTATAGAGTTATGCGTTTTATCCATTGGAGGTTTTACTCGACGTCTAGTCATAATTGGATAATCTCAAGGAATATGTTAGATAGCAGAAGGAACAACCAGCAACAATAACTAGCATATGAGGTCATAGGTCGCATGTAGTAATATCCTAACAAACTTTGATTTCAACGTACTAATTTAGTATATAATACTCAGAACGGAAATATCAGTGGGATGGCCCTGCCCAGCCTCCTCTGGCCCCGGACGGCCACAGACGGCCCGCCCTTTGCCCGGGCTTAGCCCGTCAATGCCCGCGCGCGTCCCGCGACGCAGGGGCTCTCCACAGTTCTTAAGCGCCTCCGGGCGCGGAATGGGCGTGTGCGGCTTCCTGCGGCAAAGACTCTTGGGCAATGTAGTCTCCCCCGCTCTGCGGCCGCGCTAGAGTGGCAAAAGCTGCGGCGGCGGGGGGAGACTGGTACCGGGAGCTGGAACAAGGGTCCTGAAGTCCTGAGGCTGCGAGGTCAAGGTACGTTTTTCCCCCAAAGCGTTAAAGCACCCACTAGCTCTATTCAAATTATTGACGAGAACCCACAATTCTCTTGCGTTACTCCTTTTACAGGTATATAAAGCTTATGACCTATAGGGCTTGTTTTGCTTGCATTTTGTCCTTCCAGGTCAATTTCCTTACTTCTGCGTTTATCCTTTTAAGCTTTTCGCCATAGATTCGATTGCCTGGGTACTTCTTTAGCAGTCTCAGGGTTCCATTTCGCTCTGTTTTTAATAGATGACATTCAGAGGATATTTTAACCTCTGCCAGTGATTTTCTTTTCTGCTGCCCTTTATTACCATCTTTTTGGGACTTATTGGGGATTAATTTCTTTGTAAAGAGGGACCATTTTTCAATAGCATTAGAGAAGTCACCTTTAAAATATGTCTCTGCCATTGCTTGTGCACCGGTTATAAATGAATCTTTCTTATCTTCCGAACAATAAAGTTTCTCATAATTTACTGTTTGAGTGTCACCCGGAACTGTCATATATTTTTCATGCCCTACACCGTTTAAGTTTAACTCTATAATTTGTTGATTATGGTCACTCCGGTCTGTTCCCCCTATCTGGTAAGACAGAATTTTGTGAAATAAATCCATCGATGCTATTGTATAATCTAATCTCAATTTATTGCCACCTGTGTGATACGTCCAAGCAGGTAATCCTATAGGGGCAGATTTATGAGCCCCTTGCGCCACTTTTGCGTCACTTTTAACATGGGAAAAGTGACGCAAAAGTGGCGCAAGGGGCTCATAAATCTACCCCATAGTTTCTAAGTCTTTTAAAAAAATCTTACCAGATTTTTCTATCTTTCCTCCCCTAATATCCGTTGTAAGTGGGAGGCTGGGGATTGACCATAAATGGTTCTGTTGTTGAACTTCGTCATCCCTAACATAACACCACAACATGTTCATGTAAAAGTCACACGTGATGAGGATCTCAGGTTGAATGTCATTATCCAATTGCTGCAATATCATAGTTGTCAGGCCGCTAACCATTGTTCTTCGTGAACCAGTGTCAGGGTGAATATATACATTAACTATTACAAGAGTTTTAATTGTCTTGTGTTCTTTGTAGCATATCTTGACAATCATACAATAGTTTAGGCTTTGAGCGTCCATTTCACTCTCCATTTTTAATTCGGTTGAAATGAAAATAGCTAAACCCCCACAGGATCTGCCATATTTACTTGTTTTCTTGGCCATCGAATAGTAGCCCTTATAACCTTCTAACCTAAATGGTACTGTTTCATAGGTCTCTTGTAGGCAGATTATTTGAAAATGGCCTGACAGGGATGGTAATTGCTCATTTTGGATCTTTGATTGTACGCCGTTTATATTCCAAGAGCAAATTTTTTAATTCTATCTATTCGTCAGTCCTTCCTGACATTATGTAGAGCTGCAGTTAACCAGCCACACTTTACGGTATCAAATGGATCACTTTGTTCTCTTCCAGTGCTCTCAGTATTTGCCCATTTGTCACACCTATCGCATTTTTTAATATTGAGTATTTCTGGTTGTAATCTATTCTCTTTTGCAACTTATTTTGTACTTTTGGTGAACAAAATGGGCTAGGATAAGAGGGTTGGGGTGGGGTTGTTACTTTTATTCCCCAGTCTAAAAAAAGGTTATATTCTTGTATAATAAGGTCGGTGTGGTCCAAGTTACCAATGTCGATTCTTGATTGTTGTTATTACCTGCTAGAAATTCAATAGATTCTATGACAGTACTTCTAATTCTTTCCAATGAAGGTACTGCCTTGCACAGTTTTAAGATGTTTCCTCGGTTCAAGATATCGTTGTTACCCCTAGATTTATATTCAGGCGTAAAAATTACCTGTATTGCTCCGTCTTTTTGTTCAAGATTTTTTAGTTTATTTGTTGTAAAGAATTTACGTCTTTTTCTTGATCATACACAATTTGTTTCCCAATATGTTTATGTAATTCCTGAGACCATAATTGTTGATTAAGTGAATTTTTCCCTCAGTTTCCTGATCCTGTGGAGTTCTGCTATCCTTCCGGTTTTCTGACGATTCTGCAATCTCATGAGCCGTTCTAATGCTCTCTCTTTTTGACCTTTTCTTTTCCGATTGTGGTAGGTTTCTTTTCGCTGTTTCTTTACTTTCTTCCACATACGACATACCTGAGAGGTGATATTTTTCCTTTCCTGGCTGATTTATATTATCTGGTGGTTTATTAATGACTTTGTTTTTTATGCCTGTGTGTACTTCTGACAGCTTTTTATTGAATAAAGCATAGAAAGGTTTTGCTGGTAACATTTCGTTGACGTCTTGTTCTTGATTCGCTATTTATTCACGTTTATTTCCTCTATTTATTCTTTCTACTGCCGAGTTGCTTACATTTTTTGTTACTTTAGAAACTTTATTTCTGGCTTTCCGTTGTTTTTCCTCTGTCTTTTGGTTAGATTGACTTGTGGTGATGCCTCTAAAGGTGTTGATTGTAATGAACATGGTATTATTCCTATGTGATCATTTGTTTTGTCGGCTATTGGTTGCTTCAAATTTTCTTTAACTACGGTATTATCATTACCGAATCCGACTCCGATTCCAACAATGCTCCGCTGAAAGCCGTGGAAACCGTTATTGGTGATACTTGAGTTGTGTGGGATTTTAAACCTGTCATTTGGACTGCTGTGATTAGAAACGTTATTTTCTTAGGTCCATTTTAACTAAGACTCCCTATGTGATGTGTATATACTCTTTATGGGACTGACACTAAGGGGTCAATTACGATGTCGTCCAGAAAGGCTCTGAATGGCATTTGATTCATCCGAATCCGACTAGGAACCTCCTTTCAGACTGACCGACTCAGACACGTTTCCCAATAAGATATTACGATGGCTGAGAAGCGTTCGAAGTGTCCGACTCGGTTCCGAAAGGCATTGGGAGTAACCGAGTCATTCGGAGCCGAAACATAGCGGTCTACAGAGCACATTTCCAGCCAAGCGATTAGGATGTCAGATTCGGACAGCCTTTCTGAATCGGTTGTTCCAAAACAAATCGGCTGTTGGTATCTTAATTTGGGGGCCTGTAGCAGGCCCCCTTTCACCCGGGGTCCTCCAAATCAGACCCGTGGGGGTACCCACTACCGAGACCTGCACAGTATGGCAGGCACCATGGGGTGCCCACCACAGTGTGCAAGGTTTTCTCCAACCATCCCTTTTTTTCAATGGGAGCCTGTGTTCTCGTTCGGAACACAGGCTCCCATTGAAGTCAATGGGAGTCCGACCGAATCGTATCCGGATGCATCAAAATCGCTCGTTCGGACTCCCCGGATTCGAGTCTTTTGGAAAGCATTTCAGAACCAAATCGGTTGGAATGCTTTCCAGACAAGATCGTAATCGGCCCCTTAAAATAATTACTTGATTTCTGTTAACTAGGGATTAAATTTACATTGTATTTTCAGTATTTTGAGCCTTTATGACATCTAATGCATATGTTCTCCGTACCACATTAACATTTTTCTACATTAAAAATTTTCCTTTTGTCTTATTTTTGTCCTAGAACTCAGTTCTTTATGCTTCCTATATTTATTTCTGTTTAAATCTTCTAAATAGTTTTCTACTGATGAGGAGTGTAGTGTCTAACCACTAGATTGAGTAGATGCTGAAGCTGAATTACTTAGATAACATTTCGAGGTTACTAAATATTGGGGTTCAGATGATTATTGGGGTTTGACTCCTACATATGTGGCAAAAATATGCTCTGAAAATAAAAAGTAATTGGCTAAACAATAATTACCCAGAAAATTAGAAATGGTTTTCATTTACAAAGTAATTCCATTAACAAATATATAATTTCAACAATGTTCTCAAACCTGCCTCTTCTAGTAAATCAAGTTTTGCAAATGAATATGGATATTGCATCTGATGGGTTTTTGTACAGTGGTCACAAGCCATACGGGTAACTTTTGGGTATTTGTTTGCAGTGACCCTTGTTCATTTTCATGCCAAAAATATTGCAGAACAGTTACCTTATTATAAGAAAAGGGGCTAACAAGTGGCCAGCATTAACATAAGTTACAACTCACAGAGCAGAAGGGGGCATAAATAGACCTGGTGTGCTTTGTTTATGTCTGAGACCTTAAGAAGCTCAGGACATACCATACAAAATCTGATAAGCACTTCATGCCATAGAGAAGACATTAGGCCACTGACGCATCTAATTGCACTGAAGGGTTCAATCTTAAACTTTTGAGGTGGGTAGTTTCTGTCCCAGGATTGAACAAATCAGTAGGGCTGAAACTAGGGAGTATTCTTGTCAATTAAGATAGACTCCACAGGTTATTCCATCTTAATTAAGAGAATCACTAGGAGTTATGTCAGAATCTTGAACCTAATATTAAGTAGGCAGGCGGGTGCAGGAGGTCTACCTCCATCTTCTAAATCCCATTTTTAGGTCGAGCTTTGGCCTGTTGTATCCTCTTCTGTGGGCTTTTCAAACACACACCTATTGCCATTGGTTATTGTCTGTGGCATTCAGAAATGCTGGCTTCCTATTGGTGTTTGTCAGTCTTGGTCCCTCCTTTCTGTGTCTGTTTTGCTCTGTGGCGAATTCACTAATGGCTTCCTTTGGTCAGCCACAACAGTCTTTCGTAGCACGATGGCCCCATCTCCAGTCTAGGCGAGCTTTGCATGATCGTTTCCTGCTGCAGAGGTGCGTGCCCAGCCTTGTTTTAACTTCTTGCTCCGTTAGACCTACACCCTCCGTGGCCTCTCTCCCACCCTACCCGTCGCTTTTCTGTCATCATTAATTATTGCTGTCTGCCCTTGGACCTCACGGACTTCTATTTTACCACCACCCCATCTGTTTTTTAATTATGTATTTCCGCTGCCAGGGAGCTTTGTACAGGAACACACAGCTATATGCATGGGCGCCGTGCTTTATGTTTCAGCACGGCGCCCGATTTGCTCCTGTTAAATACTTGTTTTTATTTTCAATTAGTGTTTCCCTCCCCCTTGTGGTGTCCAGGCCTGGCTGGACACACGCAGCGTGGAGGCTAGGCCTCTGGCTTGGCAACGCAGCAATAAGAGGACACCCACACTGTATTACCGGTACTGGGCCAAGACCCCGAGCGGTCTTACGCCCCTTTATTTAACCCCTTGGGTGAGCCCACCCTCAGGGTGCGTGCGTGCGTTTAAGCTATGCGTGCACGGGTCGGGTGGCGCCATCACTACATTCCTCCAATCTTTCAGATACTTAGGTCCTTCAAATTTGCATCCTCAGTCTTTCTTTATACACCACGCAAAGTCCTTTAGTCTTTGGCTGGGGGCTGGGTTCGGCCAGAGACCATGTGCCAGACTACTGATAGGAGTGCTCGTTGGTGCTATCCCTTCTCCTTCTGACCCTCTAGTGGCACCATCTGTTGGCAACGGTCCGAGCTCCACTCTCTTGAACCAGGATGCGTTCTTGGTAACCACGCGAGTCCCATGTCTCACTGACACCATGGTACCTTGCACATTGATGACCTCCAACACTTCTGGTTCATACGGGGTGCAATACTTCCACCCGGGGTATCGGTCCTTCACGATGACCCCGTCACCAACTCAGATATTCATCGGCTGTGCTCTGCGATCCTGGCTGGCTTTATCATTGGTAGCTTTTTGCCAGGCTTGGGCAGCGTCGAGATTCAGCCCTGGGGGACTCCAGGAGGGGTTCTGCGGGGATCGCTGTCCCGAGGCGCTTTTTGGAACATCAGGTGGACCGGCGCACACTGAGTGGTGCAGTGTGGTGTCTGACAATAGGCACTCAGGAATTGCTGTAGGCAATGCTCAACATCATCACCTTTCTCTACTCCGATCCTGAGAGCTCTGTTCATCGTCCACATGAACCGTTCCACCTCGCCATTTGCCTAAGGCCACTGTGGCGTGATTTTGCAGTATCGAATGGCGCGGCAAGCCAGGTATTCTTGGAACTCCGTTCCTTGAAATGGTGGGCCATTATCTGACTTGATTTGTTCCAGCAGTCCCATCATTGGAAGACGCGCTCAGGCACGGTCTGGACGTGCTGAAAAGCCGTTGATGACACTGCTTCCACCACTGGGAACTTTGAATGCGAGTCGATGAGAACCAGGGTGCTCTGGCCATCGGGAAACGACCCAAAGTCGAGATTCACACTGGTCCAGGGCTCCTGGCATGGTGCTTCAGTGATCACCGGATACGATGCCGGGTCACCTCCAGTGATGTTGCAGGAGTGGCAGGTGCGGATGACCTCCTCAACCATGGCATCCATGCCCGGAAACCAAACTTTGCTTCATAGCCGGGCATTTGTCTTCGATATCCCTTGATGCCCTTGGTGCACCAGATGGACTATTCTCTCTTGAAGGCTTCTGGGGATTACGAGGGTGGCGCCACGCAACTCAACTCCATGAAGACCCTCGCTGAGCTCGCTCTGAGCTTTCCACATCTGTTGACGGAACAGTCTCTCTTCAGCTGTCAGCGCATTGACTCCATTGAGGAAGTGACGCCAGTTCCTGTTGTCTAACGTGGCTTTGACCTTGACCAGGCACTCATCGGACTCAGTCGCCTTCCCGATGCCTTCCAGCATGAGAGCAAATGGGCATGCTTCGATAGAGACCATCCGGACATATTCCTCGGTGCTGTCTTAATCGAATAGGGGCCCAGAAGACACAGGGGGGCCAGGGTGCCGCGACAGGAATTCAGCAGGGTTGTTGACCCCCGGACGGAAGATTACGTCGAAGTGATAAGCCTGCTGTTGGACTGCCCACCTCTCAATCCGGGGGGGGAGCCAGCCGGGATGTGCCGGTGAAGAGGGGGACAGGAGGCTTGTGATCTGTGACTACACAAAATTTGTGTCCATACAAGTAGAGATGGAAATGCTGGCACTCCCAATTGATGGCTAGAGCCTCATGCTCTATCTGCACATAGCGCATCTCAGTTACAGTCAACACCCTGCTGGCGAACACAATTGGGACCCACTCCTTCGACTCTGTCTCTTGCATCAGGACCGCACCCAGCCCTATGGGGCTTGCATCTACCACTACCTCTGTGCGCCGATGGGGACGAAAGTACGCCATCACGTTGTCGTCGATGAGGGCCTCCTTGATGGCATGGAATGCCAGATCTTCCTTCGCAGACCAGGCACACGGCTGACCAGACTTCGTGAGACTGTGGAGTGGTTCATAGAGGGATGCTAGATTGGTAATGAACCAGCCACAGTAGGTGGCCATGCCGAGGAAACTGTGGACCTCTGTGGTCGACGTAGGCCTCGGGGCAGACCGTATGGCCGCTGCTTTCATCGGATCAATACGTAGGCCATCTTTGGAGAAAATGTAGCCGAAGAAGTCCACGACTCTTGATAAAACGAACACTTGGCCCTGTGCAGGGTGAGCCCATTCTCCGCCAGACGTTGAAGGGTGGCTCTGAGATGCACGTGGTACTCCTCCAGTGTCTTAGAGAATACGAGGATGTCATCACTCAAATTTAAAACACCTTGCAATCCTGTGCGCGTCTCCCTTATCGCGTTCTGAAACACCTCTGCGGCAGAGGACACCCCAAAGCTCAGTATTTTATACCGATGTAGCCCCACGTGAGTGGAGAAGGTCGTGATGTTTCGGCTGTCGGGGTTTAGCTCCAGCTGGTGGTAGATAGCATTGAGGTTGAGTTTGGTGAACCACTTGGCGCCTTTGAGGTCGGCCAAAATGTCATCCATGGTGGGCGTGAGATGACGTTCCCATTTCACGGCCTTGTTTGGGAGGCGCATGTCAACACAGAGCCGAATAGCTCCCGGCTGCTTTGGTTTTGGGGCCACGACTAAAGGCGACACCCACGGGGTAGAGCCCGACACTTTCTCTATCACGCCCAACTGTTCCAGCTTCTTCAGCTACTCCTCCACTTGAGGGCGTAGGTGGAATGGCAGTCGCCGGTGCCTCAAGGCCATAGGCTTGACTGTTGGATCGATGTGTAGTCTGAAAATGTTTCCTTTGAGGTGGCCCAAGCCCTCGAATAACATGGGGGAGTCTCTGAGGATTTCTCAGGTGTGCAGATCGTGCACCTGGTTCGCGAAAAAACCCAACTCCAGGTCCTCCACTGTGTAACAGCTGAGGAGGGTTCCTCATTTCCGTTCTGTGACATGAAACCTTGTGTTGAGACAGTGGCCCTCATTGGCAACTTCAACCTCCATGACTCCTCGTAGGGGAAGTGGCTGGGTTCCGCCGTATGTGTATATTCTTGCTTTGGACGGCAGGAGCGGCGGATGCGGTGGTAGCTGCTCGTATTGATCACTGTCCATTACTTTCACTGATGCCTCTATGTCTATGAGGGCACTCAAGGGAGAGCCTGCCACTGTGATAGTGCACATGGGTGGGGGTCGGTGTCTCGGGCCTTCTCGACTGAAAAACGTCACGGAGAACCCGTCATCGTCTTCCGCCCCCAGTCCAAACCCTGGCAGAGTGGTGTCCACTTGATCCAGAGGGTCTTACCACAGTTGTCGGTCCATGCTGATTTAGGGTGTTTGCTTTCCCTCTGCCACCCCTGCAGACCTTCGCAAAGTGGTTGAGCTTACCGCATTGGGAGCAGGTTTTTCCTTTTACAAAACACCTCCCAGCTGGAGGGTGATCCAAACCACAATTGCCGCATGCATTTCTTTGGGGCGGTCTAGTGGGTCCTCTCAACGCTGCCGGCCATCTCTGAATAGCGTCCACCCTCTCCTCTTTAATCACGGGGGGTCATGTAGCTGTGGGCTGTGGCGTAGGCCAGTTGAGAGCCACCTCCATCTCGTCCGCACGAGTGTTGGACAGCTCGTGGGACCTGGCGAGCACGAGAATCTCATCCAGACTGATGCCCGGTTGTCGGAGTATCAGGTGGTGCAGCGTCACGGAACGGCACCCCTGAATGACTTGCGCCCTGATCTCCTCCCTCTGGTACAGCAGGGTGCAGGAACTCGCCAATTTCCATAGACGAGCGTAGAGAACATCTATGGTCTTGGCCTCCCCTTGCCTTGCCTGTCCGAACTTGAATCGCTCGAAGTCGGGGTTTATTTGGGGATCGAAATGCCTGTTTAAGGCCGCAACCACCCCGTTGTAGTCGTCGTCTGCCCCTGTGTTGGGCAATGTCTCGAATAAGTCATACAGCTCACCCCCTCCGTAGCACATTAGGAGTGGACTTTTCACCCTTCCGTCGTTCTCTCACACACCCACGAAGTAATGGTCCAAGCAGACGATCCAGGACTTCCAGCGCGCTGCGGCCGTGGCAGGGTCTGAGAGCTCGCTGAACGGTGGTAGGGGGGCAGCCATGGCCTGACCAGGCTGAGGTTGAGCCGGTAGGGCCGCCCGCTGAGGGTCTGGCGGCTGCACCGCATGGGCACCGCCTACTCCGTCTGTGTTCTGCGCATTCATCTTTGGCCACTAGTGCGCTTCGCCGAATCCCTCTGGCGTGAGCAGCAGAGCAGACTGCCAGGTGTAAGGCTGACGCGGGCCATGGATGAAGCTGCCGCCGCTGGAGCTGAAAAGTAGGCAGGCGATGTACATGCCCGGCCAGTAGTGACCTCCACTGCCACAAGGGGGCTTGAATGTTGTGGGTCCTGTGCTGTTGACCTTAGGATGCCTACCAGCCACTGCCTGAGGTGGTGGGTGGGGCTAGACACAGTCAACCTCGTGGTGGCGTGAGCGCTTGCAGACTAGGAGCTCCTTAATGAAATATGCAGTATTTCTTTACACTGCCAGTCTGTAAGGCCAGGTGTTGGGCACTTGCACGTACGAGCGCTGCACCGTTGCAGGCGCTGAACTCTTCCTTCTCCCCACACTCACGAGGAGCGTCTTCTCTGCCTGCTGGCCGCAGGCTCAACCACGTGCCCGCGGGAGCGCGACGTGCGGCTGGGCCTTGTCGCTGCTGGGGTGCTGGCTCGACCACACTGCTGTGGGAGCGGCGTGTCTGGCTCGCGTTGACACGCGCAAGGCAGGACTGGCCTCACCTGCAAGTTGTTGCTCCAGGCGCTGCCGGCTTCCCCTCTACACGGGCCTCCACTCGACCCAGTCGTCCGGGCAGGCCACCAGTCAGCCATGCAGTGCAGGGTGGGCACCTGGCGATGAGGCACGTGGCGGCGCACCCTCTGCTGATGCGCAGCTGCGAAGTGCGGGGTGGGCTCCCGCTGAGGCGGAACACGCGGATCCGGTAGGGTGGACCACACATGCCACGTGGGGATCCTCCATGGCGGCGGCCAGCCACGATCACCGGCACCGGGGACAGTTGAGGTAGGTGAGGCACGACAGAGGCGTGGGTGGAACCCGCCTCGTTGCCAATTTGGTGTCCAGGCCTGGCTGGACACACGCTGCACGGAGGCTCGGCCTCTGGCGTGGCAATGCAGCAATAAGAGGACACCCACACTGTATTACTGGTACTGGGCCAAGACCCCGAGCGGTCTTACGCCCCTCTATTTACCTCCTCGGGCGAGCCCGCCCTCAGGGTGCATGCATGCGTACGTGCAAGCTATGCGTGCACGGACTGGGTGGCGCCATCACTACACCCCTGCTCTCTCAGGCCCCCTCTCCTCCCCACGGTACTGCTGTTTGCTCCCTCTCCTCGGGCTGTGGCTGTCTCCTCCTCTCCCCTGCATGCTTAAACATTGCAGCCGATTTCAAATAGAGTATTGTGAACTCAATCCTTTAATACTTAAACATACAATGCCGGTAATTTAGAGTTAGGGGTGTGTAGAATGTCAATCAATGCGTGAGTACTGGCGTTCATCCAGTTCACGGAGCCTCCCCTCCTCCCCGTGGCTCAGATAGTAGTTTCCTCTTGCAAGAGTTAGTTGGCACTACCTTAAAATCATGTTACAGGTATCTCGTGAGTATTTTGTACGGTTGCATACCTTGCAGAGCTTTTATGAATGTCTCAACACTCAGCAGGCAAATGTATAGTAAATTACTCCCGGATACTAAAGCATTCCCAACGTACAGGTAAAAGGCCACTTCATGTAAAACTTTGCAACTTTTGCGTTTTATTGCATGTAATATGGAAAACTTGTGAGAAAAAACTGTTCACATACTGAGCTAAGTTAGAAGAAAATAAATAAATAAATAAATGAATAAATAAATGTCTCCCACAACATTGTTAGTCTAAGGAGCCAACTGTTTGACTATGTCCACCCCAACGCATCAAAGCACCATTGAATGCAAGCGACTTTCTCTATGCTTTACATGTGACTTTCTCCCCTGAATCATACATGCAATATTACATCTCACATCTATACACTTAGAAACTACTAAACTTAATTTAATGTTGATCAGTGTTGCAGATTTTTAAAAACTCTTTAAATACACATATAGCCGTAACTTCTGCAGTGAAAACCCTCCATGGAGTGCTCCAGACACAGTCTGACACTTGTGTAGATGTCATTCCGACTTCCAAACAAAAGCCACTCCATATTCTGGGCAAAGCGCTCAGACTTCAGCCGAAAGACTCCAGGCACTCAAGCTGCTGCCAAACCATGAATTATCCACACCCCTGAAGACAGACTTCACACACGAGGTATCAGGCATCCTGCCTGGTTCATGCTATTTAATGAACTGCAGTGCAAAATACAGCTTTTTGGTTTTTCATGTCATACATTTCCTAAAATAAATCTCTTGATTTCCACCTAAAGTAACAATGATTGGTTGTGAAAAAGAGTGCAATTTATTGTTGCACCTTCCAGCAGACGGGGTCTCCATAGTCTGTGTGTTGAGGGCATTACAAAGGCCCTGTCTGAGTGTCTTAAATCTAATTGGACAGGAAGGGCACAGACCATTAGTGGAGGATTTTTTCATACCCACGAATTTTCACTGAATCAGAAAGCTGATCAATACACATGTCCAGCAGGCAATGCAGGGATTAGCAGAGGGGAAACAACTTCTGTCTCTTGATGCACAAGGAGCATTTGATCTATGTAGGGTAGTGTTATATACATAGCATATGTGATGCAAATGGACACCATGAAACATATAGGGCACTCATTGAATTTTGGGAGAAGTGATGAATATAGGGCTAATGAATGTACAGAACTTGTGAGGCAAAGTGATGCACATAAGGAACGTGATACATATGGGAAGTGTGGAATGTTATGAACATGTAGAAATGTGATACTGTTCCTATTGTTCACATGCTGCTTACTGTTCCTGTGGTTCACGTGATGCTGTACATGTGATACTGTTCCTATGGTTCACGTGACGCTGTACTTGTGATGCTGTTCCTATGGTTCACGTGGTGCTGTACATGTGATACTGTTCTTAAGGTTCACGTGAAGCTGTACATGTGAGACTGTTCCTATATACTTGTGTTATTTCATACACTTGGGCACAGAGTTAAACTGCTGAGGCAGCAGTTTTCAGACAGACTGGATGCTGCAGTGAACATTTTCTCTCACCATAGACCTGTCCAAGGACTGGCATTTGAGTGCAGCTCATGTAATTCCTAGTGGGCTCACGTTTCTCCTCATGCCAAGTGAACCCCTAAAGGATACGCATGATGAGCACAGCTGAACCTACCTCAGTGACTGGGTGCTTCTCCTCTTCCTCGTGAGATACAGATGTGTGATTTGCTATTCTTGCAACTGACCAACCGCTTTCAAGTGTGTATTTTTGGTTAAAGAATCCTTTACATGTTTTGTGTAGAAGAATAGCTAACAGCATCCAGAAGCAAATTCTCATCAACATTCAAAGGTATGTCACTGACATACCACATATTTCCACTACACAACTTCACACCACACTACACAATTCCACACCACTCACTTCCACAACAAATAATTCCAATCCAACACATCTCTCCCTTGCTCTTCCACCAACCCTGTCAACCCTCCTCCACACACTCCCTGCCCTCTCATCTCTCCCTCACACTGCCACTACCCCCTCATCTCACAATTCCACAGTCCCCTCTCATCCCTCACACTACCTATCTCCTCTCTATACTGCCTGCTCACACATACTAAGCACAGTTTCTTTCCCATGCCTTTTCAAGGTTTACATCCCTCAAACCCACCCTCTCCTCCTCTTCTTAGGGGGTCTTCTGCGTACACAGGTGCTCCCTCTTTATGCGTCTGTGGCCTGCTCTCCCCTTCTTTCTCTCTTTCTCACACACTGTTTCTGCTCTTCTGTCTCGAGTTCATTCACCACTTCCTACACAAAATACTGATCCCTCTCTATCTTCCTTGCTATCTATTCTGTGAAGCTCTCACCAATATATCTATTTAGCATGCCATTTAATTTTACTACACAAATACACTCCACACCACACAATTCCACAGCTAACAATTCCAAGACAGCCCACATATTTCCACTCCACACCACATACATCCACTACACTGCAAACCAAAACACATAGGTAAAAGACATTGTCATTTACAACACCAGTAGCTCTAACTCTCTACAAATACGAGACCTGTTGCATTGCAAATGCTTGTTTCTACATTTATTTTGGTCCACATTCGTATCTCAGATAGGATTCTGGCCTAGAGCACATACAACCAAAGTCATTTTTATTTTTAAGGACACAGTGTTCCAGTGTTTGACACACCTGTCCTTAAAAGAAAGGGCGTGTGGCTAACATGTATCATTTAACTCTAACATGAAAGGAAGGATTGTTGTTCTTTCTAGTTCGATCAGTGAGTACAGCTTGGAACTACAGGAGCAGTTTTAAAGCCATGCAGACAACAAATAAATTAGCTTAGTTAAGACACAGTGGAAAATGGATGTTTATTCCCAGTGCTTAATTTGTGAAAAAAATCAATGCCGGGGCCCTTGTCAGGAGGCCACTGCAGCTTGCACTACCCATTGCCCTTACCAGAGCTGCCAATTACAATACCAACACAACTACTATGCATCACACTCCTCCAGTTCTACATTTAGGAGTGGTCATTGAAAAGTGAGGCACGTGTCTCTTTTCCTGGAATCTAAATTTCAATTTGTGAAATATGAATCCACTGGCCTTCACCTAAATGGAAGATTTTACTAGCCAGGTGGAATTGTACTGAAGACGTAGAGGTGTATATTACACCACGCCATCATTACACCTTGTCCGTGTTTTAAAATATCCTGTTTTATCTCATAAGCAGAGACAGATCCGGACAGTGGTCTTCATTCTAGAGGTGCCTTCGCTTTTACATTGGGAATATTACCAATGAAGACTGGATGGCAGCTTGGTAGTACCTCCATCTTCACAGTACTGTATTCCAAGAATTATATAGCACACACAATACCATATAAATGTGTTAACGTGCCTACACTTTGACATGTAGTTTTAGGCGCTAGGCTGGTGAGACTAAGAAACTCCTGCAAACCTGCTATGTTAATCACATAGCGGTCCATAATAATTACTGTCCAGAAGTGCGAGTTTAAAGCATTGTGTATATTTTAGAACTATGTATAGGTACAACTTAAGTATGGTCTAACTTCTTAAGGAAACATGAATATGAGAATTGGTTTCTCAACAAATCCCTTTTGATATCTTACCCACTAGTAAGTCCTGTAACACTTTGTCAGTGTCATACTCAATCATAAGATGATCCGGTTTCTCACAGAGGTCATTTATCCAGGGCTGGGGAAGTAATAGGTGCAGGCACCAGTCTATGGTGCACGGTTTACTGAATGATGAGTATTCTGAAAAGCCCTTCAGACCAACGTGTCTGCTCCCTACATCCCTATGTGTTTCTGCTGCTGCTGTGCAACAATTCTCAATGAGCATGTGCACATTTTATTTATAAGTCTAAAACAAACCTCGTGAAGCCTTCTCAACCCACAACACCAAATTTAATCGGACTGTACTTTTCCTTATTTTCCAAGCTATGCTCTAAAGATGCGTGTGTTACCTTAAGCAGCAAAATAACCTTGTTTTTAACCCTATCCAGGTTTAAGATCACAAGTCATTTGAATGATTTTTCTCATACTAGAAGACTGGCGCTACCTTTAATTCCATCCCTAATTCTGTGAAACTGTTTATTGGCATTCCTGATGGCCAATGAAAGCCATTCATCTTAATGTTCACTTAGTTCCTGAATTCTCCCAACCCTTCTTGAAACATCACCCTTCATGGTCCCCTTGGAAAAATATTTGGGGGCCTACTTAAGACTCTATTGTGATTATACTGTGGTACTAGGTGGTTCTAAGAAGCAGGTAGTCAGCATTACTCATACGTTGAAACATATGGGCAACCTGCAGCCTCCTTCATCAGCGCTAGGGGATAACCTTCTATTGATGCTCCTTAATTTGAGATCTTGATAATTCCCTTCCAACATCACAGTACCCACATCAGCATCGGGATTTGCATCAGGTTAATAAGTGAGGAGCCTGAGACCACTCTCCTGACTTGTGGAAGAGGAATCCATCAGGTTGATTTTTAAATCAGAAACTGCCCTGGGATTCCACGGAGGAAGACTGCTGGGGAACTTTGACAGAACAGCAGCTTTCCAGTCTTTACCTCCATCACACCCTCTCTCTCTGCCCTCTGACTGTCTCCCACCCAGCTCCCAGCCAGCTCACGACCAGCATTTCTTGACGGTATCACAGACTTTGCAGCTCTGGATGGCACTAGAATGCTTCTCGAGCAGAAGCATTAGCAGCATTCACACGGACAGGCCTCACATAAAAATGTACACTCTAAATCACTACAATCGAAAATATGATCAAAAACGTGCATTGACTAATACAAAAGCAAGGCTGTTCAGCTGGAACCCAGTTGCACTTCCGTGAAGCAGCTCTCAGTCACAGAATGGCTGACCCACCATGGTTCACAGCTAGAAATGTTATCTTTTTTCTTTTCAGAGTTACTGAAACAGTTACAACTTTTGGTAGCAGAATACATGATTACTTCAAGCATCCAAGGCAGAGCATAAACTACACGGTGTGCATCAGTCTAGTGCACATTTTCAGAAGATTGTTCTTTGAGTCCGAATTCTGTGCCTTCTACCCCATCATCTCGGGGCATACTGCCAACTACGGCTGCTCCGCTAAGGTGGAGGAGTGTCACCCCACTGCTTTGAAGCAGTGAAAGAAAGGAAACATAAAATGATAATAACTCGAGGTTTTTATCATTTTATGTTTTCCTGCTGAGGCAATTTTGCGGTCGGGGGGGGGGGCTGCTCCGATGACCAAGGAGCAGTGGGAGGAGTGGCTTACCCACTCCAAGTGTGCATGAATGTTTGGCCAGCCTTCTCGGGCAGGCCAGACATTCATGGACACTTCGCATGTGCTCCATGCAGGCTTCATTACACCCTGCATGGAGGACATACCCAGACTCCCTTTTCCTGGCTGAGCACCAAACCACGGCGCTCAGACTCACAACGCTTCATTGCAGCATTGTGATTGGCTCAGGGGAGCCTGGGTGCTTACCAATCAAAACGCTGAATTGCAGTGTTGTGATTAGCTCAGGGGAGCCTCTGTGCTTCCTTCTGGCCCCGGGGAGAGACTGTGACGGAGACATGAAGGAGAGAGGTAAATGGTTTTTCATTCTTTTTTAATCCCCCTTATCCAACCAAACCCCCCACCCCCAATCCATGCCGGCTGCCACTGAATACCGCCACCCAACACCTCAGGCACCTGCTTTTCTTTAGTTGTCAGGTGGAATTTTTCTTTGGCTAATTGGGCTAGTCTCCTTCTTAAAACGTATTACTTAGAAGAAGATTGTGCAAATTGAATTTTAGATTGGCCCTGTAAGCTTTAGGAATCCATGTGTTTTTTCTGACTTGACAGTCCATCTCTCTTGTCTGCTGCTCAAAGCACTCCTCTTCCTCATATAATCGTTTTCCTCAGCAAAGAGATCTATGCAATGGCTGTTCGTAAATATTTTTGCCCGTGGTATTCTGAGCTGGTCAAATTCTACAGTACTGGATTGCCAGTGGCGTAGCAAGGGGGGTTGAGAGAGGTATTCGCCCTGGGCAGAACGAGCTTTGGGAGCGGGGTCGCTCTTGTCTGTGGCTGCGCGGGTGGCAAATACAGGATTTGTTTCCCAGCACCCCCTCCCCGCTCCCCCGCTCTTACGGCCGCCACGGGGCGGCAAACACTGGGACCGCATTGGGCTGCAAAAGGCCTAGCTATGTCACTGTGGATTTCAGACCTGAAAACCAGAAGAGTCTGTGGAGCAGCGAGGGGAAAGGTGGCTGTGGCATCACCGTGAAGACAGCAACTGCCCATCAGACTGGAGCTCTACAGTGTACACATCCATTATGGCAGACATTTCAGCTGGCAGGTGTGACGGAATTTCCTCCATTTGTGATGGAATTTTATCCACAATAAAGAGGTTCTGTCATCTACTCTCACTGGCAGCATCCACGTCATCAGGTACATGGCACTGTTTCATACTGTTGCTGTTGTACAAAATGGCGATGGACAGCTCAGCCTGGAGTGGACGGCTGGTCCGTCAACACTGATGCATGACAGACATCCTTGCGGCTTCCCACTGGGTTGTTTGCTGTCTGTTGCCCTCCTAGTAGGGCCATGGAATGCCAGGAAAGGCAGACAAGACTGGGGAAACATCCTTTACAATGCAGTTGGAACCACACGTGTTACCTGCGTGGTAAAGGCATGCATGGTAAAGGCATATGCGTGGTAAAGGTGTGCGTAATAAAGGCATATGCTTGGTAAAGGCATGTGTGATAAAAGCACACATTGTAGTGTAGTACAACCACAAGACAGCAGTCCCATTACCACCCCCCTCTAAATTGTGTACTTTTTCTGTGAATGCCACAGGAAGGAATTACAACCGAGCAGGACATACCTGCTCACATATGCTCTAAAGGGAGCAACACAGTTTCACAGTTTGCTGTGTACTCCAGATCACTTTTGATCCAAGGTTAGCTGAGAGTTGCAGTTTTTTTAAACCACTTGTTTCATTCTACCATTGGGAGATTTAGGGAACCTGTACAACTTTCACCAGCATGTTGTTAATAAAACTAGAACTGTCCATCATGTAAGTTAGAAGACTCTTCATTAAACGATAGTTTTGAACTGTGTTGACATACTAGCATTGATTATCTCTTATGTTATCACAGAATATAACACAAGTCTTACTGCATGGGGATTTGTGGACATTTAATATCAATTGCCATTTATTTAAATATTGAACATGTTAGGGCAGTTTTAAAAGTGATACTTCAGGCTACTTGATAGAAGGAAAACCAAGCCTGGTGACTGGTAGGTATAGATCAATTTAGCAGGGTGAAAGGCCATGTGCAATGTTCTTCAATTGTGACTCCTTTTCTAGAAGAGTTCAGTTAAAGGAAACTTAGAATAGTTGTTTTTAAATATTTCCTGACTCTCTTAAGGCTGGATTCAGATGTCAAGTTTGAACTGCAGGCATTCCAGAGTTTAGGTCTTTGCATCCTCAAAGATCTGCTTCAATGTTTTATTCTCATGTTGCTTCATCAGGTTGGCAGAAGTTGAATTGAGGGCTCTGGTTGGAATATAATGAGGAGTCAATTTCTACAAACAGCCAGGGCCTTTAGTCCCAGTATTCTTTATGCAAAGCGCACAAAACCGTCTGACTTCTACTGGGAGCCAGTGGACAGCTGTAAGGGCAGGTTTTATACTGTCACATTTATGGAGCTTGAGACTTACCCTAGCTCTCTGGTTCTGAAGCCCTTGGAACCTGTCTATTAGGTTACTTTTGGAAGACCACAGTAGATTATATTGCAGTATTTGAGTAGTGACAAGACAACAAAAATTGTCACCTCACAACTTGGCTGGCACGGAGAAGGGAAAGGAGTTTTTAATTGGTCAGGAGTTCCATGTTTAAACTGAATTCAATTGGGGAGCAAACGTGAAACTGGCCTCAGAGAGAATACTCCGATTTTTATTTGTTGCAATTTTATATTGCACAATCTCAACCTGAAGGTACTGGAGTCCTTTAAATGATCACCAGTTATAATACACAAGGACACATTCTTTTTTTTGTAGGCACAGGGTGATTAAGTGAGTTGCCCAGAATCACAAGAAGTTGAGCTGACGCCAAGACTCAAACCTGGCTCCCCAGTTCCAAAGTCGGCAGCTCTGACATTACAACACATCCTCTCCGATTTCTAACTTTAGATGTGTGGAGGGAGGAGTACCATGGCTAGAGTGCCAAACAAAGGATAATGAGCAATATGAAGGGTTACATATTACTAGGACCTATGTCTTTGCACCATTCATATACAGGAAAATCTTCTTCATTCAATGAAAGACATTGCATAAATGTGACATAATAATTGCTGGATTCTCTGAACTGTTTTCCAGGCTGAAATAATTTATGTGTCCTTGCATACATTTGGAGGTTCACATGGTCATGCTCAACAGGTGCAATCGGCTTGTAGATGAGCATTGAAAACAAGATATGAGAGGATGATGCTGAAGGAATAGTGCTAAACTGTATTTTTGACTGCAGAATCATAGCAGCACAGGTGCGCACATCTATGCCCAGTGTTTGAACCTGTCGAGCAGAATTACATGGCCGGCAGAGATGTATGTGTCAGATAGATGGAGACATGTGGGGCAGTCTTGAGAAGGGATTCTTTACTCATGTTTGTCAATGTGATTTTAGCACTCCTGGTGGGCGGAATCTAGACTCTTGGTCGTGGAAGAGTTGTTTTAGCTCCAAATACTCTTAAAAATGTCATGTCTTCTCTGCATGTACATATTATTTGGATAGCAGGAATATAGCCAAAAGTAGCAGCACTGTACTGGGGCAAAACACAAGGATAGAGTCAATGAGTGCATGGAGGGGTAGCTGGGGTCTGATACTGAAAGAATACTGTTGATGCACTGTTGTGCAAAGTTGTGTGAAGAGGTGCGTCTTCAGCTCTCTCCTAAATGGAAGTGGGTTTGGGCCAGTTCTAAGGAATGATGTGGGAATGTCATTCCAGGTCCTAGGTGCAAAGACAGTTAGGGCCTGTTGCCTTGTTTTCTTTTTTTGCACTTCTTCCTCTCCAGTCTGAGGGTGTCCTGGCTATGGGTGTGCCGAGACCCAAGGGAGGTTATGTGCATGTCTTCTAAATAGGCAAGGTTAGAATAATGAAAATTATGACATTTCTTTTCAGTATTTTGCTGAGGAAAATGAGGTTGTAGATAGGTCACTAGTTGTCCAGGATTTTTGCATCAGCAGATTTTTTTCATCTGAGGGAAATTACAGTGTGTTTCATTAGGTGAGGAGCGATGCCAGAGCTAAGGGAGGCCGTGATCATGATGGCAGTGTCTGCTGCTGGTGGATAATGTAAACTATAGCAATAATAATAGTAAACAACCGAACAATTAGGAGGAAAATCCCAAAACATCAAGAAGTTTACTGACACTTTAATTCCTTGAGTAAATGAAACACAATGACACACCTAAAAATACAAAGATGCACACAAAAGAGGGGTTCACAAACACACACAGGCAAGATGCATATTTGTACAGAGATACCCACAGACACAAAAAGAACTGCAGATGTAGACGCAAAGAAACGCACAAACAGGGGCATAATGTTAGAAACACACACATACACACACACACACAACATAACATACCTATAATTATGAGGACCGACCATTGACCGTAAGGAAGTGAGTATTTACTACTGTAACTCCATGCTTGCTTTGATAATAGGGTAGGTGTTATATCCTGATTGTATTTATTTATTCTTCCCAGCCTAGCTGTCTCCTAGCTGCTCAGCCAAAGTGAGAGTTGGCTTTGGAATGTTGGTGTGACTGTGATGTGTGGAATGCTTGGGTGCCTGTGTGGATGAGTGGTGACAGTTGGAGATGGGCTGAGCAGCAGGCAGGTTGTTCCTGGTGAGGCTGGTGTAAGAGCTGAAGAGGCTGGAGTGTAAGGATTTCCAGGATTAAGGACTAATGTACATACTTACCATCCTGCAACCAAGAAGTTAATAAAGTTATTCATAAAACTCAACTCGGCTATGTCTGATAAGGCACAACAGTAGACTATAAAGTGGACTGAGGCAAATATAACTGAACTTTTAGTTTTTTGTTACACTCGCTCGAAAGTACCTAAACACACTACCAGAACAGATCCTCCTGATGCACCAGTCTTCACAAAGATAGTGTTTGTCGGGTTCTGACAAGACTAAACCACGCTATGAGGAAAGAGCCAGTCCCCAGAGCGTGAGTTGTATATATATATATATATATATATATATATATTCACTGAAAAAAACAAAGATTTCAGGCACGTTATAGTTAGAAATTAGCATTTAAAAACCTTAGAAATTCACTGAAAAAACCATAGGTTTCAGGGGCGTTATAGTTAGTTGGACATGTCACTTGTACAAAACCATTGAGATTCTTCCGTTATAGTTAGTTCAGCTAGCTATAACTCGCGCCCCCGCAATGCACTACTGATAATGTCACATACGACATCACTCATGACATGGTCAGTGACATCACTGATGACATCTCAAATGACATCACTGATGACATCATCCAGTGACTGTGGCGTATTGAAGAATGAGTGGGTGTATAAGTGCCTGAATGAATGATTTACTAGGTGTGTGACTGACTCTATAAGTGAGTGATTAAACATATCTTACTGAATGCATGGGTTAGTGACTAAACTGTGTGAATCTCTGTATCCATTTGTCTGTTGGTGTGTAAGCGGCTGCATGGGTTTGTGAACAACTACATGAGTGTCTATATGAGTTATTCCTTGGTTGTCTGAGTATCTGTATGGGTGCCTGTGTGGGTGGGGTGTGTGTGACTCTGTGCATAGATGTGTGAGTGTGTGATTCACTGGGTGCATGGTTTCAAGACTGCATCTGTGATGGACTGTATGGGTGGGTGAGTGTGTGTATGGGTGTGTTAGTGAGTGAATGTATATCTCAGTGGTACATGTGTGAGTAACTACATATGTGAAAGGTAGCATATATGTGTGTTAGAGTATTTAAATGGCTATAAGTGAGAGTGTGTGATTGTGAGAGTGGCTGTATGGATGAGTGTGTGCTTGTAACAGTGATTGCATAAGAGCGTAAGAATGTGCTAGTATTTGTTTGAGTAAGTGAGCTGGTGTGTTTATAACTTCATAGGTGAGTAAATGGGAGTGTGATTAAATATTTGCATGACTTACTAGGTGTATGAGTATGTCTATGGATGAGTGGCGGTGTGTGAGTTTCTATATAGGTGTATGAGTGCATATGATAGTCCTGTACTGAGTGACCGTAAGTATGAGTGACTGTACGGGTGAGTGAGTGGATGTGTGTGTAAACTTAAGAATCAGTGAGCGGGTATGTAGTTATAGGTCTTGGAGTGTCTATGGTGTTGAGAATGGCAGTCTGTAATTTAGAGTGGGTGTATCAAAAGTTATATTACGGTGTGAGAAGATGCATGAAATTATCACATGGATGATGTCATCAGTGATGTCATTTGAGATGTCATCAGTGATATCATCAGTGATGTCACTGACCATGTCATGAGTGATGTAATATGTGACGTCATCAGCAGTACATTGCGGGGGCGCGAGTTATAGTTAGCTGAACTAACTATAACGGGTTAATTTCAATGGTTTTGTACGAGTGAAATGTCCAACTAACTATAACGCCCCTGAAACCTATGTTTTTTTCAGTGAATTTCTAAGGTTTCTTAAATGCTAATTTCTAACTATAACGTGCCTGAAACCTTTGTTTTTTTCAGTGAATTTCAAAGGATTTTCAAATGCTAGTTTTTAACTATGCCTACAGAGGTAGGACATGTGACGAAAGAAGAAAAAACGCACAGAAAGCAGCAAAGGAAATGCAGAAAGAGGCAACAGAAGTCCACAAAGACAAAGAAAATTGCAACAAGAAGCAAGACGCGCAGAAAGAACCAACAGAGGAGCAGAAAGAGGCCTTGTTGCAAAATCATCCTGTGCCCACAACTTTTTCAGACGGGTACTGGTGGTAACTGACTCTGACTAACCAGGCCTACAGCCAGTGATATGCTAAAAGACACTTAGAATACAGTGAAAACACCTACATACACTAGGGAACACTATGTGTTGGGGTACCCCTGTGATTAGCATGACCTCCTCTGTAAGACCCTAGTACATAATAGAGCAGGGGGATTAAAACTACCTTTTAAAACGCGCCACGGTGCGCGTTTGCACACTGGTGAAGGTAGGGGGCGCCTGAGGTGACATGTGTGCAAACACGCCCTGTGGCCGTTTTAATTTGGGGGATAAAGTCCCCTTGAATCCTGAGTGTCCCTTGGGTCCAACCACGTATCTCCAGTAAGCGCCACAGAGCTGCATTGCAGAGAGGTGTAAAAAGGGGCATGGCCTGGACCACCTCTCTGCAACGCAGCTCAGTGGTGCTTACTGGAAGCACCTGGTGGTCTAGTTGGCCCCCAGGGGCCCTCAGGATTGAAGGGGAATTATTTCCCCAACTTAAAACGCGCCACAGGGTGTGTTTGCACACGTCACCTCAGGCCCCGTCCCCTACTTTCACCACCGTGTAAACACGCCCTGTGGCAGTTTTAACTTGGGAGATTAACTCCCCTTGAATCCTGAGGGTCCCTAGGGTCCAACTAGCCCACTAGGTACCTCCAGTAAGCGCCAAAGAGCTGCGATGCAAGGAGGTGTAAAAATGGGCACGGCCTGGACCACAGGAGCCCTCAGGATTGAAGGACAATTATTTCCCCAACTTAAAACGCGCCACAGGGCGTGTTTACACACTTCACCTTAGGCCCCGTCCCCTCCCTTCACCACTGTGTAAACACGCCCTGTGGGCGTTTTAAGTTGGGAGATTAAGTCCCCTTGAATGCAGAGAGGTGTAAAAAGGGGTGTGGCCTCTGAATACCTCTCTACAACGCAGCTCCCTGGCGCATACTGGAGGTATCTGGTGGGCTAGTTGGCCCTCTGGGACCCTCAGTATTGAAGGGGAATTAATTCCCCAACTTACAACTCGCCAGGGGGCGCGTTTGCACAATGGTGAAGGAAGGGGGCAGGGCCTGAGGTGACATGTGTGCAAACACGCCCTGTGGCGCGTTTTAAGTTGGGGAATTAATTCCTCCTCAATCTTGAGGGTCCCTGGGGGCCAACTAATCCACCAGGTACCTCCAGTATGGACCAGGGAGCTGCGCTGCAGAGAGGTGTTCAGAGGCCATGCCCCTTTTTACAACACTCTGCAACACAACTCCGTGGCGCTTACTGGAGGTACCTGATAGGCTAGTTGGCCCCCAGGGGACCTCAGGATTGAAGAGGAATTAATTCCCCAACTTAAAACGTGCCACAGGGCGTGTTTGCACACATGTCACCTCAGGCCCCGCCCCCTCCCTTCAACACTGTGCAAACACGCCCCGTGGCGCGTTTTAAGTTGGGGGATTAACTCCCCTTGAGTCACACAGCGCAACATAGACACTACAAGTACCACAATGCTGTGAGTGAACGAAGAGTCTATCAGGAGGCGGCACATCATTTTTAAAGTGGTTGCGCAAGTTGAAGAAGTGATCGGCCTTTGAAAAAGCAAGAAGTGAAACGCGTCAGGTCGCACTACGTGCACTACTGCGTCTACATGATATTCCCTGTCCTGGAGTGCTCCCCAATCCGTTGGGCAACCTGAAGCTTCAATCTATACGCGGCTGGCCCGGTCGCGTGGGTAGCACCACTGCGAGAACTAAAGCAGGCCGATGAGCTGGAAATGCGCCTGGCTTACTGCGGGAGGACTGGCACCGAAATTTAAGACTCACAGGTTCACGAGGCCCATCTACGGGTATGCATTAGAGATCTTCTGGTGTCTGGCACCTATTCAAGGTTCACACAGCGCAACATAGACACTACAAGTACCACAATGCTGTGAGCGAATGAAGAGCCTATTAAGAGGCGGCACATCATTTTTAAAGTGGTTGCGCAAGTTGCTGGGCAAAAAGAAGTGATCAGCCTTTGAAAAAGCAAGAAGCGAAACGCATCAGGTCGCACTACGTGCACTACTGGGTCTACATGGTATTCCCTGTCCTGGAGTGCTCCCCAATCCGGTGGGCAACCTGTAACTTCAATCTATACGCGGCTGGCCCAGTCACGTGGGTAGCACCACTGCGAGAACTAAAGCAGGCCGATGAGCTGGGAATATGCCCGGCTTACTGCAGGAGGACTGGCACCGAAATTAAAGACTCACAGGTTCACGAGGCCCATCTACAGGCATGGATTAGGGTATCTTCTGGTGTCTAGCACCTATTCAAGGTTCACACAGCGCAACAAAGACACTACAAGTACCACAATGCTGTGAGCGAATGAAGAGCCTATCAGGAGGCGGCACATCATTTTTAAAGTGGTTGCGCAAGTTGCTGAGCAAAAAGAACTGATCGGCCTTTGAAAAAGCAAGAAGCGAAACGCGTCAGGTCGTACTACGTGCACTACTGGGTCTACATGGTATTCCCTGTCCTGGAGTGCTCCTCAATCCGGTGGGCAACCTGTAGCTTCAAAATATATATATATATATATATTCACTGAAAAAACCATAGGTTTCACACATGTTATAGTTAGCTGTAGATTTTACTGATAAAAAACCAATGAAATTCCCCCGTTATAGTTACTGTAGGCAACTATAACTCACGCGACCGCAATCCTCTGCTGATGCTAATACTGTATTTAGACACTTATTTGCCCATGTCTTCTTCCATTAAATTTTAGCTATACATATATTACAAATATTTTTTTTTCATAAAGACACATATGTCATCAGCAGAGGATTACGGTCGCGTGAGTTATAGTTGCCTACAGTAACTATAACGGGGGAATTTCATTGGTTTTTTATCAGTAAAATCTACAGCTAACTATAACATGTGTGAAACCTATGGTTTTTTCAGTGAATTTGCAAGGTTTTTTAAATGCTAATTCCTAACTATAACGTGTGTGAAACCTATAGTTTTTTCAGTGAATTTGTACGTTTTTTTAAATGCTAACTTACTTTACGCCATTCGTGGCGTGCGCGCCCAGTTAACGCAGTTCGTTCCGTGCGCGCACGGTGCGCTTCGCGCACCGTGTGCGCACATTGAGCACGTGGTGCGCTTCGCGCACCGCGTGCCCACTTTACGCAGTTAGTGCCATGCACGCACGGTGGTCACGTGGTGCGCTGCGCGCACCGCGTGCCCACATTATGCGAGATGGGCCTTGTACGCACGATGCGCTTCGCGCACCGTGCGCACATGGGGGACATATTATGCGCATCGTTGTGAAATGTTTTGTTTATTGTTTTCATTTGATTGATAAGCCATGCACAAATGGTGCCCTTCGGGCACCATTTGCACATGGGGTGGGGAGAGTGTGGATACTTTTTTTTTTTTAAAATTTTTTTACCGTACGCATAATCGGCGATTTTTCGAAAAAAAAAAAAAAATTTGTTTTGGCCTTGTGGGTTGTTTGGGGGCCCGTATATCATTGCTGGGTGATTATTATCTCAATATACTGCCCCTTTACACATTTTTGGGCTTCATTTATGCTGCCCCACTCAGAGTGCGAGAGAGAAAATGGCGGCCGCCGCTTCCTGGTTTCGGCCGTTTAGAATGTTTACTAAGATCTAAGAGCCAATCAGAATCGCGCTCGCGCACGTCACCGTACGCGTACGGTAAGCGCACCGTAAGCTGGCTCAGATATATATATTGATTTAAAGGCTATTTTCTCAGAATCTACTGAACAGATTTACACCAAACCTACAAAAGGCACTTCCTTGACCTGAGGACTACCTCTCTGCCAAATTTCAAGTAATTCTGTTTAGCCGTTCGGGCTGTAGCTGTGTCTAAAGGTCCTGGGGAAAAATGCATGGGAAAAACGCGTTTTGGGACCCCCCTTTTATCTCAGCCCCCGCTTGACGAATCCCCCCGAGACTTTCAGGGTAGGAGCGGAGCGTAGCGCCCCACCTATTTTGAAAAATTCGCGAGGATTCGTCGACCGGCGCAAAAGTTATTCGAAATAGAATGTTGCGGATTTCCTATGGAAACGTGGTCCTAACTATAACTACCTACTGGCGACCGCCAGTAGGTAATATATATATATATATATATATATATATATATATATATATATATATATATATATATATATATATATATATATATATATATATATATATGTATATATATTATCTACTGGCGGTCGCCAGTAGATAGTTATAGTTAGGACCGTGTTTCCATAGGAAATCTCAAAATTCTATTTTGAATAACTTTGGCGCCGGTTGACGAATCCTCGCGAAATTTTCAAAACTAATGGGGCGCTCTGTTCAGCTCCTACCCTGAAAGTCTCGGGGTGATTCGTCAAGCGGGGGCTGAGAAAAAGGGGGGGTCCCAAAACACATTTTCCCCATGCATTTTACCATAGGACCTTTAGACACAGCTACAGCCTGAACGGCTCAACAGAATTAGTTGAGAATAGGCAGAGAGGTAGCCATAAGGTCAAGGAAGTGCCTTTTACAGGTCTGGTGTAAATCTGTTAAGTATTTCCTGAGAAAATAGCATTTAAAAGCATATCAATATCTATACACGCGTACCGTGCGCGCACTGAGCAAGCCCTGTGTGCGCACGTTGCCGTGCACGAGCGTAATTCTGATTGGTTGTTAGATGTCAGTAAACATTCGAATCGGTCGAAATCAGGAAGTGTCGGACGCCATTTTGTCTGTCGCACTGAAAAGGAAAGGTGGAGACCATGAATAGGGGGCAGGGTAGGGAGTTCTTGACCCCCTAGCCATTGTAAGGGGGTCACAGTAGGACCACGAAGGGCAAAAAAAATAGATTTTAATTTTTTTTAAAAACATCGCGAGGTGCGCGCACCCAGCGCGCACCCGAAAGAAAACATTAAAAAAAATAGAATTCAAAATCAAGTTTAAGTGTTTAGATATTAGGTGGCTCTAAAAAGAGCCCTTGTGTTTATTGAGTGTTTTTCGGTACCTACATGTAAGTACCGATGCAGAGTCTAAAGTTCAAAAGGAAGACTCTGTTACCTTCCTCATTGAAATGTACACCGTCTCCTCTATAAATGTCTTGCATGTTGTAACGCAAGTTGTTGTGGTATATAGAACCCATACCATAGTCTCTGAGGAAAGCAGAAACAGACTTATTGATGTGCTTTCTTGCTTTGTCAATCTGTGGACAATGTTGGTTGGACCAGTTCCACTTTTGCCTTTGGCATATATTAGAATATACAAAGGTAGTTTGTGGAAAAAGTGACATCAATTGCACAAAGGTGTCCTTAACAAGCATTTCCAGACCTACCCCAGTTAAAGTGCCTAGGTCATTTCCACCACAGTGCACAATAATAAGGTTAGGCTGTGGGAGATGTAGCAAGATTTTCACCAAAGGCATTAATTGGTGCCACTTTAACCCTCTCTGACCAATCCATTTAATGTCTACATTTGGCAAAGCAAGATCTCTCACCATACCTCTTTTTTCTGCATACTTTTCACTCCAGAAGACATAGCTGTGACCTACAATCCACACTGTGAACATCTTTCAAGGAGATGTGGATGCACTCAGGAGGTGCCTTTCAGTAGAATGGCAATATGAAATGAAAGACAGTTGTAAAATGGAGGCATACATATCTTTTTTTAATAAAAAGAACTCATTGGCTGTTTCAAATCATTTTACAGTTAAATCTAGGCTGTATGTGTACATTTTTAGAAGCATGTTTTGTATTGGTTCAGAAAAATGTGTTCCCACAGAATATTACTTTGGATTTGCTGTTAGGTTTGAAAAGTCAAGCACTCTTGCTCTTTGGATTTGAAACATTGTGTGGTGAACTACTGACCTCTCTGCTCACACCAGTGTTCCATGACCTGTTGCTATGGTAGCAGGCAGAAGTCATGTTGGGGGAAGGGATGATTTGGAAAAGGGGTTGAAAGTTGCAACCCATAGAAATGTGTGATTCCATTTGAAAAAATGTGGGAAGGACTGTGATTTGAAATGAACATGTATATGTGTGAAAAAAGAGAGGGAAACATTGCCATTTACTGGTTGTGCTGAGAGGAGAGAGGTGTACAGCTCTGAGATTCTGGCTCTGATAATCTGCTGTTTGAGTGCCACATTTATTTCTCAACTAATTAATTTTAAAGGTGAGTTATGAGTTTGAGAGGGGAAGTATGTGGTGTATTTTGATATAAATAATAGAAATGTCATTTTTCTTTTAAAGTTGAGTTTTACATTTTGTGGTTTAGGAGATATTTAACTGTTTTGAACTTGTAAGATATTATGGAGTATGTCTTCACTGTAAGTTAAGGTGTACTGCTATCACTGAGGAATACTGTTTTGTGCGTAGAATCACATCATGAGTCTGTCTGCACACAGGATTTGTTGTCAGAGATTTAATTTGTGTTGCTTTTGTTCTGTTAGCCTTGCACTCGCAGAAAAGCGGTAGTTTGTTAACTTAAAGTGTGATGGTTAGCATTCAGCAGAAATCAGTTACTCACAAATGAGAGGCAAATGCAAACACATTTGAAAATAGTGAGGTACATTTTCCTACTACTTTAAAAGTTGTGTTTTTCATTTTATGTTAAGGAAGATATTTAAGCGGCTGGAACATGTTATATATTATGGAGTATGTCTTCACTATAAGTTAAGGTGTACTGGTATCACCCAGGAATACTGTTTTCTACCTAGAATCACACCATGAGACAGTGAGCACACAGGAAATGTTATCAGAGATTTGATTTGTGTTGGTCTTGCTCTATTACCCTTGCACTCGCAGGAAAGGGGCAGCTTGTTTTTTGTAACACATGGTCATGGCCTCAAGGAGCTGTTAGGACATGTGCTCCTTTTTGTCTGTGTAAACTATAAGAAAAATGTGTCAGGCTGTCACAGTAATTATCACTTGCTCTACCACAGTACTAAATGTGCTTTCAAATTGCCAAAGGAAATATCGTTTTGTGCCTAGAATCACACCATGACTCTGTGTGCACACAGGAATTGTTGTCAGCGTTCCAATTTGTGTTGCTGTTGTTCTGTAAAAGTTGCACATTCAGGAAAGGGCCAGCTTGTTTTCTTCAAATGTGTTGGTTAGCACTCAGCAGAAATCAGTATCTCAAAAATGTGAGACAAATGCAAACACATTTGAAAATAGCATGGTAGATTTTTCATCAATTCTTGCAATGGTTGGGGTGGTTCCTACATGTTGAAAAGTCTAATTAACCCTTACCACACATGTAGTCTTATACACATGTCTGCACTCTTCATGCAGTTGTGGAAGTCTCCATGCAGATCTCTCTTGCAGCTGACAATACACAGTTTCCAGAAACACACTCTTTGCACACACGCAGCAGCTTCTCGTACACTCCCATGTATAATAGTCAGCTGTGTGTGGTGTTTTAGATAGTAGTGTGTAACGCAAACAGATTCAATGTCACCAAGGCTCATTTCCTTTGCTCTAGTCTAATCACTCACCCTGTAACACATGGTCATGGTCTCAAGGAGCTGTAAGAACATGTGCTCCTTTCTGTCTGTGTAAACTATAAGAAAAATGTGTCAGGCTGTCATAGTAATTATCACTTGCTCTACCATAGTACTAAATATGCTTTCAAATTGCCAAAGGAAATATCGCTTTCTGCCTAGAATCACACCATGACTCTGTGTGCACACAGGAATTGTTGTCAGCGTTCCAATTTGGGTTGCTGTTGTTCTGTAAAACTTGCATATTCAGGAAAGGGCCAGCTTGTTTTCTTCAAATGTGTTGATTAGCACTCAGCAGAAATCAGTATCTCAAAAATGTGAGGCAAATGCAATAACACATGTGAAAATAGCATGGTAGATTTTTCATCAATTCTTGCAATGGCTGAGGTGGTTACTACATGTTGAAAAGTCTAATTAACCCTTACCACACATGTAGTCTTATACACATGTCTGCACTCTTCATGCAGTTGTGGAAGTCTCAATGCAGATCTCTCTTGCAGCTGACAATACACAGTTTCCAGAAACACACTCTTTGCACACACGCAGCAGCTTCTCGTACACTCCCATGTATAATAGTCAGCTGTGTGTGGTGTTTTAGATAGTAGTGTGTAACGCAAACAGATTCAATGTCACCAAGGCTCATTTCCTTTGCTCTAGTCTAATCACTCACCCTGTAACACATGGTCATGGTCTCAAGGAGCTGTTAGGACATGTGCTCCTTTCTGTCTGTGTAAACTATAAGAAAAATGTGTCAGGCTGTCACAGTAATTATCACTTGCTCTACCACAGTACTAAATGTGTTTTCAAATTGCCAAAGGAAATATCGCTTTCTGCCTAGAATCACACCATGATTCTGTGTGCACACAGGAATTGTTGTCAGCGTTCCAATTTGTGTTGCTGTTGTTCTGAAAAACTTGCATATTCAGGAAAGGGCCACCTTGTTTTCTTCAAATGTGTTGATTAGCACTCAGCAGAAATCAGTATCTCAAAAATGTGTGGCAAATGCAAACAAATAGCAAACACATTCAACGACATCAAGGCTGATTTCCTTTGCTGTAGTCTAATCACTCACCCTGTAACACATGGTCATGGTGTCAAATAGCTGTAAGGACATGTGCTCTTTTCTACTTCTCTAAAATATAAGAAAAATGTGTCAGGCTGTCACAGTAATTATCATTTGCTCCTCAACAGAAGTACATGTGCTTTCAAATTGCCAATCAAATATCGTTTTCTGCCTAGAATCACACCATGAGTCTGTGTGCACACAGGAATTATTGTCAGAGATTTAATTCATGTTTCTCCTATTTTGTAAGACTTGGACTCGTAGGAAAGGATCAGCTCATGTGATAGGATTTGAAAAGTTGAAAAAAAAATTGAAATGAATTAAAATTACATAAAGGTATTTTTTTTTAGTTTTTTGCAGGTAAAAGTGACTTAACACGGAAAATAGATTTTAAAAGCATTCGTCGAAAAATGTTTCAGAGAAGAGTGATGTTAAATTTGCTGAAGGATGTGAAAAAATATAAGAACAAAACAAAATTTTATAAGAAAAATAAATTAATTGAAAGTATTGTTACCAAGGCATTAGAAATAAAAAAAAACTATTCATTTTAATTTTGAACAGGATGCAATGAAGTCACAAAGCAAAAGGAAAAGAGAAGTAAAAAAAAAAACTTTTGTAAAGTGTTCTTAGGAGAATGGAAGCATAGTTCAAGTACTGAACCATTTTTTAATGAAGAGAGTTATCTTCAAAGTAATAGTTTGTTGCATGCAGTTGACAACAATGGTAGAGCATATGAAGTCAAGGATGGGTGTGTAATGGAAAAGGAGAAAATGGTTCCAAGAAATGAGGAATAAGTGATGGCTGATGAGGTTATGGGGAGACGTCCTAAAGCCCCAGTGTACACTTGGAATTGTAGTAGTATTTGTACTGTGCGTCAGGAATCTATTGATAAATTACGTGACTTTCTAAGAGAATATAGTAAAAAGAGTGTTAAACAGAAGATTAAGGTGCTTCAAAGACTAGATCCATGCAGAGTGAGAGAGAATACTGGTTTGCAAGGACATTCTCTGGCTTGTCTATCTAGGAAAGTGTGTCAAAGTGTTTTTCACCATTTTAGGATGCTGGCTGTTCATCATACTGAAATGAGAAAGTTTGTGAGAACATTGTATTTTGCTAAAAGTCCAGCACTGAAGTTAAATGAGTTGAATAATGCTCTGTTCCGTGGATCTGTATCAGATGTAGTGAAGGTTACTGATGAGATTCAGTTTTCTTACTTTGGTCCAGAACAAGAAAGTGCAGAAAATGACACAGTTATTGATGAAAATGTGGAAGAGAATGTAGAACTTACTGTTAGTAAAAATTTTGAAGATGAAATGATAAAATTTACTATCTTCTCTAATGAAAGACCAAATATTACTTGTATTTGTGGCCAGAGAAGCCATTATAAAATTCAAACAAGGAATGTTGATCTGTATAAAAAAAGTGAAAATGAAGATAATTATAAGTGGAAAGATTTTGCAACATATATATTTCTGGAAAATTGTTTTGATTTGGGTGAAGATCAGCGTATTTGTAAATACTGTTATGACAAGTTAGAAGAAAATAGAATGCCAGCTAGAGCTGTACATAATAATTTAGAATTGGTTGATATTCCTCCAGAACTTTCTGATTTAAATACGTATGAGTCTATACTCATTCAATGTGTCCATCCATTTCAGACCATAGTGCGTATGGAGCCAAAAACTGGTAAATTACCTCCTTCGGATTTACAAAGAGGTTTAAAAGGAAGAGTTGTGTATTTGCCATTGGATTTGAAAAAAAATATGGAAACAATTGATGCAGATACTTGAACCATTAGTTATTCTGGTTAATGGTGTACCTACAAAGAATAAGAAAATTTGGCAGGAGCTGGTGGATGTACGAAAAAGTACAAAGAGCAAATTTGTATTTGAAAAAAAATAATAAATGGTATGAAGCCATTTATATGGATGAAGATGAAGAAGAAATACTAGAAGACACAGGAATACCAACTGGGCAACTTGAAAAAGTGGATAAGTCAAAAGAAGAAGAAATTTATGAACATTTCAGCATACATCCTCTTCATTCTAAAGAAGTTATGGGAAATGCTATTGATCTGTTTCAGATGAAGAAAGCACAAGGAACTCCCGTGAGTGTATGGGAAGAGAGCTTGGAAGCTCGTTGTTTTCCACAGCTGTTTCCTACAGGAGAAGGAGGACGATATGATGAACGTCCAGTACAGATTCCTGCTTCGGAGTATCGGACTTCAAGATTATATGCAGAAGATCCTAGATTTCGTCAAAGTATTCCTTATTTGTTCCATCTTTTATTTGAAAGTGACTTGTCAGCACTATCTTATGCAGTAAATCACATTTTGAAAACTGGAGTACATCTACGTAATGTGACTGCAAAGGATTTTATGAACAAAGTGCAACAGCGAGATGATCATTTGGAATCTCAATTGATCAATTTGATGGCTTGTCAGCGTGGGACTAATGAATATTGGTACCGACGCCATGGAGAATTGAAGTGTATGTTACGGAATTTCGGAACTCCTACATGGTTCCTTACCCTAAGCTGTGCTGAGTACGCTTGGGATGATCTTCTGGATTTTCTTCGAGAGGCAAATTCAAATATTGAAAACATCCAATACAAGACAGCAGGAGAATTGTGCTCATTGGATCCGGTTAATGTTTGCAGATATTTCAATAATAGATTTGAGGCTATGATGTCCTTCATCTGCAATAAAAAAAGTCCACCTCTTGGAGAAGTTGTGGATTTCTTTTGGAGAAAAGAGTACCAAGCCAGAGGTGCTCCTCGTATTCATATGCTGTTGTGGATCAAGGATGCCCCAAAATTTGGAACAGATTCTGATGATGCAGTTTTAAGTTTCATCGAAGGATATGCAACATGTGCTATACCTAAAAGCACAGAAGAGAAAAATTTAAAAGAGCAAGTTTTACGTTTCCAAAGTCATCGGTGTGGAAAATGCTGTCGACGAAAGTACAAGAGTAAAGATAAATTCTACACAAAATGTCGATTTGGATTTCCACGACCTGTTCTTTCAAAAGGAAGAGTAAACAGTTTTATGTCAGCTGTGCGACATACTATTACAAGAAAATCACCTAAAAATACCTACAATCTAAGAAGAAAAGAAGAGTCAAAATATATAAATGACTACAACCCAGTCATTTTATCCATGTGGAATGCTAACATGGATATACAGTATGTGGCTGACAATTCTATTGCTGTTGCTCGCTATGTCACATTTTACATCACTAAATCTGAGAAAACGGAATTGAAGGAAATGTGGGAAGAGATTTCTCACGAGAAAACTGTCAGTAAAAAGCTATACAGTTTCAGTTTAAAGATGTTATCGCATCGAGAAATTGGATCCTACGAATGCTCAGATAGGTTATCATCTGCAAGTCTGTACTCAAAATCCAGAAGAATAATTTGGGCAAGTTTAGGTCTTGCAGGAATGCGAAATCGGGTACTGAAATCTATTCGAGAAATTGAATATTTAGCAGAGTTCGAACCAGAAAGTACAGACATTTTAAGAACAAACATGTTGGACACATATTATCCACAAAGAAGTCATCACCTTGAGAACATGTGTCTCTATGAAGTGCTGCAGAACTTTATTTTTAAACGGAATGCCACAGAAGATATCAACAATGGAAAATATAAAGTCATTGGTGAGGAAGGATGTTTGGTGAAGCAAACAAAAGGAAGTTTGATAAATCACCGGAAGCTGAGTTGCGACACTCCTGACAAAAAGGAATTTTACTACTTGGCACTTTTGCAGCTGTTTAAACCATGGCGTTCAGAGGACGAACTACTTGGAGAATTCCAGAGTTATGAAGATTCTTTCAATGCTAGCAAAGACAGCATAGAATGCAGTACTTTCACAACTTATGTTCAAATGTTAAATGAAGAAATTGAACAAGAAGCAACAATTGCAGCTGAAGTAGCTAGAGACAGTTCTCAAGACAGTCAAAGTTCTGGGACATTCAGTCAAGATCCTCTAGGACAACCGATCGTCGAAAATGAAGCAGCAATAGCTATGAACGAAGTGGAAACAGCTATGAATCAAGCTCAGGAAGATTTAGTAGACTTAACATATTTGGAGGAGCAACTGAATGAAGAACAAAAACAAATTTATGAAGAAGTCAGACAAAAAATTGATCACAGATTACTACATGAAAATAAAGAGTGCTCATGCACATCTTTTGAACCAATCAGAATGTATGTAAGTGGACAAGCAGGAACTGGAAAAAGTTTCTTAATTAATGTAATTAGAAGATACCTACAGAAGAAAATGGAATCCATTTTGTCTTGTGTTGTTACTGCTCCAACTGGGTTAGCAGCGTATAACATCAAAGGAGTTACCTTACATCGTTTGCTAATGTTACCAGTAGAGCACGAGAACAAAATACAGTACCACAAACTAGCAGGAGAAGCATGCTTGGAAGTTTCAAGAGTATTGAAGAAAATGAAAGTACTCATTATTGATGAAGTTAGCATGGTATCAAACTTAATGCTTGCCTTTGTGCATTTAAGAATGCAGCAAATTCTGAAGACAGACTTTGACGTGTTTTTTGGAGGAAAACACGTCATAGTTTTTGGAGATCTTTTGCAACTTACTCCAGTTAAAGCACAACCGGTATTCCATACTCTTACACATGAAGACACGAAAAAGTTGTTAGGAAGTATAGGCAATGTAAATATTTGGACATATTTTGAGTATAAGGAACTCATTACCAATATGAGGCAAGCCAATGATGAGGACTATGCAAGTATTCTGAAAGATATAAGAATTGGACTACTCACAGAACATGGCAGAAATGCATTACAGAGTCGATTGCTATGTAATTTGTTTCCAACAGAAGAAATAGTTCCAGAGAAAATATACAAGAAAATTGCGGAAAAAAATACTGTAATCTGCTTAATGCCAACACTACATGAATGCTCTGTATTCAATCAAGAACTTTTGAAATTGGAAAATGAAGAGATCATAAAACTGGAAGCTGTGGATAAAATAGAACATGAACGAATAACTATTATATTGACAGGCAAATTGGGTACTAAATTGGATTCTCTGGAGAAAAACATTTCAAAAACAGCGGGTTTGGAAAAGAATCTTTATGTGTGTATGAACTGTAGAGTAATTTTAAGACGTAATTTGGATGTAGAGAAAGGTTTAGTGAATGGAGCTATGGGAAGAGATGTGGGTTTTGTTAATTACCAGAAAAAAGTTGGAATTGAATGTTTAAAAATAAAATTTGATCAGATACAAGAGGTTAAAGACATTTGTCGTTGTTCAGTTCGTTTCTTGCTTGTGAAAGACTTATATGTACGTAGGAAGCAGTTTCCGTTTTCTCTAGCATATGCTGTAACTATTCACAAATCTCAAGGATTAACTGTTGATAGTGCTTTTGTAAACATTGGATCTACTGTGTTTAAAGAAGGCATGGCATATGTTGCTTTGTCACGCGTGAAAAAAATATCTGGTTTATTTATGATAGACTTTGATGACTCAAAAGTTAGTGCTGATGCAAACTGTGTAAAGGAGTATAATAGATTAAGAAGAAGCTATGCTCCTCATTTAGGTCAGTATCCTGTGTTTGAAAAACGTGCTGTTTGTCGGAAAAGGAGATTTGAGAATATCTGTAATGAGGATGTACAGAAGAGAAAACAAAAAGATAGTGATGTGACTGCAAGCAAAAAGAAAAAGGACAGTGTGGAAGAGGTTGTTGGTTGTCATTTTGAAAATAGCTCTGGTGTCAACTGCTACGCAAATGTAGTGCTGAATGTTGTATTTTATCTTGATTTTTTGCAAGAGCAGATAATACTAAATCATGAAAAAAGATTCTGTTCTTTGCTGGGTCTGCTTTATGAGAAGCTGAGTAATGATAAAACTAAAATAGAAAGTGCTTCTGATGTTAGAAATCTTTTAGATGTATGTTCTGGACGTACACAGTTTACACAAAATGTCCAGCAAGATGCACAGGAATTCTTGATGTATATCCTTATGGTACTAGAAGATGAACGGGTAGACGTCGAAAATTTATTTGGTGTCTCTTATAAATGGGAACATTGTTGTGATAACTGTATGAACACAAGCAATACTAATGTTGATTCTGAAAGGTTCATATATTTACCATTACCAGAGAGTAAAACAGTGACTTTTAGTAAATTAGTTAAAGATGCTAATCACAACATGGAATGTTCTAAATGTAAATCTGAAATGTTGTCAACGTTATTTTTTAAAGAAATATGGACAGCATTTAATTTTAATGGTACAACGTTGTAGAGCTGATGGAACAAAATTGGAAACTTTACTAAAGAAGTTTATTGGCAACCAAGTATCTATATCTGTAAAAACTTTTGTAGCAGTTGCAATAATTTTTCATGATGGTCCTTCTATAACTTCTGGTCATTACACAGTTTATCTTAAATGTGAAAAAGGATGGACACTGTGTAATGATTCTCAATTGATTTTCAAGCAACGTTTACCTTATGATTTAGAAAGTACGAAGGTATGCTGTTCCTAGAGAGGCTGTTAAAGATTGGGGAAAGAAGTAGGTCAGGAGGAAGTCTCTCCTTCTGGAAAAAGACCCTCATACATCCGGCAAACAAGCTGTCATGTGTCGTCAGCAGGTGGCCCAGATGTCAAGTATCATCATCAGGTCTGCTCCGAATCGGGGCGGCGCTGCAATCCCCGATCGGCGACCTTAGAGGCGCCTTTTAGTGGAGATCTTTATTCCATTCATTGCCGGTTGGTGAGTGCAAGTGAGGGCCCTATTGTGATGTGCGTGTGAGACTAAGTGTATTTAAAATAAGTAGTGGAGATCCTAGAAAACAAGTTTTAATAAGAAAGGTCCCACTCTTAATTAAGAACAATAACATGCGTAATCTTCCAGTGAGGGTGTCTGAATTACGCTTTAGTGAATAGTGGTCAACATGTTTCTTGCATCGGTCAAGTTGGCCGCAATTCTTCAGGACCAGAAAGTTCACACACTTATTGGTAGTGGTAGCAACTAATACTTACCACCGATACAGCACCCTAATAAGTGGTTACTTTAAGATATAAGATAATACGCCTGTAAAGAAGAAAATGGGTGGACAAAAAAGACATGTTAAATACGCATATTTGCTAAAAACAATCTTAATTTCAAATCGCCTCATGAACTGCACCCACGAGGTGTCATGCAGTATTGGTGATGTGCAAAATTATAACATGCTAAATAGTGATCTCTAAAATACTCAATGACTAAGATAATGCATTAGTCAAGTGTGGCATTCTCAACTGCAGAAATGATAAGTAAAAAATATATCGGTGTTAGATGAGTCTAAACCCGACTGGGGAATAACCTAAGTTAAAACTGAAAGGGAAATAACACTCACCCTGGTGTCCCAGGTCTCTGGTGTCAACGAGATGGCGTTGAGAAAACACTGAAAAGTGCAGTGTTCTGTTGACAAGAAAGCGCCCCCCAAAAATAAGAAGGGTGCCAATGAGTCAGTCAGGTTGATGTGACTAGAACTGTTGGTTATAATAATGTTCACAGGTTAGTTACTAGTTGCAATATTAATAGATATCCCTCGTAGGGAACAAGCTATAACAAGGAGATCGTAAGATCAAAGTAAGGACAGTGGTACGGTCTATTTTTATCTTAATGGGGGGATAATAGTCTTGTCTTGATACTATTCAATAGTGAGTTAAACGGAGTATTAAGCTCTCCCCAGGACCGTGGTTAGTACTTACGGCAATCCGTGATTCCGAATGCCTTCGTTCCTACCCTCTGACCGCGCCAGCTCGGTGGACAACACTGATCGCTGGCACAGAGCATAGTAGAAGCTGAGTAATGATAAAACTAAAATAGAAAGTGCTTCTGATGTTAGAAATCTTTTAGATGTATGTTCTGGACGTACACAGTTTACACAAAATGTCCAGTAAGATGCACAGGAATTCTTGATGTATATCCTGATGGTACTAGAAGATGAAGGGGTAGAAGTAGAAAATGTATTTGGTGTCTCTTATAAATGGGAACATTGTTGTGATAACTGTATGAACACAAGCAATACTAATGTTGATTCTGAAAGGTTCATATATTTACCATTACCAGAGAGTAAAACAGTGACTTTTAGTAAATTAGTTAAAGATGCTAATCACAACATGGAATGTTCTAAATGTAAATCTGAAATGTTGTCAACGTTATTTTTTAAAGAAATATGGACAGCATTTAATTTTAATGGTACAACGTTGTAGAGCTGATGGAACAACATTGGAAACTTTACTAAAGAAGTTTATTGGCAACCAAGTATCTATATCTGTAAAAACTTTTGTAGCAGTTGCAATAATTTTTTATGATGGTCCTTCTATAACTTCTGGTCATTACACAGTTTATCTTAAATGTGAAAAAGGATGGACACTGTGTAATGATTCTCAATTGATTTTCAAGCAACGTTTACCTTATGATTTACCCAATTCTTACCTAATTTTTCTGAAACCCAAATTTTAAATACTAACATCATCATCGGAAGAAAGCATTATTAAAATTTAAAAGGCTTAAAATTGGATATTTCGCTCAAAACAGATTTTAAACTTACCATTTGGCCTCAAGGAATGGTAAAACAAACATTTGTGGACTTCTTTGACAGATATTATTTTGGAAAATGTTCTTTTGTAACAAGGTTTACAGACGTAATTTCTTGAAAATTGTTATTGTTCTTAAAAGGTATTTTTGACATTTCTATTAAGGTATGTTTTAGTGAGGATACATTTGGGGCTTTTTTAAACAATCTTTCAGATTGTTTTTTTTTTTGCCCGCTGTTAAATGATGAATACAATTGATTTCACTATTTTCAGTGAAAATCAAAACATTCTGAAAACAGCAAAAAAAGGGCAAAAAATTGTTTTGCTAAATATGAAAAAACATGTACTGTTTAATAAAGTGTATTATTGAATATTAATACTTTTTTCTTATTTCAGAACTAGAAAGAAAATTTAGAAGATGTAATTCAGTTATCTTTGCAATTAAATAAAAACATTTAATTCTAAATTATTTATTTTGATGGTCAGGTAAGTTTAACATATCTGTATGTGTCACTGGTTTCGTTTCATGCTTCCTTTTCTTCACCTCTCCTTACTCTACTTTTCTCATTTCTCTTCTCACTCTCTCTTCCTGCTTTACTACTCTTTTGTAACTCCCTCACTCCTTCTCTACTACTCCCCTACCTTTACTACCTCCATCACTAATTTTTCATCCATGTTTCTTTTTCTGTATGCATATGTCTTAGTCTTTTTAACTACCTTACTCCTTCTCAGTTGTTTGCTCTCTGTGTCTGTATCTGTCACTCTTGGTTTGTCTGTTTTACCCTTAATTTCCTTAACATCTCTGGGCACATTTACAAGCCACCTGCGCCACCACTACGTCAATTTTCTTGACGAACTAGAGGCGCAGGGTGCTTTTCCATATTTACAAGGAGAGGATAAGCCTCTTTGTGTGTCTTTTCCTCTCCTTGTAAATACAGGCAATTCTAATGCAGCACTAAAATGAGCTATTATCTTTTTTGGGTACCTATACATAAATACTGATGCAGAGTTTAAAGTTTAATAGGAAGACTCTCTTCCCTTCATCTGTGAAATGTACACCATCTCTTTTTTAATTACTTTGCCACTCCTCTCTCTTTCTCAGGGAGTCCCTGAAGGTTTACTAAAGGTGAAAAAAATGATTTTTTTTTTTTAAAAACCCATTGGGTGCGCGCTGAGGGCGCGCACCCTAAAAAAAAAAAGAGAAATAGATTCTAAAAAACAAGTTTTTGTGTTTTGATTTTAGGTGGCTCTAAAAAGAGCCCTTGAGTTAATGTAGGGACAGAGGAAGAGAAAAACGAAAAAAAAAAAATAAGAAAATTATGGCCTTTCGCAAGGATGCTCCTCAAATTTTCTTTGAATGAGATCAATACTACTCTCACCCAAAGAAATAAGAAGACCACAATTCATGCAGTGTGTACTCATCCTCCCAAAACAAGGACGAATATCCAAAGGTGTGGAAGAAGGTGAAGGCACCACTGCAGAAGAAGTGCTCGCCTGAGCTGCCGAAGATGTGCTCGGCTGAGCTGCTGCAGATGTCGTCGGCTGAGCAGGTGGAGGGTTTGCTCCAGAAGCTCGACGAAAAGTCACTGCATGCATTGCCTCAACGTGCCTCGTCATAGTATGAATACTAAAAGAGTACTTCTTGTTAGCATTCCCACGTGACAAGACGCGCTGACACATTTGCAGGTGACCTTTGGTGCATTCACCTTCTTTTGTCCCTCTGGAAAAGTGAAAAACTGCCATATGAAGGAGTCTTTCTGCTTCCTCTGCCTCTGTCTCTCAAGAGTGTCCTGTTCACTCTCAGAAGATGGCTGCTGCTCTGCCATTGTATCTCAAAAACAGATTAGCTCCTTCTCCTAGGGAATCAGAACTAACAATGAGGGGGGTGGGTGTGATTTTGGAAGAATCTGGAACTAAAAGTACTTTGCACCAATGAAAAGTGAAGTTTCTTGATCACATGACTTGCCATGAGGGGATTGGGTTTGGTGTTGAAACAATCTGAAACTGAAAGTAATGAAAACCAATTAAAAGTGTTGTTTTATTATTCACATAACCTGAGGTGCGCGCACTGAGCAAGCTCCGAGCGCGCACGGAGCAATTACGCATGCGCGAACGCGTATGCGCACATGCGCTTACGTACTATGCGCTTACGTAACGTGCATACGCAGCACGCGCGTATGCGTGAACGTCAGCGCGCGTACTCTACGCGTATACGAAAGTGTACCGCGTGGAGCACGTATGACGCACGTAAGCATGCGTATGTACGCATGCGTACTGGGTGCGCGCTCCGAGCGCGCACTAAAACGTATGTATGCGTACGTAAATAACGTACGCCGGAATTCATGAAAAACGTACGCAAACGTACTAGGTGCGCGCTCTGAGCGCGCACCCTAAGAATTTATATATATTAAAAAAAAGTGGACATAACTTAATAGAAGATATTAACTATGCTGTTCAACTTTATCTTAATTAAAACTTTAAAAAAAAATGAGCTACACCAAATTAAAGGATACAGATAATATATAAATGTATACACAGGGAAATTTTTGAAAAAGAAGTATTTAAAAAATATAGTTAAAAAATACAAAAATTAGCATTTAAAAAACTTTTGAAATTCAATGAAAAAACCATAGGTTTCACACACGTTATAGTTAGGAATTAGCATTTAAAAAAACCTTGCAAATTCACTGAAAAAACCATAGGTTTCACACACGTTATAGTTAGGAATTAGCATTTAAAAAACCTTGTAAATTCACTGAAAAAACCATAGGTTTCACACATGTTATAGTTAGCAGGACATTTCACTCGTACAAAACCATTGAAATTCCCCCGTTATAGTTAGTTCAGCTAACTATAACTCGCGCGCCCGCAATCCACTGCTGATGACGTCACATATTACATCACTCATGACATGGTCAGTGACATCACTCATGACATCACTGATGACATCTCAAATGACATCACTGATGACATCACTGATGACATCATCCTTGTGATAGAGTAGCACATCTTCTCACACTCTAATATAACCTTTGATACACCGACTAAAAATTTAAGAGTTCCATTCTCAAAACCATACATACTGCAATACCAATAACTACATACCCAATTATTAACTCTTAGGTCTACATACACCTCCACTCATTCACCTGTACAGTCACTCATACTTACAGTCACTCCATACAAAACTATCATATGCATTTATACACCTATATAGACACTCACACACCACCAATCATCCATAGAGGTACTCTCACACCTAGTCAGTCATGCAAATAATCACACTCCCATTTACTCACCTATGCAGTGAAACACACTCAAGTTCACTTACTCATAAAATTAGTATCACATTCTTACACTCTTATAGAATCATTGATACAAGCACACTCTCATCCATACAGTCACTTTCACAATCACACACTCTCATATCTACTCACTTATATACTCTTACACGCACATATACTGCCTTTCACATATGTAGTAAGTTACAAATGTACTACTGAGATATACATTCAATCCCTAACACGCCCAAACAAACACTCACTCAACCATACAGTCCATCACAGATGCAGTCTTAAAACCATGCACCCATAGAATCACCCATTCACACATCTATGCATAGAGTGACACACACCCTACCCACATAAACAGTCATGAACCCATACAGATACTTAGACAACCAATCAATTACCCATATAGAGACTCATATAGCTGTTTTCAAAACCATGCAGCCACTTATACACCAACATACAGACACATACACACATTTACACAGTTTAGTCACTAGTCTGCAGTAAGATACATTTAATGACTAACTTAAAGAATCATGTTATGCACCACAGAAAATCATCCATTTACACACTTGTACACCCACTCATTCTTAAACAGGCCTTTCCCTATATATATTAAACATATTGAAATTTTTCAAAAACACATACTCACTGGATGTTGTCATCAGTGATGTCATCAGTGATGTCATTTGAGATGTCATCAGTGATGTCATGAGTGATGTCACTGACCATGTCATGAGTGATGTAATATGTGACGTCATCAGCAGTGGATTGCGGGCGCGCGAGTTATAGTTAGCTGAACTAACTATAACGGGGGAATTTCATTGGTTTTTTACGAGCGAAATGTCCAGCTAACTATAACGTGTGTGAAACCTCTGGTTTTTTCAGTGAATTTGCAAGGTTTTTTAAATGCTAATTCCTAACTATAACGTGTGTGAAACCTATGGTTTTTTCAGTGAATATATATATATTTTTTTTTGCCACAATGTGATCCAAGACGATCCTGCGCGCTCGTTCGCGGGTGCTCTGCGTAGGGGTCGGATCCAGACCCAATTATTAATTTTGCTCCAAATGACGCGGCACACAAGAACATCAGTTTTAGCTCTTTATTTTGAAACACTCAGACCAACGCGTTTCAGCCCTCCTGGCTTTGTTCACGGTCAGTGAGCCCTCTTCTATTTCTACAATATATACAATTTTTACCTTCATGTGGCATTATGGGATTTGTAGTCTTTTCAAACAATTATTATATACATTTGAAAAAGGGGGAAAATTTAGGCAATATGTTATAGCATTTCATAACTGTTTTATGCATTATAGTTAATGTTCCTGGCGCTTTCAGTTTTATCGCTATTGTTATTTAATTAACTTGGTAGTTGCTAAAATTTCATCGTATAGTACCTTTTCTATATTCATGAAATCATTGTTTTCTTTGAATCACTTTTCTTAAAGCTACGTCAGATGTCGTTATCTACGTATCGGGGTATAGTACCCTGGTTCTACAAGCTAGGTGGTTCTCACAGGTGATCAGTTTATTACTTCCTTGATTCCTGACTGTCTTAAACATTTTAAAGTCAGTCCAAATGAACATACAGTTCTTCGTCATTGTTCATCCCTTTCAGGGTCTTGGTCCTCAGTCGAATGATGCACTTGGATTCCATTTGACGAAGCTTTTTCATACGATTCCCTCCATGCTCACTTGGTTGTACCATGTGTATTCCAAAGAAACTCATTGCTCTCCAGTCGCTCTTTTGACACAATGCCATATGTTTTGCTGTTGCATATGTCATGTCTTTGTTCTTCACCGCTCTTATATGCTCCAGAATCCGCTTTTTTAACATGCAAATGGTACTACCAATATATTGCATCCCGCATTTACATTCCACTATGTAGACAACATAAGTTGATGTACATAAGATTTTTTGGTCTATGTTGAATATTTTACCATCGGGTTCCTTAAATGAGCTTACATTTTTCCCAATTTTGCAAGCCTTGCATGTATTGCATTTTCTGAAACCTTTCTGTTGTTTATCCAGCCAGTTTTTTGGTTCCATTTCTCTAAAATGGCTGGGTACCAAGGCGTCTCTCAGAGATCTGGTTTACATTACAGTTCGTGATTTCACGTAGAGCAGGTCACATTGTTTTCCTGCTCACGGCCTGCTGGATTCCCATTTTATAAGGCTTGGACGTTTGAGGAGAGACAAGGAAGCGTTTTGGGACATTCTTTCACTCAGGATTTCATTTCGGACACCCTGCGCCAGTCCTGCCCAGCAACTTACCTCTTTTGGACAGAATCCATCATGTCCATCCCTGCGCAGCATCCTTCCCGGTAAGGTGGTTTCTGGGAGTCGCAGTGTATTCACACTGCTTCAGATGTGCGATCATGTGACAGGGGCTGGCTGGTACTCTCACCAATCAGAGAGCGCAGGACTATTTCAAAATGCGGGTGTGGCAGCATCCTGATCACTACAGTGGCATCCGAAGAAGGCTTCATTAGCCGAAATGCATCATGCCTTTAAGCTGTGTGGAATAAACGCTCCTGAATCTTCTCCTCGTGTGGCCTCCTCCTTTTCCTGACTGAAGGGGCTTTGGTGCATGTTTCACGCCGTCCAGTGGCGTTTTGGGAGGCTCCGTCCTACAAAGTGGCTGAAGTACTGCTGGAGTCTGCTGTTGCAGTTTGTTCACTTTTCCGAGGATTCGGATTACTTCAGCCCACCTTCAAAGTGAGATTTTTCAAGGCTGCTGTGCATTACAGTTCGTGATTTCACGTAGAGCAGGTCACATTGTTTTCCTGCTCACGGCCTGCTGGATTCCCATTTTATAAGGCTTGGACGTTTGAGGAGAGACAAGGAAGCGTTTTGGGACATTCTTTCACTCAGGATTTCATTTCGGACACCCTGCGCCAGTCCTGCCCAGCAACTTACCTCTTTTGGACAGAATCCATCATGTCCATCCCTGCGCAGCATCCTTCCCGGTAAGGTGGTTTCTGGGAGCCGCAGTGTATTCACACTGCTTCAGATGTGCGATCATGTGACAGGGGCTGGCTGGTACTCTCACCAATCAGAGAGCGCAGGACTATTTCAAAATGCGGGTGTGGCAGCATCCTGATCACTACAGTGGCATCCGAAGAAGGCTTCATTAGCCGAAATGCATCATGCCTTTAAGCTGTGTGGAATAAACGCTCCTGAATCTTCTCCTCGTGTGGCCTCCTCCTTTTCCTGACTGAAGGGGCTTTGGTGCATATATATATATATATATATATATATATATATATATATATATATCGAGGAATTTCGCCACAACCACTCCTGCAATCCAGCAATCGCAGAGAATGCAGGAATAGACGAAGACTGACCCAACTTGCGAGTGAGTAATATGATCTTTTTATTTAACTCACAGCAGTGCCTGCATGACGCGTTTCAGCCTTCCAGAGGCCTTGATCACATGACGCCGAGGCTTAGCAGAGTTGTATTTAAAGTGCTATAGTGCAAATGAAAAGTGTAACACGATTGGCTAACACGAGCATAGCTTAATAGACATGGAAGAAATATAGTATGTCAACAGACAATGCTGTTTCACAATCGGTGAGTAACAACATCAAAATATAAGCACCTATAACATTTAGTTCCAATATCCTTAAGAACACGGAAAACACATATGGTAAGTGAAATCCAATTCAAAGGTAAAACTAAAGGAGAACAGTTTAAAAATCATTTACATTAGAATTAAAATGAACTCCTATATGTGCAAGGTTTGGACAAAATTGTGCAAAGTTAACAATTTGTGCAAATAATACCCAAGTGGGTAAAGTCCAGAAGATATTGATAATCAATAAACACACAATCAAATAATCTATCCAAAATATTTGATAACAAGCCCATGTCAATATGCCAATCTCAGTGCGATATAATGTGCAAAGTGCAAAAAGTGGTACAATAAAATTGTTTTAAAAAATGTAAATTCTGATTAATAACTGATTTTGGAGGCTGATCATTTCTTAAAACAGTAAAAAACGCTGGAAATCTTATGATGTCATGGTTTAAAGACAGGTATAAAAATCTTCACTAGAATTAAGACCCTGCGGTGTCTTGGTGTCTAATTCTAGTATGTATCGAGTTTCAAGTGCACGTAACAAGGACTCTTGGTTACCTCCCCATCTCAAAGGGAGCACTGTATCAATGACAAAGAATTTGAGCAATTCACTTCTATTGTCATGTCGTTCCTTGAAATGACGTGCAACTGGGTAGGAAGAATCACTACCATTAATTGCCCGGATGTGCTGGAGTATCCGCTTGTGGACCTGCAGTTTAGTATTGCCGACATATTGCAGGCCGACATATTGCAGGCCACACGGACACTCCAGCACATACACTGCAAAGTCTGTCTTACAGGTAAGCAGTTTGGTAATGGGTCGGGGGGTGTCACAAAATGGAATACGAAATTCCGTTTTGTTAGTCCCATGTCTGCAAGCTTTGCAGCTAGAACATTTTTTAAAACCCTTGCTCGCCTGTAACCATGTTTTGCCGATTTCAGGACTGGACTTAACCAAAGAGTCACTCATAGAGCGCGCTTTCCTAAAAGTGATTACCGGATTAGTTGTCATCAGATCCCCAATGACAGGGTCATTACATACCAAGCTCCAATTTTTCTTTAAGATTTTACGTAGAGCTTGGTGCTGACGATTGTAAGTCAAAATCGATCTGACAGGCTGTTTGGTTTGAACCACTGTATCAATAGGTACTTTCTTGCTCAAAACCTCACTTCTAGGAATACGATTGTCTTTCAGGATTGCATTATCAATCGTGACGGTTGAATAACCTCTTGACAGAAATCGCAGTTTACTAGCTTGTTGGGCTCTAAGACATTCCAACTCCGTGCTATAGATGCGCCTGATGCACAACATCTCCCCATAGGGAATGCTACGTATGAGGTGCACTGGATGGTGACTTGTGGCGTGCAACACAGTATTGCCCGCAGTGGGTTTCCTAAAGAGTTGTGTCACTAGTTTGTCATTGATGACAACGATCTCCACATCCAAAAAAAACACAAGTTCCTGACTAATGTTGGAAGTGAAGTTTAGGTTCAGTATGTTTACATTGAGCAAATCGATGAAGTCAAGCGCTTGCTGTTTGGTACCCTGCCATATCAAAAAAATATCATCGATATAGCGAAGCCATTGTACAACATGTTTGGTAAAAATATCATGGTGCTGTCCAAAGAGGACCTGTTCCTCCCATCAGCCCATATGGAGGCAGGTATAGCTGGGAGAAAAACAGGCCCCCATGGCAACACCTCTGACCAGTTGAAAATACTGGTTACCAAACATGAAAAAGTTGTTATGCAAGCAAAACGAAATCATGGCTAGTAACATTTTGTTGTGATTGGCTAAAACAATTGGTCTAGTGCCCAAATAATGAGTGATTGCTTTCAAACCATCTGTGTGGTGGATACTGGTGTAAAGAGCTGTCACATCAAGCGTTCTCAACCAATATGAAGGGTCCCAAGTTATGTCTGCTAGTTTTCTTAGGAAATTGCCTGTATCTTGAACAAAGGACGGTAAGGCCCTGACATGCTCCTGCAAAAAAGAATCAATGTAAACAGACGTGTTCTCAAACAGACCATCACGAGCCGAAATAATAGGCCTGCCAGGAGGCTTTTCAGTGTTCTTGTGAACTTTCGGGATGAAATAGATTACAGGAGTAACTGGGTAATCATTCTTAAGAAATTTGAGTTCATCCTGGCTCAATAGTCCTGTACTTCTCCAGGCGACCAAATGAGAGTAAAATTCATTTCGTACTTTTTTTCACCACAGCTGCATCACACCGTTTGTAGCACAAAGAATCATTAAGCTGACTGAAGGCTTCCTCTAGGTAGAGTTCCCGCGGCCACAGCACAACATTACCGCCCTTATCTGATTGGCGGATTATAATGTTGTCATTGGCCTGCAGTTTTTTAACAAGTTGGATGTAGCAACTGTTCTGCGCAGTGTATTTGAATTTTTCACGTAAAGTAGATGAATACAATTTCTTAATACCTGATATAGACAGTTTGTGAAAAATATCTATGTTATCGTGCAGCATCAAAGGGGTGAAAGTTGATTTTGGTTTAAATTTGGTAAAGCCAGGCATATTTGGAACCAATTCATCATTCGTATAGCCAGAGCTGGGGACCTCATCGTATAATTGCTGTAGATCTTGCAATAATTCAAGGTCATTAACACAAAGTCCACTTGGCATTGCCACAGTTGGCACAGGTTGGAGTCTCGGAGCAGTACGGTTGAGCAAAAAGTACTTCTGTAGTTTCAACTTACGGGTGAATTTGTAGAGATCAATCCGTGTTTTGGAATAGTTGAAATTACTTGTAGGGCTATATGAGAGACCTAGGTTGAGAATTTTGGTCTCAGCTTGGCTTAGTTGGATATCAGAGAGATTAAGAACTGACACAGAGCCACTTTGAAGATCCTCCACATATTGCTCATCTATTGTTTGTTCCATCTTTTGTTGTTCTTTCTTTTTGGCTTGGCGTTTTGAGCCTACTTGTCGGCGTGCTCTGCGCTTTTGGTTGTTTCTTTTGTGCCGCTGGGATTTGGCCGCCTCGGTCTTAAGGTTTCACACCGTGCTTGTCACAAGCAGTCCACCTCTTGCGCTAGGGAATATTTGGTAAACCCCAGATGCGATGTGTTTCTATTGTGCTCACCATCAGACTCGCTGTCAGGTACCGAGCTAAGGTCCGATACTGAGGATGCTGCTTGTGGTGTATGTATAGCACTGGAACTTGGCTCAGATGTAGATTGTGGCTTTGATAGCATCAAACTTCCTAGCGAAAATAAAAATGCGACCCTGTTGGTAGTCGATTTTATCTCGCTGGAATTTGAATGCCTTGCGTTTTTTTATTATTGCCAAAGAAAGATACATTTATTCCAAAATGACCCAGACGCGTTTCGGCGGCGGACCGCCTTGCTCACTACATCTGGTTCCTCACTCATCATCATTATATATACATTTTCAGGTTTGACAGGCATACGCTGGTTGGCTGTCACAGCAACCGAATGAGGGTAACAAACATAGAAGAGTTTACTGCAAGAGCATGATGATGCAAAAACCGGTAAGAATGCAGAAAAGTACAACAAAAAGTAGGTGTTGTGTACTCCGTCATAAATGTTATATGCTGCACGGTTATTACGTGTAAAATGTGGCTACTGTAACTGTGAATAACTCGTGTCCAAATTAAACATTTTGTCAAAAATTAAAACTTAAGCTGTGACAGTGTTTACAAACCCAGAACAGTGAAAAAAATCTCTACCACTTACGGTTTACTGTCTCAAGGATAGGACTATAAATGACAAACCAGTATAGGCTCATAGTTACATTATTCTGTTACGTATTCCTCTCCTGCCTGAACCAGCCGTGTTTGAATACCAAATGTGTTTTAGTGTACCCAAAGAAAATATCGGCTCAGATTTATACATCAAAGGTCTAGCAAACAGTGCTGCTAAATGGAGTGCACTGAGGTGAGATGTATTAAGGCAGGATATATGAATCTTGTGTTGTCGGTGTCACTTTAGGAGGGTTACGCAGGGTATATAAATATATATATATATAATTCATTTTAATATAACTTTACCCGAAGGTGTCAGAACGCTGTACAATAGAACCAGTCACTTTACATGAGAGAAATGTTACAAAATAGAATGTTACAAAAATAAACAGTAAACTAGAAGAGGTAGGGTAAAACCATAGAAGGCATGAACACAATATCAAACACAGCATGCAAGAGTGAGGAATGTACAAAAAAATATTACAAATTTACAATGATGAACAAACTTCCTAGAGGGGTCTGAGAATGAAGGCATTAATTCTGAAAGTGTCTTTGGAAGAGAAGACATTTGAGGTCAGCTTTGAAGATCCGGATAGAGGTGGTGGTGCGGAGCAATGGAGGAAGCGAGTTCCAGATTCTCACCACATTACCTGAGAACGATTGAGCCATTGATCTTTCCCTTTTGAAGCAGGGGGGCTCAAGCAGAAACTTTTCCGCATTCCGAGAAGGTCTCGAGTCTCCAGACATTTTCAGTTTATTCGCGAAGTAACGAGGGGAGGAAGTGTGCAAGGCTTTGTGGGTGATGCAGGCAGTTTTGTAAATAGATCTTGCCTCACCGGGAAGCCATCGAAGAGAAGACAGGATAGGAGTGATGTGGTCACTTCGTTTGGACCCTGAAATAAAGCAAGCAGCTGAATGGAGGACAGATTTGAGGGGGGAGAGGTGAGATTTGGGTAGGCCAGTCAGAAGAGAATTGCTGTAATCCAGTCTAGAGAGAACCAGCGATTGGACCAAGGTTTTTAGGTCTTTCTCCTGGAAGAACCAACGAATCCCCCACAGAAGGCGCAGCTGGTAACGTGCGTTCTTAGCAATTTAATTTAAATTTAATTTAATTGTGGGTTTATATAGCGCTAGAATCGACTCCCGGAGGAGTATCTCCGCGCTTCGACCACTGGGGAACCCGTCCTGGCTCACCCTGAGAGATGGTCCCTAATGGGTATCTCTAAGGTGCGACCAAGCATCCCCGGCGCTCTGGGGGGGCCGTTGTGAAGATGAGGCAAGCTAATGCCCAGAGTTGCCGAGTGTGGTCCCTGACTGGAGTAGGCACCGAGGCGACAATTATTGAGCCCGTTGACCCTGGTCCACGACCCTGCCGCGTCGGGAATCGAACCCTGGTCCCGGGCCGTCCTCTGCTTACGGGTCTGCCGCCTCTAACCAGTGAGCCACACCTCTCCAAGCAATGGAGTTGATGAGGGAGATTAGGTTGAGTCTTTTGTCAAATATGACACCTAGGGATTCAGCGCTGTCGACAATAATGGGTTTATTGTTGAGTAATTTAGCTGATCCATCCAGGATTGAACAGGAGGAGGGGAGAGAGAGGTAGATAGGAGGAGGAATTCAGTTTTGGAGGGTTTGAGAATGAGTTGGTGAACTAATATCCAGTAGTGAATAGAGATGAGAGTAGAGTTGAGTAGTGAGAGAACGTATGCGGAAGACACCTTGAGGTAGATTTGAGTCTCATCCGCATAGAGACGGTAGTGGATCTCAGATTTAGCTAGGAGGTTCCCTAATGGTTCCAGATAGAGATTAAACAAAGTGGGTGCAAGGATAGAACCTTGGGGGATGCCTTGACCTACCGCCAATGGAGACAAAAGACTGTTCGCTATCTTGATCATTTGGGCTGTGTCCGAGAGGAATGTGGCAAACCATTTAACATATATATATATATATATATATATATATATATATATATATATATATATCAAAAAACCATATATATATATATATATATATATATATATATATATATATATATATATATATATATATATATATATATATATATATATATTACCTACTGGCGGTCGCCAGTAGGTAGTTATAGTTAGGACCACGTTTCCATAGGAAAACCTCAACATTCTATTTTGAATAACTTTGGCGCCGGTCGACGAATCCTCGCGAATTTCTCAAAATAGGTGGGGCGCTACGCTCCGCTCCTACCCTGAAAGTCTCGGGGGGATCCGTCAAGCGGGGGCTGAGATAAAAGGGGGGTCCCAAAACGCGTTTTTCCCATGCATTTTTCCATAGGACCTTTAGAACGAGCTACAGCCCGAACGGCTGAACAGAATTACTCAAAATTTGGCAGAGAGGTAGTCCCTAGGTCAAGGAAGTGCCTTTTGTAGGTTTGGTGTAAATCTGTTCAGTAGATTCTGAGAAAATAGCCTTTAAATCAATATATATATCTGAGCCCGCTTACGGTACGCTTACCGTACGCTTACGGTAAGCGTACGGCGGCGTGCGCGAGCGCGATTCTGATTGGCTCTTAGATCTTAGTAAACATTCGAATCGGTCGAAACCAGGAAGCGGCGGCCGCCATTTTGTGTATTTCACTCTGAAAAAAAAGAGTGAAAACAAGGAAAGGGGGCAATGAGGAGAGTTACAGACCCCCTAACATTTGTAAGGGGGTCAAAGAAGGACAGAAAAGTACAAAAAAAACATTTATTGATTTAAAAAAAAATCACGGGGTACGCGTACGGTAAGCTTACGGTAAGCGTACGGTAAAAAAAAATAAAAATAAATAAATGAAAAGCAGATTTAAGAGTTTAGAAATTAGGGAGCTCTAAAAAGAGCTGTTGTGTTTATGAAGTCATTTTTTTAGTGGTACCTACAAGTAAGTACCGATGCAGAGTCTAAGGTTCAAGAGGAAGACTCTGTTCCCTTCATCATTGAAGTGCACACCATCTCCTCTATAAATGTCTTGCATGTCATAACGCAAGTTGTTGTGGTAAATGGCACCCATACCATAGTCACGGAGGAAAGCAGAAACAGATTTGTTGACGTGCTTTCTTGCTTTGTCAATCTGTGGACAGAAATGATTGGACCAGTTCCATTTTTGCCTTTGGCATATGTTGGAAAACACAAAGGCAGTTTTAGGGAAAAGTGTAAACAGTTGTGCAAAGGTGTCCTTCATAAGCATTTCCAGACCTACCCCAGTCAAAGTGCCTAGGTCATTGCCACCACAGTGCACTATTATGAGGTCAGGGTGTTGGATTTGAATGAAGGATTTCACCAATGGCATCAATTGGTGCCACTTTAACCCTCTATGACCAATCCATTTAATGTCTACATTTGGCAAAGCAAGGTCTCTCACCATATCTGTTTTCTCTGCAAACTTTTCACTCCAGAAGACATAGCTGTGCCCTACAATCCACACTGTGAACATCTTCAAAGGAGAACTGGATGCACTCAGGAGGTGTCTTTCAGTAGAATGGCAATATGAAAAGAAAGACAGTTTGGAAATGGAGGCATACATATTTTTTTTAAAAAAAAAGAACTGATTGGCTGTTTCATACCATTCTAGAATAAAAACTAGGCTGTATGTGAAAATTAATAGAAGCATGTTTTGTATTGGTACAAAAAAATGTGTAACCAAAGAACAGTACTATGGATTTGCTGTAAGGTTTGAAAAGTCAAGCACTCTTGCTCTGTGGAATTGAAACATTGTGTGTCGAACTTCTGACCTAACTGCACACAGCAGTGTTCCATGAGCTGTTGCTATGGTAGCAGGCAGAAGTCAAGTTGGGGGAAGGGTACTAGGCAGAAGTCAAGTTGGGGGCAGGGTACTTTTGGAAAAGGGTTGGTTTTCAACCAATAGAAATGTGTGATTACATTTGAAAAAAAGGGGGAAGCACTGAGATTTGAAACTTACATGTATATGTGTGGAAAAATAGAGGGAAAGTTTGCCATTATCTGGTTCTGCTGAGAGGAGAGAGGTGAACACAACAGAGATCCTGGCTCTGATAATCTGCTGTTTGAGTGTCACATTTCTTTCACAACTAACTAATTTTAAAGGTGAGTTTACATTTTGAGAGGGGATGTATGTGGTAACTTAAGAAATGAATAATAGAAATGGGAATTGTTTTTGTTGTAGTTACACATGGTGGTTTCATAATGTGTCAGTCTGTAAAAGTGATTTTCACTCGGCCCGAAAAAAAAAGAGCAGTAAATGTGCTTTCAAATTGGCAAAGAAATTTCGTTTTGGGACTAATGTGAAAACATGACTCTGTGTGCATAGAAGAATTATAGGCAGAGATTTATTGCGTCTTGCTCTGGTGATTTCACAGTTGCATTAGATGGAAAGGGGGAGCGAATTTTTTGGGGAAGAAGCAGAGGCTTAGCACACACCCATGTGCTTGCCATGTATAGTCATGCACAGTATTTAGAAGCCACTGGGGTTTTCAGGTTTAAGTCTGTAATGCAAATACATTCAGCATCACTAAGGCTGGTTGCCCTTGCTGGAGTGTAGGCAGACACAGAGAATGCACATGGTGTTGGTCTGAAAAAAAAACAGCTTGGACACGTGCAATTAAATAAATCAAAAATAGTGGTTTCATAATGTGTCAGTCTGTAAAAGTGATTTCAAATTGTAAAAAGAGATTTTCACTTGGCCCTAAAAAAAAAGAGCAGTAAGTGTGCTTTCAAATTGGCAAAGAAATTTCGTTTTAGGACTAATGTGAAAACATGACTCTGTGTGCCTAGAGGAATTATAGGCAGAGATTTATTGCGTCTTGCTCTGGTGATTTCACAGTTGCATTAGATGGAAAGGGGGAGCGAATTTTTGGGGGAAGAAGCAGAGGCTGAGCACACACCCATGTGCTTGCCATGTATAGTCATGCACAGTATTTAGAAGCCAGTGGGGTTTTCAGGTTTAAGTCTGTAATGCAAATACATTCAGCATCACTAAGGCTGGTTGCCCTTGGTGGAGTGTAGGCATTCACAGAGAATGCACATGGTGGTGGTCTGAAAAAACAGCTTGGACATGTGCATTTAAATAAAAGAAAAAAAAGTGGTTTCATAATGTGTCAGTCTGTAAAAGTGATTTCAAATTGTAAAAAGAGATTTTCACTTGGCCCGAAAAAAAAAAGAGCAGTAAGTGTGCTTTCAAAATGGCAAAGAAATTTCGTTTTGGGACTAATGTGAAAACATGACTCTGTGTGCATAGAAGATTTATAGGCAGAGATTTATTGCGTCTTGCTCTGGTGATTTCACAGTTGCATTAGATGGAAAGGGGGAGCGAATTTTTGGGGGAAGAAGCAGAGGCTTAGCACACACCCATGTGCTTGCCGTGTATAGTCATGCACAGTATTTAGAAGCCAGTGGGGTTTTCAGGTTTAAGTCTGTAATGCAAATACATTCAGCATCACTAAGGCTGGTTGCCCTTGCTGGAGTGTAGGCAATAATAATAATAATAATTGTAGTCTCTCAAGGACAATGTAATGTGATAAATGATTTTTAGTTTTTTTTAAAAAAAATAAAAAAAAGGTACGCTTACCGTACGCGTACGGTAAAAAAAAATAAAAAAAAGTTTTTAAAAACATGTAAAAAAAAGATGAAAGATAAGGTTGGCTCTTAAAAGAACCGTTGTGTTCATGCAGGGACAGAGGAAAGGAAGCATGGGAAAATCATTCAAAGCTACAAATGTGCTGATCTATTTTGTTGTTCACTAGGGAAACACTGGTCTCCCTATGACAAATTAGACCTTTACAAAATGTGCAATGAATATCAACCTTCCGAAATCGAAGGTTCATTTCCAGAGGGCCAGCAAAAGGAGATTCTCCCCCCACAGATGAAGGGCTCACCTGACCTGCAGAAGAAGGAGTCAGCCCTGCAGATGATGGTCCAGGCTGAGCTGCTGTGGATGTACTGGCTCGTCTTTCTGAAGAGTTACCTCCAAAAAGATGACCATGTGTCCTTCTGTGTACATCCTGGAGGTGTCTCTTCATGGTGTGATTCCCAAAGGAATACTTCCTGTTAGGATTACCTCTAGAAAGTACACGCTTACACAGCTTGCAAGTAACTAAGGGTGCATTCACCTTTTGCTGACCTTCTGGAAAAGTAAAATAATCCCAAACATAAGAAGGCTTTTGTTTCCTCGATCTCTGCCTCAAGACAGTGCTGCTGGTGCTAGCCTCACTCTCAGAAGAGCTCTGCTGTTCTGCCATCGTATCCCAAAGACAAACCAGCTCCTTCTCCCAAGGGATCACAAGCAGAAATGAGGGGAATGGGTGTGGTGTAGGAGAGTTCTAGAACTGAAAGTAGTTTCAACCAATCAAAAGTTGTGTTTCAAGATCACATGACCTACCGTACGCTTACGGTGCGCTTACGGTACGCTTACGGCAAAAAGTACGCGTGCGCGTAAAAAAGACACGCGCTTGCGCGCATGCGCATAACAGTCACTCCCCGGCACTTCCGCGTAACGTGCGCGTGTGGCGTAAGCGTGCACGCGTCCCACGCGCAGTACGCGCGGCTACGCAAAGTGCGTAACTATACGCAAGCAGCGTAGATAGATTACGGACGTTGCGTAAACCGTACGCTTACCGTGAGCTTACGGTACGCGTACTATAAAAAAAAAAAAAAAAAAAAAAAAAAAAAATCTGGTAATAAATTTTACATGTTTATTTTAAAAAATATATTAAAAAAAAATATTTAAGGATTTTAAAAATTTAAGCATAGTCTTTATAAAATGAAAGAAAAATAAATTAAAAATATGTTTGAAAAAAATGAAGAATAAAAAAAAAAATTAGCATTTAAAAAACCTTGCAAATTCACTGAAAAAACCATGGGTTTCACACACGTTATAGTTAGGAATTAGCATTTAAAAAACCTTAGAAATTCACTGAAAAAACCATAGGTTTCACACACGTTATAGTTAGGAATTAGCATTTAAAAAACCTTAGAAATTCAGTGAAAAAACCATAGGTTTCACACATGTTATAGTTAGCTGGACATTTTACTCGTAAAAAACCAATGAAATTGCCCCGTTATAGTTAGTTCAGCTAACTATAACTCACGCGCCCGCAATGCACTGCTGATGACGTCACATATTACATCACTCATGACATGGTCAGTGACATCACTCATGACATCACTGATGACATCTCAAATGACATCACTGATGACATCACTGATGACATCATCCTTGTGATAGAGTGGCAGACCTCCTCTCACCTTAATATAAGCTTTGATACACACATTCAAAAATAGAGACTAAAATTTTCAAAACAATGGACATACCAATACCAGTTACAACAACCTCTTCAGTAATTCTAAGATCCACATACACATCCACTCATCCACCAACAGTCCTATACAGTCACTCATACATGTACTCACTCATCATATGTACTCATACACCTATACATCCTGTTACATAATGCCACTCATCCATAGAGTTACTCACACACATAGTCACTCATGCTAATAAAGAATCAAACATACATTCACCTGCATATACAGTTATACACACACCACCACACTTACTTCTACGGAAACTTACACATACTTAGTCTTTTAAACAATCACTTATAGAAACACATACTTATTCATACAGGAACTCTTTCAATCTCTCCCTCTCACATATACTCACATATATACACCAATAGTCACATATACTAGTTTAAAACATATGTAGTTACTCCTGAAGACACTATTGGGACAGTCATTCACTCACTAACACACCCATACACACACTCATCCACCCATACAGTCCTGCACACATGCTGTCTTCAACACATACAAACAGTGAGTCACTCATTCATGCACCTATGCACTACGTAATACCCCCCACCGAACCATACAGACACTCAGACTGATACTCAAAAAAACAACTACTAACCTATATAGACACCCATGTAGCTACTCACCAACCCATGCAGCCACTTATACACAAAGTGAGAGATACACTTAATCAGTCAGTTACACAATCAATTTTTTAAAAACAAATCATCCATTTAGACACTTATATACCCATTTATTCTTCCATCGACCTTGAGATATATATATATAAAACAAATTTAATTTTCAGAAAAACACACATTCACTGGATGATGTCATCAGTGATGTCATCAGTGATGTCATTTGAGATGTCATCAGTGATGTCATGAGTGATGTCACTGACCATGTCATGAGTGATGTAATATGTGACGTCATCAGCAGTGCATTGCGGGCGCGTGAGTTATAGTTAGCTGAACTAACTATAACGGGGCAATTTCATTGGTTTTTTACGAGTAAAATGTCCAGCTAACTATAACATGTGTGAAACCTATGGTTTTTTCACTGAATATATATATATATATATATCAAAAAACCAGTCCCGATAAAGACGAAGGCTGTCTGCTGGGCGGTCCGTGTGGGGGTAATCGGAAACCCCAATTATGCAACACCATACACTTCTCCTCAAGGAAGTATACACGGACACCAAGGAGATTTGCAGTTTTCAAATTGGTTTAATGGACTGCACAAACAACGCGTTTCAGCTTTCGCCTTGCTCACGTTACAATGACGTTTTTTTGTGTAAAGTTAAATACAGTTCATGAACACAAAATAAACAAAATAAACAACAGACTCTTAGCAACAGAGAATGTGTGGAGTAGTGAATTGGTAAACTTGGCGGCCATCTTAGCCTAGTGCAGAAAATCAATCAAAGGGTATCAGTTACCCAGTAGCATATCAAAAAATACACTACATACATGATGATTAATAACAAAATTGTATCAATTTACAGAATAAACATATCCAATGCAATATTAGATTAGGGTAGCGATTAGAATCGCACTGTCATGTTGTGAATATAACATAAAGAAGTGTATTAAGCCCCAGTGGGCAAACCTCCATAAATGTTTCTGCTGAAATAATAAGCATTCACCCCAATCAAAAATATATAACTTCGTAAAGGATATGCCAACAATCTCGCCCCAGTGGGCATACTGAAAAAATAAATTGATGCTTGAAATATACATCGAAGTTCTGCAGTGCCACCGCATAATTCAATACCATTCTCTGAAAAACGAAATAAAATAAGATTTAGTGTATTACAAAAGAGAACCACAGTAAACACATGATGGCAATTCCATATTCTACTTGTGTAAGTGTACAGAAAGTTCTTCACTTGAATTCAATCCTCTAGGGAACATTGTATCGAAATCTACGATATATCTGGATTCCAATTGTCTCAGATGGAGCAGTCTGTTGCCCCCACGTACAGTGTCAATAACAGCATCAATCACCACCATTTTCAACAATCCTTCATTCTGTGCATGTTGTTCAAAAAAGTGTCGGGCAACAGGATATTGTTTGTTGTTGTGGCGTAAAGCCCTTATGTGTTCTAACACTCTCTTTTTAGCGCGATGAATTGTGCTGCCAATGTATGCCTTATTGCATGTTGGCATATACTTTACGAAGTTATATATTTTTGATTGGGGTGAATGCTTATTATTTCAGCAGAAACATTTATGGAGGTTTGCCCTCTGGGGCTTAATACACTTCTTTATGTTATATTCACAACATGACAGTGCGATTCTAATCACTACCCTAATCTAATATTGCATTGGATATGTTTATTCTGTAAATTGATACAATTTTGTTATTAATCATCATGTATGTAGTGTATTTTTTGATATGCTACTGGGTAACTGATACCCTTTGATTGATTTTCTGCACTAGGCTAAGATGGCCGCCAAGTTTACCAATTCGCTACTCCACACATTCTCTGTTGCTAAGAGTCTGTTGTTTATTTTGTTTATTTTGTGTTCATGAACTGTATTTAACTTTACACAAAAAAACGTCATTGTAACGTGAGCAAGGCGAAAGCTGAAACGTGTTGTTTGTGCAGTCCATTAAACCAATTTGAAAACTGCAAATCTCCTTGGTGTCCGTGTATACTTCCTTGAGGAGAAGTGTATGGTGTTGCATAATTGGGGTTTCCGATTACCCCCACACGGACCGCCCAGCAGACAGCCTTCGTCTTTATCGGGACTGGTTTTTTGATTAATTAAGAAGGAAGGCTGACCTCGTCCATCTCCTTTGCCACTTGTGCTGATCTACGTGGATCTTGCTACCGCAGGAGGACATTGTTTTGGTCTCCGTAACGCCGCGCTTCTGATCCCACGCGCGGTGAGTAAGCACGGCATTGTATACAGCTCTCCTGCTATTCCTGAGAGTTTGAGTGGTCTCATTTCACCCTAGCATTGGATTCTCGGTGCTACTGAGGCGCAGTTCGTTTACGAACAGCTTCGTGGCTGGAGTCTCTGATCCGTCTTGGGTGCTGGGATTACCGCGTTAATTACGCATCGAGGTGTTGACGAGAAGGGAGCTGACCTGACATTGGAACTTACGCGGTTTCATTTTTGGCAGCGGGGGAGATTTGGAGTAAGTGCAAATTGGTGACATGGCGGCTGCTTTAGAAGCTAAACGCAAAGTAACAGCTAACAGACTCTTCTTTGCACAAAGTGATGTTAGTGGTGATACGACCAGCCCAGCCACTGCTATTACGGAAGAAATTAAAGTCCAGCAATTTTATGCTCAACTGGAAAAACTTTACAAAAAGGAACTTTCCAAATGGTGGGAAGCAGAGTCTCTACAGAGATATATTGATGTAGCCCGAGTGCCTCGGGGACTACGAATTTTCACCATTCCTACATATGAGGACCCTGATCCAGAAATGTTGGAGGAATGGTCCAACAACTCTGCTGCCTGCTCTCTAACAATGATGCGTATCCTAGTCAAATTTGCATTAAAAGATCACAGCAAATTATTGGCAGAAATCGAACAGGTGACTGCCCAACTTGAAAAAATGGTGGCGAAAGAAACTTTGGAGACTTTTATTAAATCTCTATTACTACGAATGGATAAACTAGAGGAGGATATCACGGCCAAAAAACAGCGGAAGTTTTTAAGAGACTTCAAGGATTACCAGTCGGGCCGGACTCTGACGTTCCACAAAAAGTATGACCACCTATTTGATACTAATGGAGCAGTATCTATGCCATTGCCGACAACATCTGCAGCGGTGGATATCATTGAGAGTGATGTGTCAGATGGCAGCTTATCGGATATCCCTTTGTCAGTAGCTGCCAGTCTGGCCAGTCAAGATCTTCCAAAAAAATCGAATTTTTTAGCCCAGTTCCAAATGTTAAACCAGGGACGGACAGAGCAATATCAAGACCAAACTGGTCAGAGAGGCAGAGGGCGAGGCGGCAGAGGAAAAATCAGAGGAACAAACAGGCAAAACAGAGGAGGAAGAAAAGATGCAGGAAGCCCGATGGGAATGACGACAAGGGGCAAGAAAGTTCAACAATGACTGTCATCAATCTCTCAAGACGTTCTTTATCTGAAGATGAGAGAGACCTCCTTGGCCTAGGTTTGTCCTTCTGTCCTACTTCTAATTTTAATTATGTTCAAGCACGAATTGATTTGTTTTATTTCTCACGCAAGTTAAAATTGAAGAAATGGTTTGAAACCAAACACAACAAAACTGTCTTAACACCTGTCAGTATGCCCCTGAGTAATCTCAATGTTGATGATATTGAACTTCTATATGCAATATCCAATATGGAAGACTATGTTTCTGACCAGTGTTCCAATCCAGATGAATTTGCAATTGATATGAATGTTAATCCAGGCAGTCATTTCAAACCCAAATCTGTATTTTTGCCTAATATTGAATGTGACGCCATCGAAGTGTTTGAGAGGGGTGTCCTAAATGATCTCAAGAAAATGAGATACGGCAAAATTCCAATCTGTGAGAAAAATCTTAAGGGGCATCAAATTCAAGCATTACAAAATTTAAAGACTGACAATACCATCGTTATCCGTCAATCGGATAAAGGTGGCAATGTTGTGATTTTGGATAAAACAGCCTACTTGCATGAGGGTATGAGACAATTGAGTGACCAGACATGTTATGCAGTGTCAGACAGAAAGACGATAGCAGCCTCTAATGTGAAATACGGGGAACTTTTAGTAGAATGGAGAGAGAAGGGGTTGCTAGAGTGGGAGGAATATAACTACCTCAGATGCCCTCACCCTCGGATACCTGTGCTATACTTACTTCCCAAATTGCACAAGGACCCAGTTAACCCCCCTGGTAGGCCTATAGTGTCTTCAATTGGGTCTTTCTTGGAAAACACCTCCCGTTACATCGATCACTACCTACGTCCCTATGTTGTTGCTTTACCAGCTTATCTTCGCAACACTACCCACTTTTTAACGATCATTGATGGGATACACTGGGAACCTGATTACACCTTGGTTACCCTGGATGTTGGCAGCCTGTACACTAGCATACAACATCAGTTAGGTTTGCAGGCTGTACAACATTTTCTAAAGACCCGCTTTATTTCTTACCTGCGTCACTCAGAAATGATCATGGCCATGATCGAATATTGTCTGACTAACAATTTTTTTCTGTTTGATGATGTCGTGTATCGGCAGTCGCAGGGCACAGCGATGGGCACCTGCTTCGCCCCCAGCTATGCTAATCTTGTCATGGGCTGGTGGGAGGAGCAGGTGGCCACACAGTTGGATGATTTCTCCAGCTGGGTCCTGTGGCTCCGGTATATTGACGACATCTTTTTAATTTGGAATGGTGATTTAAACTCTGCTACAGCATTCGTGAACACATTGAATGACAATCCATATAACTTGGTGTTCACCGAACACGTCAGCAGAACTTCTGTTGAATTTCTCGACGTCACTGTGGAGATCAAAGACCAATCTATGCACACACAGCTGTACCGTAAAAAGACCGCTGGTAATAGCGTTTTAAGTGCTTCCAGCTCACACCCCCGCAAGCTAGTACACAGTATTCCATATGGGGAATTACTGCGTGCTAAGCACAACTGTAGTACTGACAGTGGTTATGAAAGTGAAAAAAACATGATGATACAACGCTTCAAAGATAGGGGTTACAATTCAAATACTATCAAAGAAGTGTGTACTAAAGTAGATAGAGTTGCACGTAATGACTTACTGCATCCTGGGCCACGAACATCAGAAACAGAGAGTCTACGTTTCATAACCACATACTCAGGACGAGCGCATGATGTGCGCCGTGTTCTAGACAAACACTGGCATGTCCTATTAACAGACAACAATCTCAAAAAACATCTGACCAGCCATCCACAAATTACATTCAAGAGAAGCAATTCTCTGAGAGATGAGCTAAGTCCCAATGTAATATCGAGCCTAACACCTTTAAAGATTGTTGGTAGACCAGGATTCCGTTGTTGCAAAAACTGCAAGGCTTGTAGAAACAGCGTGGATTGTACGGAGGTACAATTTTCCAGCATGAATAGCAAGTTCATTATCAAAAAAGCTTTAACCTGTAATACAATGTACTGTGTTTACGCGTTAACTTGTCCATGCAATAAGGCATACATTGGCATCACAATTCACCACACCCATTCCCCTCATTACTGCTTGTGATTCCTTAGGAGAAGGAGCTGAATTGTCTTTGGGATACAATGGCAGAGCAGCAGTCCTCTTCTGAGAGTGAGCAGGGCAGCAGCATCATTAGACAGAGAAGGAGGAAACAGAAGAATTATTTTGTTTGGGAGTATTTCACATTTCCTGAGGGGCAGAAAAAGGTAAATGCTCCATTAGTCACCTGCTCACTTTGTGAGCGTGTCTTATCTAGAGGTAATCCAAGGAAGAAGTATTCCTTTGGTAATTACACTATGTTTAGACACATTAGGGATGTACATCCCAGGACTTTTGCTCGACATACTGAAGCAAACCCTTGAGTAAGTCACCCGAGCACATCCGCAGAAGCTCAGCCGAGTACATCTTCGGCAGCTCAGCCGAGCACTTCCTCTGCGGTGGGAGCATCACCCTCTTCTGCTCCTCTGGACATCTACCCTCGGTTTCAGAGGGTACAAATAAGGTGCACCACTTGTTACTCTCTTATTGCTATGGGTGACCCCTGTGCCCAACACAGACGGTCGCTCACCTCTCACTGCTGCTGCCTGTCGCCTGCTGCTGCCTGTCGCCTGCTGCTGCCTGTTGCCTGTCGCCTACCTGCTGGTACCGACCCCGCTCACGCCGCTCCCTCCTCACCTGCGCTGACCTCCGCTTCACGCCGCTCTCCTCCTGCTGCTGCTGGCCACTCTCCTCGCCTCCTCGCCGCCGCCGCTGCCCCGGTCACTCGCCTTCCTGGTTTCCCGCCGCTGAGCCCGCAGTCCCGCCTCTCCTCCCTGCCCATTGGCCACCCAGCCTCCCGCCTCCCAGCGGACCCTCCCTCCCGGCTCCTTACTTAAGGTGACCGCGGCGGGCTGGTCAGTGTGACCCCTGTGCCCCACACAGACGGTCGCTCACCTCTCACTGCTGCTGCCTGTCGCCTGCTGCTGCCTGTCGCCTGCTGCTGCCTGTTGCCTGTCGCCTACCTGCTGGTACCGACCCCGCTCACGCCGCTCCCTCCTCACCTGCGCTGACCTCCGCTTCACGCCGCTCTCCTCCTGCTGCTGCTGGCCACTCTCCTCGCCTCCTCGCCGCCGCCGCTGCCCCGGTCACTCGCCTTCCTGGTTTCCCGCCGCTGAGCCCGCAGTCCCGCCTCTCCTCCCTGCCCATTGGCCACCCAGCCTCCCGCCTCCCAGCGGACCCTCCCTCCCGGCTCCTTACTTAAGGTGACCGCGGCGGGCTGGTCAGTGTGACCCCTGTGCCCCACACAGACGGTCGCTCACCTCTCACTGCTGCTGCCTGTCGCCTGCTGCTGCCTGTCGCCTGCTGCTGCCTGTTGCCTGTCGCCTACCTGCTGGTACCGACCCCGCTCACGCCGCTCCCTCCTCACCTGCGCTGACCTCCGCTTCACGCCGCTCTCCTCCTGCTGCTGCTGGCCACTCTCCTCGCCTCCTCGCCGCCGCCGCTGCCCCGGTCACTCGCCTTCCTGGTTCCCGCCGCTGAGCCCGCAGTCCCGCCTCTCCTCCCTGCCCATTGGCCACCCAGCCTCCCGCCTCCCAGCGGACCCTCCCTCCCGGCTCCTTACTCATGACGCCCCCCCAGCGACCGCGCAGCGGACGCGTGCAGCGGGAGTGCCGACTGAGCGCCGAAGGTGCGCCAAAGGTAAGCCCGTCTGCGCCCGTCCGCGCCTGGACCGCGCCCAGCGCCAGACCCCCTGGCCCCCGCGCCCGCCAGCCCCCCCGCAGGGCCTACAAACTTCGCTACGCTCATCGCACTCAAACCCGCCCGAGCCCCCGGATGCCACCGAGCGTCCCCGCGACGCACCCATGGACCCTTCGACTGCCGATCCTGCAACTTCTCCTGCCTCCGAACAAGCACCACGCCCACCAAGACGGACAACAGCAACCACCTCAAGTGCATCCTGATCAACACCCGCTCCATCCACAGACACGCCGTGGAACTCTGGAACCTCCTCGACACCGCATCTCCAGACGTCGCCTTCCTCACGGAAACCTGGATGAACGACTCCTCAGCCCCCGACATCGCCATAGCCATCCCGGACGGCTACAAGATCATCAGGAGGGATCGCAACAACCAGACCGGAGGGGGCATCGCCATCGTTCACAAAAGCACCATTCGCATCTCGACTGACTCCACCGACGCATTCAACACCGCCGAATACCTGCACTTCCAGATCCACACCGACCCCAAGACTACCCTCAGAGGCACCCTCATCTACAGACCCCCGGGACCACGCGCACAGTTCTGCGAAGACATCACGGACTTCATCAGCCCTCACGCCCTCCCCTCCACCGACTACATCCTCCTCGGAGACCTCAACTTCCACCTGGAGAACAACAACGACCGCAACACGACCACCCTGCTGGACAACCTCGCCAACCTCGGACTCCAGCAACTGGTCAACACCCCCACCCACTACGCCGGCCACACGCTCGACCCCCTCTTCTCATCCAGCAAGCACATCACCTTCAGCCACTGCACCGGACTCCACTGGACTGACCACAGCTGCGTCCACTTCAGCTTCAAGAAGAACACGGTCCACCACCACCCGAAGCAGGTTCCCCACAGAAACTGGAGCAAGATCACCGTCGACCAGCTCACCACCTCCCTCAGCCAGAACCCACCGGTCCGGACAACGGACCCCAACACAGCAGCCCTCGACCTCACGCAATGGCTGACCTCCTGTGCCAACGACCTCGCCCCACTGAAGAACCCACTCACCAGGCCCAGAAGCAAGAAGGCCCCCTGGTTCACCGACGAACTCAAGGACTCCAAGAAGGCCTGCCGCACCCTCGAGAAGGCCTGGCTCCTCGACAAGACCACCGACAACATGACCGCCCTCAAACTCGCCACCCGCAGACATCACCAGCTCATCCGCACCACCAAGAAGAAATCTTTGAAGGAACGACTGGACAAGAACGCCCATGACAGCAAGGAGCTCTTCAACATCGTCAAGGAGTTCTCCAACCCCAGCACCAGCAACAACGACATCACTCCCTCGCAGGACCTCTGCGACTCCCTCGCCTCGTACTTCCACCGCAAGATCGCAGACATCCACAACAGTTTTGGCGCTCCACCCCCGCACCCATCGACCGAACCTACGCACCCCGCCGCTATCCTCCAGACATGGACCAAAGTGACCCTCGAAGACACGACACGCATGATGAACACCATCCACTCCGGATCTCCGACCGACCCATGCCCCACCATGTCTTCAACAAGGCCGCCTCTACCATCGCACCCCACCTCCGAGACATCATCAACGCCTCCTTCGACACAGCCACCTTCCCAGAGAGCTGGAAGCACGCCGAGCTCAGCGCACTACTGAAGAAACCAACTGCGGACCCGACCGACCTCAAGAACTTCCGCCCTATCTCGCTCCTTCCTTTCCCTGCCAAAGTCATCGAGAAGGTCGTCAACAAGCAGCTGGCCGCCTTCCTCGAGACGAACGGATCCCTCGACCCATCGCAATCCGGATTCAGAGCCAACCACAGCACAGAGACCGCCCTCATCGCAGCCACCGACGACATCCGAGCCCTGCTCGACAAAGGTCAAACAGCGGCACTCATCCTCCTTGACCTCTCCGCAGCATTTGACACTGTCTGCCACCGCACCCTAGTCCAACGCCTCAACGACACCGGCATCCAGGGGATTGCTCTGGAATGGATCATCTCATACCTCTCTGGCAGAACACAGAGAGTACGCCTCCCTCCGTTCCGCTCTGAGGCCACCGAAGTCATCTGCGGCGTCCCGCAAGGATCATCGCTCAGCCCCACTCTCTTCAACATCTACATGAAACCCCTCGCTGCCATCGCACGCCAACACAACCTCAACATCATCTCCTACGCCGATGACACCCAGCTGATTCTCTCCCTGACCAGAGACCCCGACACCGCCAAAGCCGACCTACACGAAGGGATGAAAGATGTCGCCGAATGGATGAACATCAGCCGCCTGAAGTTGAACACGGACAAGACAGAAGTCCTCATCCTGGGACCATCGCCCTCTGCATGGGACGACTCCTGGTGGCCCCCGGCCCTGGGCACCGCACCCAAGCCAACGGACCACGCACGCAACTTGGGCGTCATCCTGGACTCCTCCCTATCGATGACCAGACAAGTCAACGCCGTCTCCTCATCTTGCTTCCACAACCTCCGCATGCTCCGCAAGATCTTCAGATGGATCCCGACTGAGACCAGGAAGACTGTCACCCAGGCCCTCGTCACCAGCAGACTAGACTACGGAAACACCCTCTACGCCGGTACAACAGCCAAGCTTCAGAAAAGACTTCAGCGTATCCAGAACGCCTCCGCCCGTCTCATCCTGGACGCCCCCCGACGCAGCCACATCTCAAACCACCTAAGAGACCTGCACTGGCTCCCTGTCAACAAGAGGATCACGTTCAGACTCCTCACCCACGCACACAAATCCCTCCACGACCTGGGCCCAAGGTACCTCAACGACCGCCTGACCTTCTACACGCCCACCCGACAGCTACGATCCGCGTACCTCGCCCTCGCCGTCGTCCCTCGCATCCAGAGAGCCACCGCCGGAGGAAGATCCTTCTCCTACCTGGCGGCTAAGACATGGAACTCCCTGCCCGTCCACCTGCGGCTGACCCAGGACCACCTCGCCTTCAGGAAACAGCTCAAGACCTGGCTGTTCGAGCAGTAGCAGACCCCCTCCCCCAAGCGCCTTGAGACCCTTCCGGGTGAGTAGTGCGCGATATAAATTCCTTGATTGATTGATTGATTGATTGATTGATTGATGGGGGAATCTAGTATTCCTCTAATAGATAATAAGATTGAGCAGCATAAGTCGGGTCCCTTCTAATATTCCCATTCTTTCTTTCCTCTGTCCCTGTATTAACACAAGGGCTCTTTTAAGAGCCACCCTACCTCACAATTTTTTTTAAAATTTATTTTATCAGTTTTTATAACAACATTTTTTTACCGTGTGCGCACCTTTTTTTTTATTTTTTTTTTTAAATAAAATATTTATTACACCCTTCAATGTACTTGAGGGACCACAAGGGAAATGACAAAAGCAGAGTGAGGAGAACTGAAAACAAGGGACTACAAAAGTAAATGTGTGATAAATACAGCTATTTCAAACTTACCTGAGCAACTTAATTTTCATTAAATGTTTTTTTTAACTTGCTAGAAAAAAGGATTAATTTTCCTAAAATTTCTTTCTCAATCTGTAACAAAAGAAAAAAGTATTAATATTTAACAATACATTTTACAATACAGTACACATATTTTCATATTTAACAAAGACATGTTTTGCCCTTTTTTTTGCTGTTTTCAGAATATATTGAATTTCACTGCAAATTGTGAAACCAATTGCATTCATCACTTAACAGCGGGCAAAAAAATTAACAATCTGAAAGATTGTTTAAAAAAAGCCCTGAATCTCTTCTCAGTAAAACATACCTTGATAGAAATATAATATATATAATAAAAATATCATCTAGCAACAATAACTATTTGTAATAAATAACGTCTGTAAATCTTGTTGCTTAAGCTCATACACCCAAATAATATCTGTCAAAGAAGTCCACAAGAGAAATTTTTACCTTTCCATGAGGCCAAATGGTAATTTTTAAATTCTTTTTTGAAGAAATATCCAATGGCAATCCAATAAAATCGCAAAAAATGATTTGTTCAGATGTTGCAATTTGTATCTAAAATTTTGGTTTTAGAAAAAATAAATAGGAATTTGGTAATTCTGCAGGCAAACGTTGCTTGAAAATCAATTGAGAATCATTACACAGTGTCCAGCCTTTTTCACATTTAAGATAAACTGTGTAATGACCAGAAGTTATCGAAGGTCCATCATGGAAAATTATTGCAACTGCAACAAAAGTTTTTCCTGATAATGATAATTGTTTTCCTACAAACTTCTTTATAGAAGTGTCCAATTTTGTTCCATCAGCTCTACAACGTTGCATCATTAAAATTACATACTGTCCATATTTCTTTAAAAATAACGTTGAAAACATGTTTGATTTACATTTAGAACATTCCATGCTGTGATTGGCATCTTTAACTAAATTACTAAAAGTGACTGATTGACTCTCTGGTAATGTTAAATATATGAACCTTTCAGAATCAACATTAGAGCTGCATGTGTTGAAACAGTTTTCACAACTATGTTCCCATTTATAAGAGAGACCAAACATATTTTCAATTTCTACCCCTTCTTCTTCCAGTACCATAAGAATATACATCAAGAATTCCTGTGCATCTTGCTGGACATTTTGAGTAAACTGTGTACTTCCTGAACATACATCTAAAAGTTTTCTAAAATCAAAAGCACTTTCTATTTTAGTTTTATCATTACTCAGCTTCTCAAAAAGAAAACTCAGCAGAGAACAGAATCTTTTTTCATGATTTAGTATTATCTGCTCTTGCAAACTTTCAAGATAAAATACAACATTCAGCACTACATTAGCATAGCAGTTGACACCAGAGCTAATTTCAAAATGACAACCAACAACCTCTTCAGCACTGTCCTTTTTCTTTTTGTTTGCAATAACATCACTCTCCTTTTGTTTTCTCTTCTGTACATCCTCATTACAGATATTCTCAATTCTCCTTTTCCGACAAACAACACGTTTTTCAAACACAGGATACTGACCTAAATGAGGAGCATAGCTTCTTCTTAATCTATTATATTCCTTTACACAGTTTGCATCAGCACTAACTTTTGAGTCATCAAAGTCTATCATGAATAGACCAGATAATGTTTTCACTCGTGACAAAGCAACATATGCCATACCTCAATTGAATACAGTTGAACCAATGTTTACAAAAGCACTATCTACAGTTAATTCTTGAGATTTGTGAATAGTTACAGCATATGCTAGAGAAAACGGAAACTGCTTCCTACGTACATATAAGTCTTTCACAAGCAAGAAACTAACTGAACAACGACAAATGTCTTTAACCTCTTCAATCTGATCAAATTTTATTTTTAAAAATTCAATTCCATCTTTTTTCTGGTATTTCAAAAAACCCACAACTTTACCCATAGCTCCATTCACTAAACCTTTTTCTACATCCAAATTTCTTCTTAAAAATACTCGACAGTTCATACAAACATAAAGATTTTTTTTTAATCCAGCTGTTTTCGAAATATTCTTCTCTAGAGAATCCAATTTATTTTTCAGTTTGCCTGTTAATGTAATAGTAATTCCTTCATGCTGAATTTTGTCCACTGCTTCCATTTTCTTAATCTCTTCCTTTTCCAATTTCAAAAGTTCCTCATTGAATATCAAGCATTCACGTAGTGTTGGCATTAAGCAGATTACAGTATTTTTTTCAGCAATGTTCTGGTATATTTTCTCTGCAACTATTTCTTCATTTGGAAATAAATTATGTAGCAACCGACTCTGTAATGCTTCTCTGCCAACTTCTGTGAGTAGTCCAATTCTGATATCTTTCAGAATACTTGCATAATCTTCATCGTGTGCTTGCCTCATATTGGTAGTGAGTTCTTTGTACTCAACGAATGACCAAATATTCGCATTACCAATACTTCCTAATGACTTCTTTGTGTCTTCATGTGTCACAGTATTAAACACTGGTTGTCCTTTAACTGGAGTGAGCTGCAGAAGATCCCCAAAAACTATAACATGTTTTCCTCCAAATAACACGTCATAGTCTCTCTTTAGAATTTGCTGCATTCTTAAATGCACAAAGGCAAGCATTAAGTTTGATACCATGCTTACCTCATCAATAATGAGAACTTGCATCTTCTTCAACACTCTTGAAACTTCGAAGCATGCTTCTCCTGTTAACTTGTGATATTCTATTTTGTTCAAATGCTCCACTGGTAACATTAGCAAGCGATGTAAGGTAATTCCTTTTATGTTATATGCAGCTAACCCAGTTGGAGCAGTAACAACACAAGACAAAGTTGAATCTGTTTTTTGCTGTAGGTAGCTTCGGATGACTTTAATTAAGAAACTTTTTCCAGTTCCAGCTTGTCCACTCACAGACATCCTGATTGGTTCAAATGATGCACATGAGCACTCTTTCTTTTCATGTAGTAATCCATGATCAATTTTTTTTGTGACTTCTTCATAAATTTGTTTTTGTTCTTCATTCAGTTGCTGTTCCAAATATGTTAAGTCTACTAAATCTTCCTGAGCTTGATTCATAGCTGTTTCCACTTCAGTCATTGCTATTGCAGCTTCATTTTCGACGATTGGTTGTCCTAGGGGATCTTGACTGAGTGTTCCAGAACTTTGGCTGTCTTGAGAACTGTCTCTAGCTACTTCAGCTGCAATTGTAGCTTCCTGTTCAATTTCTTCATTTAACATTTGCACATAATTTGTGAAAGTACTGCATTCAATCGTATCTTTACATGCATTAAAGGAATCTTCATAGCTGTGAAAATCTCCAAGTAATTCATCCTCTGAACGCCATGGTTTAAACAGCTGTAAAAGTGCTAAGTAGTAAAATTCCTTTTTGTCAGGAGTGTCGCAACTCAGCTTCCTGTGATTAATCAAGCTTCCTTTTGTTTGCTTCACCAAACATCCTTCCTCACCAATGACTTTATATTTTCCATTGTTGATGTCTTCTGTGGCTTTCCGTGTAAAAATGTAGTTCTGCAGCACTTCATAGAGACACATGTTCTCAAGATGACGACTTCTTTTTGGGTAATATTTGTCCAACATGTTTGATTTCAAAATATCTGTACTTTCCGGGTCATTCTCTGCCAAATATTCAATTTCTCCAACAGATTTCAGTACCCGATTTCGCATTCCTGCAAGGCCTAAACTTACCCAAATTATTCTTCTGGATTTGGAGTACAGACTTGCAGATGATAACCTATCTGAGCATTCGTAGGATCCAATTTCTCGATGCGATAACATCTTTAAACTGAAACTGTATAGCTTTTTACTGACAGTCTTCTCGTGAGAAATCTCTTCCCACATTTCCTTCAATTCCGTTTTCTCAGATTTAGTGATGTAAGATGTGACATACCGAGCAACAGCAATAGAATTGTCAGCTACATACTGAATATCCATGTTAGCATTCCACATGGATAAAATGACTGGGTTGTAGTCTTTTTTATATTTTGACTCTTCTTTTCTTCTTAGGTTGTAGGTATTTTTCGGAGATTTTCTTGTAATGGTATGTCGCACAGCTGACATAAAACTGTTTACTCTTCCTTTTGAAAGAACAGGTCGTGGAAATCTAAATCGACATTTTGTGTAGAATTTTTCTTTACTCTTGTACTTTTGTCGACAGTATTTTCCACACCGATGACTTTGGAAACGTAAAACTTGCTCTTTTAAGTGTTTCTCTTCTGTGCTTTTAGGTATAGCACATGTTGCATATCCTTCGACGAAACTTAAAACTGCATCATCAGAATCTGTTCCAAATTTTGGGGCATCCTTGATCCACAACAGCATATGAATATGAGGAGCACCTCTTGCTTGGTAGTCTTTTCTCCAAAAGAAATCCACAACTTCTCCAAGAGGTGGATTTTTTTTATTGCAGATGAAGGACATCATAGCCTCAAATCTATGATTAAAATATCTGCAAACATTAACCGGATCCAATGAGCACAATTCTCCTGCTGTCTTGTATTGGATGTTTTCAATATTTGAATTTGCCTCTCGAAGAAAATCCAGACGATCATCCCAAGCGTACTCAGCACAGCTTAGGGTGAGAAACCATGTAGGAGTTCCTAAATTCCGTAACATTCACTTCAATTCTCCATGGCGTCGGTACCAATATTCATTTGTCCCACGCTGACAAGCCATTAGATTAATCAATTGAGATTCCAAATGATCATCTCGCTGTTGCACTTTGTTCATAAAATCCTTTGCAGACACATTACGTAGATGTACTCCAGTTTTCAAAATGTGATTTACTGTATAAGATGGTGCTGACAAGTCACTTTAAAATAAAAGATGGAACAAATAAGGAATACTTCGATGAAATCTGGGATCTTCTGCATATAATCTTGTAGTCCGATACTCAGAAGCAGGAATCTGTACTGGACGTTCATCATATCGTCCACCTTTTCCTGTAGGAAACAGCTGGGGAAAACAACGAGCTTCCAAGCTCTCCTCCCATACACTCACTGGTGTTCCTTGTGCTTTCTTCATCTGAAACAGATCAATAGTGTTTGCCATAACTTATTTTGAATGAAGAGGATGTATGCTGAAATGCTCAATTTCTTCTTCTTTTGACTTATCCACTTTTTCAATTTGCCCAGCTGGTTTTCCTGAGTCTGGTAGTAAAACATCTTCATCTTCATCCATATAGATTGTTTCATACCATTTATTATTTCTTTTCAAATATAAATTTGCTCTTTGTACTTTTCGTAGATCTACCAGCTCCTACCAAATGTTCTTGTTCTTTGTTGGCACTCCATTAACCAAAATAACTAATGGTTCAGTTTCCAATGTATCTGCATCAATAGTTTCCATATTTTTTTTCAAATCCAATGGCAAATAGACAACTCTTCCTTTTAAACCTCTTTGTAAATCCGAAGGAGGTCATTTGCCTGTTTTGGGCTCCATACGAACTATAGTCTGGAACGGATGGACACATTGAATGAGTATAGACTCATACGTATTTAAATCACTAATTTCTGCAGGAATTTCAACCAATTCTAAATTATTATGTACAGCTCTTGCTGCCATTTTATTTTCTTCTAACTTGTTATAACAGTATTTACAAATACAATGATATTCACCCAAATCAAAACAATTTTCCAGAAATAAATATGTAGCAAAATCCAACCACTTAGTATTATTTTCTTTTTCACTTTTTTTATAGAGATCAACATACCTTGTTTGTTTTTTATAATGGCTTCTCCGGCAACAAATACAAGTAATATTTGGTCTTTCATTAGAGATGATAGTAAATTTTGTCATTTGATCTTCAAAATTTTTACTAATAGTAGGTTCTACATTGTCTTCCACATTTTCTTCAATAACTGTGTCATTATCTGCACTTTCTTGTTCCGGACCAAAGTAACAAAACTGAATTTCATCAGTAACCTTCTCTACATCTGATACAGATCCACGGAACAGAGCCCTATTGAACTCATTCAACTTTAATGCTGGACTTTTAGCAAAATACAATCTTCTCACAAACTTTCTCATTTCAGTATGATGAACCGCCAGCATCCTAAAATGGTGAAAAACACTTTGGCAAACTTTCCTAGAAAGACAAGCCAGAGAATGTCCTTGCAAACCAGTATTCTCTCTCACTCTACATGGATCTAGTCTTTGAAGCACCTTAATCTTCTGTTTAACACTTTTTTAACTATATTCTCTTAGAAATTCACGTAATTTATCAATAGATTCCTGTCGTGCAGTACAAATACTACTACAATTCCAAGTGTACACTGGGGCTTTAGGACGTCTCCCCATAACCTCATCAGCTAACACTTCTTCCTCATTTCTTGGAACCATTTTCTCCTTTTCCATTATACAACCATCTTTAACTTCATAAGCTCAGCCACTGGTGTCAACTGCATGCAGCAAACTAATACTTTGAAGATAACTCTCTTCATTAAAAAATGGTTCAGTACTTGAACTATGCATCCATTCTCCTAAAAACACTTTACAAAAGTTATTTCTTTTCACTACTCTTTTCGTTTTGCTTTGTGACTTCATTACATTGACCATTTTATCCAATGTACGGATCCTGTTCAAAATTAAAATGAATAGTTTTCTTTTTAAATCTAAAGCCTTAGCTACAATTGATTCAATATCTTTTTTTCGCTTATAAAATTTCGCTTTCTTCTTATATTGTTTCACATCCTTTAGCAAATTGGACATCACTCTTCTCTGAAACATTTTTCTACGAATGTCTTTAAATGCTGATTTTCTTTTTAAGTCAATCTTTATTGCTTCTAATTGTACATTAGCATTTTCTAATTTCTCACTTCTGTCCTGTTCTTTTCTACTTGAAACTCTATTTGCAGTGGGGACATTTTTCAAATTTGTTCTTTTTTTGAAGATATTTTTTTTAAAAAATCCTTGGTTTGCTTACCAGAAGACTTTTTCTTTTTTCCAACATGAGGATGTTCAACTAATTTGGGTCCTCCAGTTGTCTTCAAATATAAATGTTTTTTCTGTTCTTTTCTCTTCCTTGATTTTATAGTCATCTTTAACTTATTTCACTGTTGTTCAGCAATACCTGAAAGAAACAAAAAAAAAATACCTTTATGTAATTTAAGTTTATTACTATATTTTGTTGTGCTTTTCAAATCTTATAATACTATCTACCCCTTTCCTACAAGTGAAAAACACAATAAAACCAACACAAATTAAAGCTTCCCCTTTTCCTACGAATGTAATCCTAAAAGAACCAGAGTACCACAAATTTAATCTCTGACAACAATTCCTGTGTGCACACAGACTCATGGTGTGATTCTAGGCAGAAAACAAAATTTGATTTGCAATTTGAAAGCACACTTACTACTGTGGTAGAGCAAGTGATAATTACTCTAACAGTCTGACACATTTTCATTATTTTTTTTCAGAAACAGAAAAGAGCACATGCCCAAACTGCTTTTTGAGACCATGAACATGTGCAACCTGAATAACGTACTACACTCTAGCAAAGGAAATGAGCCTTGGTGATGTTCAATGTATTAGCGTTACTCACTGCTATCTGAAACACCACACAGCACTGAATAGTAAGCTTGACTGTACATGAGAAACAGCTTCCTCTCTGCTAAGAGTGTGCTTCTGGAGACTGTCTACTATCAAGTGCAAAAGAGATCTGCATTGATCCTTGCGCAACTTCATAAACATTGGAGACATGTGTGTAACACTACATGTGTGGTAAGTGTTAATTTGACTTCTGAACATGTACAAACTACATGACTCATTGCAGGAGTGTAAGGAAAATCTACCATGTTGATGTCAAATGTGTTTGCATTGCCCTCTCATTTGTGACATATTAATTTGGGCTCAATTCTAGCCATCACAATTCAATAAAACAAGCTGCCCCTTTCCCACGAATGCAATTCTGAAAGAACCAGAGTAACACAAATTGAATCTCTGACAACAATTCTTGTGTGCGCACAGACTCATGGTGTGATTCTAGGCAGAAAACGAAATTTGATTTGCAATTTGAAAGCACACTTACGACTGTGGTAGAGCAAGTGATAATTACTATAACAGTCTGACACATTTTCATTATATTTTTCAGAAACAGAAAAAAGCACATGCCCAAACTGCTTTTTGAGACCATGAACATATGCAACCTCAATGACATACTACACTCTAGCAAAGGAAATGAGCCTTGGTGAGGTTCAATGTATTAGCGTTACTCACTGCTATCTGAAACACCACACAGCACTGAATAGTAAGCTTGACTGTACATGAGAAACAGCTTCCTCTCTGCTAAGAGTCTGCTTCTGGAGACTGTCTACTGTCAAGTGCAAAAGAGATCTGCATTGATCCTTGCGCAACTGCATAAACATTGGAGACATGTATGTAACACTACATGTGTGGTAAGGGTTAATTTGACTTCTGAACATGTACAAACTACATGACCCATTGCAGGAGTGTAAGGAAAATCTACCATGTTGATGTCAAATGTGTTTGCATTGCCCTCTCATTTGTGACATATTAATTTGGGCTTAATGCTAGCCATCACAGTTCAATAAAACAAGCTGCCCCTTTCCTACAAATTCAATTCTGAAAGAACCAGAGTAACACGAATTGAATCTCTGAGAACAATTCCTGTGTGCGAACAGACTCATGGTATGATTCTAGGCAGAAAACGAAATTTGATTTGCAATTTGAAAGCACACTTACTACTGTGGTAGAGCAAGTGATAATTACTATAACAGTCTGACACATTTTCATTATATTTTTCAGAAACAGAAAATAACACATGCCCAAACTGCTTTTTGAGACCATGAACATGTGCAACCTCAATGACATACTACACTCTAGCAAAGGAAATGAGCCTTGGTGAGGTTCAATGTATTAGCGTTACTCACTGCTATCTGAAACACCACACAGCACTGAATAGTAAGCTTGACTGTACATGAGAAACAGCTTCCTCTCTGCTAAGAGTCTGCTTCTGGAGACTGTCTACTGTCAAGTGCAAAAGAGATCTGCATTGATCCTTGCGCAACTGCATAAACATTGGAGACATGTATGTAACACTACATGTGTGGTAAGGGTTAATTTGACTTCTGAACATGTACAAACTACATGACCCATTGCAGGAGTGTAAGGAAAATCTACCATGTTGATGTCAAATGTGTTTGCATTGCCCTCTCATTTGTGACATATTAATTTGGGCTTAATGCTAGCCATCACAGTTCAATAAAACAAGCTACCCCTTTCCTACAAATTCAATTCTGAAAGAACCAGAGTAACACGAATTGAATCTCTGAGAACAATTCCTGTGTGCGAACAGACTCATGGTATGATTCTAGGCAGAAAACGAAATTTGATTTGCAATTTGAAAGCACACTTACTACTGTGGTAGAGCAAGTGATAATTACTATAACAGTCTGACACATTTTCATTATATTTTTCAGAAACAGAAAATAACACATGCCCAAACTGCTTTTTGAGACCATGAACATGTGCAACCTCAATGACATACTACACTCTAGCAAAGGAAATGAGCCTTGGTGAGGTTCAATGTATTAGCGTTACTCACTGCTATCTGAAACACCACACAGCACTGAATAGTAAGCTTGACTGTACATGAGAAACAGCTTCCTCTCTGCTAAGAGTGTGCTTCTGGAGACTGTCTACTGTCAAGTGCAAAAGAGATCTGCATTGATCCTTGCGCAACTGCATAAACATTGGAGAAATGTATGTAACACTACATGTGTGGTAAGGGTTAATTTGACTTCTGAACATGTACAAACTACATGACCCATTGCAGGAGTGTAAGGAAAATCTACCATGTTGATGTCAAATGTGTTTGCATTGCCCTCTCATTTGTGACATATTAATTTGGGCTCAATGCTAGCCATCACAGTTCAATAAAACAAGCTGCCCCTTTCCTACAAATGCAATTCTGAAAGAACCAGAGTAACACGAATTGAATCTCTGAGAACAATTCCTGTGTGCGCACAGACTCATGGTATGATTCTAGGCAGAAAACGAAATTTGATTTGCAATTTGAAAGCACACTTACTACTGTGGTAGAGCAAGTGATAATTACTGTAACAGTCTGACACATTTTCATTATATTTTTCAGAAACAGAAAATAGCACTTGCCCAAACAGCTTTTTTATGCTGAATACAAACCATCACAGTTCCAAAAACACAAGCTGCCCCTTTCCTGCGAGTGCAAGGCTAACAGAGCAAGAGCAACACGAATTAAATCTCTGATAACAATTCCTGTGTGCACACTGTCTCATGGTGTGATTCTAGGCAGAAAACAGTATTACTGGGTGATACCAGTACACCTTAACTTATGGTGAAGACATACTCCATAATATCTAACATGTTCAAGGCACTTAAATATCTTCCTTAACATAAAATGTAAAACACAACTTTTAAAGTGGTAGGAAAATGTACCATGCTATTTTCAAATGTGTTTGCACTTGCCTCTCATTTGTGAGAAAGTGATTTCTGCTGAATGCTAACCATCACACTTTAAGAAAACAAACTGCCCCTTTCCTGCGAGTGCAAGGCTAACAGAGCAAGAGCAACACGAATTAAATCTCTGATAACAATTCCTGTGTGCACACAGACTCATGGTGGGATTCTAGGCAGAAAACATTATTCCTGGGTGATACCAGTACACCTTAACTTATGGTGAAGACATACTCAATAATACCTCACAACTTCAAGACAGTTAAATATCTCCCAAAACACAAAATGTGAAAAACAACTTTAAAAGAAGAATCACATTTCTATTATTTATATCAAAATGCTCCACATACATTCCCTCTCAAATTCATAACTCACCTTTAAAAGTAGTTAGTTCAGAAATAAATGTGGCACTCAAACAGCAGATTATCAGAGCCAGAATCTTTGAGCTGTACACCTCTCTCCTCTCACCAGAACCAGTTAATGGCAATGTGTCCCTCTCTTTTTCCACACATATACATGTTAACTCCAAATCACAGTCCTTCCCACAATGTTTTCAAATGGAAACACACATTTCTATTGGTTGCAAATGTCATCCCTTTCCAAATGATCCCTTCCCCCAACATGACTTCTGACTGCTACCATAGCAACAGAACATGGAACACTGGTGTGAGCAGAGAGGTCAGAAGTTCAGCACACAATGTTTCTAATCCAAAGAGCAAGAGTGCTTGACTTTTCAAACCTAACAGCAAATCCAAAGTAATGTTCTGTGTGAACACATTTTTCTGAACCAATACAAAACATGCTTGTAAAAATCTAAACATACAGCCTAGTTTTAACTTTAAAATGGTTTGAATCAGCCAATCAGTTCTTTTTTTTTTTTTAAAGTATGTTAGCTTCCATTTTACATCTATCTTTCTTTTCATATTGCCATTCTACTGAAAGACACCTTCTGAGTGCATCCAGATCTCCTTGAAAGATGTTCACAGTGTGGATTGTAGGTCACAGCTATGTCTTCTGGAGTGAAAAGTTTGCAGAAAAAAGAGGTATTGTGAAAGACCTTGCGTTGCCAAATGTAGACATTAAATGGATTGGTCAGAGAGGGTTAAAGTGGCACCAATCAATGCCTTTTGTGAAAACCTTTCTACATCTCCCACAGCCTAACCTTATTATTGTGCACTGTGGTGGAAATGACCTAGGCACTTTAACTGGGGTAGGTCTGGAAATGCTTTGTGCAATTGATGTCACTCTTTCCCCAAACTGCCTTTGTATATTCTAATATATGCCAAAGGCAAAAGTGGAACTGGTCCAACCAATTTTGTCCGCAGATTGACAAAGCAAGAAAGCACGTCAATAAGTCTGTTTCTGCTTTCTTCAGAGACTATGGTATGGGTTCTATTTACCACAACGACTTGCGTTACAACATGCAAGACATTTATAGAGGAGACGGTGTACATTTCAATGATGAAGGGAACAGAGTCTTCCTCTTGAACTTTAGACTCTGCATCGGTACTTACTTATAGGTACAAAAAACACTCCATGAACACAACGGCTCTTTTTAGAGCCAACCAACATCCAAACATTTCATTTTGATTTTTAATTCTATTTTTTTTGTCTTTTTTCTGCCGTACGCTTACCGTACGCGCACGGTACGCGTACCACGCGATTTAAATTTTTTTTTTCACACTTCTGAGTCCTTTTTGGACCCCCTGACAAAGGCTAGGGGGTCTGCAACTCTCTACCTTGCCCCCTTTTCACGTTCTCCACCTTTGTTTTTTAGTGTGAGACACACAAAATGGCGGCTGACACTTCCTGATTTCAACCGACTGGAATGTAACCACCAATCAGAATTACGCTCGTGCACGGCAGCGTGCGCGTACGGTAAGCTTACCGTACGCGCACGGGGCGCGCTTATAGATATATATGTACATTTAACTGAAATATTCTCAGGAACTACAGAACAGATTTACTTCAGATATTCAAAAGGCACATCCCTGACCTGAGGACTACCTCTCTGCCAAATTTCAAATAATTCTGTTCAGCCGTTCGGGCTGTACCTTGGACTAAAGGTCCCTATGGAAAAATGCATGGGGAAAATGCGTTTTGGGACCCCCCTTTTTTCTCGGCCCCCACTTGACTAATCACCCCGAGACTTTCAGGGTAGGAGCGGAGCGGAGCGCCCCACCTATTTTGAAAAATTCACGAGGATCCGTCAACCGGCGCCAAAGTTATTCAAAATAGAATTTTCAGATTTCCTATGGAAACACGGTCCTAACTATAACTATCTACTGGCGACCGCCAGTAGATGTGTGTATATATATAGTGGAGTATCCCCTATGGGGAACTACTACGGGCTAGATGTAATTGTAGCTCCGAAAGTAGTTTTGAGAAAGAACAGGAGACCATGTTACATAGGTTTCGTGAGAGGGGTTACCCTGAAGATGTCCTCTTAAGTGCCAAGGACAAAGTATCCAAACAGAGGAGAGCCACATTACTGATAAAGAGACCTGTTTCTGACAAAGTAGGTAACAATGTCAGGATGATTACCACATTCAATGTGGCAGCAAGGGCTGTAAGCGACACTCTCAATAAACACTGGCATCTGATCAAAAACGATCCAGTTGTGGGTGCAAGTGTTAACATACATCCACAAATAACTTACCGCAAAGCACGTTCCTTACAGGATATGCTTGTGAGAAGCTATTTGGGAGTGAGTAAGAGATTGACATGGATTCAACAGCAAAAAGGCTTTTTTAAATGTGGGAAGTGTAAAGCCTGCAGCACCAGCAAAAATGTTAAAACTTATTCCTTACCCACAGGGAAGACTGGTACTATCAAAAAATGTATGAATTGTAATTCAGATTTTTGTGTGTATGCAATCAGATGTCCATGTGCAAAATTTTACATTGGGAGTACGATTTTTCCTGTAAAGAAGCGCATTCTTGAACACCTCAGAGCGATTAAAAATGTGGATTTGAACTATTCAACTGCTAGGCACTGGTTGAAACATCATAACAAGGATATTAATTGTTTTTCATTCTTTGGAATTGACAGGGTGCCGGCAAACCCCAGAGGGGGAGATTGTGAGAAACAATTAAGAGTTCTGGAGTCACAATATATCATTCTTCTTGAGTCTAAGAATCCTTATGGACTGAATGAAGATGAGGAACTTTTTGTTCATATTGGATAAGTAATCATTGGGTGAAAACATCTGCTCCGCACAGATCAATGAAATGATAATTTATATTTATTTTGAATAATATAAAAATGAGAACCCAAGAATGTGGTTTGATTATTCATTTTGTGAAGTAAACAATGAATGATATCATAGTCCTGATATGTGTTTCTGGGATCATATCTTGCGGGTTGGATGCCCTCTGCTGTCTCTTGCTGTATTCATAACACTGCATCAAATTTTCTTTGTGATTTGTTATTTCACTCTGATTTTTTCTGTTTAGGACCATATGACCACTTGATCAGATTTTTGAGAGTATTTAGGTAGAAACACTGAACGTATGTCAATTATAGATGTTGTTTTCAGAAATTTCATTGCCACTTGGCAATTATATTTACAATTTAATACTCTCTTGTTATAAATTTGAGAAAACTGCACTTGCGTTGGAAAGCATTGAGAATTATACATGTTTCTTTTTCTCATTTTCAGTTATTTGTAAGTCCTCTTTCTATTGTTATGCTTGGACTTTGAGGAAAAGTGGGTCCTTTCTTTATGTTTGTAAACACACTAGAAATGGTGGACGAGTGATTTACCATTGTGGCTAGTGAAGAAGAGCGTTTGCTCGAAACGCGTTGCCATTAAACGTTTTTTCAAAAACAACGAGCCTTGGAGTGCGAGTATTCCTTTATCGAATTCAGGATTGTGGAGTTTTCGTAAAGATTACTTTATGGGTTCCTCAGAGGAACCCATAAAGTAATCTTTGAATCCAATATAATCAAATTTTGGAGATTCATAGATGACATATGTTTAATTTGGAAAGGTACCCCTGAATCGGCTAAAACTTTTATTAACATGCTTAACATCAATAGCTTGAATTTACAATTCACTGCCGATATTAGCAAATCCTCGGTCCAATTTCTAGATGTTGAAATTTACATTGACAATAAAGTTATTCAAACTAAATTGCATAGAAAGAAAACAGCGGGTAACACGATTTTACACGCTAGCAGTGCCCACCCTGGTCATCTCATCAAAAGTATACCATACGGTGAATTTTTGCGTATGCGCAGAATTTGCAGTTCAAACTCAGACCTAGAAAAATGCCAACTCGAGTCCCTAAATAGATTTCTTGCCCGGGGATACAATTTGAAAGAGCTAGAATTGGCTAGAACGAAAGCCAATAGTCATACCAGAGAGGAATGTCTCAATACAGTTGCTCAGTCTAAAAGAAAAAATCTAGATAATGGGCTCAAAGATGATCAAGATGGAACTAGGCTAATAACTACATTTAATGTAGAAGAAAGAAAAATAAGAGGTATTTTTACTAAACATTGGCCTTTATTAAAAACAGACATCACTTTGGCCCCTCTTTTGCCTGAAAAACCACTGATCACCTTTAGAAGAGCTCCCTCGATGAGGGATGCTCTAGTTAAATCTAGCCCAGAGGTAGTCATCACCAGCAACTGGTTATCCACGAAGACAGGTTTCCGTAAATGTATTTCCTGCAGGGCCTGCAAATTTGGCAAGAACACTACAGAATATTGCAGTGTATTTGACAATAACCCTATCAAAATCCAGAAACCTCTGACATGCCGTACAGACCATGCAGTGTATGTATTGGAATGCACTTGTAAAATGAAGTACGTGGGAAGTACTAAATTACAAGTTTTTAATCGCATCCTACAACACTTGAGAGCAATAGTCAATGCAGATGATAGCTACCCAGTAGCACGACATTTCAAATTGGTGCACAACAAAAACCTCAATGAGCTATGTTATTATGTCATTGACGCTGTACAAAAAAATTTGAGAGGCGGTAACAGAGAGAAACAGTTAAGGCAATTGGAGTCCAAATATATTCTGTTACTAGATACAAGAATCCCTAAAGGAATGAATACAGGGGAAGATCTCCATAACTTTTTATAGTTTTAGAGTTTTCTTGATGGGTTATATATGAATGATAAGTTTTGATTTTATCAGATGCATTGAGGTATGTTTCACACTGCAATATTAAATGATTACCAAATATCTTTCGAAGAGGGGCTCTGGTTAGGCAGTTTTCACACGATTTATAATGTGTTTTATTTATCGTATGAGGAAATTAATTTTATGTGATGATTTTTAACATAAAATTTGTGTGCTTTGAATGTATAATACATGTGTCGTGAATCGAGGAACTTTATGAATTTAGGATCTAGTTATATAATTTGCACAATCATGCACAATATACATTTTATCTGTTACTATTTGTCTTGTTGTGTTTCAAGAGACAAATTGGATTTGATATGAATTTTAATATCATAATAGGATTTTTTTATTTTTTAGTTTGCTTAAGTAATTTTGGATTTTTTGAGCACTAGCACTTTATTTATAAGCGTGATTGGGACAGTGCAATAGGACAATTCATATATAGGAGCATTAATTGGTCACTTGACTGCAATTAGACTCCAGATTTAGGCTGTTTACGCAAACTGCTTATATAAAAAGGATTAATCCTTTTTTACTTAATGGATTTTATACATTTGGTATTTTTTCGCTGTTTTTTAGATATGTTACAGTGATAATGTATTTATTATGCTATTTATATATTTATGGATTTTAAACATTTACTTGTCTAATTGTAAGTATTTTGTTTAGCTCCATGCACTAACCATCACGCAGCTTTGATTATCCAATCTGTCACAGTATATAAATCATGTGCTTCACCGGGGGGTCATGTGATCAAGGCTGTGTGTTCACAGCCGAAACGCGTCATGCTGGCAAATGGAAGAATAAATTAAGCACGTTGAAAATTTATACGGCGCACTTTTGTGGTCTGTACCTGTGTGACTTGTGGAGTATGCTTCAAGGGATCCAGGACCATTGAATTGCTACAATTTTGGTGGAATACGGCCGTTTCCGCCATTACGGACCCTCCTTACGCTTTTGGGCTGGTTTTGTTATGCGGCTGACCTCGCTGAAGCGAACACTGAATTGACCCGGAAGGAGTAGACATTCAGCCAGCCCCCCGCACTGTGAACTGCAATAGCACGTTTGTCGGCGAACTCAGAGGAGTGTTTGGTGGACCTAGCGGGTGTCGGAGGATGCTTACAGGACAAACCGAGAACTTCTGGGGTAAGCAGGCATTGCTGGATGCATTATTTGTATTAGCGGGTGTAAGGATTGTGCCAAAATTAACACGCTACAAGCTTGAAAATATAGGCGGGTATGCGAGTGCTTCATTAATTTATTCTCCATTTATAATGTCAACGTCAGCGGAGACGCTCCGGAGCCGTGAGGCAATAGCAAACACTTTGTTCCTCGATCTACCAAGTGTAACGGATAATGCTCAAACCACTAATGTGGAAACTAATGCACACAATGATGTTAAATCATCTTTAAAAAAATTGGAAAAACTGCAACGTACCGAGATCACCAAGTGGTGGGAAAAACGCTCCTTGGAACAATATAAGGAAGTGGGGCGTGTACCAAGGGGATTAAGAGTTCTCATAGCACCATCATTTGAGAACCCCAACCCCCTAATGCTGAAAGAATGGGCAACGAATAATCTGGAAGCATCTATGAACATGGTATGCATTTTAATTAAATATGCAGAAATTGATCGAAAGGAGATAGAAAAGGAAATTGAGCAACTTAATCAGTCACTGGATCAACATGAAAATAAAGATCACGTAAAGAAATCCAGAGAAGAAATTGCAGTGCGATTAGCTAAGCATGAAGAAACAATAAGAACCCGTAAGCAATTCAAATTTGCACGTGACAAACGTGATTACGAAACAGGGAGAATTTTTACGTTTGCCCGTAAGTTTGACACAGTAAAGAGACAAGCACTAGTGTCAAAAATGCCTACATTGCCTGCACAAAATAATGCTAATGAGGTTATATCGGATGTGGAAACCAGCCCAGCAACAAGCAGTAATGAATCAGAGGATGGTGAATCAATGGCTCAAACCCATCAAGCAAAAAAATATTCACCCTCAGAAGAGTTGGGTTTTTTAATAGAGGACAGACGCCAGACCCTGCGACCGAGAACTCAGCAACAACAACAGAACAAAGACGCAGGAGGAACAACGAATGCCGCAAACAAAGGCGGAAATGTAAGAGGGCGAGGTTTTACCAAGAGAGGCAGAGGAAAGAAATGGTAAACAATAAGTCTTTGACTATGCCACCTGACAACACTGTGGTTAACCTATCTGATATGAAACTTACTGAGGCAGAGACTCGACTGCTATCCTTGGGCTTATCATTCTGCCCGCGCAATACCTTCAATTATGTTCAAACACTGATAGATGTTTTGAAATTCATCAGGAAGCTCAAATTGAAGAAATATTTTAAATTAAACAAAGTACAAGATCAGGTATCAGCAATAACTTTGAAAGATCGCCCTAGGAGCAAGTTCCAAGTAGCAGACACCAGCATGCTTAAAACAGTACATGCATTATCTGGCATTGAAGAGAGTGGTATGGGTTCAACGCAGGAAGAATTGGCATCAATGGGTATAATCAACAACCTTCCATGCCATAGTCATTTTAAACCAGCCTCCACGTTTATACCGCTTATGCCCAAAGATGTGATTGATAGTTTCAACGATATAGTAATCGAAGATCTTAAAACATTACACACTGTAACATCAAGGAAACATAAAAGGTATAAATACATGGAAAAGCAATATGCCAAGTTGATGAAAAAATTAAGGAGTAATTCTAATCTCATCATTAACAAAGCAGACAAAGGTGGCAACATCGTCATTTGGCCACGCACTCTCTATATGGAGGAGGCGAAGCGCCATTTGGAGGATAAGAATTGCTATAATAAAGGATCGTTTAATGACATCAAAAACCTAAAGGAGGAGGTCTTTAAAGAACTTAACCAATGGAAGAGGGAAGGACTTTTAAGCAAACAAGAATTCAGCTTCCTTAAAAATGACTTTCCGGTTACTCCCACACTTTACTTCATACCTAACATCCACAAACAGTCTACACCAGTACCAGGACGGCCCATTATTTCAGCTCAAAAAAGCCTCCTGGAGCCTATGTCCAAGTATGTGGACCACTTTCTACATGAATCGGTAGAAAACCTTCCCTCCTTCATCAAAGACACTGGACACTTTTTGTCTAAATTGAGTGAAGTGACTTGGGAAGAGGACTATGTGCTGGTGGTCATGGATATTTGTACACTGTATACGAGCATTCATCATGCTGATGGTTTAGCAGCTGTAAAATACTTTCTAGACAAGCGCAGCATTGAATTTAGTCACCATAATGGCATGATATTATGAATGATACAAATCTGCCTAGAAAATAACTTTTTTCTTTTCAACAAAGAAATTTACCGACAACAGAGAGGTGTTGCGATGGGGGCATGCTTTTCCCCAACCTATGCATGTCTTCATGTTGGGTGGTGGGAGGAGCATGTCCTCAGAGGAACCCATAAAGTAATCTTTGAATCCAATATAATCAAATTTTGGAGATTCATAGATGACATATGTTTAATTTGGAAAGGTACCCCTGAATCGGCTAAAACTTTTATTAACATGCTTAACATCAATAGCTTGAATTTACAATTCACTGCCGATATTAGCAAATCCTCGGTCCAATTTCTAGATGTTGAAATTTACATTGACAATAAAGTTATTCAAACTAAATTGCATAGAAAGAAAACAGCGGGTAACGCGATTTTACACGCTAGCAGTGCCCACCCTGGTCATCTCATCAAAAGTATACCATACGGTGAATTTTTGCGTATGCGCAGAATTTGCAGTTCAAACTCAGACCTAGAAAAATGCCAACTCGAGTCCCTAAATAGATTTCTTGCCCGGGGATACAATTTGAAAGAGCTAGAATTGGCTAGAACGAAAGCCAATAGTCATACCAGAGAGGAATGTCTCAATACAGTTGCTCAGTCTAAAAGAAAAAATCTAGATAATGGGCTCAAAGATGATCAAGATGGAACTAGGCTAATAACTACATTTAATGTAGAAGAAAGAAAAATAAGAGGTATTTTTACTAAACATTGGCCTTTATTAAAAACAGACATCACTTTGGCCCCTCTTTTGCCTGAAAAACCACTGATCACCTTTAGAAGAGCTCCCTCGATGAGGGATGCTCTAGTTAAATCTAGCCCAGAGGTAGTCATCACCAGCAACTGGTTATCCACGAAGACAGGTTTCCGTAAATGTATTTCCTGCAGGGCCTGCAAATTTGGCAAGAACACTACAGAATATTGCAGTGTATTTGACAATAACCCTATCAAAATCCAGAAGCCTCTGACATGCCGTACAGACCATGCAGTGTATGTATTGGAATGCACTTGTAAAATGAAGTACGTGGGAAGTACTAAATTACAAGTTTTTAATCGCATCCTACAACACTTGAGAGCAATAGTCAATGCAGATGATAGCTACCCAGTAGCACGACATTTTAAATTGGTGCACAACAAAAACCTCAATGAGCTATGTTATTATGTCATTGACGCTGTACAAATAAATTTGAGAGGCGGTAACAGAGAGAAACAGTTAAGGCAATTGGAGTCCAAATATATTCTGTTACTAGATACAAGAATCCCTAAAGGAATGAATACAGGGGAAGATCTCCATAACTTTTTATAGTTTTAGAGTTTTCTTGATGGGTTATATATGAATGATAAGTTTTGATTTTATCAGATGCATTGAGGTATGTTTCACACTGCAATATTAAATGATTACCAAATATCTTTCGAAGAGGGGCTCTGGTTAGGCAGTTTTCACACGATTTATAATGTGTTTTATTTATCGTATGAGGAAATTAATTTTATGTGATGATTTTTAACATAAAATTTGTGTGCTTTGAATGTATAATACATGTGTCGTGAATCGAGGAACTTTATGAATTTAGGATCTAGTTATATAATTTGCACAATCATGCACAATATAAATTTTATCTGTTACTATTTGTCTTGTTGTGTTTCAAGAGACAAATTGGATTTGATATGAATTTTAATATCATAATAGGATTTTTTTATTTTTTAGTTTGCTTAAGTAATTTTGGATTTTTTGAGCACTAGCACTTTATTTATAAGCGTGATTGGGACAGTGCAATAGGACAATTCATATATAGGAGCATTAATTGGTCACTTGACTGCAATTAGACTCCAGATTTAGGCTGTTTACGCAAACTGCTTATATAAAAAGGATTAATCCTTTTTTACTTAATGGATTTTATACATTTGGTATTTTTTCGCTGTTTTTTAGATATGTTACAGTGATAATGTATTTATTATGCTATTTATATATTTATGGATTTTAAACATTTACTTGTCTAATTGTAAGTATTTTGTTCAGCTCCATGCACTAACCATCACGCAGCTTTGATTATCCAATCTGTCACAGTATATAAATCATGTGCTTCACCGGGGGGTCATGTGATCAAGGCTGTGTGTTCACAGCCGAAACGCGTCATGCTGGCAAATGGAAGAATAAATTAAGCACGTTGAAAATTTATACGGCACACTTTTGTGGTCTGTACCTGTGTGACTTGTGGAGTATGCTTCAAGGGATCCAGGACCATTGAATTGATATATATATATATATATATCTAATCCAGAAACGAAGTACCACTCGCGCTCTCAGACAGCCAGTAATGCAGAAACAACGAACTTCAATCCATAAGAAACTGGGGGTTTATTCAAATCATAGACCCACCGTGACGCGTTTCGCCACCAGAGTGGCTTGTTCACACAGCGTTGCAAAACCAGAAACACCATTACATACAGCTTGTCATGAAAACAGAAAGAGGACTTACGTTACAGATTAGTAAAATCAAAGGATACATATTGAACGCCATCTTGGCAAGTGCAAATGCTGCTACGTTTCCATTGACACAACATCGTTATTCTAGATTCTTTCGTGATACATTTTTTTAAAACATACGAAAATTAACACGTATCAGTTCTCCACATTGTTTAAACGATTACGGTATGGCAATGCTTGAAAATCGGACATAGCACATGCTTATGTCCGAACCCTATCACGGTAAGTAACCCCATCGGAGTACCTGGGGGGGGGGGGGGGTTGATCCTTATATATATATTCCCAAAATAGTGGGTAATGACAGAATCTGCATGGGACTCATAATATCTTGTATATAAATCATAAATATAGCGAATTTCGCGTTTAAATAATGCACAGTGCTTTCCCATAATTCATATCAAGGGATAACTGCTTCCCAATGCAGTTATACTGGTTCAACCTACATAACCATAAATGACTGTTACACGTGTATCACTCCTTTCAAAAAATCTTTGACCCTTGTTAGTGGGTAATGACAAACATCGGAAGTCAAATCTGTAATTATTATAATGTTGCCTTTGTCTAGTGTCTCTTTCACCCCCATACCTCACCATATTGTGAATACCAATAGACTATACAAATATCAGTTAAATCTTATCTCACACATAGACGTCGGATGATCTGAAGAAAAGGGTAGGGAGCTCATTTAGGACAGCCAATTATTCCCTTCCTTTTCTTCCTGTAGGAAAAAATATATAATAATAAATATTAGCATTCGCCCTTGTAATAGGACATTTCAAATAAAAACATTTCAAATAAAAACATTGTTATTCATTTTGTAGATGTATGGCCATTTCCTCGTCACAATTATGTCCATTAGGGAAGAGCGTGCACATACCTATTATGTGCCTCGATTCTCGCTGTCTTAGTCTTAAAACTCTGTTGCCACCTCTAGCTCTAGGTACTATCTGCTCAATGGCAAAATATGTGAGTTTAGAGTAATCTGAAAAATGATGACTAGCAAAATGTCGCGCAATCGGATACTGTTTGTCATTATTTGTGATTGCCCGCATGTGCTCCATCACGCTTTTTTTTGCCATATGTGTAGTACTGCCTACATACCGAAGTTTGCACGGGCACTCCAACCCATAAATGACAAAAGAAGTTGTGCAAGTCAAGAATTGAGAAATCTTGACCATGGTATTTGTACTTGTCTTCCAATACTCTTTGACCATTTTGCTACTCCCACAGGCTTTGCAATGGCCACATGGGAAGAAGCTTTGTAAGTTGATACTTCTTGTCTCTATGTTTTAGCTGAGATCATTATGTACCAGGGTGTCCTTGAAACTACATCCTTTTCTATATGTTATCTTTGGTTGTGTTTGCAAAGATTTTCCTATAGTTGTCTCATTTCTTAGTATTCCCCAGTGACGTTGTACAATCTTACGTATCTGGGCAGAGTGTCCATTAAAGGTCATGATCATCCTGGTTGTGTTGTCATCATCACCACCAGAATTATCAGGAGTTATCAAAGTACTTGATCTTTCGACCGACTTAACTCTTTCCACTGCTCTTTTCAAAACCCATGCTGGATAGCCTCTAGCCTTAAATCTTTCAATCATGGTTTTTTCCTCTTCCTGGTAGTCTGTGATTAGACTACAATTTCTTTTTGCCCTAAGTAGTTCCCCGTATGGAATACTCCACTTCAAATTGTCGGGGTGACTGCTTAGGGCATGAAGCAAAGTGTTGCCAGCCGTACTTTTACGGTAAAGGACCGTATGCAAGGTGTTGTTTTTTACCTGTACACAAGTATCCAGATATTCAACCTGATCTTTACTGATAGTACTTGTTAGTGTAAGAACCATGTTATTATGATTCAGTTCATCAATGAAATGTATAGCTTCACTTTCGCCTCCTTGCCATACTACAAAAATATCATCCATATACCTGAGCCATACTTTGACCTTGATAAATGATTCCTGTAAATCCGTTCTTTCTTGGATTTCTTCCTCCCACGCCCCCATGAACAAATTCGCAAAACTTGGCGCGAAACAATTACCCATCGCGGTACCGTGTACTTGTTTATAAATCAAGCCGTTGAACATGAAGTAGTTGTTCATGAGACAAAATCTAATCATTTCCAAAATCATGCCTGTATGTTCTAAAATGCCAATATTTCTACGCTTTAGAAATTTTGCACAAGCTTGAATTCCTTGTTCATGGTCAATTATGGTGTATAATGAATTAACATCCAATGTTATCAGGATGTAATCCTCTTGCCACACCAAATTAGCTGTTTTATTGAGAAAATCTTTTGTGTCCCTTACATAGGAAGGGAGAGTAAAAACAAATTCACGTAAAAAATGATCCACATATCGTGAAATGTTTTCTAAAGCACTGCCTCTGGATGAAATAATCGGTCTGCCTGGGGGGTTCTCCTTGTTCTTATGTATTTTAGGGAGCAGATACATTACTGGTAAAACTGGATAATCCTTTTTCAAAAAACAAAACTCCTCCCATTCCAGCAGACCTTTGTCCTTCCATTCATTCAGCAGTTTCAAACCTTTAGTGATGCTTTTGTTGTATTCTAGCCGTGTTACACTGATGTAAGTCTTACCATCATTAAGTTGTCTAAGGGCCTCATTAATATACATGTCTTTTGGTAGAATAACAATATTTCCACCTTTGTCCGCTGGTCTTATTATAATACTTTCGTCAGTCGCTAGATCATTAATTGTTTTTTTTTGGGTTGCAGTTATATTATACTTAAACTTCTTCATTTTCTTCTCCCAATTTTTTCTTCTAAAATTCAACAAATCAATACTTACAAGCTCTTCAAAAGTATCAATATTATCGTGACCCATTCTGGGTACAAAGGTGGATGTGGGTTTGAAATCACTACAGGCTGCCTTGTCGTGTTTTATTTCCAATTCATCTAGAATGAGTAGGGAATCTGGACTCATACCTATGTCATCTGGATCATTTTGGAGCTCATGTAGGGTTATCATTGTGTCTATGTCACCAATGGCTAGTTCTCCTTCCCGTGTGGTACGTGTTGTGTGGTGTGTCTCTCTACTCTTGGCAGGTTTCAACTTATGCCATTTGTTTAGTTTCAATTTCCTACAGAACTTAAAAATGTCAATCTTACTTCCAACATAGTTCATGGGGACTGCCGGACAAAATGATAGTCCTAAACACAGTGTTCTTTTATCTTTGTTGCTGATAGTCTTGGTACTTAAATTCACAATAGTTTGATTTACCATCCAGTCTTCCATCATTAATTCTTTCTGGAGCGGGTCTGTCTTCCTCCCATGTACTCCGTAGCTTGCTCTCCTCTTCCTTCTTTGCCTGGACCTTTTCCTCCTCTTCGTCTGGTACCCCTTCGTCTCCCTCTGCCCCTTCCTCTCGGTTGTGGTAATTCCCCCATCTGATTCATTCTTGTTGCTGGTCTCGTTGTTTGCTGGCTCTGTTTGAGTAGCCGGTATTCGTCTAAAAAAGTGGGTTTTGGGCACACCATCCTCTCTGTGTCCGAAATTGAGCTTTCCGATGTTCTTGTTACTGGTTCATCTGTGTTACTATCACTCCCATCTGTAATTTCCTCCAACTGTTGTACAAGTTGTTGGTTGCCATCGGTTACTCCTGTGTTCCTCTTCTTATAAAGATGGTCATATTTTTTACTGTATGTCAAAACTCTGCCTGACTCGTAATCCCCGCAGTCTCTGTGTAGTTTGCGTTGTTTTCTTCGTTTTATATCATCTTCCATTATTTTAAGTCGTTTTTTCATTTCATCTAGAAACTTAACAATTGTTTCTTGATCCTCATGTGCATTTAACATGTTTTTAATTTCCTCAATTTCTTGTTTGATCTTCTCTCTATCGGACCATGCGTATTTTACTAATATTTCTAGCATGTTTCTAGAACTGCAGGCTGAGTTTGTTGACCATTCCTCTAACATTTTGGGGTCAGGAGAGTCATACGAGGGAGTAATATAGATTCTTAGTCCTCTGGGTTCCATCGATTTATCGATATAGTCCTGTAACGATGTTGCTTCCCACCATTTTGAGGTTTCTTGCTTGTGTAGCTTTTCAAATCTCTTAAGTGTGTCATAAATTGTTTTTTCACTTGTTATATTTGTCTGCACTAATCTCCCTATGCCAGGTGCTCTCGCAAACTACACAGAGACTGCGGGGATTACGAGTCAGGCAGAGTTTTGACATACAGTAAAAAATATGACCTCTTTATGAGAAGAGGAACACAGGAGTAACCGATGGCAACCAACAACTTGTACAACAGTTGGAGGAAATTACAGATGGGAGTGATAGTATCACAGATGAACCAGTAACAAGAACATCGGAAAGCTCAATTTCGGACACAGAGAGGGTGGTGTGCCCAAAACCCACTTTTTTAGACGAATACCGGCTACTCAAACAGAGCCGGCAAACAACGAGACCAGCAACAAGAATGAATCAGATGGGGGAATTACCACAACCGAGAGGAAGGGGCAGAGGGAGAGGAAGGGGTACCAGAGGAAGAGGAGGAAAAGGTCCAGGCAAAGAAGGAAGAGGAGAGCAAGCTACGGAGTACATGGGAGGAAGACAGACCCGCTCCAGAAAGAATTAATGATGGAGGACTGGATGGTAAATCAAACTATTGTGAATTTAAGTACCAAGACTATCAGCAACAAAGATAAAAGAACACTATGTTTAGGACTATCATTTTGTCCGGCAGTCCCCATGAACTATGTTGGAAGTAAGATTGACATTTTTAAGTTCTGTAGGAAATTGAAACTAAACAAATGGCATAAGTTGAAACCTGCCAAGAGTAGAGAGACACACCACACAACACGTACCACACGGGAAGGAGAACTAGCCATTGGTGACATAGACACAACGATAACCCTACATGAGCTCCAAAATGATCCAGATGACATAGGTATGAGTCCAGATTCCCTACTCATTCTAGATGAATTGGAAATAAAACACGACAAGGCAGCCTGTAGTGATTTCAAACCCACATCCACCTTTGTACCCAGAATGTGTCACGATAATATCGATACTTTTGAAGAGCTTGTAAGTACTGATTTGTTGAATTTTAGAAGAAAAACTTGGGAGAAGAAAATGAAGAAGTTTAAGTATAATATAACTGCAACCAAAAAAAAAGCAATTAATGATCTAGCGACTGACGAAAGTATTATAATAGGACCAGCGGACAAAGGTGGAAATATTGTTATTCTACCAAAAGACATGTATATTAATGAGGCCCTTAGACAACTTAATGATGGTAAGACTTACATCAGTGTAACACGGCTAGAATACAACAATAGCATCACTAAAGGTTGGGAACTGCTGAATGAATGGAAGGACAAAGGTCTGCTGGGATGGGAGGAGTTTTGTTTTTTGAAAAAGGATTATCCAGTTTTACCAGTAATGTATCTGCTCCCTAAAATACATAAGAACAAGGAGAACCCCCCAGGCAGACCGATTATTTCATCCAGAGGCAGTGCTTTAGAAAACATTTCACGATATGTGGATCATTTTTTACGTGAATTTGTTTTTACTCTCCCTTCCTATGTAAGGGACACAAAAGATTTTCTCAATAAAACAGCTAATTTGGTGTGGCAAGAGGATTACATCCTGATAACATTGGATGTTAATTCATTATACACCATAATTGACCATGAACAAGGAATTCAAGCTTGTGCACAATTTCTAAAGCGTAGAAATATTGGCATTTTAGAACATACAGGCATGATTTTGGAAATGATTAGATTTTGTCTCATGAACAACTACTTCATGTTCAACGGCTTGATTTATAAACAAGAACACGGTACCGCGATGGGTACTTGTTTCGCGCCGAGTTTTGCGAATTTGTTCATGGGGGCGTGGGAGGAAGAAATCCTAGAAAGAACTGATTTACAGGAATCATTTATCAAGGTCAAAGTATGGCTCAGGTATATGGATGATATTTTTGTAGTATGGCAAGGAGGCGAAAGTGAAGCTATACATTTCATTGATGAACTGAATCATAATAACATGAATCTTACACTAACAAGTACTATCAGTAAAGATCAGGTTGAATATCTGGATACTTGTGTACAGGTAAAAAACAACACCTTGCATATGATCATTTACCGTAAAAGTACGGCTGGCAACACTTTGCTTCATGCCCTAAGCAGTCACCCCGACAATTTGAAGTGGAGTATTCCATACGGGGAACTACTTAGGGCAAAAAGAAATTGTAGTCTAATCACAGACTACCAGGAAGAGGAAAAAAACATGATTGAAAGATTTAAGGCTAGAGGCTATCCAGCATGGGTTTTGAAAAGAGCAGTGGAAAGAGTTTAGTCGGTCGAAAGATCAAGTACTTTGATAACTCCTGATAATTCTGGTGGTGATGATGACAACACAACCAGGATGATCATGACCTTTAATGGACACTCTGCCCAGATGCGTAAGATTGTACAACGTCACTGGGGAATACTAAGAAATGAGACAACTATAGGAAAATCTTTGCCAACACAACCAAAGATATCATATAGAAAAGGATGTAGTTTCAGGGACACCCTGGTACATAATGATCTCAGCTCAAACATAGAGACAAGAAGTATCAACTTACAAGGCTTCTTCCCATGTGGCCATTGCAAAGCCTGTGGGAGTAGCAAAATGGTCAAAGAGTATTGGAAGACAAGTACAAATACCATGGTCAAGATTTCTCAATTCTTGACTTGCACAACTTCTTTTGTCATTTATGTGTTGGAGTGCCCGTGCAAACTTCGGTATGTAGTCAGTACTACACATATGGCAAAAAAAAGCGTGATGGAGCACATGCGGGCAATCACAAATAATGACAAACAGTATCCGATTGCGCGACATTTTTCTAGTCATCATTTTTCAGATTACTCTAAACTCACATATTTTGCCATTGAGCAGAATGTACCTAGAGCTAGAGGTGGCAACAGAGTTTTAAGACTAAGACAGCGAGAATCGAGGCACATAATAGGTATGTGCACGCTCTTCCCTAATGGACATAATTGTGACGAGGAAATGGCCATACATCTACAAAATGAATAACAATGTTTTTATTTGAAATGTTTTTATTTGAAATGTCCTACTACAAGGGCGAATGCTAATATTTATTATTATATATTTTTTCCTCCAGGAAGAAAAGGAAGGGAATAATTGGCTGTCCTAAATGAGATCCCTACCCTTTTCTTCAGATCATCCGACGTCTATGTGTGAGATAAGATTTAACTGATATTTGTATAGTCTATTGGTATTCACAATATGGTGAGGTATGAGGGTGAAAGAGACACTAGACAAAGGCAACATTATGATAATTACAGATTTGACTTCCGATTTTTGTCATTACCCACTAACAAGGGTCAAAGATTTTTTGACAGGAGTGATACACGTGTAACAGTCATTTATGGTTATGTAGGTTGAACCAGTATAACTGCATTGGGAAGCAGTTATCCCTTGATATGAATTATGGGAAAGCACTGTGCATTATTTAAACGCGAAATTCGCTATATTTATGATTTATATACAAGATATTATGAGTCCCATGCAGATTCTGTCATTACCCACTATTTTGGGAATATATATATAAGGATCAACCCCCCCCCCCTAGGTACTCCGATGGGGTTACTTACCTACTTACCGTAATAGGCTTCGGACATAAGCATGTGCTATGTCCGATTTTCAAGCATTGCCATACCGTAATCGTTTAAACAATGTGGAGAACTGATATGTGGTAATTTTCGTATGTTTTAAAAAAATTTATCACGAAAGAATCTAGAATAACGATGTTGTGTCAATGGAAACGTAGCAGCATTTGCACTTGCCAAGATGGCGTTCAATATGTATCCTTTGATTTTACTAATCTGTAACGTAAGTCCTCTTTCTGTTTTCATGACAAGCTGTATGTAATGGTGTTTCTGGTTTCGCAACGCTGTGTGAACAAGCCACTCTGGTGGCGAAACGCGTCACGGTGGGTCTATGATTTGAATAAACCCCCAGTTTCTTATGGATTGAAGTTCGTTGTTTCTGCATTACTGGCTGTCTGAGAGCGCGAGTGGTACTTCGTTTCTGGATTATGTGACATTACCGGTTCTGCTCCGCCGGTCTCGCGCCACTCCTAAAAGGATTGAGGGCACCGAAAGGAGGATCTTGTGTGTGTGTATATATATATATCTATAGAAAACGATAGTATCCCTGCACCTCCACAGCAATGGCGAACAGAGACGCGGACCCAGCGAAAGTAGGTTAGATGGAGTTTATTTGTTCTTCAACCTCGAACCTGACGCGTTTCGGGCTACGAAAGCCCTTGCTCACAAGTCATATATATATATATATCACACACGCACACTTTTGCTGTTCCAAAAGAAATACCAGGACACTCAGGATTCTTTGAAAAGGATTTACTGGGCAGTATGACACCTCACCAACGCGTTTCGCTTGATAGCTTTCTCACGGTATGGCGGATGTCTCATTTTCCATATTTACATAGTACCTCAAAAACTGACATGGAGGAAGGACTAGATCAATACAATGTTTTTTGTCTTGTGAGTATGGGCGCCATCTTGGCATGTTGTTATGTAATAATGAATTGGTGTACAAAATAAGAGATAAAACAACAAAACACAAGTCATGAATAATAATATTTAAGACCTGGTTGCAGTCAAATCTTATCGCAACATTTTATATTGGCACAATAATGTAATTGTCCTTGTGCATTTGAACAAATGAGCCAGATGTCATTCACTAATTGTCAATAAAGCATTATTGACAATGTGTAATGTGAACCCCAGTGGGTTTGCGTTACACCCAATCACAATGCTGAAGGAGGAACGAAGTACGATCCAACTTATCATGCTGTTACAATAAAGCATTGTGAATATTGGCGCCAACTTGGCATATTATCACATACTGAAATTATATACATGATAGAAGATCAAACAGCAAAGCACAATTCATAAATAATGCTCATTTAGACCTGGTCACAATCAAACCTTATCTCAACATTATGCATATAGTGACTATTTACGAACCTTTGTCAGTGCTTTGCCAGCATACCTCAAGGATACTACACATTTTTTAACATTGATTGATGGGGTGGTGTGGGAAGATGACTTTTTACTGGTAACCTTAGATGTTACCAGTCTTTATACAAGCATACCACATGACCTGGGGATCCAGGCCATCAGACATTTTTTAAGAGCCAGACCGATTTCATCACTAGCCCATACTGAAATGTTATTGGAAATGACGAGGTACTGTTTAACAAACAATTACTTCCTGTTCAATAATAACATCTATAAACAAATCCAAGGCACCGCAATGGGCACCTGCTTCGCCCCCAGCTATGCCAATCTGTACATGGGCTGGTGGGAGGAGCAGGTGTCCCAAGATTGGGAAGCTCAGGAAGACAAGATCGTCATATGGGCAAGATTCATAGACGATATATTTTTAATTTGGAAAGGTGATGAGGAGTCAGCTGTAATCTTCATTGACTCCCTCAACAACAACGAGAAAAACTTACAATTCACCTCCCAAATAAGTGACTCTATGATTGTATTTCTGGATGTGGAGATATTAGTTTCCAATGATTCATTGGTTACAAAGTTGCATAGAAAACAGACAGCTGGGAACAGTCTACTCAATGCCCAGAGTGCCCATCCGTCTAGCATGATTCAAAGCATTCCTTATGGGGAGCTAATCAGAGCTAAGCGCAATTGTAACACTACTGAAGAGTATGATAAAGAGAAAATCATAATGAGCACTAGATTCAAACAACGTGGTTACAGTGATAAGACTATTAAACAAGTGATTACAAAGGCAGATTCATTAACTAGATCTAATCTCTTACACTCGAAACCTGTGTCATCTGAATCCAAGGATTTGGTCAGGTTTATCACCACTTTTTCTAAAAATGCATTTCAAATCAGGCAACTTTTTGATAAAAACTGGCATATTTTGAAAAGTGATTTGACTTTAAGTGAATATTTGAATGACACCCCTCAGATAACTTTTCGCAGAAGTAAATCCTTGAAAGATGATTTGTGTAAAAATATGATAATTGCCACAGAAACTGGTCTACAGTCAAGATCCAGTGGTTTCGTAACATGTAAACGTTGTAAGGCGTGTGCCCATAGTTCAGATTGCAAAAAACTCATGTTATCAGGTAACAAAAGGGATTTTGCAATCAAAGGAAATTTCAATTGCAAAACGGATTATTGTGTTTACTGTTTGATCTGCCCATGTGGCAAATTGTACATAGGCAGCACAATACATCCAGCCAAGAAAAGAGTCCTAGAGCATTTACGCGCTATTAAAAAACATGATATTCAGTACCTTGTAGCCCGTCACTTCTTCAACATACATGGGCAAAATGAAAAACTTCTATCCTATGTTGTTATAGATGCGATTGCACGGCAGGAAAGAGGAGGTGACAGACAGCGCCAGTTAAGATGCCTGGAATCAAGATACATAATTGATTTCGACACCATGATGCCCGAAGGACTCAATTCAAGTGAAGAAATGGCTGTTCATTTGTGATAATTGGAACTATTGCAAGAATCAGGTGTTGATTGGTTTTCTGTTAATTTAGATGTTATTCAGCTATAAGCATACATATTTTGTAATGTTTTTTGATGTATTTAGTACTATTTTAGTATAGGGGATCTTAGCCTTTGCAGTTGAATCAATTTTTGCTGAGGCGGGTGTCTCTATTTCCCGAAATGAAGGACGTTGATAAATGGCAAGGAAAATTGTCATTATGTTCATTTAGGAGATTTAAAACAGCAAGTGATAATCCATAACCGTTCGCATGGTTAATGAGCACAATGTCACTTTGGCCCACTTGGGCGAGACAGAATAGTTATTGTTACCAATGCTTCACTGTAATAGTAGGATAGGTTGGATAGCAATCCGGTCCTACGCTAACACTATGATTGAGCGTAACGCAATACTCATTGTGGTTCATATTTTACAATGTCGATAATATTTTATTGATCATTATTGAAAGACATCTTACTTTTGCATCGATATGATCTAATGCACAAATATGAACGCATTACTATGCTAACGCATAATGTTGAGATAAGGTTTGATTGTGACCAGGTCTAAATGAGCATTATTTATGAATTGTGCTTTGCTGTTTGATCTTCTATCATGTATATAATTTCAGTATGTGATAATATGCCAAGTTGGCGCCAATATTCACAATGCTTTATTGTAACAGCATGATAAGTTGGATCGTACTTCGTTCCTCCTTCAGCATTGTGATTGGGTGTAACGCAAACCCACTGGGGTTCACATTACACAATGTCAATAATGCTTTATTGACAATTAGTGAATGACATCTGGCTCATTTGTTCAAATGCACAAGGACAATTACATTATTGTGCCAATATAAAATTTTGCGATAAGATTTGATGGCAACCAGGTCTTAAATATTATTATTCATGACTTGTGTTTTGTTGTTTTATCTCTTATTTTGTACACCAATTCATTATTACATAACAGCATGCCAAGATGGCGCCCATACTCACAAGACAAAAAACATTGTATTGATCTAGTCCTTCCTCCATGTCAGTTTTTGAGGTACTATGTAAATATGGAAAATGAGGCATCCGCCATACCGTGAGAAAGCTATCAAGCGAAACGCGTTGGTGAGGTGTTATACTGCCCAGTAAATCCTTTTCAAAGAATCCTGAGTGTCCTGGTATTTCTTTTGGAACAGCAAAAGTGTGCGTGTGTGATACAAGGGTAACGGAGCCCATCCAGGACCGCCACGCCAGAAGCTCCAGACTTCCGTGTTTCAGCGTTCGATATATATATATATATATTCACTGAAAAAACCATAGGTTTCACACACGTTATAGTTAGGAATTAGCATTTAAAAAACCTTAGAAATTCAGTGAAAAAACCATAGGTTTCACACATGTTATAGTTAGCTGGACATTTTACTCGTAAAAAACCAATGAAATTGCCCCGTTATAGTTAGTTCAGCTAACTATAACTCGCGCGCCCGCAATGCACTGCTGATGACGTCACATATTACATCACTCATGACATGGTCAGTGACATCACTCATGACATCACTGATGACATCTCAAATGACATCACTGATGACATCACTGATGACATCATCCTTGTGATAGAGTGGCAGACCTCCTCTCACCTTAATATAAGCTTTGATACACACATTCAAAAATAGAGACTAAAAATTTCAAAACAATGGACATACCAATACCAGTTACAACAACCTCTTCAGTAATTCTAAGATCCATATACACATCCACTCATTCACCAACAGTCCTATACAGTCACTCATACATGTACTCACTCATCATATGTACTCATACACCTATACATCCTGTTACATAATGCCACTCATCCATAGAGTTACTCACACACATAGTCACTCATGCTAATAAAGAATCAAACATACATTCACCTGCATATACAGTTATACACACACCACCACACTTACTTCTACGGAAACTTACACATACTTAGTCTTTTAAACAATCACTTATAGAAACACATACTTATTCATACAGGAACTCTTTCAATCTCTCCCTCTCACATATACTCACATATATACACCAATAGTCACATATACTAGTTTAAAACATATGTAGTTACTCCTGAAGACACTATTGAGACAGTCTTTCACTCACTAACACACCCATACACACACTCATCCACCCATACAGTCCTGCACACATGCCGTCTTCAACACATACAAACAGTGAGTCACTCATTCATGCACCTATGCACTACGTAATACCCCCCACCGAACCATACAGACACTCAGACTGATACTCAAAAAAACAACTAATAACCTATATAGACACCCATGTAGCTACTCACCAACCCATGCAGCCACTTATACACAAAGTGAGAGATACACTTAATCAGTCAGTTACACAATCAATTTTTCAAAAACAAATCATCCATTTAGACACTTATATACCCATTTATTCTTCCATCGACCTTGAGATATACATATATAAAACATATTTAATTTTCAGAAAAACACACATTCACTGGATGATGTCATCAGTGATGTCATCAGTGATGTCATTTGAGATGTCATCAGTGATGTCATGAGTGATGTCACTGACCATGTCATGAGTGATGTAATATGTGACGTCATCAGCAGTGCATTGCGGGCGCGCGAGTTATAGTTAGCTGAACTAACTATAACGGGGCAATTTCATTGGTTTTTTACGAGTAAAATGTCCAGCTAACTATAACATGTGTGAAACCTATGGTTTTTTCACTGAATTTCTAAGGTTTTTTAAATGCTAATTCCTAACTATAACGTGTGTGAAACCTATGGTTTTTTCAGTGAATTTCTAAGGTTTTTTAAATGCTAATTCCTAACTATAACGTGTGTGAAACCCATGGTTTTTTCAGTGAATTTGCAAGGTTTTTTAAATGCTAATTCCTAACTATAACGTGTGTGAAACCCATGGTTTTTTCAGTGAATTTGCAAGGTTTTTTAAATGCTATTTTTTTTTTTTATTCTTCATTTTTTTCAAACATATTTTTAATTTAATTTTCTTACCTTTTATAAAGACTATGCTTAAATTTTTAAAATCCTTAAATATTTTTTTTATATATATTTTTTAAAATAAACATGTAAAATTTATTTCCAGATTTTTTTTTTTTTTTTTTTTTTTTTTTATAGTACGCGTACCGTAAGCTCACGGTAAGCGTACGGTTTACGCAACGTCCGTAATCTATCTACGCTGCTTGCGTATAGTTACGTACTTTGCGTAGCCGCGCGTACTGCGCGTGGGACGCGTGCGCGCTTACGCCACACGCGCACGTTACGCGGAAGTGCCGGGGAGTGACTGTTATGCGCATGCGCGGAAGCGCGTGTCTTTTTTACGCGCACGCGTACTTTTTGCCGTAAGCGTACCGTAAGCGTACCGTAAGCGTACGGTAGGTCATGTGATCTTGAAACACAACTTTTGATTGGTTGAAACTACTTTCAGTTCTAGAACTCTCCTACACCACACCCATTCCCCTCATTTCTGCTTGTGATCCCTTGGGAGAAGGAGCTGGTTTGTCTTTGGGATACGATGGCAGAACAGCAGAGCTCTTCTGAGAGTGAGGCTAGCACCAGCAGCACTGTCTTGAGGCAGAGATCGAGGAAACAAAAGCCTTCTTATGTTTGGGATTATTTTACTTTTCCAGAAGGCCAGCAAAAGGTGAATGCACCCTAAGTTACTTGCAAGCTGTGTAAGCGTGTACTTTCTAGAGGTAATCCTAACAGGAAGTATTCCTTTGGGAATCACACCATGAAGAGACACCTCCAGGATGTACACAGAAGGACACATGGTCATCTTTTTGGAGGTAACTCTTCAGAAAGACGAGCCAGTACATCCACAGCAGCTCAGCCTGGACCATCACCTGCAGGGCTGACTCCTTCTTCTGCAGGTCAGGTGAGCCCTTCATCTGTGGGGGGAGAATCTCCTTTTGCTGGCCCTCTGGAAATGAACCTTCGATTTCGGAAGGTTGATATTCATTGCACATTTTGTAAAGGTCTAATTTGTCATAGGGAGACCAGTGTTTCCCTAGTGAACAACAAAATAGATCAGCACATTTGTAGCTATGAATGATTTTCCCATGCTTCCTTTCCTCTGTCCCTGCATGAACACAACGGTTCTTTTAAGAGCCAACCTTATCTTTCATCTTTTTTTTACATGTTTTTAAAAACTTTTTTTTTTTTTTTTTACCGTACGCGTACGGTAAGCGTACCTTTTTTTTTATTTTTTAAAAAAAACACTAAAAATCATTTATCACATTACAACGTCCTTGAGAGACTACAATTATTATTATTGACTTACCATACTCACTCAAAAAACATATTTATTCATTTGTTTTTTTAAAAAATAGTTTTTAAAATGGTTGTAGTTTCCGAAAATTTTCTATATCGATCTGAAAATAAAGAAAAAAGTATTAATATTTTTAAACCATTTTATAATACAGTACACATATTTACATTTTTGATTTATTTAATTGCACGTGTCCAAGCTGTTTTTTTTTCAGACCACCACCATGTGCATTCTCTGTGACTGCCTACACTCCAGCAAGGGCAACCAGCCTTAGTGATGCTGAATGTATTTGCATTACAGACTGAAACCTGAAAACCCCACTCGCTTGTAAATACTGTGCATGACTATACACGGCAAGGACATGGGTGTGTGCTAAGCCTCTGCTTCTTCCCCCAAAAATTTGCTCCCCCTTTCCATCTAATGCAACTGTGAAATCACCAGAGCAAGACGCAATAAATCTCTGCCTATAATTCTTCTATGCACACAGAGTCATGTTTTCACATTAGTCCCAAAATGAAATTTCTTTGCCAATTTCAAAGCACACTTACTGCTCTTTTTTTTTCGGGCCAAGTGAAAATCTCTTTTTACAATTTGAAATCACTTTTACAGACTGACACATTATGAAACCACTATTTTTGATTTATTTAATTGCACGTGTCCAAGCTGTTTTTTTTTCAGACCAACACCATGTGCATTCTCTGTGTCTGCCTACACTCCAGCAAGGGCAACCAGCCTTAGTGATGCTGAATGTATTTGCATTACAGACTTAAACCTGAAAACCCCAGTGGCTTCTAAATACTGTGCATGACTATACATGGCAAGCACATGGGTGTGTGCTAAGCCTCTGCTTCTTCCCCAAAAAATTCGCTCCCCCTTTCCATCTAATGCAACTGTGAAATCACCAGAGCAAGACGCAATAAATCTCTGCCTATAATTCTTCTATGCACACAGAGTCATGTTTTCACATTAGTCCCAAAACGAAATTTCTTTGCCAATTTGAAAGCACACTTACTGCTCTTTTTTTTTTTCGGGGCAAGTGTAAATCACTTTTACACACTGACACATTATGAAACCACCATGTGTAACTACAACAAAAACAATTCCCATTTCTATTATTCATTTCTTAAGTTACCACATACATCCCCTCTCAAACTGTAAACTCACCTTTAGAATTAGTTAGTTGTGAAAGAAATGTGACACTCAAACAGCAGATTATCAGAGCCAGGATCTCTGTTGTGTTCACCTCTCTCCTCTCAGCAGAACCAGATAATGGCAAACTTTCCCTCTATTTTTCCACACATATACATGTAAGTTTCAAATCTCAGTGCTTCCCCCTTTTTTTCACATGTATTCACACATTTCTATTGGTTGAAAACGAACCCTTTTCCAAAAGTACCCTTCCCCCAACTTGACTTCTGCCTAGTACCCTTCCCCCAACTTGACTTCTGCCTGCTACCATAGCAACAGCTCATGGAACACTGCTGTGTGCAGTTAGGTCAGAAGTTCGCCACACAATGTTTCAATTCCACAGAGCAAGAGTGCTTGACTTTTCAAACCTAACAGCAAATCCATAGTACTGTTCTTTGGTTACACATTTTTTTGTACCAATACAAAACATGCTTCTATTAATTTTCACATACAGCCTAGTTTTTATTCTGGAATGGTATGAAACAGCCAATCAGTTCTTTTTGTTTTAAAAAAATATGTATGCCTCCATTTCCAAACTGTCTTTCTTTTCATATTGCCATTCTACTGAAAGACACCTCCTGAGTGCATCCAGTTCTCCTTTGAAGATGTTCACAGTGTGGATTGTAGGGCACAGCTATGTCTTCTGGAGTGAAAAGTTTGCAGAGAAAACAGGTATGGTGAGAGACCTTGCTTTGCCAAATGTAGACATTAAATGGATTGGTCAGAGAGGGTTAAAGTGGCACCAATTGATGCCATTGGTGAAATCCTTCATTCAAATCCAACACCCTGACCTCATAATAGTGCACTGTGGTGGCAATGACCTAGGCACTTTGACTGGGGTAGGTCTGGAAATGCTTATGAAGGACACCTTTGCACAACTGTTTACACTTTTCCCTAAAACTGCCTTTGTGTTTTCCAACATATGCCAAAGGCAAAAATGGAACTGGTCCAATCATTTCTGTCCGCAGATTGACAAAGCAAGAAAGCACGTCAACAAATCTGTTTCTGCTTTCCTCCGTGACTATGGTATGGGTGCCATTTACCACAACAACTTGCGTTATGACATGCAAGACATTTATAGAGGAGATGGTGTGCACTTCAATGATGAAGGGAACAGAGTCTTCCTCTTGAACCTTAGACTCTGCATCGGTACTTACTTGTAGGTACCACTAAAAAAATGACTTCATAAACACAACAGCTCTTTTTAGAGCTCCCTAATTTCTAAACTCTTAAATCTGCTTTTCATTTATTTTTTTTTATTTTTTTTACCGTACGCTTACCGTAAGCTTACCGTACGCGTACCCCGTGATTTTTTTAAAAATCAATAAATGTTTTTTTTGTACTTTTCTGTCCTTCTTTGACCCCCTTACAATTGTTAGGGGGTCTGTAACTCTCCTCATTGCCCCCTTTCCTTGTTTTCACTCTTTTTTTTCAGAGTGAAATACACAAAATGGCGGCCGCCGCTTCCTGGTTTCGGCCGATTCGAATGTTTACTAAGATCTAAGAGCCAATCAGAATCGCGCTCGCGCACGCCACCGTACGCTTACCGTAAGCGTACGGTAAGCGTACCGTAAGCGGGCTCAGATATATATATTGATTTAAAGGCTATTTTCTCAGAATCTACTGAACAGATTTACACCAAACCTACAAAAGGCACTTCCTTGACCTAGGGACTACCTCTCTGCCAAATTTTGAGTAATTCTGTTCAGCCGTTCGGGCTGTAGCTCGTTCTAAAGGTCCTATGGAAAAATGCATGGGAAAAACGCGTTTTGGGACCCCCCTTTTATCTCAGCCCCCGCTTGACGGATCCCCCCGAGACTTTCAGGGTAGGAGCGGAGCGTAGCGCCCCACCTATTTTGAGAAATTTGCGAGGATTCGTCGACCGGCGCCAAAGTTATTCAAAATAGAATGTTGAGGTTTTCCTATGGAAACGTGGTCCTAACTATAACTACCTACTGGCGACCGCCAGTAGGTAATATATATATATATATATATATATTATCTACTGGCGGTCGCCAGTAGATAGTTATAGTTACAACCTAGTTTCCATAGGAAATCTCAAAATTCTATTTTGAATAACTTTGGCACCGGTTGAGGAATCCTCGCAAAATTTTCAAAACTAATGGGGCGCTCCGTTCAGCTCCTACCCTGAAAGTCTTGGGGTGATTCGTCAAGCAGGGGCCGAGAAAAAAGGGGGGTCCCAAAACACGTTTTCCCCATGCATTTTTCCATAGGACCTTTAGACATAGCTACAACCTGAACGGCTGAACAGAATTACTTGAAATTTGGCAGAGAGGTAGCCATAAGGTCAAGGAAGTGCCTTTTGCAGGTCTGGTGTAAATCTGTTCAGTAATTCCGGAGAAAATAGCATTTAAAAGCATATATATATCTGGGCGGAGCCTAACCACACATCTCATCCTGAGATCTGATTGGCTGTCAGCACTTCATCCAAGAAGTGTTGGCAGCCATCTTGGGACCAATATACATGATAGCACCTCATTAAAAAGCATTGCAGTTAATAGAAGGTTTTAAGACTTTAGTTACATTATAAATCATTTGTTGATGGAACCATACTCATTTTAGGAATTGTGGTATGTTCTAAGGTGATTTCACCATGTGAAAAAGCCTTCTGCTGGGATATCATGATTGAGAGAAAAATATTTTCTCATGCTTTTACCACAGAGGTTTGGAAGGTGATCTATAAGCTAAACTGAGAGCTTATTTTCTGTAAATTGACATTATCTTTCTCAGTCATGTGAGAATGAAGTCTGACATTCTCAGTAAAACATGTACATCCAACAAGGGCAGAGACTGTCAGTTGATTCCTTTGTGTTCTGCTGCAGCTTCCCAGAGTGTTCCAAAGAACTACTAGAGCGCTAACAGTCCTACTTATGATAAACGTATGGCACACCTGAAGCCATCTTGCTTGGATTAAAGTGGTAACTCTTAAAACATTTAATTTAAAAAGGAACAAAATGAGGGGGTTCATTTTTCCATAAAAAGTATGATTAGTGCTGCAGAAAGAAAAATTAGGGCACATTTTGAGTGACTTCTCAAATCCTCTTCTATTTCATTAAAAAATTCTGACATGCAGACTGAAACATGCACTTTCAATACCAGCAGCAGTTTTCCCTGGTGAGCAGTAGCTTTACTACAGTGATCTAATGAGCAAAAAGAGTGCTAACATTCTGAATTTATGGCAAATGTGTGACACATCTGAATGCCTTCTTGATGGAATCAAAGTAAAAAACTGAAAGTATTTCCTACTGAGGAGACTGCAGTAAATGAGGAAATTAGGAAACTTCATAACAAATAAGTCTCCCAAGATGGCCACCAGAGACAAAAGAGCCCAAATGTAGCCCAAATATCACCCAGATGTAGCCCAAGTATAGCCCAATGACAGAATGTCCCAGAATGTTCTTAAAAACAACTAGAGCGCTTACTGTCTTCATTATGACAAAAGTATGGCACACCTGAAGCCATCTTGATTGGAATAAACTGGTAACACTTAAAACATTTAATTTAAAAAGGAACACAAGGAGGGGGTTCATTTTGCCATAGAAATTATGATTAATGCTGAAGAAAGAAAATGAGGGCACATTTTGAGTGACTTCTCAAATCCTCTTCTATTTCATTAAAAAATTCTGACATGCAGACTGAAACATGCACTTTTAATACCAGGAGCAGACTTCCATGGTGAACAGTAGTTTTACTACAGTGATCTAATGAGCAACTAGAGTGCTAACATTCAGAATTTATGGCAAATGTGTGACATATCTGAATACCTTCATGATGGAATCAAAGTAAAAAACTGAAAGCATTTCCTACTGAGGAGACTGCAGTACATGAGGAAATTAGGAAACTTCATAACAAATAAATCTCCCAAGATGGCCACCGGAGACAAAAGAGCCCAAATGTAGCCCAAAATCACCCAGATGTAGCCCAAATATAGCCCAATTTCAGAAGTGTGCAAAACACTTATTATTTTGTGTTTTTGCAGTGTTATATAGAGCAGACTTGTCAGGTATTGGAGTGCTTTACATGAGCATTGGTTACATCACACAAGAACAAATTCATTTTGGTTGTAGACATGGGGAGACTAAGTGATTTGACCAGAATCACAGAATGTCGAGCTGAAGCAGAAACTTCAACCTGTTTCCCCAGTTGCAAAGTCTGCAGTTCTGGAAGTAACACCACATCCTCTCCCCTAAGTGCAACATTTAATCAAGTGGTCAACTGGATAAAAAAACATAAAGATAACAAATAATTTAAAAGTGCTTTGTCGCTATTTGAAAACTCAGAAAATATGTCCTTATTTTAGTCTTTTAGAGCACTAACCATAATTTTGATGCCAATAAGACCCTCTCATTTATGTAATTTCTAAAGGAAATGCTCTAGGTATTACAGTTTTGATTACATCAAGATGATGTCAGGCGTTCCACACTTTTGTAATAAATATAGAATGTTAGCAATCTAGTTGTTCATTAGGATACTGTTGAGAGGCAGAGGCCAAGGGCACGGACTCTGAAAATTGAAGGCAGGTAGGAGGGTGCAAAGGCAACAATTTAACCACACTGAGCAGGCAGGAAGGGCCGTGGCAGCGCAACAGACTATGGAGGGCAGTGGAAAGGGGGGCAGGGGCAACAAACTAACAATACAGAACTTGCAAGAGAGGCTGTGGCAATGTAATAGACCATTGTGGGCAGAAGGAAGAGGCAATGGTAGTACAACCATACATGCCAACAGACCCGATTCAGCCAGGAAACGGCCAATGTTTTTAAGCTCAAATGGGCTTTATTTGATCTGTCTCCTGTCTACAATCTCCTCTTTTTCAATGTAACTCAAAGGGGAAAATCAATACCCCAGTTTTTTTTCAAAATCTCCCTCTTACCAAGTTCAAAATGTTCGCCAGTATGGTACATTGGATCATGGAAGGAAATGGGATAGGGACATGGACTTGGATAACAGAGGACAGGAGGGACATGGAGAGGTGCACCAAACTGACCCTGCAGGGCAGGCATCAGGGTTTGCAGCAGCACAATACACCACACAGGGCATGCAGGACGGGAGTGCAGCACAACAATCCATAGAAAGCAAGAGGGAGGGGACAGGACCATGCACATGGACAACAGAGAACAGAGGGGCAAGAGGCAATGGTATCTAGCTGACCATAATGGACAGACAGGAGAGAAATCTGCAGCATAACAGACCATAAAGGGCAGGAGGGACGGATCAGGGGCATTACAATGGAACAGACAAGCCAGGAGGGAGGGAGTAGGGGTCTGCACATGTAAACAGAGGGCTGGGGGCAAGGGGGCAGGGCAGGAGCAGCTAGATAGCCATGGAGGTCAGGCAGGATGGGCACTAGAAGCAATACACACCATGAAGAGCAACAGTGAGACTGTGATGGCATACACACAGACCATGGAGGGAAGGTGGGAGGGGGTCAGGGGCAGCTAACTGACCACACAGGGAAGGTGGGAGGGGCCATGGCAGCACAGAAGACCATGTATGGCAAGTGGGAGGGTTAGTGGCAGCACAATGGCTATGATGGGCAAGAAGGAGGGTGCAGGGGCATGCACAAAGGACGATGGAGGATAGAAGGGAGGGTCAGGACCTGTGCACAGACAAAGTTCAGGGGAAGGGGCCTCACAACAGACCACACGGGGCAGGCAGGAGGAGCAGTTGCAGCACAACAGACCAGGGAGGGCAGAAGGGTGTGGCAGTACAATGGACCATGTAGGACAGGAGGAAGAGGATAGGGGCATGGCATGTGGACAGGCAGGGTGGAGGTGGCAGGGACAGGTTACAGTCATCTGACAATGCTAGGCAGGTGGGAGGGGAGTGGCAGCTCAACAGAACACTCAGAGTAGATAAGAGTGGCAGGTCCATGGGACATGGTGGGCAAAAAGGATGGAGCAGGGGCATGCACAAAGACATCGGAGGGCAGGGGGAAGGAGAATAGGGGCAGCAAGCTAAGCACAGAGTTTAAGTAGGAGGTCAATGATGGGGCATAGAATTCGGCAATGGAGGGCAGGAGAAGTGGACTGGTACATCATACTAAATTGAGGGAAGTGGCAGCACATCAGACCATGCATGGCAGGAGGGAGGAGGCTAGTCCATGGATTCACACAACAGAGGATAGGGAGGAGGGGAATGGGGCAGCAAGCTAACTGTTCAGAGAAGGCGGGTATTAGGAACTTTATTGTTTTTAAAACATTGTGTCTGTGCGAACTACTTAAAATATGAACAAGTATGCAGCATAATCTCACTTTTCTTCAGGAAGAAGAGGACGTTTGTGGCTGTGACTCCGGGCTCACTTGGCAGAAACAACCCCTGACCCTCCACCCCCTATCGCAAAATGTAATGCCCGTGAAAAGGGTAGGTGAACACAGTGTTATATAGAACATAGTCCTGAGAGAACGATTGAAAATGAAAACTAGATATAGTGTATGGTATAAACTATGCACCAAAAAGTGTGATATAAGATGAACCGGGCGTGAAATATAATATGCAATACATTGTGCGCAATGATAGATTCATTGGAGAGCGCGAGATAGCACAGGCACTAGCGCGTGCTATGCGATATGCGCCTTGGAGTGTAATATGCACAGGGCAGTGTTGTGTAACCTAACTAGTCTCTAAAGTTGTAATATAAAATATGTGCTGGGGAGTGTAACGTTGCATATGCACTGTGACAAAGATATGGATCCCAGATTGTAATATGTATGGCATAGCACTGTGCGTTATAACTAGGGCTCTCGGTTTTCCGTTTGTACGGATTTTTACATATAAATACAGACGGAAATCTATATTTCCTTTGTCTGTATTTATATTTTGAAACGGCAAAATACTAGCAAATTTTGCCACGCTGCTGTCCCGTGTAAAAGGCAGCTCTTTACGTTTCGGTGTTTAAGCCACTGAGCACAGGGGGTCCTGTAGACACTGCCTGCAGTCTGGTAACAAGGGGTGAAAAAAAACAACAAAGCCTTGTTAACTAGTGAATGGTCTTTTTAAAGACCTGTTAAGTACTCGGGTGCGGCTGGCGGTCAATCACACTTTGAGATCTGTTAATCGGCATGTGGTTAAATGTGTGTCTTTTTGCCTGAAAGCGCTCCTGATGTTATATTGTACACGACCCCGCACACGTAGATCCCCACAGGCACATTTTACAGCTAGTGAAGGGCTTAAAGAGAGATCTTTGCCCGTCCAGTGACTGAGATGGTTTTAGAGGGGCATGGAACCAAAATAAAAGAAGACGGTCGTACCGCAGCGCCTTTGTGCTGGCAAAGGGACAGGAGCCTCGTTTGCAAAACAAGTCCTCAAAATGCGGACTGTTTTCACTACTCACCTCCCTCGTCCTCGCTATACTTCCACTGGCGTCGTCTTGTTGCTATGGTTACCACCTGTAGTGATCAGCATGTGGGCCCCGGGCCCACAACACCACACCACCCGCTAGCAGCATTCATCTCTTTGTAACTCCGAGGCTCTTCGCTTCTGTAAGGAGCGCAAGAGAATGCTAACAGATGCATCAGCGTCGCCCACCTGTCTCTTCCGTACTACATATGCTGAAAGGACGGACTGATGATTCCAGTAAGCAGGGCCGGCTTTAGGGCGGTGCGACCGGTGCCACCGCACCGGGTGCTGGCTTCCTGGGGGCGCCTGTTTGCAAGTTTATTATGTTTTTGAAGCACCTGCTGCAGCGTTTCTTTCGGTAATTACCAGGCCTCACAAAAATGTCAAGATAACTGGTGTGATTAATTATCTTCCTGGAGAGAGATCATTGTTTTGTATAGTTGAGGTTCTGACCTCTGTGAAGTTAGTGCAGAGGGTTAATATGCCTGCTGCAAAGAACGTGTACCAAGTTGATTTCAGAGTGCGTATAATGTGAACACATCAGCAGGTTACTGCTTTTAAGAGAGACATCGTTTTGTCATGTAAAGTCAGATAATGGTATTCATTCGATCGGCAGTATGGGTTGTGAGACTACGTATTAGGTACGCTCTGCTCAATAAAAAGATGGACATCGTTTCTGAGGTCATTGAGTTTGTGAACTTGTTTTGCGATACTGGTTGTGACCCAGAAACGGCAATACATCTTTTATAGTTGCTGGTATAAGTGAAGCAAACCTTTTCTAAGAACAGTGGTTAAAATGTAGTATCTGGACAGGCTTTTCAACTTTCTTTTTTTCATGCGATGATGGTCAATGCAGAAGTCAACACGTTGTACTTAAGAAATTCAAAATGTAAGTTAAATCCAAGGATGGTGGTGGTAACTATGTGAGTTCAGCAAGCGCAGTTTTATGACTTGCACATTTGTAGTGTTTGGAACTTCCAGTGTCGCACTGTTCTCAACTTGAGCACTGTGCCACCTAGTGACGACACTGCTTCAAATGGCTGTTTAATCAAAGTGTACCTGTTACGATAAATGCATGCACTTCACTGCTGTGTTCCTTTCCGTGTCAGCAGCTTCTCTTAGATAGTCTGTGTGCTTACATTGGCGCTGGACCTTTCTGAAACGGTGACGAAGCAAGTATGACCATAATTCACAGATGCGCCGGAATGCAATGTGTGATCAGGCAAGTCTTATTTTTAGGTGCTCTAGCTTCAGCTGCCATGTATGTACTAGCTTGCACTTTTTTTTCCTGGCCTTTTGCGACAAGAGTTTGAGCAGGTGTTTACAGCCTTGCTGTGGGTGAGCTAGCCCAACTTCTCTATCCACCCTACACTTCCTGCCCTTTTTTTTAACCATATTTTTATTCATTTTCTAGTATAATATAGCCTATATTGTACTACAAAATGAACAAAATTGTCAATTTAAATAAACGTGGGAAAATACTAGCTGTAGCGTCGTCTTTTGCTTGTGGGAAAAATAAATGTGGATAAATACAGAAAAAATGCCCACAAAATAAATATGGATAAATACAGACGGAAATGGCAAAAAAATAAATACCATAAAACCGGGAGCCCTAGTTATAACATAGGCATCGAGGAAGGCACGTTAGATGGGGCAATATAACCCGTGCGAAGACAAGTGTGGCATGACATATTCACGGGGTGGTGTTACAGTGCACATGGGCTAGAGAGTGTCATAGCATATGCACTAGCTAGTGGAATACAACACAGAGGTGTGTGGCACTCGGCAGGCAATGGTGGGTGTAACACAGCATTGGGCTCTGTCAGGAGCGCGCTGTGACTCTCAAGTGATGTTCGTCCCCTTTCCAGAGAGTAAAATAAAAAGTATTACACATCCGGCAGTGGATGTGTGTTTTTATTAACCGTGAGGGGGGTTTCTTGCATAGTTTTGGTCGAATTTGTGTCGAATCCCCTTTGAATGGCTTGGTGTGCATGTGTATTAAATGTGCCCGTCAATAGCTACCCATGTTTGTATAAATAAAAGACAAGGGTGTCTACCGGGATTAGGCACGGTAGGGCATCAGACATGTCAGAGCTTCACTAGTGGTGTAAATACATTCCACGTGGATTCATTGCATGCATAGTCGCCTTTTAATGAATATCACGCAAATCGTCATGGTGATAGGTACGTACGGGTTGTCCAGCATGTCCTAGGTGTGTCTATAAATATATATTTTTTAAAAATAATAAAAAACAGTGGCCGGCCCTGGGGATTGGGGTCAAAAAAATATAATTAGGAGACAGGCCCTGGGGGATGGGGTCATCAGGGCCAATAAATTAGAATAAGAAGGGGAACCACACAGCCCCCCTTCTTAAAAAATTAAAATAAATAAAAGACTGGCATCGTGCCGGAGGCCATGCCCCCTCCGTGCAGCACTCTGCAAACGCCCCCTAACAGGCATCTCCAGTATGCGCCAGGGAGCTGCGCTGCAGACAGGTGTTCTGAGGCCAAGCCCCTTTTTACACCTCTCTGCAACGCAGCTCTGTGGCGCTTACTGGAGGTACCTAGTGGTCTAGTTTGACCCTAGGGACCCTTAGGATTCAAGAGGACTTAATCTCTCAACTTAGAACAGCCACAGGGTGCGTTTACACAGTGGTGAAGGGAGGGGACGGGGCCTGAGGTGACGTGTGCAAACACGCACTATGGCATGTTTTAAATTGGGGATATAATTTCCCTTCAATACTGAGGGCCCCTGGGGGCTAACTAGCCCACCAAGTGCTTCCAGTAAGCACCACTGAGCTGCATTGCAGAGAGGTGGTCCAGGCCGTGCCACTTTTTACACCTCTCTGCAACGCAGCTCTGTGGCACTTACTGGAGGTACCTAGTGGGCTAGTTGGACCCTAGGGACCCTCAGGATTCAAATGAACTTAATCTCCCAACTAAAAACGGACACAGGGCGTGTTTACACAGTGGTGAAGGGAGGGGACGGGGCCTGAGTTAACGTGTGCAAAAACGCCCTGTGGCCTGTTTTAAGAGGTAGTTTTAATCCCCATGCCCTATTATATACTAGGGGCTTACAGAGGAGGTCATGCTAATCACAGGGGGACCCCAACGCATAATGTTCCCTAGTGTATGTAGGTGTTTTCACTGTATTCTAAGTGTCTTTTAACATAGCACTGGCTCTAGGACTGGTTAGTCAGACTCAGTTACCACCAGTATCCGTCTGAAAAAGTTGAGGGTACAGGATGATTTTGCAACAAGGCTTCTTTCTGCTCTTCTTTTTGTTCTTTCTGCACGTTATCCTTCTTCCTGCACTTATCTTCGTATTTGAGGACTTGTGTTGCTTCTTTCTGCACTTCTTTTGTTTCTTTCTGTGCATTTGTTCTTCTTTCTTCACATGTCCTATCTCTGTAGGCATAGTTAGAAATTAGCATTTAAAAAACCTTTGAAATTCACAGAAAAAAACATAGGTTTCAGGCACGTTATAGTTAGGAATTAGCATTTAAAAAACCTCAGAAATTCACTGAAAAAACCATAGGTTTCAGGGGTGTTATAGTTAGCTGGACTTTTCACTTGTACAAAACCATTGAAATTCCCCCGTTATAGTTAGTTCAGCTAACTATAACTCGCGCCGCCAGCAATGCACTACTGATGACATCACATATTACATCACTCCTGACATGGTCAGTGACATCACTCATGACATCACTGATGACATATAGATGTGTGTATAGATGTAGGAATCACTGAGTGGGTGTTTAGAAACTTGTATTGGTTTGTCAATGGTTTTAAATCTGGCACTCTGTATTTTACAGTGAGTGATGAAAGGTTATACTAGTGTATGATGAGGTGTATCTGATTGTCACGTGGATGATGCCATCAGTGATGTCATCAGTGATGTCATTTGAGATGTAGTTAGTACAACTAACTATATCGGAGGAATTTCAATGGTTTTGTTCGAGTGAAATGTCCAGCTAACTATAACAGCCCTGAAACCTATTGTTTTTTCATTGAATATATATATATATATATATATATATATATATATACATATATATATATATATATATATATATATATATATATATATATATATATATATATATATGTATATATATATGTATATGTATATATATATATACGCACACACACACACACACACACGCAGGCACGTACACACACACACACACAGACTCATATGCAAACTTTCAGTATGAGATTCCTACAGACGAACAGACAGTATCAGTCGATCACTAACTAAAAATACTTCACAGAAGACTCAAACATAAACATGACTAGCTCCCTGAAGCTAAAGTAATGAAATACAAATAATCTGAAGTCGCGTTTCACTGAGCCTTTCATGAAAGGAGAGCAGCAAGTGTAAAAGCTGTCTACTTAAAAAATAAATATGCCTCAATTCCAAAACCGAGCCAGGCATGTAATATATTATTACAAATGCGTTCAGACGTGTGTGCTCCTCTGTAATGCTACATTTTTCGAACAAAGGCGCCCAGGACAGCAATGAAGAAGCAATAATGTGTCTCCCGAGAAAGCCAGCACAGCCTGAGTGAACAAACAGGGAACTGCCCTCACAGATGGTAACAAAGGAGCCAGAGACCAGCGATTCAAAGGCTGCGAGTTCATCGCACACGCACCACCCGGTTATAAACTTAACTAAGTCACAAAGGGCAGGGCAGTGAATTAAGGAGGACAAGGAGAGGCAGGCCAGACTCCTGACATGTGGCATGTGATTTACGCACTTCCTCGGGTAGGCGAAGTGCCAGGGAGAAGGCGGTGTTAGGCCACACTTGGGTCTTGGCAGGGAGGGTTGCTGCGTGCCTGCCCTGGCATGCATTTTCATCTTTACTACTGGGTTAATGGAGGTTAGCCATCTTAATTGTATAGCGAATAAAAACGGACCAAAACAAACCTGCTAGCATGTGTGACTGTTTTGACTTGAAGATGTGCATGTGCCAATCATGGCTCCATGGGCCTGCGTCAGAGCTGGGCTGCACTCGGGGTCAGCGAGGCAACTCTGGCTCACGAACCTAAATATTCAGCTTGAAAGGCATTCTCGGAGCAAAGGTAAGTGTTTGCTGTTTATCCAATCAAAGCAAGGCTGCACGCCTGCAACAGTACGCTTAAGGAGACATCTGAGGTAGCAAACAATAGAAACAACTAACATTGGCAAAACAAATACGTCGCACCTTTGGGATCTACTGGCTTTGCCAATGCTTTTAGGTGATGCTATTCAGCAACGGCAAGACGCTGTGCAGCATGGTCTAAAGTAAAAAGAAAAAAAAGGTGTGATAAAGAGGCTGCGTCACTTTGAAGGCAGGTTCATGAGTGATTATGCACCTATAAAATGAAGCAGGTGCCATTTTTTTAATTTACTGATTCATGATGGATCGGTAAATATTTTTTTTCCAAAACGTACCGCAAGAGAGCTTTTTTTTAAAAGGCAGAGGCAACTTCAAGTTATGTCATCACCCCCAATTTGTTTTTTAAAAGCTGCATGATGGGCAATAGAGAGCAGGTGGGGGATGCAATGGGGAGTGGGGTAGGGGGAAGGATAAAGGATCACACGAGGAACAGCAACAGAGGGCCTGGGGAGAAGCGCACAAGTGAGAAAGCAACACGGAGTGCAGGCGAGGCAAGTTGGACGGATGGAAAAGCACAAGAGAGGGAGAGAGAAACATGGACTATGAGGGATATTTGGTGGTGGGGAGACGCACAAGAGGGGCATATTAACAACGGCCAGCGATAATTATCGCTGGCCGTGCTTAGCGATAATTATATTATCGCAGGCTATCTCTGGTATTTATCGCCCTGGTAGCGCATTATTAACAACGTGTTACTCCAGTGCGATACAAATTCCAGAGATGGCGAGGTTATCACCCTTTTGCAGGGAACATTGCTGGTGTTCCCTTCAAAAGGGCGATAACCTTGCTGATACGACCCACAGGGTTATATCAGCATAATCCTCCCCCTATGTTTGGGATGGCTAAATCAGGATTTTAGCAGATGTTAGGGTTTGGCGAAAACAGCCGTTTTCGCCAAAATCTAATGTGTGCTAAAATCATGTGGGCTGCCTTGTAAATATCGCGATGTAAACATCAGCGATATTTGCAAGGTAGTCCTTCTTGGGTACGCCCAGTAATGCCCACTTTGCATCTCATTGGAGATGCAAAGTGAGGCGTTGGGAAAAAGGGTGCTAACATGAGAATATGCATGTTAGCACCCTCTTGTAAATAGGGCGCTGGTTCTATCTCCACTTTTTTAGCTTTGTAAGCCAAAAAAGCGGAGATAAAACCCTTGTAAATATGCCCCAAGAGAGAGCAAACTGGAAAACACATGGACTTTTATGGAGTGCTGTAGCAGAAAGAAAACAATAATACTCAAAAAGTGAGCAGTGGAAGGATAGAAGCCAACCAAAGAGAGAGGTGGTAAAGAAACTACGCTCCATGGAATGGACAAACACAAAACCGACGAGCTAGGACAAGGAAAGCCATTGAATAAGAAGCAAGCAAATTAAAGTAATAAGAAAACCAACCACTCGTAAGCAGTGGGCAGGCTGTAAGCCCCTGTAAGCTGTTGGCAAGCCAACAATAGGCCTTTTGCAAACAGACAGTTTGCGCTGTCTGGTAAGCTCGACTTGAAAAGAAGCTAAATTAATTTGCATTTGAGCTGATTTTTTTTTATAGAACATATTTTATTGGTTTTATAAATACAGTACAGGGTATTTGAGCATCATGCGACAACACATCTTAATATCAAACATCATATATCAACCTTTTACTCAGTTCCCCATGTGCGTTCTGAATCAAGGAAGTTCCCCCATACATTAGCTCTATTAGAAATATAACACTAACTATGCCTAGTACTTGTACATATTTAAGATCCTGGTCATGCATCTACTTGATGTATCCATGCGTATGTCAATAGACTTTCTGTTCTTGTATCTATGTTATCGCCTCCGTAGCTAGTTGAACTTCTGCCTCTTTATGCGTTTCCAGGGGTATATTTCTATAGGTTGCCCACCTTGCCCAAATTTTGTTATGGTTTTGCGGGCATCCCCTAGCTATGAAAACAGGGAGTTCCAATGCCATAATAAAATCCATACCTGCTTTCCATAGCGCCACTCGGGGCGGAGTCTCTGCTTTCCACAGTTTGGCAATGTCTCGCTTTGCTAGGGTGAGACCTAGGAACAACAAATGTCTTTTGTACCTGTTTCCTCCTAACGAGTCTGTGCTGTGCAATAGCGTTAATTATGGAGATCTGCATTTGAGATGATTTGAAACAAGTTTGTGAATCTATGATTCTCATGACTCTGTGTAGGTAGGCCTGGGTTCAGCTAAATTTTATGGTATGTGAGGAAGTGTTACACTTGCCCCTGCCCATAACAATGCCCCCTTTAGTGCACACACCAAGCCCAGTAAGATATACAGTAGGGACATAGAGTGCAGACAAAATCTACTTTTCCCTGGAAAAAAAAGCTAATTTAGACATTTTGCTGTGAAGTCAGTGTGCTGGCAAAGGAAAATTACGCCCTGGCCTTGCAGGTCCATGCAAGTGGCATACAAAGACAAAGCAGCACCAACGACGGACCACAGTTAAGCACTTAAATTCCAGAAGTTTTTCTTATAAAGTATGTACAATTTATATGTGTGGTGCAACAACTTCCAACATCCGTCGTTGTTAGATGTAAAATAAGTCCAGACATTTTTTACATAACGGAAGGTGCACTCAAAAAGAAGTCCAAATTGATATATATATTTTCCAAAATTGCTTTATCTTCCTTTATTTTTAGAGATAGCGGACAGCCAACGCGTTTCGTTCCCTTAACACAGGAACTTCTTGGTAGTTGTATGCATATATACTCAATCCATAGAGTTTAGGTATGATTCAAAACTGTTCACAAATCAATGTGGTGTATCAAATATTCAAAAACGTCTTCAAGTATGAAGGTCTAGATATTGCCCCTAACAGGAGGTTAGAGATGTTTAACAGAGAATAGTCCCTCAGATGAATAAAGAGTCCTATGTTGGACCAAAGAGTCTCCGAATTCAACATGTAACGGACGGCATGATAACCGGCAGCAAAACGACACAGCAAGTGGCATAACAAAAGCCCCCGTAGTCCCCGCAGTACATAGGGCCCCCGAGCTCCAGGGGGCCCCCTCAGCGCAGTAACCTGGCCTGAGAGCTCCAGAGTGAGTCGGGGGGGGGTACCTCCATGTACTTGCAGAGGGGCCCCCTCAAGTCTCGTTATGCCACTGGTCCATGCGCCACAGTGCACGTGCCTGCCCACAGCCACGACCCAGTCCTTCAGATGCTGGATTGTTCCAATCACCGTCATCTTCCATCCCCTCCTGAATTCATATCCACTGCTCGTCATTAAAACATTTATAAATCAATGAATATATGAACACATATTTTCTCTCAACTTAGGAAGTGTGGAACCACCTGGGTCAACTGATAACACAACCATCTTTCAGGGCAGGACGACTCACTGATTTGGTGCAATATCTAACAAATATGTGGGAACTGGGCATCAATGCTGGTGGTGGGGTCGAGTGGCTAACTACCCTCTGATTTTATGTTTTATGTATTCAAGAGTCTTTTTGCACATGTGCGGCAGACTGTGGAATATAGCATATCCTTGCATTGTTACGTAAGCCTGTCACTAAAGAGAATCATTTAATTCACTGTCTAACCTGAAACCAGCCTAGAGAAAAAATTACAGGCATTTAACCGAAGGCTATTGGAATGGCTTTAAGCCCATTACTTTGAATGGAAGGATTGCACTGCAGTTCTGTATCCAGATAATTGTGGAATGAATAGTTTCATTCTATATAATTAATCTTAATGTTGCTTGCTGGCTGTCTTTGAACCTTATCTATGGTTTGGACATGTGCTCTAATTCCTCAAATGTGAATGACAAGCTTATTCTTAGAGCGCCTTTTGTTAGTACATTATGTGAAATATGGCCAACAAGAAGGCCAATGATAAGGGCTCAAATAATTCCTCCTCTGCGGACTTTCCCTGGCAGAAATAGTTGAAAGAAAGACAAGGTCTGGCGAATAACCTAATAAAGAGGTGTAGAGAATGCCAGCGGCGGCTCCTCCGCTAAGGTGGAGGAGTGTCGCCCCACTGCTTTAAGAGCAATGCAGAGGAAAAATAAAATGATAATAACAGAACGTTATTATCATTTTATTTTACCTAGATGTGGGGAGGGGCGGGGTTGGCCTAAGCAGGGGCCAGGGGGAGGAGGAGTGAGCACACTCAAAGTACCCATGACTGTTTGGCCGGCCGTCTTGGGCCGGCCAATCAGTCATGCACACTTTGCATGCTCCGCACCAGCCTGCATTACACAACCTGGTGGGGAACATGAACAGGCTGCCAGTCCCCGTCTGAGCACCGAACCACGGAGCTCAGACCAATCATTGGGTTAGGGGAACCAATCACAATGCTGCATTGCAGCATTGTCATTGGCTTAGGGAGCCTTGGAGCCCGGGTGCTTCCTGCGGCGGTGTAGAGGTGGTGGCTGGCGATGCGACCAGCAGGTACGTCCCAGAACATATCAGTTTGCTGCCTGCAATGGTGCGGGCAGGGAAACCTCTGTTTGCTCTCATTTGGTGGGAGCATTTTCAAATTTCCCACCAAGCAGGAGCAAACACCAAGTCTGCTCCGAGCTGTAGGGAGTTGCAAAATGCTGCCGCCCCTGCCTGCAGTGAAGCGGGCAGGGAAACAAGTCAAAAGATTCCTCCTACCCGCAGGGAGCTGCATTATTAGCTGCTCCCTGTGTGCTGGAACAATGCCAGCTCCTGCTGTATGCAAGTAGCCAGGTGGGACAATGGTGACATTGGGACTCCCCCCGCAGCCCCCAACACCACTATGGTGGGAGCCCTGGGTGGGTACCAGGTCACCCACCTTTCACATTGCGGGACCCAGGGGATGAGGTCCCTGTTGCTGAAATCTTCCCAGGATGGGGGTCCGTGTGTACCCCTCCCCCTGCAATATGCACTGGTTTCTGGGGGATGTAGTCCTCGGACCGAAAGCGGCCTGGGGAGGAGGGCCTCATGCTCCCCTCCCCTGCAATATGTGTCAGGCCCTGGTGAATGGGCCCAACGCATTTGCATTTGCATGAGCTTTGAACTGTCACCCAGGAGCTGAATAGGTTCTTGACAAGGTGTGAACTTGCTCCCAGAGCTGAGACAAAGGGCTTGGGGGTGAGGAGGTGCTCTGTTCCTCTAAAAGGATGACCATCTGACTGAGTCCAAACTGGAATGGCGTGGTGAGCAAAAAAACGATGGATTTAGGCCCAGATCTCTGACTGAGGGGGAGTGTTTGACATTGTTCAGCATTCCATCCATCAATTGTTCTTTTTGCAGGATGACCATCTGGGCAGTGGCCAGGAACTTAATTATCTTCAAAGAGGCCTACCTGGTCACAGGCAGATGTAGCTAACACCTGGGCCAGGCCCCCTCTAATGTCCCTCTAGTCATCCAGGGACCAATACCAGTGGGAGAGGAGATTCACTCAGAACCAGCTTTGAGTGAAGACAGAGGATGGGTTGCTAATTTTCCTGGCCACACCACAAGGAGGGGCGTAGCAGCTGTGCACAAGGGAGGAAGGGCTCTGCTATGTTGGATTATGGTATAGAGGGGCTCTGTGGGATTGTTTGTAGCAGGACACACAGGAGCAGCAGTTCCTACCCCCTAAAATATGTTGAAATGGGCTGCACTCCTAATTGGCATACGCAAAAGTGGGTTGGGTTACCCCTGGGAACTTTTCCCCACTTGGTTACGGAGGGGCCAGGAGTCACCTACAGGCTAGTGTCATGCATAAATGTGGCATACCCTCTTCAACACTACTGGACCAGTGGATGACAGAAAAAGGACTGTACCTTCTGTTCAGACCTGTGAGGCGGCCCCTAAGGGCTGAAGCTACTTCCATTTGTGCCCAGGACAAAGAAGTAGACTCCAAGGGTCAGTTGGCTGACCGCCTGTTATAGCTTTAGGGAAACAAAAGCTGCAAGAAGCACACTTTTCAGGAAGAGCACAGCTGATCAGTTTTCAGTGGAGTTGCCCTGGACCTTACCATTGGCTTCTATTGGAGCGAGTCTTGAACCCCAAGTGCTGTTCCTAAGGTCCTGGAACCCTTGGCTGGTGCCAGAGTGTACTCTCCAGCCTAACCCTAAAAGCTGGGACTTAGAAACATTTTGCTGAATTTCTACCTGGAGAACTGAAGAGGGATTGGGACCAATCTGCTAGCAGATCTGCCAAGGGTATATTGCTGGTGGGCCTGATTTCTACGAAGGTGTCACTACTCTCTTCTGCACAGAAGCAAACCCAATTCAGCAGGCCAGACACCGGCTAGTATCCAATGACGTCGGACCCTCTTTGGCCCACAGCCTGCAGCCTTGCCCTGCTAGAAAAAACTGAGTTCCACATAAGAGTCTAATTCTGAACATAGAAGTTTTAACTGTGCTGGGCGCCAAACGTATTGGGCAGACAAGGAACCTTCTTTGGGAACAAATTTTGAATTACTCCCCCTCTGAGCTTTCCTGCCAAAAGTTAACAGCTTCACTGGGACTTTGTCTAACACCTACCCTGTCTCGAAAAGCCCATCTCAGCCACAGCCTGCTGCCTTGCCCTATTGAGGATTTTTAACTACCATTACAGAGACTAGGGGGCCTACTAGGATTGCGGCCGGAAAACCGCCCGACCGCCATGGAAGAGGAAAACAACCGCCCGCCGGCACCGTGGGAAAACCGGTGGCCAAATTAGGATCATCTGCCAAAAAACACAGACCGCGGCGGAATGGGGCCAAGAAAAACCGCCCGTAGCGGGCGGAGATGGGCAAAATCCATCCGCAGCGGTCGGAGTCGCGGCGGAAAATACCAACCCGCCGCATGTATAGCGGAGACACTGCACGGGAAATTAGGATATCCCCGACGGTCCCGCGGTACGTACCGCTGTCTCCGACCGCTGCAGTCGCACAATGGGATGAATGGGAGGGGCAGCGGAAGAGCTGAAGCACAGCCACCGCTGTGGACAATCCGTAAAAAATACGGTGGATGAAGCAAAAAACCCACAAGAAGGCCAAAAAGTGCACACAGAAAACTAGCCATTCCCCCCAAATACACAAAACACACCCCAAAGACACAGCCACATGGTAAAAAGAAACATACAAATCCCAGGACAACACACCTGACAGCAATACCCCAATTGGGCACACCCACATAGCTGAGTAAAAAACCAGCCCCTTCCCTGACCACAATCCTTTGCAATACTCCAGGAGAGAAGGGACACACACCCCAGCTGACAGGAGAGACAAAGGACACATCACTAGCCACACCACACACAGCACCACCATCACTTCCACACCTGCACAACTAACCCCCTGCAAAGCACACACCATACACATCACAGCCACAACCACCACTCACACTCCTGCACCCACAACCACTTTGCACACCACACACCATGGCCACACAGAAAATGCCCAAATTCCCAGAGAGTGAGTTGACAGTCGTGGTAGATGAGATAGCCAGAGTGGAACCACAGCTTTTTGGTAGCCTGGTCCAACAGACACCATTAGCCACAAGGACACAAATGTGGGCAAGGATAATCCAAAGGGGCAATGCAGTAGGGACCACCCCAAGATCCAAAAAGGAGATCATGAAGCGGTGGCATGATCTGAAGAGGGTGGTCAAGGAGAGGAGGAGCAAGAACCGTGACCTGGCTCAGAGGACTGGCGGTGGCCCTCCCATTCCACAAAAAACATTCACACCATGGGAGGAGAAGGTGCTTGCCATACTGCATCCAGAGAGTCTCACAGGAGTAGCCGGGGGATTGGAGGCTGGTAATCACAAACAAATGACTACCACCCCTCTGCTATGTACTGTCTTGCACAACTACAAAGCTACACCACCTAAGACAAATTCCATCCATCTGCACCACACACTCACAAAAACATGGCTCACAGATCCAACATTCACCCACTCCTATTCACCCCAAACATAGCTACCAACATGACCATAGGGGCATGTGTACAGGCAGACAGCACTACAACTCCCACCAGGCCCCCTTGTCTCACAGCATCAGCAAGATGGAGCCCTCCACCCACCCCACCCAGAAGCATGTTTCAGCCATTACATTACCCTCATCAAACTTACAGGTAGGTAGCCATCTTCACAATGAGGGTGTCTGTGGATGGGAGGCCTGTACCACTACTCCCACCATGCCCCCTGTCCCACACCTGAGCGAGGATGGAGCCCTCCCCCCCAGAAGCAGTTGGAAGCCATTACATCACCCTCATCAAACTAACATTTAGGTAGCCATCTTCACAATGAGGGTGTCTGGGTGTGGGAGGTCTGCACTACTACTTCCACCATGCCCCCTGTCCCACAGCCTAGCAAGATGGATCCCTCCCCCACCCCACCCAGAAGCATGTGTCAGCCATTACACAACCCACATCAAACGTACAGGTAGGGAGCCATCTTCACAGTGAGGTTGTTTGTGGGTGGGAGGCCTGTACCACTACTCCCACCATGCACTCTGTCCCACAGCCTAGCAAGATGGATCCCTCTCCCCACCCCAGCCAGAAGCATGTGTCCGCCATTACACAACCCACATCAAACCTACAGGTAGGTAGCCATCTTCACAGTGAGGGTGTTTGTGGGTAGGAGGCCGGTACCACTACTCTCACCATGCACCCTGTCCCACAGCCTAGCAAGATGGAGAACTCCTCCACCCAGAAGCAATTGGAAGCCATTGCAGTACACCAAACAAACTTACAGTTAGGTAGCCATCTTCACAGTGAGGGTGTTTGGGGGTAGAGGCCTGTACAACTACTTCCACCATGCCCACTGCCCCCCACCTCAGCAGGACGAAGACCTCCCTCCACCCACCAAAAAGCAGTTGAAAACCCTTACATCACTCTGATCAAACTAACAGGTAGGTAGCCATCTTCACAGTGAGGGTGTCTGGGTGTGGGAGGCCTGCACTACTACTCCCAACATTTCCTCTGTCCCACACCTGAGCAGGATGGAGCACTCCCCCACCCAGAAGCAGTTGGAAGCCATCAAAGAAAACACCAAACAAACTTACAGGTAGGCAGCCATCTTCACAGTGAGGGTGTTTGGGGGTGGGAGGCCTGCACTACCACTCCCACCCCCACCATGCCCCCTGCCCCATACCTCAGCAGAATGGAGCCCTCCCCCCACCCCCCCCAGAAGCAGTTGGAAGCCATTTCAATACATCAAACAAACTTACAGGTGGGTAGACATATGATTCTGGACCCTGACCCCACTGAGCAGGATGTAAGCCGCCACCACGCACACATACATGTGTGACATAACAAACCCAAATGTGGGCACATTACAGGTAAGTAGCTAGTACGTGCACCCATCAATTCGTCACAAATTAAATGGTGCCATATGACAACACCAGCCCTCTCATTGCACAAAGAGGCACACCTAACCCATTGCCAAGCACAGTGTGCACACAGGTGAGCTAAGGAAACTGTCACAGCTACCAAAGTGTGACACACCAATGCACAAATAGAAAAAAGTCAGGGCACAATCATGCCCAGCACCTATTTACATGTGCATCGCCATGGGGCAAGTGCAATAAGGACCATTCGAAAAATATGAAAGCATGTGCGGTGGTACAAATCAAGATATACACATGTTAGGACAAAGGTATGCAGGAGATGACAATGGCCAGTCCATGGCCAGATGTGACGTCAGCCAGGTCAGACAAATCAACAATGAGTTCTCAATTAAACACATGTTGTGCCAGGCCCTAGATGGCAACAAGTCCCTGTAATCCTTAATTGTGCACGGGTCGCATGGTATGCCTTGACACCTCACACCATAGACAAGTAACGCACGTACCACTGCATCATGTCAGGAAGCACAGTAATGCACATAGTAAACAATGTGATGATCTGTCAATTGTGCAGTGTACAAAAAGTGAATGACACACAGATAACACAAAGCTTGCCGGGTGCACTACAATGACCATTTCCCATCTGACCCACAGGTGACCAAGAACTCACTGCAGAGGACAACACCAGCAACCTGCAGAGCCAGTCTCCCCCCCCCGTACATGGACTCTCGGATGTTGACTCCCAGGATTCCATGGACGATGAGCTCGAAGCAGTCCCATCTGTGCCAGGGAGCAACAGGTCCCAGGACTCCATCGTCCCCCCCACCACATCTGCTGCAACAAAACTTCACAGCAGACCCCTGCTGTCACGGCCTGTGCAGCCACCGCCGCCACCACCACCACCACCACCAGTGCTGCCTGCAACACCCTCCCTGTCCCAGAGGATGACCAGCACACACCACCGATGGAGGAGGGCAGGGAGAGGATGCGGGTGCCCACAGTGGTGAGGCAACAGGTCCGTGGCAGCAGGGCAGGTGGGAGGGGCAGGGTCACCCACGGACACCAGGAGGCTGGGACCCAATCCCTGGAACACATCACCAGAGTCCTGGGCGAATACGAACAGGCCCAGGGATGAACGGGCCGGTCGGACGAACTGTTGCACGAGCTCATCCTGCTGATGAGGTCCATCGACACCCGCATGGGTCAAATCGTGGACCTCTTGGACCAGCAAGTGGCGGTTCTGAGGTACAGGCATGCGCCACAGACAACACCTCCACCTCCCTCTGGTGGGCCGCAGGATGACAGTTCACCATCCTCCCCTGTGCCCACAGAGAGGGGTGAGTCCTCAGACCCCACTGGCCCTGCAGCAGGGCCCCCCGCCAAATGACGAAGGGGCCGTCCCTAGAAGACCCTGGGAGTATCTGGAGGCAAAGCACCTGCCAGACGTCAGTCACGGAGCCAGTCATGATGGCAACCCTCTCCACCACTGCATTGACTTTTTGGACTGTCCTCCCCCACACTGCCTTGTGAATGGCATCTGTCTGTTAGACTGGGTCACCACATCAATGTGGTGACTACTCGATTATCTCATCTACCACAACTGTCAACTCACTGCTCCACCCCACCCCCAATGGAAATGTACACCCCCCCTCGCATCTCACCATTGCAAATAAAATATCCTTACACACATGTTGTCATGTCTGCTCCGTCTTTATTGCAGGATGTACAGCCTTTAACATGATCACAATGTACCAGGAGCATGGGCTGCATGTAGGCAAGGAGAAGTTGAAGGCCCCTAGGGAAACACAACAGAACTACTTTCACTGGTCTGGGTGTGGCATCACAGACATCACACAACCCCTACCATCAGGATAACCCAACATGCACATGTCACAATGTGCAACAAGTGTCGACATACACGTCCTGTAGATGTTCCCAAATGACCTGTCCCAGAAACATTGCCAAAAACCGCTGGGTCTACAACTGGATGCTGTTACCATTCTCACATGCCCCTTCACGACAACAGCAATATCAGCAGACAATGGGTATGTTGCACATTGTCACCCACCTTCAAGTGAAGTAGCGGGTGATGAGCTGTTCATGCAGGTCAACACCTTCCTCCTCTCCACTATACTCATCACTGTACACGGGTTGGTTTGCAGGCTGGGCCTTGGGTCCTCACCATCATCCAGGAGCAGGGGAATCTCCTTGCGAATGGCTAGGTTGTGGAGCATGCAGCATGCCACTACAATCTGACACACCTTCCCGGGCGAGTATGCCAGTGCACCTCCGATCTAGTCTGGGTCTGTGTTGTCCCCTCCTTTTCCATCCAGATCAGCCATTGGCAATAAGTAGTGTGCCCCCATCATGTCCCTAGGTGTGCTCAGAGCTAGTTGTGCGTCTGGTTGAACAGAGCCACACGCAGGGTGTTGTGCTGTGTGGTCATCAAATGGCTCACTCATGCCTGAGTGTCCAGTCTCCACCCACTGCTTGAGTCTATATAGTGAGTTGGCACAATGTGATTGCACAGGGTGGTGTGCAACATGTAGATGTGGTCATCTTTTGTAATGCATTGCTTGCATATGTTTGTTCTGTTGCTGGCACTGACCTGACCCTACATCTCTCTGCCTCATGCAGCATCTCCTGTGGTCACGGAGGGACAGGAGACAGACACCAGTGGGGGTGAAACAAGCACAACAGTTGCACAGGAGCCCAGTGACACAGATGTCACCAGCGCCTCAGAGGGGGACAGGAGTCTGCTGAGTAATCCCAGCCTGAGACGCAAAGCACCACATCATCTGATGCCAGCGGGGATGCATCCATGTTGGAGGGCACAGGGAATGGGGACTCTGCATCGTCTTCCACCACACAGCGGCCAGTGCCCACCCTACCAGCCACTTCCTCTGGTGCTGCCCGTGTCCGCCTCAGTAAGTGGGGAAGAATGTCCTTCACCCCTGGCACCGCTGCCCCTGCGCCTGTCCCCCCTGCTGCCATCAGTGCTGAGTCTGTGGACCTTTTGCGCCAGCTGTGTGTAGGCGAGACAGCTCTCCTCAATGCCTTCATTGACCACGACAAAAAATTGGCCCAGGTGGTTGCTTTCATGGAGGGCATACATTCTGACATGGGTGGGCTGCACCGGACCGTCCAGGCTTTGTCATCGACAGTGACGTCTGCCCTTCAACAGGCACATACTCACATTCCAGCTCCGGTCCCTTTGTCCACCCCCCTGGCAGTGGCCACGTCTGACGATAGTGACCACGGTCCACATACATCACAGTCACAATACAGCACACAGAGCACATAGCAGCAGCAACCCAAGCGATCCAGACCACTCGGAACAACTAGGAAGACGTTCCGGGGTAACGACGGACAGAGCGTTGCCTCACGCACTGAGTTGTCACCAGGAGTGTAGGACGCATCCCCGATTGATTACGGGTGATTATTTTACATCCCTACTGTGCCGCATATCTGAAGATAGGCAGGTACTCTTGTAGGTTGTATCGTTCCTCTTATGTTGTGTTACTCACTTGATTTTCAATAATTGCAGTAGTTTTATTACTTGGTCCTGACGAAAGCCACTGTCATATGGTTTAGACATGAGTTGGCTGAAACATGTAGACCACTGAGGACGTGTTCCTATAATTCTTGTGTACACGTTTTCCTCCAATTTCTGCGTTTTACTTTGACACCACTAGACACTGAGTAAAAAAAAATTCTACTGGTAGTCAATTTTAAATCACACCTTTTTCATACACACTGCACTTAGCTTCACCACACTATTGGCAGCTTTTGTCACTAGGAGAGTTTTCACCCTTCCCTGTTACATCATAAAACATCTGTGAGCTCCTCCTTATAGTAATAAAGGAGTTGTAGCTCTTTAACTGCACCAGGTGCAGTTAAGGGAGGTCCCAGATTATGAAGCATGCCACTTCGGTGGGTGATGGGACTTGGTCCTTTATTTAAGGACTTTGTATGTCTGAATATGCTGGTTTGTTGTCTTTGTGCCTCAGTTAGACTGTTACAGACCCGCGGACTCTTGTGTTGTTAAAGTCTGAGTGATTTGGGGATTGGTCCGCGCAGGTCTTTAAAATTTCCCTTTGACCCCCTAACCTATTGTTGATTTACGCAGACACCATAGCCACCCCAGAGCGCAGGGAGAAAAGCCTGTCAAGCGACACCAGTGGACAAAAGCAAAGCAGCAGGCCTCAGGCACACATGCCTCAGAGGCATCTCCATCAAAGGACTCTCCTGCCCCTAAAGCATCGCGCAAAGAGAAGCATACAGTGTCTGTGCCCACCAAGGAGGTGGTGCATGCCAAGGGTACACCTAGGAAGGGCTCCAGCTTGACTCCCATTCCAAGCCCAGTGAAGCAGGGGCCGGTGTGCACTGTAGGTGTGACACCTATTAAACAGGGGAAGGGGGGCAGAGGTGAAACCAGGCAAAGCGTTCCGCTGGGTCCAGCACATCACCAGAGGGGGTGCCAGTGCCTGCACCTGATGCAGCTTTGGTGGTGAGTGTGCCTGTTGTGTCCACACCACTTCCCAATGATCCAAAGTCAGACAAGCCATTTAGAATCCCCAAGAAGTGGAAAGGCACCCCCCCACAATCTCCAAGCCACACCGTGTCTCCCGTCTGCATAACTCCACCTCCATGTGCCACTACACCACCTGGTCCAAGGAGCCCTCCGGCTTGCCAAGCCACTGATAGCTCTACCTCAGCTGTTCCGCTCTATGCCCGTTCAGGTGCCCCGACAGTCCCCAAGACACAGCCAGCTCCCAGTCCGCCTGACAGCCAAGTCTGAGTGTTAGTTACCCTCACACACCTTTCTGTCACACAGGTGGACCTGTACTGCACATTGTTACCCCTGACTGTATTGCTGACCATGGAAAGGTACAGTCGCACACATTACCTGTGCAGCTTCTCATGGACTCAGTCAGCAGCTTGGACTGGCCACTGGCCTTGTGTTTTGCCCCCCCGCCTGTGCAGCTTCTCATGGACTCAGTCTGCACTTTGTCCTGCCCACTGGCCTTGTCGTTCATTGCTGTGTGCCCCTTGCCTGTGCAGCTTCTCATGGACTCAGTCAGCACCTTGGACTGGCCACTGGCCTTGTGTTTTGCCCCCTGCCAGTGCAGCTTCACATGGACATACTCTGCACTCTGCCCTGGCCACTGGACTTGCTGTCTTGCCCTTGCCTGTGCAGCTTCTCATGGACATATGCTGCACCCTGAACTGGCCACTGGTCTTGCTGTTTTGCCCCTGCCTGTGCAGCTTCTCATGGACTCACTCTGCACTTTGTCCTGCCCATTGGCGTTGTCGTTCACTGCTGTGTGCCACTGCCTGTGCAGCTTCTCATGGACATGCTCTGCATTTTGTGCATTGCTCTTCTCTTGTCATGGTGCCTATCTGTGCAATATGTGAATAAAGACAGTTGCTCCTGTTGTCTATTTTGTCAGTATCCTTACTGAATAAAGTTCTTTTGCTGTGTGTATATGGTTTACTGTGCCACATGCTCTGCGTGCCACTTCAACATGGTCAATGTTTGGGCTCACTTACTAATCAGTTTTCTAGGGTGACGGGGTCTTCAGTTCTTCCTGAACCAGATACTTGTGGGGGCAATGGTGTAATTTTACAATGTGCAGCAGTTGTCATTTACTTGATTAGTTCATGTTGGCTATATTGTACACATGTCAGGTTGGGAGGCACTGCCGGCACAGAGTGGGATTCTGCAAACAGTTTTGCAGGCAGGCTGTCCAGGGTCATCATGTATGTGTGTTCTTCCTTTATGTGTGCCCAGTGGTGTATGTGTGTGGTCATCTTGTGCTGGCCAGTCATCCTAGTCCCATGGCTTACTTTCCATGTGTGCTCTTGGATGGTCAGGTGGTGTGCGGTGTGAAGGGGGTGAGTTTGTGGGGAGTGTTGATGTGTGCATGCCCCTGCAATGTGAACTACACACATGTGTCACCCAGGAGTTGTATGCCTGTTGTTTTGATTGTTCAGCCCTGTGGATGTGGTTGTATGCACATGTGTGAGTTGTATGTAGTGCACTGTAGAGTGTGTTGGTGGATCCTTGCAGTTCTGTCTGACTCCTACTTGTTGTTTTTGTCACTTGTGAGTATGCAGAGTGTGTGACTGGTGTGTGTGACTGGTGAGTCAGTGTTGTGTTTTGTTGCACATCCATGTGTCTGGAGGCTGATTGTGGGGACTGTGCAGACCTGCTGTTCCACACTGCCATTGTGGTTGTGTTTTCTCATGCCTTGCTGTCACATGGTGCCTTCATGCCTCCAGTATGGCATGTTGTGTGTGTTGTCATGCTATCCCCTATCTGTGCTTCAAATGCCTACCCATTGTGGGTCTGAACTTCCTCTCTATGTGTATGGTACACTCCTGCCATGTCCCCTACTGGCATGCAGTACACTTCACTTTGGTGTCAGCTGTTCCCGTGGTTTCCATGTGTGTGTGCCTCCCCATCACTTCATTTGTGCCACTGTGCTTTGTGGTGCAGTTCTTTGTCCGGGATCAATGTGTCACTCAGGGCATTTCCCCAGTGGGTTGTATGTGATGTGCTGGTGCTGATTGGTAGTCATGGTTGCTCCTATGTAGTCCAACTGTGTGTGCTGCCCAGTCCTCTGGTCACGTTGTTTCCACCTTTGTGTCCCAGACTTGTGCATCTGTTGGTGTTGTGTTGGATGTATGTGTGTTGTCAGTGTTATTGCCTCACTTCCTGGCTGTGCTGTTGTCTTTGTGCTGTGCTGTATGGTGTTGTGTGGGGTTCAGTGGCTAAATATCGAGGGACATAATATAGAATGCCCAAAATATCGACGCCCAAATATAGGACAGAATATCGACTCCCTAGCTACAAACAGGTAAGTACTAAAATATCGATTCAAAAATATAGAATGTTAAAAAATAGTTAGCTAAAATATCGAATTTTTTAAATGTATTAAAAATAATTAAATATTAAAAACAATTAAATAAATTATACATAATATAATAGAAAAAAGCTTAAAATGGAAACATAATAAAAGTAATGTAAAAAAAGTAGAGATTTTGGTGCCGATTCCGATCCTGGAAAAAAATTCCCCGTACGAATCGTATCTGGATTTTTTACCGTATGAATCGTACAAGTCCCGTACAAGCTGGCAAGTACGATTCGTATGTGAAAAAGTCCATACAAATCGCATTGGGTAAATTCCCCGACACGTCCTCGGGACGGAAAAGGTGACCGACACGTCCAAGGACATTTTTTCGTACAAATCTGAAAACTGAAGTCCGAGCGCGCAAGTACGATTCGTACCGTCCATCCGACTGTACAACCGTATGGTAAAAAGACCGTCCGGAGCGAACTCCTATAGCAACCATGGAGACGTCCAAACAGGTGCCCGGTACGCGGCGAACACCCCCCCATCCCCCCGTATGTACGCGCCGTCTCCCCCCAGCCCCCCCGTATGTATGCGCCGTCCCCCCCAGCCCCCCGTATGTATGCGCCGTCCCCCCAGCCCCTGTATGCATGTGCCGTCCCCCCCAGCCCACCGTATGTACGCGCCGTCCCCCCAAGCCCCCCGTATGTACGCGCCGTCCCCCCCAGCCCCCGTATGTATGCGCTGTCCCCCCCAGCCCCCGTATGTATGCGCCGTCCCCCCAGCCCACCGTATGTATGCGCCGTCCCCCCCCAGCCCACCGTATGTATGCGCCATCCCCCCCAGCCCCCGTATGTACGCGCCGCCCCCCCCCAGCCCCCCGTATGTATGCGCCATCCCCCCCAGCCCCCCGTATGCATGTGCCGTCCCTCCCAGCCCACCGTATGTATGCGCCGTCCCCCCCAGCCCCCGTATGTACGCGCCGTCCCCCCCCAGCCCCCGTATGTATGCGCTGTCCCCCCCAGCCCCTGTATGTACGCACCGCCCCCCCCAGCCCACCGTATGTACGCGCCGTCCCCCCCCAGCCCACCGTATGTATGCGCCGTCCCCCCCCAGCCCCCCATATGTACGCGCCGTCCCCTCCCAGCCCCGCAGATGTACACGCCGTACCCCCAGCCCCCCCGCGGATGGACGCGCCATACCCCCACCCATGTATTTATGGTGCGGACCCCCACCCGTGTATGTACGACGCGTACCCCCACCCGTGTATGTACGGTGCGGACCCCCACCCGTGTATGTATGGTGCGGACCCCCACCCGTGTATGTACGACGCGTACCCCCACTCCCGTAGGTACAGTGCGGACCCCCAGCGCTACACGCTGGAGGTCTGCACCGTACCTACGGGGGTGGGGGTACGCGTCGTACATACACGGGTGGGGGTCCACACCGTACCTACGGGGGTGGGGGTATGCGTCGTACATACATGGGTGGGGGTCCGCACCGTACATACACGGGTGGGGGTACGTCACGTCCATCTGCGGGGGGGTAGGGGGGGACGGCGTGTACATACGGGGGGCTGGGGGGGACGGCGCGTACATATGGGGGGCGCATACATATGGGGGCTGGGGGGGACGGCGCGTACCGAGCCCCCTATTCCGCTCGCATCGCGGCGTACTTCGCTTTTCCGGCACTTTTTGGGTGCCGTAAAAATATTGCTGTCCGGACTGCTGTCGGTACGAATCGTACTTGCTGGGACATAAAAACATGCCTAACTCTGTCCGGACGTCACGTCCGCGGTGTCCTGGATCACAATCGTATGTATTTTGCTGTCGGTCGGTGTTTTTTCCGACTCGTACGGAAATGGTGTTTCCGTACGATTCGTACTTGCAAGTTTGTATGGTGTTTTTACCGGGTACGAGTCGGACGGAGAAAACGCTCCGACCGACGGTTCGTACCCGGTTTTTCCAGGATCGGAATCGGCCCCTTTGTTGGATAGTGAGAGCGTCAAAATTACTATTTCCACTCCAGTGAGTGCAACAGTAGGGAAAACGTTGGATAGCATAGGGGTAAAAATTACTATTCCCACTACAAAGAGTGCAACAGTAGGGAAAGCGTTGGATAGCGGGAAGGTAAAAATGACTATTCCCACTCCAGAGACTGTAACAGTAGGGAAAGCATTGGATAGCAGGAAGGGAAAAATTACTATTCCCACTCCAGTGAGTGCAACAGTAGGGAAAGCGTTGGATAGCGTAGGGGTAAAAATTACTATTTCCACTCCAGTGAGTGCAACAGTAGGGAGAACGTTGGATAGCGTAGGGGTAAAAATTACTATTCCCACTCCAAAGAGTGCAACAGTAGGGAAAGCATAAGTTGTGGGAGAGTAAAAATTACTATTCCCACTCCAGAGAGTGCAACAGTAGGGAAATCGTTGGATAGCGGGAAGGGAAAAATTACTATTCCCACTCCAGTGACTCCAACAGTAGGCAAAGCATTGGATAGCGTAGGGGTAAAAATTACTATTCTCACTCCAGAGAGTGCAACAGTACAGAAAGCATTGGATAGCAGGAAGAGAAAAATTACTATTCCCACTCCAATGAGTGCAACAGTAGGGAAAGCGTTGGATAGCGTAGGGGTAAAAATTACTATTCCCACTCAAGTGAGTGCAACAGTAGGGAAAACGTTGGATAGCGTAGGGGTAAAAATTACTATTCCCACTCCTAAGAGTGCAACAGTAGGGAAAGCGTTGGATCGCGGGAGGATAAAATTTACTATTCCCACTCCAGAGAGTGCAACAGTAGGGAAAGCGTTGTTATAGCGGGAAGGGGAAAATTACTATTCCCACTCCAGTAAGTGCAACAGTAGGGAAAGCGTTGGATAGCGTAGGTGTTAAAATTACTATTCCCACTCCAGTGAATGCCAACAGTAGGGAAAACGCTGGATAGTGTAGGGGTAAAAATTACTATTCCCACTCCAAAGAGTGTAACAGTAGGGAAAGAGTTGGATAGCGGGAGGGTAAAAAATACTATTCCCACTCCTGAGAGTGCAAAAGTAGGGAAAGTAATGATTTAATTTTAAAATAAGATTACGTTAATTATCAATACCAATAAAAAGTTAATTAAAAATAAATACCAATTAATAAAAGTTAATTAGCATTGAAAAAAATTATTTACCAATTAATAAAAAATAATTACCAATTAATAATTATTTATCAATTAATCATCAATACATATAAATAAAAATTAATATTTACTTTATTACAATTAATTTACTTCTCACCCAATTCCCCTATAAACCCACAACCCACTCCCAATAATAAAAAATATAATTAACATTATTATCAATTAATCAATTTATAACAATTATTTAGCAATTAATAAAAATTAATTACCAATTCATACAAATTAGTTACCAATTAATACAAATTAATTAACAATTAATAATTATTTATCAATTATCAATACACATAAATAAAAAAATTAATATTTACTTTATTACTATTAATTTACTTCCCACCCAATTCCCCTATAAACCCACAACCCACTCCCAATAATAAAAAATACAATTAACATTATCAATTAATCAATTAATAAAAATTATTTAGCAATTAATACAAATTAATTAGCGATTCATACAAATAACGTACCTATTAATACAAATTAATTATCAATTAATTATCAATACACATAAATAAAAAAAATTATATTTACTTTATTACAATTAAATTACTTCCTACCCAATTCCCCTATAAACCCACAACCCGCTCCTAATAATAAAAAATACAATTAACATAATTATCAATTAATCAATTAATATAAATTAATTACCAATTAATAATTAATTATCAATCAATTAATGATCAAAACATATAAATATAATTAATATTTAATTAACCATAATTAAATTACTTCCCACCCTATTCCCCTATAAACCCACAATCCGCTACGGAATTAAATTACGCAAAACTTAAATTACATAACATTCATTAGTTTAAAAATATTAAACATACATTACAAAAATAATACATACTTTTAACACATATACTACCATACATAACACCAAAAACAAAATCGATATTATAGATATCTATATTTCTAAATTCGATATTATAGTAATCTATATTTTAAAATTCGATATTATGGAATTCTATATTTTTAAATTCTATATTATGGAAATCGATATTTCATACCCCAATTTCGATATTCTGACCTATCTATATTTTAATCATTCGATATTCTGTCCTATCTATATTTTAGAATCGATATTCTGTCCTGTCTATATTTTGGATTCTATACTTTGGTCGTTCACCGTTGTGTGGGTTGCTGTTCTGTCACTGATGTCTGTGTGTGGCTGGTATGCCTGGTGTGCTTGTTGTGCATGCAGTGCTGTGTGTGTCTGTTGCCTTGTCATTGCATGGTGTGCATCCCCTGATATCCTGCTGTTTTTGCTGTGTGATTTTTGTGCCTGTGCATCTGTTGTTTGTTTGATGTTTCTGTGTTTTTCTGTGATGGTGCACTTCTTGTGTGTGTTGTGGTATGTTGTCTGTGATGTCTGTGCTCACATTGCCTTTCCCCAGTTTAGCTGCACAGGGCATGTCTGTTCTTGTTGTTGTTCTGTGTGTGTTTCTGTTGGGTCATGTGTTTGTGTGTTGTTTTTGTACAGACATTTGTTGTGGCATCCCTGTGTGTGTGTGATGTTTGCGGCTACCCCCAGGGTGTCTTATTGTTTGTGTGTGTGTTGACTGGCAAGTATTGCCAGCCTTCAGTGTGACTGGCACTGGTGTTGTGTGCTGCTGGTGTGAGGGGGGTATGTGTGTGGATTCCTACTGGTGTTTGTGAGTCATGGCATGTGTCAATGGTCCCTGTGTGTGGTGCTGCTGGTATACTCCTGTGAAGTAGTTGTATAGATGTGTGGCTGTTAACAGTTTGACTTCAGGGCCTCCCTTTCATCGTTGTGCCTCTACATGGTTTGCCCCGCTGTCTCCCTGTGTTGTTGCACTGTGATGTCTGTGGTTTGTCCTCACTGCCTGTACCAGCCATGTGTGCTTTGATGGTGTTAAGGGTGTTGTTCTCTGTTCCTTGTCTTGCATGTGATGTACACATGCTAGTTGTGTGTCTCCTTGGCCTTCCATTTGTGTGCATCCCACTTTGGTTTTCCTATTTGTTGTGCTCCATTGCTGTTGGCATGTGGGGTGTGTATGTGTCTGTGTGTCAGTCTGTGGTATGTATGTGTGACTAAGCAGGCTGTGTGTCCATTTGGATGTTTGTTCCTTGTATGTGTTCATTTGGTGCTTGTCCTCATTTTTGTTTACCTGAGTGTTGTGTTGTGGTGGTGTGTGTGTTTCCCTGGCTCTGTGCTACACTGTTGTGTGTTCCTGTGCAGTCACTCCTGCAGTGTCTGTCTACATGATTGTTTGTTGTGTGGTGCAGGGTGTGTATTGACCTGGCTTGCTGTTGTGCATGGGTTGCACAGGAGGGGCACATGGCATGTGCCTTCATGGGGTGTGCTGGTGTGTGGTGGGAGGGTGTGTGGCCCTGTGGTCTTTGTGCCCTGCCCATGCCCATGCCTGGCACTGGCCCTGCCTTCTGCATTGTGCGCATGTATTTCCTTGTGTTCACCGCTGCGGTGATGTGACCGGGACATTGCTGCATGGTGGCGGTAGCTGTGTATCGAGGATGCAGAGGGGTAATGTGGTGGCAGGTGGGTGATGTGTGGGTGCCCTTGTGGATGTGTCCCTGTCCACACCAGGGTGTCTGTGTCAGCCCATGTGTTGTGTTATTGCGTACCTGCGCAGCGTCCGCGGTGGTCTATCAGTTCCTGGCGATGTAGCAGGTACAGCACCGGAAAGACGTGTAGAGCTGGGTCCATGGCGGTCGTGACAGGGTGATGTGGAACGGGACTCTGGTTTCGCGCTCTGCTGTTGTGCTTCCGCCATCTCTGGTTGGGCGGTTTCTCCGCTGCGGTGCGTCTGCTTGTTTGGGTCATCCTAATTTGTGGAGCGGGGCGGACGTCATTCCGCACGGCGGAGAGTCTCCATTGGCTCCCACTGCCGCGGCGGTGGGCGCACTTTGATGGCGGTGCGCGTTGCACCACGGCGGTCGGGAAATGGGCTATGTTTGGCCATAATAATATGGCGGGCGTGAGGACCGCTGCTCGCGGGCAGAAAAATGCATTTTACCGCACCACCGGCACTGTGGTGGTGCCACCGTCCGACATCCTAATGGACCCCTAAGGGCCTGTTTCACAAAAGGATACTGAGTGTGAAAGTGTAATGTGAATATTTTCAAATTTCCAGGATGAGTTTTAAATAAAAAAAAAAAATTATATATATATATATTCACTGAAAAAAACATAGGTTTCAGGCACGTTATAGTTAGAAATTAGCATTTAAAAAACCATAGAAATTCACTGAAAAAAACATACGTTTCAGGAACGCTATAGTTAGTTGGACATTTCACTTGTATAAAACCATAGAAATTCGGGCGTTATAGTTAGTTCAGCTAACTATAACTCGCGCCCCCGCAATGCACTGCTGATGACATCATATATTACATCATTCATGACATGGTCAGTGACATCAGAGAGGTGTAAAAAGGGGTACGCCTGGACCACCTCTCTGCAACACAGCGTAGTGGCGCTTACTGGAAGTACCTGGTGGATTAGTTGGCCCCCAGGGGCCCTCAGGATTGAAGGGGAATTATTTCCCCTACTTAAAACGCTCCACAGGGTGTGTTTGCACACGTCACCTCAGGCCCCGTCTCCTCCCTTCACCACTGTGTAAATGCACCCTGTGGCTGTTTTAAGTTGGGAGCTTAAGTCCCCTCGAATCCTGAGGGCACCTAGGGTCCAACTAGCCCACTACGTACCTCCAGTAGGCGCCACAGAGCTGCGTCGCAGAGAGGTGTAAAAAGGGGCAGGTTTCCCTGCTCTCTCTTCCAAAAACCATAGCACAGTTTGCTATGGCAGGGCGGGAGCAGTGTCCCGGTAGTGGGCATCCCGGGACACTGCAGGGGCCGGCCCTGGGGACCGCCACCCCCCAGGGAACTTCCGCGCATCCCGCGATTTAAAAGAATATATATTTTATGGGCCCTGGGAGTCCTTGTGGGACCCCCTAAGCAGGCGTAGGGGGTCAGGGTGGTTCTACCCTGCCCCCTTTTCATGTTCTGCGCGTTTGTTTTTCTCTTTTCTGTGCCTCGGTTCTACCAAGGCACAAGATGGCTGCCAACACTTCCTGGTTTGGAGTGTTGACAGCCAATTAGCATGAAGCTCGTGATCGGGAGGGTGCGCGGATCCTCCGTGCCTCTAAATAACACTATCTTTATTTCTTAATTTCTCAAAAACTACTGAACTGATTTTTAAAAAGGTTGCTTTCTGAGCCAAGCAGTACTGTTTTGCCAAATGTGGTGTAATTCCGTTCAGCAGTTTTTGCTATAACTGTGTCTAAAGTTTCCTATGGGAAAATGATTTTTTGACCACTATTTTTTGAATTTCTCAGGAACTACTGTATGGATTTACACCATTTAAAAAAAGGGCACTTTCCGAACCAAGGGCTACCTTTTTGAAAAATTTGGTGTAATTCCGTTCAGCAGTTCGGGCTGTAGCCGTGTCTAAAATTTCCTATGGGAAATAACAAGGGGAAAACGTGTTTTGGGACCCCCCTTTTTTCTCGGCCCCCGCTTGACAAATCACCCCCAAACTTTCAGGATAGGAGCTGACCGGAACGGGCCATTAGTTTTGAAAACTTCGCGAAGATTCGTCAACCGGCACAAAAGTTATTGGGAATAGAATGTTACGATTTTCCTATGGATAGTAGGTCCTAACTATAAGTACCTACTGGCGACTGTCAGTAGGTTATATATATATATATATATTCACTGAAATAAACCATAGGTTTCACACACGTTATAGTTACGAATTAGCATTTAAAAAAACCTTGCAAATTCACTTAAAAAACCATAGGTTTCACATATGTTATAGTTAGCTGGACATTTCACTCGTAAAAAACCAATGAAATTCCCCCGTTATAGTTAGTGCAGGCAACTATAACTCACGCGACCGCAATCCTCTGCTGATGACGTCAGATATTGCATCACTGTATTTAGACACTTATTTACCCATGTCTTCTTCCATTAATATTTAGCTATACATATATTACAAATATTCATTTTTCATAAAGACACATATGTCATCAGTGATGTAATATCTGACGTCATCAGCAGAGGATTGCGGTCGCGTGAGTTATAGTTGCCTGCACTAACTATAACGGGGGAATTTCATTGGTTTTTTACGAGTGAAATGTCCAGCTAACTATAACATGTGTGAAACCTATGGTTTTTTAAGTGAATTTGCAAGGTTTTTTTAAATGCTAATTCGTAACTATAACGTGTGTGAAACCTGTGTTTTTTTTCAGTGAATTTGTACGGTTTTTTAAATGCTAAGTTATGTATTTATAAAAAAAAAAATGTCAGGTTTTTCACAGTGCGCGCACCGAGCACCTATGGTTCGCAGTGCGTGCCGTGCGTGCGCGGTGCGCGCACCTCGTGATTTAAAAAAAATTAATAAATTGTTTTTTTCTCCCTTGGGGGTCCTTCTGTGAACCCCTGACCAAGGCTAGGGGGTCAGGAACTGTCCACTCTGCCCCCTTTTCACATTCTCCACCTTTTTTTTTCACCCCCTCAGACTGCGAGAGACAAAACGGCGGCCGACACTTCCTGGTTTCGACCGATTCGAATGTTTACCGACATCTAACAACCAATCAGAATTGCGCTCGCGCACGGCAGGGTACGCGCACAGTGCGCGCATGGTGCGCGCGTATAGATATTGATATGCTTTTAAATGCTATTTTCTCAGGAAATACTGAACAGATTTACACCAGACCTGCAAAAGGCACTTCCCTGACCTTATGGCTACCTCTCTGCCAAATTTCACGTAATTCTGTTCAGCCGTTCGGGCTGTAGCTGCGACTAAAGGTCCTATGGAAAAATGCATGGGGAAAACGTGTTTTGGGACCCCCTCTTTTTCTCGGCCCCCGCTTGACGAATCACCCCGAGACTGTCAGGGTAGGAGCTAAACGGAGCGCCCCATTAGTTTTGAATATTTCGTGAGGATTCGTCAAAGTTATTCAAAATAGAATTTTGAGATTTCCTATGGAAACTAGGTTGTAACTTTAACTATCTACTGGCGACCGCCAGTAGATAATATATATATACACCCAAATTTGGTGTAATTCCGTTCAGCATTTCGGGCTGTAGCTGCGGCTAAAGGTCCTATGGGAAATTGCATGGGGAAAACACGTTTTGGGACCCCCTTTTTTCTCGGCCCCGCTACACGAATCATCCCGAGACTTTCAGGATAGGAGCGGACCGGAGCTGGCCAAAAGTTTTGAAAATTTTGCGAAGATTCATAAATCGGCACCAAAGTTATTGGGAATAGAATGTTGCGGATTTCCTATGGAAAATAGGTCCTAACTATAACTACCTACTGGCGACCGCCAGTAGGTTTTATATATATATATTTATATATATATATATATATATATATATATATATATATATATATATATATATATATATATATATATATATATATATATATATATATATGGTCAAACCAGAGTTGCCCTTGCAACAGAGACGCACTCCTCCAGCCGGTGATTTATCACAAACCTTTTTATTGTTTCAGAACAGGCATTTTCATTCCAAATCCTTTTCATCCCCCAGCCTGACGCGTTTCAAAGCTTCATGCTTTTTCTTCAGAGGCTTTTGGACTGCAAGTGGCATTTTGGCTCCCACAGTTCCCTGCGTTGTCATCTTTTATTGGCCTCCGGTGTGCCTGCTTCAGTGCTAAATACTATTGCACGCCGGAACTTGTGGTTCAGCTCAAAATTAATTAATAAACTCCAGTGCTTTTCGTGCAGTTCAAATGCAATTCAAGGATCATTAAAACCCTCCAGTGGGCTTCAGAAGGCAAAGTCCTGTTCTATATTTAGAAACCAGCTGCGCCGATCAAGTTTCCCCAAATAGTTTAGGAAAGTCGGACCCTTTTGAAATCTGTAGGGTGGTGCGTTTCTCTCACGGCTGGGCTAGCCGTGTATTTAGTCAAACCAGAGTTGCCCTTGCAACAGAGACGCACTCCTCCAGCCGGTGATTTATCACAAACCTTTTTATTGTTTCAGAACAGGCATTTTCATTCCAAATCCTTTTCATCCCCCAGCCTGACGCGTTTCAAAGCTTCATGCTTTTTCTTCAGAGGCTTTTGGACTGCAAGTGGCATTTTGGCTCCCACAGTTCCCTGCGTTGTCATCTTTTATTGGCCTCCGGTGTGCCTGCTTCAGTGCTAAATACTATTGCACGCCGGAACTTGTGGTTCAGCTCAAAATTAATTAATAAACTCCAGTGCTTTTCGTGCAGTTCAAATGCAATTCAAGGATCATTAAAACCCTCCAGTGGGCTTCAGAAGGCAAAGTCCTGTTCTATAATTAGAAACCAGCTGCGCCGATCAAGTTTCCCCAAATAGTTTAGGAAAGCCGGACCCTTTTGAAATCTGTAGGGTGGTGCGTTTCTCTCACGGCTGGGCTAGCCGTGTATTTAGTCAAACCAGAGTTGCCCTTGCAACAGAGACACACTCCTCCAGCCGGTGATTTATCACAAACCTTTTTATTGTTTCAGAACAGGCATTTTCATTCCAAATCCTTTTCATCCCCCAGCCTGACGCGTTTCAAAGCTTCATGCTTTTTCTTCAGAGGCTTTTGGACTGCAAGTGGCATTTTGGCTCCCACAGTTCCCTGCGTTGTCATCTTTTATTGGCCTCCGGTGTGCCTGCTTCAGTGCTAAATACTATTGCACGCCGGAACTTGTGGTTCAGCTCAAAATTAATTAATAAACTCCAGTGCTTTTCGTGCAGTTCAAATGCAATTCAAGGATCATTAAAACCCTCCAGTGGGCTTCAGAAGGCAAAGTCCTGTTCTATAATTAGAAACCAGCTGCGCCGATCAAGTTTCCCCAAATAGTTTAGGAAAGTCGGACCCTTTTGAAATCTGTAGGGTGGTGCGTTTCTCTCACGGCTGGGCTAGCCGTGTATTTAGTCAAACCAGAGTTGCCCTTGCAACAGAGACGCACTCCTCCAGCCGGTGATTTATCACAAACCTTTTTATTGTTTCAGAACAGGCATTTTCATTCCAAATCCTTTTCATCCCCCAGCCTGACGCGTTTCAAAGCTTCATGCTTTTTCTTCAGAGGCTTTTGGACAGCAAGTGGCATTTTGGCTCCCACAGTTCCCTGCGTTGTCATCTTTTATTGGCCTCCGGTGTGCCTGCTTCAGTGCTAAATACTATTGCACGCCGGAACTTTTGGTTCAGCTCAAAATTAATTAATAAACTCCAGTGCTTTTCGTGCAGTTCAAATGCAATTCAAGGATCATTAAAACCCTCCAGTGGGCTTCAGAAGGCAAAGTCCTGTTCTATAATTAGAAACCAGCTGCGCCGATCAAGTTTCCCCAAATAGTTTAGGAAAGTCGGACCCTTTTGAAATCTGTAGGGTGGTGCGTTTCTCTCACGGCTGGGCTAGCCGTGTATTTAGTCAAACCAGAGTTGCCCTTGCAACAGAGACGCACTCCTCCAGCCGGTGATTTATCACAAACCTTTTTATTGTTTCAGAACAGGCATTTTCATTCCAAATACTTTTCATCCCCCAGCCTGACGCGTTTCAAAGCTTCATGCTTTTTCTTCAGAGGCTTTTGGACTGCAAGTGGCATTTTGGCTCCCACAGTTCCCTGCGTTGTCATCTTTTATTGGCCTCCGGTGTGCCTGCTTCAGTGCTAAATACTATTGCACGCCGGAACTTGTGGTTCAGCTCAAAATTAATTAATAAACTCCAGTGCTTTTCGTGCAGTTCAAATGCAATTAAAGGATCATTAAAACCCTCCAGTGGGCTTCAGAAGGCAAAGTCCTGTTCTATAATTAGAAACCAGCTGCGCCGATCAAGTTTCCCCAAATAGTTTAGGAAAGTCGGACCCTTTTGAAATCTGTAGGGTGGTGCGTTTCTCTCACGGCTGGGCTAGCCGTGTATTTAGTCAAACCAGAGTTGCCCTTGCAACAGAGACGCACTCCTCCAGCCGGTGATTTATCACAAACCTTTTTATTGTTTCAGAACAGGCATTTTCATTCCAAATCCTTTTCATCCCCCAGCCTGACGCGTTTCAAAGCTTCATGCTTTTTCTTCAGAGGCTTTTGGACTGCAAGTGGCATTTTGGCTCCCACAGTTCCCTGCGTTGTCATCTTTTATTGGCCTCCGGTGTGCCTGCTTCAGTGCTAAATACTATTGCACGCCGGAACTTGTGGTTCAGCTCAAAATTAATTAATAAACTCCAGTGCTTTTCGTGCAGTTCAAATGCAATTCAAGGATCATTAAAACCCTCCAGTGGGCTTCAGAAGGCAAAGTCCTGTTCTATAATTAGAAACCAGCTGCGCCGATCAAGTTTCCCCAAATAGTTTAGGAAAGTCGGACCCTTTTGAAATCTGTAGGGTGGTGCGTTTCTCTCACGGCTGGGCTAGCCGTGTATTTAGTCAAACCAGAGTTGCCCTTGCAACAGAGACGCACTCCTCCAGCCGGTGATTTATCACAAACCTTTTTATTGTTTCAGAACAGGCATTTTCATTCCAAATCCTTTTCATCCCCCAGCCTGACGCGTTTCAAAGCTTCATGCTTTTTCTTCAGAGGCTTTTGGACTGCAAGTGGCATTTTGGCTTCCACAGTTCCCTGCGTTGTCATCTTTTATTGGCCTCCGGTGTGCCTGCTTCAGTGCTAAATACTATTGCATGCCGGAACTTGTGGTTCAGCTCAAAATTAAATAATAATCTCCAGTGCTATTGGGTCCGACTTTCCTAAACTATTTGGGGAAACTTGATCGGCGCAGCTGGTTTCTAATTATAGAACAGGACTTTGCCTTCTGAAGCCCACTGGAGGGTTTTAATGATCCTTGAATTGCATTTGAACTGCACGAAAAGCACTGGAGTTTATTAATTAATTTTGAGCTGAACCACAAGTTCCGGCGTGCAATAGTATTTAGCACTGAAGCAGGCACACCGGAGGCCAATAAAAGATGACAACGCAGGGAACTGTGGAAGCCAAAATGCCACTTGCAGTCCAAAAGCCTCTGAAGAAAAAGCATGAAGCTTTGAAACGCGTCAGGCTGGGGGATGAAAAGGATTTGGAATGAAAATGCCTGTTCTGAAACAATAAAAAGGTTTGTGATAAATCACCGGCTGGAGGAGTGCGTCTCTGTTGCAAGGGCAACTCTGGTTTGACATATATATATATATATATATATATATATATATATATATTCACTGAAAAAACCATAGGTTTCAGGGGTGTTATAGTTAGCTGGACTTTTCACTTGTACAAAACCATTGAAATTCCCCCGTTATAGTTAGTTCAGCTAACTATAACTCGCGCGCCCGCAATGCACTGCTGATGACGTCACATATTACATCACTCATGACATGGTCAGTGACATCACTCATGACATCACTGATGACATCTCAAATGACATCACTGATGACATCATCCAGTGAATGTGTGTTATTCTGAAAATTAAATATGTTTTATATATGTATATCTCAAGGTCGATGGAAGAATAAATGGGTATATAAGTGTCTAAATGGATGATTTGTTTTTGAAAAATTGATTGTGTAACTGACTGATTAAGTGTATCATAGTGAATACATGGCTTAGTGAGTAATGTTTAAATATGTAAATATCTGTATCAGTCTCTCACTTTGTGTATAAGTGGCTGCATGGGTTGGTGAGTAGCTACATGGGTGTCTATATAGGTTATTAGTTGGTTTTTTGAGTATCAGTCTGAGTGTCTGCATGGTTCGGTGGGGGTATTACGTAGTGCATAGGTGCATGAATGAGTGACTCACTGTTTGTATGTGTTGAACACAGTATGTGTGCAGGACTGTATGGGTGGATGAGTGTGTGTATGGGTGTGTTAGTGAGTGAATGACTGTCTCAATAGTGTCTTTATGAGTAACTACATATGTTTTAAACTAGTATATGTGACTATTGGTGTATATATGTGAGTATATGTGAGAGTGAGAGATTGAAAGAGTTCCTGTATGAATAAGTATGTGTTTCTATAAGTGATTGTTTAAAAGACTAAGTATGTGTAAGTTTCCGTAGAAGTAAGTGTGGTGGTGTGTGTATAACTGTATATGCAAGTAAATGTATGTTTGATTCTTTATTAGCATGAGTGACTATGTGTGTGAGTAACTATGGATGAGTGGCATTGTGTAACAGGATGTATAGGTGTATGAGTACATATGATGAGTGAGTACATGTATGAGTGACTGTATTGGACTGTTGGTGAATGAGTGGATGTGTATGTGGATCTTAGAATTACTGAAGAGGTTGTTGTAACTGGTATTGGTATGTCCATTGTTTTGAAAATTTTAGTCTCTATTTTTGAATGTGTGTATCAAAGGTTATATTAGGGTGAGAGGAGGTCTGCCACTCTATCACAAGGATGATGTCATCAGTGATGTCATCAGTGATGTCATTTGAGATGTCATCAGTGATGTCATGAGTGATGTCACTGACCATGTCATGAGTGATGTAATATGTGACGTCATCAGCAGTGCATTGCGGGCGCGCGAGTTATAGTTAGCTGAACTAACTATAACGGGGGAATTTCAATGGTTTTGTACAAGTGAAAAGTCCAGCTAACTATAACACCCCTGAAACCTATGGTTTTTTCAGTGAATTTCTGAGGTTTTTTAAATGCTAATTCCTAACTATAACGTGCCTGAAACCTATGGTTTTTTCTGTTAATTTCAAAGGTTTTTTAAATGCTAATTTCTAACTATGCCTACAGAGATAGGACATGTGAAGAAAGAAGAAAAAATGCACAGAAAGAAACAAAAGAAGTGCAGAAAGAAGCAACAGAAGTCCTCAAATACGAAGATAAGTGCAGGAAGAAGGATAACGTGCAGAAAGAACAAAAAGAAGAGCAGAAAGAAGCCTTGTTGCAAAATCATCCTGTACCCTCAACTTTTTCAGACGGATACTGGTGGTAACTGAGTCTGACTAACCAGTCCTAGAGCCAGTGCTATGTTAAAAGACACTTAGAATACAGTGAAAACACCTACATACACTAGGGAACATTATGCGTTGGGGGTCCCCCTGTGATTAGCCTTACCTCCTCTATAAGCCCCTAGTATATAATAGGGCATGGGGATTAAAACTACCTCTTAAAACAGGCCACAGGGCGTTTTTGCACACGTTAACTCAGGCCCCGTCCCCTCCTTTCACCATTGTGTAAACACGCCCTGTGTCCGTTTTTAGTTGGGAGATTAAGTTCATTTGAGTCCTGAGGGTCCCTAGGGTCCAACTAGCCCACTAGGTACCTCCAGTAAGTGCCACAGAGCTGCGTTGCAGAGAGGTGTAAAAAGTGGCACGGCCTGGACCACCTCTCTGCAATGCAGCTCAGTGGCGCTTACTGGAAGCACTTGGTGGGCTAGTTAGCCCCCAGGGGCCCTCAGTATTGAAGGGAAATTATATCCCCAATTTAAAACGTGCCATGGTGCGTGTTTGCACACGTCACCTCAGGCCCCGTCCCCTCCCTTCACCACTGTGTAAACGCGCCCTGTGGCTGTTCTAAGTTGAGAGATTAAGTCCCCTTGAATCCTAAGGGTCCCTAGGGTCACACTAGACCACTAGGTACCTCCAGTAAGCGCCACAGAGCTGCGTTGCAGAGAGGTGTAAAAAGGGGCTTGGCCTCAGAACACCTGTCTGCAGCGCAGCTCCCTGGCGCATACTGGAGATGCCTGTTGGGGGCGCGTTTGCAGAGTGCTGCATGGAGGGGGCATGGCCTCCGGCACGATGCCAGTCTTTTATTTATTTTATTTTTTTAAGAAGGGGGGCTGTGTGGTTCCCCTTCTTATTCTAATTTATTGGCCCTGATGACCCCATCCCCCAGGGCCTGTCTCCTAATTATATTTTTTTGACCCCAATCCCCAGGGCCGGCCACTGTTTTTTATTATTTTTAAAAAATATATATTTATAGACACACCTAGGACATGCTGGACAAACCGTACGTACCTATCACCATGACGATTTGCGTGATATTCATTAAAAGGCGACTATGCATGCAATTAATCCACGTGGAATGTATTTACACCACTAGTGAAGCTCTGACATGTCTGATGATCTACCGTGCCTAATCCCGGTAGACACCCTTGTCGTTTATTTATACAAACATGGGTAGCTATTGACGGGCACATTTAATACACATGCACACCAAGCCATTCAAAGGGGATTCGACAAAAATTCGACCAAAACTATGCAAGAAACCCCCCTCACAGTTAATAAAACACACATCCACTGCCGGATGTGTAATACTTTTTATTTTACTCTCTGGAAAGGGGACGAACATCACTTGCGAGTCACAGCGCGCTCCTGACAGAGCCCAATGCTGTGTTACACCCACCATTGCCTGCCGAGTGCCACACACCTCTGTATTGTATTCCACTAGCTAGTGCATATGCTATGACACTCTCTAGCCCATGTGCACTGTAACACCACCCCGTGAAAATGTCATGCCACACTTGTCTTCGCACGGGTTATATTGCCCCATCTAACGTGCCTTCCTCGATGCCTATGTTATAACGCGCAGTGCTATGCCATACATATTACAATTTGGGATCCATATCTTTGTCACAGTGCATATGCAACGTTACACTCCCCAGCACATATTTTATATTACAACTTTAGAGACTAGTTAGGTTACACAACACTGCCCTGTGCATATTACACTCCAAGGCGCATATCGCATAGCACACGCTAGTGCCTGTGCTATCTCGCGCTCTCCAATGAATCTGTCATTGCGCACAATGTATTGCATATTATATTTCACGCCTGGTTCATCTTATATCACACTTTTTGGTGCATAGTTTATACCATACACTATATCTAGTTTTCATTTTCAATCGTGCTCTCAGGACTATGTTCTATATAACACTGTGTTCACCTACCCTTTTCACGGGCATTACATTTTGCGATAGGGGGTGGAGGGTCAGGGGGTGTTTTTGCCAAGTGAGCCCGGAGTCACAGTCACTAACGTCTTCTTCTTCCTGAATAAAAGTGAGATTATGCTGCATACTTGTTCATATTTTAAGTAGTTTGCACAGACAAAATGTTTTAAAAACAATAAAGTTTCTAATACCCGCCTTCTCTGAACAGTTAGCTTGCTGCCCCATCCCCCTCCTCCCTATCCTCTGTTGTGTGAATCCATGGACTAGCCTCCTCCCTCCTGCCATGCATGGTCTGATGTGCTGCCACTGCCCTCAATTTAGTATGATGTACCAGTCCACTCCTCCTGCCCTCCATTGCCCAATTCTATGCCCCATCATTGACCTCCTGCTTAAACTCTGTGCTTAGCTTGCTGCCCCTATTCTCCTTCCCCCTGCCCTCCGATGTCTTTGTGCATGCCCCTGCTCCATCCTTTTTGCCCACCATGGCCCATGGACCTGCCACTCCTATCTACTCTGAGTGTTCTGTTGAGCTGCCACTCCCCTCCCACCTGCCTAGCATTGTCAGATGACTGTAACCTGTCCCTGCCACCTCCACCCTGCCTGTCCACATGCCATGCCTCTATCCTCTTCCTCCTGTCCTACATGGTCCATTGTACTGCCACACCCTTCTGCCCTCCCTGGTCTGTTGTGCTGCAACTGCTCCTCCTGCCTGCCCCGTGTGGTCTGTTGTGAGGCCCCTTCCCCTGAACTTTCTTGTCTGTGCACAGGTCCTGACCCTCCCTTCTATCCTCCATCGTCCTTTGTGCATGCCCCTGCACCCTCCTTCTTGCCCATCATAGCCATTGTGCTGCCACTAACCCTCCCACTTGCCATGCATGGTCTTCTGTGCTGCCATGGCCCCTCCCACCTTCCCTGTGTGGTCAGTTAGCTGCCCCTGACCCCCTCCCACCTTCCCTCCATGGTCTGTGTGTATGCCATCACAGTCTCACTGTTGCTCTTCATGTTGTGTCTTGCTTCTAGTGCCCATCCTGCCTGACCTCCATGGCCATCTTGCTGCTCCTGCCCTGCCCCCTTGCCCCCAGCCCTCTGTTTACATGTGCAGACCCCTACTCCCTCCCTCCTGGCTTGTCTGTTCCATTGTAATGCCCCTGATCCGTCCCTCCTGCCCTTTATGGTCTGTTATGCTGCAGCCTTCTCTCCTGTCTGTCCATTATGGTCAGCTAGCTACCATTGCCTCTTGCCCCTCTGTTCTCTGTTGTCCATGTGCATGGTCCTGTCCCCTCCCTCTTGCTTTCTATGGATTGTTGTGCTGCACTCCCGTCCTGCATGCCCTGTGTGGTGTATTGTGCTGCTGCAAACCCTGATGCCTGCCCTGCAGGGTCAGTTTGGTGCACCTCTCCATGTCTCTCCTGTCCTCTGTTATCCAAGTCCATGTCCCTATCCCATTTCCTTCCATGATCCAATGTACCATACTTGCGAACATTTTGAACTTGGTAAGAGGGAGATTTTGAAAAAAAACTGGGGTATTGATTTTCCCCTTTGAGTTACATTGAAAAAGAGGATATTGTAGACAGGAGACAGATCAAATAAAGCCCATTTGAGCTTAAAAACATTGGACGTTTCCTGGCTGAATCGGGTCTGTTGGCATGTATGGTTGTACTACCATTGCCTCTTCCTTCTGCCCACAATGGTCTATTACATTGCCACAGCCTTGAAGGAGGGTAGATTTTGTATCACAGGGGGCCCCTGGCCCGTTCTGTCCATACCTGAAGTATGAGACCCTTGTCCTTGCCCTGCCAGCCGCATTTGTAGGCCGTATTAAATTGACCAGCGGGTCCTGTGTTGCTATATAATTATCCTGAGACATCCTTACCACTCAGCCAGCATAAAACCCCTGTGTAGGCCCTTCTGTTCAATATGTAGGCCTCTTTGTTAAATTGACCATAGCTCTGCAATTTTAGTGTTTAGCAGTCTGAAGGCAGGTCTGCGAGGCCTTCTGCTCCAAACTAGTAGCCCCCACCCTACCCGAGTGCTCCGTGCTCGGTATCAAAGTTCAACATCCCCCTGAAGCTGTCGACATACAGTAGGCTGCATCCTGGACTGGTACTTGCTTCCTGGGCAGGTTTCCCGCTTTTAAGGAAGTGGCAACCGCAGAGCGTCAAGTTAGGAGAACTGAGGATATTTTATACATGAATATATTGAATTCCTGTACAATACCCATTATTTTCTGCTTGCTCTATGGAACTTACGATAAGCGATTGGCCTGAGAGACTGACCTTTTCACCCAGTCCATTGTCAGCATTAAGTGGGTAAATGACGAAATGTCTGGTAAAATCTGCAGACGAAGCTTTTGGGTAGCATACGTAGGTAGATGTAGCGTGCAAAGGAGCCCACAAAATGATATAAAAAGGGAGCACCCACAGATATCGACGGACAACCTCGCCGTCTGTATGTAGGTTAACAGGCTGTGCAGGTTTTCCCCAAGAACTGGGAGCTCTTGTCTTCCTTTGCTTAAAATGTCTTGCTCGGCTTTGCTTGAAGTATCTTATTCTATTTTACCTATATGAAATGTCATGTTATGTTTAACCATTGTTCTCTTTACTTTTGCATTTAAAAGATGTTGTATTGTAATTGCAGGAATGCTTGCTCTAAGAGTAAATGTGAGTGTCCCTAGGTAACATTTTCCTTGGTGTAACTTGTTTCTCATGATGCATTTATAGATGTGTTTTCTCTCTCTCTCTGTCAGTCCATTAATTGAGATACAGAGAATATCATGACAGCTGTATGATTATCTGGATTCTGTATTTTGTACTTTAGGTCTCTATTCTGCGGTTTCTTTGAAGTTGCATCTTCTCATTAAACTGCCATTGTATTCTGCCTCCAATTCCATGTCTCATATGTCTGTTTTCTTCATTTTTGGAGCAAGCGTTCCTAGGCACCCCGGCTCAAATTAAGGTGCCCCTTTTGTCCCTGACTCACTCTCCTGCTCAGTTCTGTGGTTGCTCCCGGGGCTCTGGGGACCGCCCCTAGCTTCCTTGACCCGTAATAGATCTTCCCTCCAACAGCCTCTCTTGCAAGTCCTGTATTGTTGGTTTGTTGCTCCTGCCCCCCTTTCCACTGCCCTCCATAGTCTGTTGTGCTTCCACGGCCCTTCCTGCCTGCTCAGTGTGGTTAAATTGTTGCCTTTGCACCCTCCTACCTGCCTTCAATTTTCAGAGTCCGTGCCCCTGGCCTCTGCCTCTCAACAGTATCCTAATGAACAACTAGATTGCTAACATTCTATATTTATTACAAAAGTGTGGAGCGCCTGACATCATCTTGATGTAATCAAAACTGTAATACCTAGAGCATTCCTTTAGAAATTACATATATGAGAGGGTCTTATTGGCATCAAAATTATGGTTAGTGCTCTAAAAGACTAAAATAAGGACATATTTTCTGAGTTTTCAGATAGCGACAAAGCACTTTTAAATTATTTGTTATCTTTATGTTTTTTTATCTAGTTGACAACTTGATTAAATGTTGCACTTAGGGGAGAGGATGTGGTGTTACTTCCAGAACTGCAGACTTTGCAACTGGGGAACCAGGTTGGAGTTTCTGCTTCAGCTCGACATTCTGTGATTCTGGTCAAATCACTTAGTCTCCCCATGTCTACAACCAAAATGAATTTGTTCTTGTGTGATGTAACCAATGCTCATGTAAAGCACTCCAATACCTGACAAGTCTGCACTATATAACACTGCAAAAACACAAAATAATAAGTGTTTTGCACACTTCTGTCATTGGGCTATATTTGGGCTATATCTGGGTGATTTTGGGCTACATTTGGGCTCTTTTGTCTCCGGTGGCCATCTTGGGAGATTTATTTGTTATGAAGTTTCCTAATTTCCTCATGTACTGCAGTCTCCTCAGTCGGAAATGCTTTCAGTTTTTTACTTTGATTCCATCATGAAGGTATTCAGATATGTCACACATTTGCCATGAATTCTGAATGTTAGCACTCTAGTTGCTCATTAGATCACTGTAGTAAAACTACTGCTCACCATGGAAGTCTGCTCCTGGTATTAAAAGTGCATGTTTCAGTCTGCATGTCAGAATTTTTTAATGAAATAGAAGAGGATTTGAGAAGTCACTCAAAATGTGCCCTCATTTTCTTTCTTCAGCATTAATCATAATTTCTATGGCAAAATGAACCCCCTCATTGTGTTCCTTTTTAAATTAAATGTTTTAAGTGTTACCAGTTTATTCCAATCAAGGTGGCTTCAGGTGTGCCATACTTTTGTCATAATGAAGACAGTAAGTGCACTAGTTGTTTTTATGGACATTCTGTCATTGGGCTATACTTGGGCTACATCTGGGTGATATTTGGGCTACATTTGGGCTCTTTTGTCTCTGGTGGCCATCTTGGGAGACTTATTTGTTATGAAGTTTCCTAATTTCCTCATTTACTGCAGTCTCCTCAGTAGGAAATACTTTCAGTTTTTTACTTTGATTCCATCAAGAAGGCATTCAAATGTGTCACACATTTGCCATAAAATCAGAATGTTAGCACTCTTTTTGCTCATTAGATCACTGTAGTAAAGCTACTGTTCACCAGGGAAAACTGCTGCTGGTATTGAAAGTGCATGTTTCAGTCTGCATGCCAGGATTTGAGAAGTCACTCAAAATGTGCCCTAATTTTTCTTTATGCAGCACTAATCATACTTTTTATGGAAAAATGAACCACCTCATTTTGTTCCTTTTTAAATTAAATGTTTTAAGAGTTACCACTTTAATCCAAGCAAGATGGCTTCAGGTGTGCCATACATTTATCATAAGTAGGACGGTTAGCGCTCTAGTAGTTCTTTGGAACACTCTGGAAAGCTGCAGTAGAACACAAAGGAATCAACTGACAGTCTCTGCCCTTGTTGGATGTACATGTTTTACTGAGAATGTCAGACTTCATTCTCACATGACTGAGAAAGATAATGTGAATTTACAGAAAATAAGCTCTCAGTTTAGCTTATAGATCACCTTCCAAACCTCTGTGGTAAAAGCATGAGAAAATATTTTTCTCTCAATCATGATATCCCAGCAGAAGGCTTTTTCACATGGTGAAATCACCTTAGAACATACCACAATTCCTAAAATGAGTATGGTACCATCAACAAATGATTTATAACGTAACTAAAGTCTTAAAATCTTCTATTAACTGCAATGCTTTTTAATGAGGTGCTATCATGTATATTGGTCCCAAGATGGCTGCCAACACTTCTTGGATGAAGTGCTGACAGCCAATCAGATCTCAGGATGAGATGTGTGGTTAGGCTCCGCCCACATATATATATTGATTTAAATGCTATTTTCTCAGGAACTACTGAACAGATTTACACCAGACCTACAAAAGGCACTTCCTTGACCTGAGGACTACCTCTCTGCCAAATTTCAAGTAACTCTGTTCAGCCGTTCGGGCTGTAGCTGTGTCTAAAGGTCCTATGGAAAAATGCATGGGAAAAACGCGTTTTGGGACCCCCCTTTTTTCTCAGCCCCCGCTTGACGAATCCCCCCGAGACTTTCAGGGTAGGAGCGGAGCGTAGCGCCCCACCTATTTTGAAAATTTCGCGAGGATTCATCGACCGGCGCCAAAGTTATTCCAAATAGAATGTTGCGGATTTCCTATGGAAACAGGGTCCTAACTATAACTATCTACTGGCGACCGCCAGTAGATAATATATATATATATATATATATATATATATATATATATATATATATATATATATATATATATATATATATATATTGTGCCCAGCAGGAGGTGTGGGGACAGAGAATCTAGCTTGCGTAGACTGGAGACACGTTACATTTTACAACTTGACACAAGGTCTCCATCAGGTCTTAACATAACAGAGGACTTACACACGTGTTTAGGCTAATCATATGTCCAAAATACTGTATCAGTTACATTGCGTGAAGAACAGTTATATGAGACCCATGATTATATTGCATACAAGATTTTATCTATAGATTTGTAACAAGGTAAAAGGATCAGATGTGTATACAGCAATTTATATTTTTTAGACATTGGTCTTAATCTATTTATTCCTCTCTTTTATGGTTATTTATTTGTTATTTAGTTTACTATTTACTACAGATAAATTGTACTGTATGCAGGAAGTTTGCACGTTTACACATTTGTATCCGCCCTTATACTCTGGATCAGATCTTGGGGTATACTGTGATGACTCTGACACTAGCAGCCTAGGGGCTTACCAAATTTGCCTTCATTATGAGGATTAGTGACTCCCGACTTAACTCTGACTCTATAGACTATATTTTATTTATGAACATGAATGAAATGATATTGTTTTTAGCAAGATAGATATTCAAGTGATGCACCGGAATACATGATTTTCTTGAGGATGCACATTTCTGATACTTTTGTTCTCTCAACCATCAGTACAAGCACTATTACACTTTAAATTGCACGGCAACTCTTTTTATCTCATCAGATAGGGGGAGGACTACTATTACCACTAGTTATTGATTTCATGCTGTGTTCATTTCCATATAGATGGCAGTATCATTAGTCAACAGCAATAAGTTACTGTACATATTGTTATTTTATACTTACTCCATGTTGAGTGAATTGGCATTTACGCCATTATTGGATTTCAGTATTGTATATATTACATATGATATAACAGTGTGAATTATACTATGTGGGGCCATTTACGTATTTGTGTGGTCCAAATATGTTTGCTGTGGTAGTATTTCTTCAGTGGCAACGATGTCTCCCCCACGTGATGCAATTGTTAATCTGCACTGGCACTTTAAAAAACCGGCACTTTGTAAATGACGCTGTCATGTGAGCTCTGAGGAGCCGAAACGTTATGGCCGTCGCTCTGGGCAAATAAAATTGACTTTGTACTTTATTTGGTACGTGTACCTGTATTTTGTGAGCGTCCGGAGGATTACCGAGGCTGGCAAATGCGGTAATCAGGATATATATACGTCAGCGCCTCTTCAATTATTATTGTTGAACTGGATTGTCAAATATATATATATATATATATATATATATATATATATATTACCTACTGGCGGTCGCCAGTAGGTAGTTATAGTTAGGACCACGTTTCCATAGGAAAACCTCAACATTCTATTTTGAATAACTTTGGCGCCGGTCGACGAATCCTCGCGAATTTCTCAAAATAGGTGGGGCGCTACGCTCCGCTCCTACCCTGAAAGTCTCGGGGGGATCCGTCAAGCGGGGGCTGAGATAAAAGGGGGGTCCCAAAACGCGTTTTTCCCATGCATTTTTCCATAGGACCTTTAGAACGAGCTACAGCCCGAACGGCTGAACAGAATTACTCAAAATTTGGCAGAGAGGTAGTCCCTAGGTCAAGGAAGTGCCTTTTGTAGGTTTGGTGTAAATCTGTTCAGTAGATTCTGAGAAAATAGCCTTTAAATCAATATATATATCTGAGCCCGCTTACGGTACGCTTACCGTACGCTTACGGTAAGCGTACGGTGGCGTGCGCGAGCGCGATTCTGATTGGCTCTTAGATCTTAGTAAACATTCGAATCGGCCGAAACCAGGAAGCGGCGGCCGCCATTTTGTGTATTTCACTCTGAAAAAAAAGAGTGAAAACAAGGAAAGGGGGCAATGAGGAGAGTTACAGACCCCCTAACATTTGTAAGGGGGTCAAAGAAGGACAGAAAAGTACAAAGAAAACATTTATTGATTTTAAAAAAAATCACGGGGTAAGCTTACGGTAAGCGTACGGTAGGAAAAAAAAAAAAAAATGAAAATCAGATTTAAGTGTTTAGATATTAGGGGGCTCTAAAAAGAGCCGTTGTGTTTATGAAATGATTTTTTAGTGGTACCTACAAGTAAGTACCGATGCAGAGTCTAAGGTTCAAGAGGAAGACTCTGTTCCCTTCATCATTGAAGTGCACACCATCTCCTCTATAAATGTCTTGCATGTCATAACGCAAGTTGTTGTGGTAAATGGCACCCATACCATAGTCACGGAGGAAAGCAGAAACAGATTTGTTGACGTGCTTTCTTGCTTTGTCATCGCACTGCGTGCCCACCGTGCGTGCACGGCACTAACTGCGTAAAGTGGGCGCACGGTGCGCGAAGCGCACCGCGTGCTCACTGTGCGCGCACGGTGCGCGAAGCGCACCGTGCGCGCACGGAACGAACTGCGTTAAGTGGGCGCGCACGCCACGAATGGCGTAAAGTAACTTAGCATTTAAAAAACCGTACAAATTCACTGAAAAAACCATAGGTTTCACACACGTTATAGTTAGGAATTAGCATTTAAAAAACCTTGCAAATTCACTGAAAAAACCATAGGTTTCACACATGTTATAGTTAGCGGAAATTTTACTGATAAAAAACCAATGAAATTCCCCCGTTATTTTTAGTGCAGGCAACTATAACTCACGCGACCGCAATCTTCTGCTGATGACATATGTGTCTTTATGAAAAAAAAATATTTGTAATATATGTATAGCTAAAAATGTATGGAAGAAGACATGGGCAAATAAGTGTCTAAATACAGTATTAGCATCAGCAGAAGATTGCGGTCGCGTGAGTTATAGTTGCCTGCACTAACTATAACGGGGGAATTTCATTGGTTTTTTATCAGTAAAATTTCCGCTAACTATAACATGTGTGAAACCTATGGTTTTTTCAGTGAATATATATATATATATATATATATATATATATATATATATATATATATATATATATTTTCACTGAAAAAACCATAGGTTTCAGAGACGTTATAGTTAGAAATTAGCATTTAAAAAAGCTCTGACATTTTCTGAAAAAAACATAGGTTTCAGAGATGTTATAGTTAGAAATTAGCATTTAAAAAACCTTAGAAATTTACAGAAAAAAACCATAGGTTTCAGGGGTGTTATAGTTAGCTGGCCATTTTTCACTCGTACAAAACCATAGAAATTCCTCCGTTATAGTTAGTTCTCCTAACTATAACTCGCGCGCCCGCAATGCACTGCTGATGATGTCACATATTGCATCATTCATGACATGGTCAGTGACATCACTGATGACATCTCAAATTACATCACTGATGACATCATCCAGTGAATGTGGTTTAGTTTGAAATTTAAATATGTATTATATATATACCAATCTGTATTGAAGATTGAGTGGATATATAACTGTCTGGATCGAGGATTTAGTAGCTGTCTGACTGTATAAGTGAGAAATTAAAAGTGTCTCACTTAATACATGGATTAGTAACTAAACTATGTGAATGTGTGCATCACTGTCTCTGTTGTATAACATGCTGCATCAGTTGGCCACTAACTACATGAGTGTGTATATTAGTTATTGATTAGTTGGGTGAGTATTTGTATGGGACACTGAGGTGCGATTCCGATCCGGTAAAAATATTTCTCGTACGACTCGTATCCGTATTTTTTTACGTACGAGTCGTACAAGTCCCGTACAAACGGGCAAGTACGATTCGTACTGTCAAATTACATACGAATTGCCTCGGGAAAAGTCTATGAGACGTCCCCGGACAGATTTACGTACGAGTCGTAAAACTGAAGTCCGAGCGCACAAGTCTGATCCGTACCGGCGTTCCGAATCCCCAAGCGTATGGAAAACATCCTGTACGGAGCGGACTTTGTATGACCACTACCCCAGTACAATTGGGCATGGGGTACGAGTCGTACGGACCCCCCACCCCACCCACGCATGTACGCGCCGTACCCCAGCACCTGCGTATGTACGCGCCGTACCCCCAACCCCTGCACCCGCTTATGTACACGCCGTACCCCCCACCCCAGCACCCGCGCATGTACGCGCCGTACCCCCACCCCAGCACCCGCATATGTACGCGCTGTACCCCCCCACCCCAGCACCCGCACATGTACGCGCCGTACCCCCCACACCAGCACCCGCGCATGTATGCGCCGTACCCCAGCACCTGCGTATGGTCGCGCCAATCCCCCCCCACCCCAGCACACGCGTATGTAAGCGCCGTACCCCTCACCCCAGCCCCGTACTTGCGGCAAGGTCGGAGAAGGATCTGCTGCAGGTGGGCGTACGTTGGATGCGGGGGACAGCTGCGAGGGCGAGGATGCCGGTGCGGAGCTTGCGGGTGGGGGTGTAGAAGCTGAGTATGATGTGCAGGTAGTCATGTCCATAGGTGTGGAGTGCCTTGTGTGCGTGGCTGAGGAGAGTACAGGTGATCCTCTTGTCGATGTGGACCCAGTGCAGGTCTCTCAGGAGGGGGGTGATGTGGCTGTGGCGGGGGGCGTTGACGATCACTTGTGCTGAGGCGTTGCAGAAGTGTAGTATCCGCCGTTGGTGTGTGGATGGGAGTCCTGCGTAGAGTGCAGTGGCGTAGTCCAGTCAGCTGCTGACGAGGGCCTGTGTCACTGTTCTACTTGTTTAAGTCGAGATCCACTAGTAGATCTGGCGGAGCGTGCGTAGGGTGTCGTAGCAGGAGGAGGAGACGCCGTTGACCTGCTTGGACATGGAGAGGGAAGATGCGAGGATCAATCCTAGGTTGCGTGCGTGTTTTGTGGGTGTCGGTGATGTCCCCAGAGCAATTGGCCACCAGGAGTCGCCCCAGGCTGAGTGTGTGGTTCCCAGGATGAGGACCTCCGTCTTGTCCGAGTTCAGTGTCAGATGGCCACTCCGCATCCAGTCGTCTATGGCCCTCAGACCCTTGTGGATGTGTGTCTTGGCGGTGTGAGGGTGCTTGGTGAGGGAGAGGATGCGCTGGGTGTCGTCTGCGTAGGAGATGTCTTAGAGGTTGTGGTGGCGGACCACTTGTGAGAGGGGGGCCATGTGGATGTTGAACAGCGTCGGGCTGAGTGATGATCACTCACCCCTCACACAAGCACACCCCCCCGGGGAGTCACACACTCTCACAATTGACATGTGACACAACAAGATCAAGCCTCAGCCAAAAAACATCCAAGGCCAAATGCGACATGTCAAAGACCATGGATAACCTTTCAATCTGTCCCCTGCAACATACCCATCCACAAGTGAACATTGATGTGAATGCTAGGCACATACAACTACCTGGAGGAACTGTGGCAACCTGAACATGTATGAAACATGGATGTCGCATGAAAATGCATTAACATTGTCTCCCTCTCACACACAGGGCAACATCATGGATCTCCCCCCAACACTGGGGGAGAACAATTACAGGCCCAGGCTCGGCAGGAAGATGATCCCACCGGCAGCGACGACTCTCAGCACTCTGTGGATGACCCCAACCAACCTGGACCCTCTGGTGCCCCAGCCCCTGCAGCACCTGCGTCAGGTACATCTGTGCCAACCACCACCCCCATTCTTGCCACATCCCAGGAGACACCCAGGAGTCCTGCCCGCACAGAACAACTGAGCCATTCTGACCTGGAGGGACAAGGTTCTCCGGCCACCCAGGAGGAGGCAGACAACCCTGCAAATGCCATCCCTCAGGGGTCCGGTAGACCTGATGTGCCCACAACGGTAGGCCAGGCTCGTGTGGGCAGGGGTGGTGGGAGTGGAGGCAGGCGGAGGCAAGAACCTGACCAGCCAGCTGAGGGAACCGGTATGTCACACATACGCCACATCTTGGAGACATACCGGCGTGACACCAGGGGCATCAGCCAGGTAGTGGGGAGCCTCACAGAGATGAAGGGGACCCTCGACGAGATGAAGAACCTGCAGGCCGAGCAACATGCCAGTCAACAACAACACCAAGGGCAGATGGAGGCAAGACTGGCTGAGCTCCTGGCGGTGCAAACGGACATAAGCCGTTCACTCCGTCGGATCGCCGACAACATAGGCAACCCTCCCTGTGCCACCAGGCGAAGACCAGCACCAGCCACAGGGAGGGAGGAGGAGGAGGATTCATCCGGCGGAGCGTCCCAAGCATCGTCAAGGCCTGCATTGGAGAGTCCCCCGAGGAAGGTGGGTCGTCCACGGAAAAGACCGTGAGAGGCAGCGGACCATCCACATCTCCCAGGTCACCTGGCCTGGCACCTGGCCCTCTGGCGCAACAGCAGCACCTCATCCAATGACATTCTCTGCCACATGGACTTGCTGGTCACAGTCTGACCAATGATGACCAAGACTGTGGTCTGGACTCTGATGACTCCAACTTGCAAGGATGCCATCTCCCCCTGTGAACTTTGGACTCCATGCACACTGTATAGCACCTATTTGTCCACACTAAACAGGCCCCCCACCGAGAATAAATCTCTTTTTCTACAATTACCTGTTGCATTCATTTGCATAAGTACACAACCTACGTGTGGGGAAAAGTCAAACTAGGCATGAGTGTTGAACTAACTCCAGCCATCCATACCCTGGAATCTGAGTCTGGGACAGGACACACATGGGTCACAATGTATCATACTATACAGACATGGAGCACAATACTCACCCGTGATGGCCTCAAGATGCTGAGGGGGGGCATGCATTACTGTGCGGACAGACCAATTGGGAAGAGTATCCTGAAGGCGTAGAGGTCATGGCTCATGTGGAAGTTGCCGGGGAGGGAGTAGCAGGTATGTCTTGCCAGGTGGGAGAACTATGTCCAGCATGCTGGAGTACGGTGGATGTGAAGAATGGTGGCCAGGGCAAGGTTGGATGCACGGAGTTGGCACAATGGGGTCTCGTATGACAGACGGCCATGGTTGGTGTGGGCTCTGGGGTTGTGTCCTGCCTCCTGAGTGTGGGTGAGGAGTCTGAAGGTCATCCTGCAGCACACAGTGATACATTGCAGCTATCTCTGGTGGACGGTGAGGTGGCTGGGGCGCATGATGTTGAAGCTGAGGTGTGCACATGCAGCCTGGATGTGGACTGGTTTCCCGGGTGTTAGGATGTACTTGCTCCGTAGAGGGCGGGGCAGTAGTTGACACGGCTGGTGTTGTGCTCCTGGGGTATGGTCTGTCTTTCCCTGGAGTGGATCTATCTGTGGATCCTGTGCATCATGCAGAGGGGGTTGCACCCTGAGGTACACATGCTGGTGATTAGCATGGTAAATGTGAGTGACAATTCCATGATGCACACCATCTTGTGTGCGTGGCCACTGGGTGCATGTGCAGGGCTCTTGCGGGTGGGACACAAGCAGTTGAGCCACCTGTAAGGGGACAATCCTCAGATGATTACCTCAGTCCTGTACAAGTTCAGCCTCAGGTGGCTGATGTTCAGCCATCCATCAATGGATCTCATGCCTTCTTGAATGTTGGAACTGTCAATGGCTGCGTCTTTGGTGAGGGTGAGGAGCACTTGGCTGTCAATGGCATACGAGCTGATAAAGAGGTGCTGTGTGCATGTGATGCCAGTGAGGGGGACCTGGACACATTGAGGATTGACACGCTGAGAGATGATACCTGGGCCATGTGCCAGATTATGCCACTATACTACATGCTGAAGGTATGAGTCCCCCTCCCATGGCCTTGCTGGTGTACGGAGCCGGTGAGGATTAGGAGGGACATTACCTGGTTGCTGTGACAGGGCCTGGAAGGCGGGGCAGCGCTGTGTAGGCATTTGGAGTTGCACAATCATCATGCAAAGGTGTTGTGTGTGCGTCTAGGGTATGGCTGAGAGCAGGCGGTAGCTCCTTGGATGGACAATGCTTGGAGGGTGGCTGCAACATCAGACTGTAGTGTGATGTGGGTCATGTGAGGACATGAGGTTCGTGCAATGTGCACGTTGCATGTGCTTAAGGTCCAGCCTTTGGCACCGCGTGTGCGCAACAGTGGCACAAACAAGCTGATGCCAGACAAATGCATGGGTGGAGGGAGGAAGGGAGGAGCATCTTTGAGGTGTGTGTGTTGCCGAATCTGTAAACACTCAGTGCCCTCGCTGCAGGGGCTGCAGCAGCAGGCGGCATGACATGGAAACTATGCTACTAGTTGCACACAAAGACAAGGATGTCAGAAAGGACTACTGCAACAGGCGTATGTAAAGGAGGAGTGTCCGGTTCCCCATGGCACACCCAGAGACAATGGATGCAAAATCCCCAAAGATGACTGACACCGGATCATTAAACTGAAGGACAAGCTGCGCACAGGATACACACCCTCAGTAGGTGTTGACGGTCTGTGGTGGCAACCAACATGCTCAAATACATACACAACCATGGACATCATGCACAATGGATATTCTAATCCCTGAAGAACTGCATGTATGTTGCTAAACTACACATAGACTCATATGCCCAATCTTTGACAACTATGCCAGAGATGCCGCATGCAAAGTGGCAAGAGACCAGCATTGACAGAGATGAGGCACCTTGGAGTGTGAGGTACACCTTTATTACTCAGGTTCACACCTAGGGAATTGCATCAATAGGAACAGACTCACAGGTCATTTGGCAGAACATGTGGGACCTACACTGGATACCCCCTTCACAACACAGATGCTGTAAATCCATTGAACTGGCACACAAGTGAAGTGTGTGAGCCAAACACCCCCTGCTGCACATGGAGGGGCTTCAATTCCCCATTTATCCTCTCATGGGGATGTCCCACACTATGTCCACCCGTAGCATCCCGTATGTTTCAGAGGGAAGTTGTACACACATTGATGCCTTCATCAGAATCCACTGTCCCATCACAGATGACTGCTACGAAGGGTGACTATCAATACATGGGAGTCATGCAACATGTCATGTGCCCCATGGTGAGTTGACATGTATGTATAGTAACACAACATGCACAGGAGCAGTGCCCACACATTACAAACACCTACCAACACCAAAATGCCGTGCAGCAATCCTTAACCAAATAGACTTTTCCCCATGTCCGTGCATGGGACGCTGATTCAGCACACGTTGCAAAACTCATGAGGAATAGCGGGAGCCCAACGATGACACGAGCAGACAGCATGCCAAACAACCTGGGGATGACAGAGACACAAGAAGTCAGGGAAGAGATTGTCATCCGCATGCATGGTAATTTACTCTACAGGAATAAGTCTGTCACCATGCTATATTACAATTGAGTGTCTAAGCTAAAATGTGTGGAAGGACATCATCACTCGAGTGACACATCTGAACACACATCTAAGTCACTTAGCATACAGTCAGCTGGACACACACATTGCAACACATGCCACACAAGGCTCCAGCCGTGCACACTCAGACCCATGGACTCACCATTATGAGAAAAAGTTGCGTATGAGCTGACTCCGGATGTCGTCCTCCTCCTCATCGTCACTTGCCTCATGACCAAGCCCTTCATCCTCCATGGGTGGATGTTCCTGCTCATCTGGATCCAGGATGAGTGGTCCCACTTCGTTCTCTGGGGCATACCGCTATCTGTGCTGCCGCTACCCCTGGAGGGGCTGTGTCTGCTGTTGTGCCGCTGCTGTGGTCAAGGAAGGGTGCTGCACGGGACTTCAGCTCCCAGGAGCACGTGCGGGTTCCCAGCTGTGTCGCGGCCCGCCCACCCGCCCACAAACACATAAATCACCTCACGGAACCCGCTGGCGCGGGTCCCGCTTCGTTCTCTGGGGCATACCGCTATCTGTGCTGCCGCTACACCTGGAGGGGCTGTGTCTGCTGTTGTGCCGCTGCTGTGGACAAGGAAGGGTGCTGCACGGGACTTCAGCTCCCAGGAGCACGTGCGGGTTCCCAGCCGTGTCGTGGCCCGCCCACCCGCCCACAAACACATAAATCACCTCGCGGAACCCGCTGGCGCGGGTCCTGCTTCGTTCTCTGGGGCATACCGCTATCTGTGCTGCTGTTACCCCTGGAGGGGCTGTGTCTGCTGTTGTGTCGCTGCTGTGGACAAGGAAGGGTGCTGCACGGGACTTCAGCCCCCAGGAGCACGTGCGGGTTCCCAGCTGTGTCGCGGCCCGCCCACCCGCCCACAAACACATAAATCACCTCGCGGAACCCGCTGGCGCGGGTCCCGCTTCGTTCTCTGGGGCATACCGCTATCTGTGCTGCCGCTACCCCTGGAGGGGCTGTGTCTGCTGTTGTGCCGCTGCTGTGGACAAGGAAGGGTGCTGCACGGGACTTCAGCTCCCAGGAGCACGTGCGGGTTCCCAGCTGTGTCGCGGCCCGCCCACCCGCCCACAAACACATAAATCACCTCGCGGAACCCGCTGGCGCGGGTCCTGCTTCGTTCTCTGGGGCATACCGCTATCTGTGCTGCCGCTACCCCTGGAGGGGCTGTGTCTGCTGTTGTGCCGCTGCTGTGGACAAGGAAGGGTGCTGCACGGGACTTCAGCTCCCAGGAGCACGTGCGGGTTCCCAGCTGTGTCGCGGCCCACCCCACCCGCCTATTGGTTCCTGCCCCCTTTATAATTATCCTCGTTAGCCGCTGCGCGGGAGGCGCGCGGGACGCCCAGGACGAAGCCCGGACAAAGGGCGGACAGTCCGGGACAGGAGGGGGCTGGAGGGGGCCTAAGAGCATACATGCTGCTTGACGTTTGTCCAGTAGGTTGTATCGTTCAGCATCACTGCCACTTGGTTTGTAAATTGTGTTGTGGACTAACGTGTTTTCCAAAGCTGAAAGGCAACAACAGTTAAAGGAAGTAGGTTTGTGCTGCACACTGCGGGGGTTTTTCTGTTATTATTGCATTGTTGAGTCAGGCAACAGGGTTAGGCCCGGCTCATAATGTCCAAAGCCAAAACTGCCCTAGCGACTGCTACTATGGATAACTATTTGGTCAAGATGGTAGACAAAATTAACCAAGAACGGAGGAAGTCTTTGGGGCGGTCGGGGTCACAAGTCACGACTCCCCCCTCACCTAATCGATCTATTCCTCTGCCCATCCCCTATCAGGAAGCTAGTACTCATCCTGACTATATGGATAGTTCTACCTCGGTTGTCCCAATAGATAAAGTGAGCCTGGTTAGTACAACTTTAGGGGTTTCTAATGACTTGGAACCTAGTCAGGCTATTTCTTCAAATCCATCGATTCCAAGCATGACGGCTTCGAGGCCACAGAGATTATTGCGTTCATGTAGCAACAATAGCAAGAATGTCCAGCCAAAGCGTGGGGGGAACCGTCCCACTAAGAGAGTTGACTCTTTATTGTCCAGTGCTGTTCGTGACCAAAAAACAGCCCTGGATGGTACCACGGTTACTTTAGATAGTGAGCAACTTGACTTCTTGATTAACGCTATAGATGTTAAGTTTGATTTACTTGTTAAACCTCTATTGATCAAACTTGATACAATTACAGATGAAGTAGTCAGACTGGGAGGTTTATTGGAATCACATATTAATGCCTGCACAGGACCCCAAACCAAGGAAAAAGATCAGGGAGTTGTTAAGGCCCCCTCTAAAACTTCTAGTAAGGCAATATCAACGGCTATGAGCACTAATCCTAATACCTGCTCCGGTGGTATTCGCGAGGAGGTATCTGTTGCACCTAACCCCTCGCAGATATCGGGTCGAATTAAATCTTTTTCCAGTTTAGCCCCAAGGAATCAGGCTGGACTTAATGCTAAAAGTCCTAATAGCCCACAGCTTGATTTACCACCAGCTTGTGCCCCTTTTGTAGCAGTTTTAACCAACGTTCCCCCAGTTAGAGAGATTGGAAGCAACAACAACTATAGAGAATCCCATGCCTCACTAAAGAATAAGACTGTGGATTGGCTCCACCGAGAGTGTGGTTTTCCTGTAGCTTTAGCAGATGATATCTTAAGCACCAGAAGAATCAATTGGATAGGTAGCCCACGTAAGAACTGTGGTGGAGATTGTATAGTTATCAACTTCCGAAACCCACAACTTACCTCCACTGTTTTGCTCAAAGCTGCATCACTCCCTACCCGAGACCAAGGGATCTCTCTACATCCCCTAGGGTACTTTTATAGGGACCTTTATAATCATCCTAATGTTGAGCCTATCAGGGGGGGGACAGAGATATGAATTTGTGCACTGGCTTTACTGTTACCACGTCTAATAGATACCAGTCTCTGAGTGGACTTGATTCCAATGACTGACTGGAACCTGTTTTGGTTGAATCAGGGATTGCGGCTGCTTCCCTAGGAGAAGGGGGGAGCAGTGCAATTCCTGGGGTACTAGATACTGCGGGGTTTAATGGTAATCGTAGTTTCATGGTTAATTCCAATAATGATCCCGGTTGCTGCGAAGCAGTGAGATTGGTCCTTGATGGCAGGGGAGGGGACCTTCTCACTAAGACCACTCTTCCGGCCTATAATGGATTTACATCTATGACCAATATTTCCAACAAAGGTTTATGTTCGATTGCCTGTTGGAATGTCGCAGGACTTTTACTAAAGGATGCATGTTTGGGTTGGCCCGAGTTTATTAATACTTTTAATATAATCTGTTTACAGGAAACCTGGTGCTTGGACCCAATTAATTACAATGGTTTCGTCTCGTGCCAATTACCGGCTGTGGCCTCCCCCTCGGGCAGAGCAAAGGGTGGGCTCCTGGTTTTGATTTCAGTGGAAGTACCTATCATTGTAAAAAAACATGTATTGGTTGGGGTCCACTCCCAGATTTTATGGCTTTATCAGGAGCAAGGTAGAAATATCCTTTTAATACATTTTTACAACAATATTTTTGACAGTTCTAGGCACCAGGTAGTGCTTGCTTTGGAGTCCGCATTGGCTGACATTATAATGAAGAATGATTTTGATTTCATTTGGTTAGGGGATTTTAACACCGTTGCGTGTTCCTCCTCCGCACATAGAGTCTGTGGTTTTATAAATTGCTTTGGGGAGGGTGTCCCTCACTTTCCCCATAACCCTTACGGTGATTCATTGAATAAAATCTTGATGACTTACGATATGGAAATGTTGGTAAATATGAAAAGTGCCTCTGGAGTAATTATCCCGACATTCACGGGTAGGAATGCAAATACTGTGATCGATTTTATTTGCATGTCCTCTAGCCTTAGTCCATGGTGTACGGCCCCTGTGGTAGCGGATAATTTACTCAGTGATCATAATTGTATTACTATTGAGGCTATACTCTGGAAGGTGAAGCAGGGCCCTAAAATATGCTCAATTGCCAACATTGAACCGCACCGTCCGAATGGAACCAGAATCAGATGGAAAGGGGATAAAGCAGATATTTTGTCTAACTCCATTATTAAAAACGGTTTAACTGATATTATTACCATTTTAGAGAGCGAGAAATTAACAGATGAAATTGTGCCTAAGTTTATTAACATTAATCTTATAACTGATAATAAATTTACCGAATTTTTTAAGGGCAAGACATGTCAACAATTGCGATTAGGGAGCTTAGAGCTACCTATCAGGCTGCAGTCAAACGTAGGAAGACTGAACTAAGGCAAGAGGCATGGGACAAATTAGATCAGGCAGCCGAAACTTCGGATTCCTCCTTATTTTGGGCTACAGTCAATTGTCCTTTTTTAAAGGCTGACAAGATGTCCAAATTGACGGCTAACGTTAGTGCGGAAAGCTGGGTTTCCCACTTCTCTACGATTTTCGACTCGGATAAATCAAGGGATGTACGCGGGGACGGCTGGCCAGTCGTTCCTCTGGACATATCCATTGCCGAAGTGCAGGGAAGTATTACTACTAGTAGGGGTGGGAAGGCCCAGGGGCCCGACGGGGTGCCCGTTGACGTGTATACAAAAGAACCGGAGTTGTGGGGCCCGTTGCTAACTAACGTGTTTAATGTTGCTGTTTGTAAAGGTGTCCCACCTACTTGGGAGGAATCCATTATTATTCCTATCTATAAGAAGGGAGATAGGGGGGATGCAAAGAACTAATGTCCGATCTCCCTTCTTGATTCCTCAGTGAAAATTATGAGTAGGGTGCTTTTGGTTAGACTAGAAGAATGGGCCGAATCTAATAACATATTGGCAAATTCTCAATTTGGTTTTAGGAAGGGACGCGGGACCGTCGAACAGTGTCTTAACCTTGAATTATTAATTGGGAAGTATACGAAGGCTAAGAAAGGTTCCCTTTTTCTCTGCTTTGCAGATTTGAGCAGTGCCTTCGATATGGTGAAAAAATAACATCTTATGGGCGAAATTGCTTGAAATGGGGGCACCTGAGGGCATTGTCTATTTTTTGGCCCGATTATATGCCAATTTAAGTTCTAGTGTTCGCTATGGCCCGGGAGGGGAGTGCATCCCAAAGTTTAATATTAGGCGTGGCATTAGACAAGGGCGTGTGCTTGCCCCTTTACTTTTTACTCTCTTTATTAATGACATAGACTCCGTTTTAAAGACTGTTGCGGCAGATGCACCTAAAATTAATTATTTTAACGTCCCAGTTTTACTTTATGTGGACGATGCCGTGATTTTGTCCAGGACCCCTATTGGCCTACAACGCCTAATGGATAGGTTTTCTCTGTTCATCAAGGAAAGAAAGTTGTTGATCAATAAAACAAAAACTTATGTTATGGAATGTGGTTTGGGACGTAAAAAACCCCACTCCTACTTTATTGATGGGCATAAGGTGCAAACGGTGGACTCTTTCAACTACCTTGGTATTACTTTTTCTAAGACAGGTAGTTGGACCAGTGAGATCACCCACGTTCGGGCTAGGATGGCGAAATGCGCCCACGGGGTGTTCAAGTTTGCAACCAAAATTGGGGATAAACGGATTAAAGATATGTTAAAAATCTACCAAATGAGATGTCTTTGAATTGCCCTTTATGGTGCTGGTGTGTGGGGACATGCTATGGTAGGAAGCCTACAAGTGGAGGAAAATCTCTTTCTTAAGAGACTCCTGTGTTTACCTACATCGGCTCCTAACGATTTGGTGCACAGAGAGTTTGGAATCCAACATCTTTCAGATCTGATCGCCCTTAGACCATTAATGTCGTGGCGCGCAATCTGGATAAAGGAAGAGACCTCCCTAAATAGAGCCATCATTAAAGATTGTTTTTCTATTGATAACCATCTAAAGATCCCCTGGATCAAATTTGTTACCTGTTGTTTTTTAGAGATCTATGGTTTCAATTTAAGAGAGGATTGTTATGTTGCCTCCAGTTTGTCTAAAAATGAGATGAAGACTGTTTTTATGAGCCATAAGTCAGAGAGGCGTGGGAGGGTCAGTGGTAATTTAACTACATGTTTGCTCTACGGAAGATTTTGTGAGACGGTAGGTTATCAACCGTATCTGAGCTTTGTTACCAGACCATCCCATCGGTTTGTCTTAACGAGATTAAGGTTTGGGATAGTGCACCATTTGGTGGCCTTCCCATGCACAAAAAAACACCCGATTGGTCCATGTGACAATATCTCTGCACAAAGCACCATGCACTTTTTATTGTTGTGTAAACTTTATGGTAATTGCTGCTCAGCTTTTTTAAAACCTATTTTTAAGAAGTATGGAGTTAGAAATGTACATGATTCTATGAAACTGTTTTTTAATCCGCCATCTGATGTATGTTTCTTTACTGCCACCTTTCTTCTTCAAGCTATCAAAGCAAGGCCTAGTATGCTTTTTTAACTGTTTTTTAAAACTTTGTAAATTGTATTTTACTTCCCTGATTACTGTATTTGTAGTGCAAAGGTTTGTGCTTCTAGGGACTGTTATTCCGTTTTTATTGTATTCATATGATTGTTGTATTTGTAGTGTAAATGTATGTGCTTTTATGGACTTTGTGTTTAAGCTCCGAATAAAGCCTTATGAAATTGAAATTGAGTGGCACAGCCTTCTCCACTGCCATGTTGTGCAGCATGCAGCACACATGGAAGATCTTGCAGGCCTTCACCGGTGCATATGGGAGGGACCCGCCTGTCTTGTGAAGGCACCGGAATCTGCTCTTCAGGAGGCCAAACGTCCTCTCAATCACTCGCCTGGTCTGTCCATGTGCGTTGTTGTAACGGTGATCTGCAGCTGTTCTGGGGTTGCGGAGGGGTGTCATCAGCCATGGCATGTTGGGATAGCCAGAGTCCCCTACATGGAAACATCATGCAAAGAAGTGGGTCAGGAGATGCCGTAAGATAATAAAATAGCGCTAAACAGAGGACAAACAGAGTATACCCACCAACAAGACATGCTCCTTCATTGTGCAGCCCCAGCATCATTTCTGGCACCCTGCTACGCCTCATGATGTAGGCATCGTGTGCTGACCCTGGAAAACTTGCACAGACATGGGAAATCAGCATGTTAGCAAGACACACCACAAGGGCATTTATAGAGTGGTAATGTTTACGGTTGCGATAGGCAACCTCCTGTGCCTGTGGTGGTGCCAAAGCCACATGTGTCCCATCAATAGACCCTATGACATGGGGCATCCCTCCCAGGGCATAGAACTCACCCTTGACACCTGTCAACTGCTCACGAGTTGGAAAATGGATGGATTCATCCAGGTGCTCCAACATGGCTTCTAAAAAATCATGCAGGACACGGCTGAACATGGTCTGTGACATGCCACCAACATCAGCTATGGTGAATTGAAACGTACCGGTGGCAAAAAAATGTAGGGCTGCCATCACCTTCATCTTGGGGGTCAGCGCAGTAGGATACCTGTGTCGCGGTTGGAGGTGTTGTTCAAGCTTTGCAGTCAAGTCCTCAATCAACTGTTGCGAGAAGTGGTAACGTCTTAGGCAGTCACGTTCCCTCATGGCAGCCAAGTCTGGCATTGGTCGGGGGAGAGGCGGTGCCCTGCAGATAATTGGAAGGAAGATCGAAGAGTGAGTACCTAACAACATCAATGTCAATGAACTGAGCACATGCTCAACTGCTACTACACATCATCTAAATACAGTCAGGTCTGTGCTACACATCCAGGACACGTATGGCAGCCAGGTGATACTCCTACGACAAGCCAGCTACACCCGTTGATAGTCACGTTCTACATGACATGGCCCGGAGCTAGCTGTGGGCCAGTGTAAGTGAACAGCCAGAGACATCACAGGAGTGACAAACATCCACAAATCTGCATTGGAAGGATGTCATCTCATACAGACTGCTGGCGGCAAGCTAGACACACAGGTCACATGTCATTGGAAATGTACAGATCATACACATAGCGATGAAGGGGTACACGTCAAAAACGAAAACACAGACATGGATACGGCGCAGATATGTCCTCATGTTATAAAATCATCTTTGAAGCATCCAGACACACGTAACGTGTGAATCCACATGTGGCATGGTGTGCGTATATGTGTGCCATGCCCATCTACACACAGACACATGTTGGATGCAGCAACAGCAGATGCAGTTGATGGAACCACACCAGCAAGCTCATGGGAACACATGACACACACAGAACATGTTCACATCGGGGCACGCTGTTACTTAGATGTCAGGTGTTAGTGTCCCTGTCCCTGGCATCAGGGGACATTTGCGGGTGTTGGTGACTGTGCCATACCAGTGATGCAGTGCTTGACACGTTTGCACTACATGCACACATGTGCATTGTGGGAAGGGGAAGTGTGCCACATACTGCCCCATCACACATGACATGTGTACACAAGTCATCACACATCTATTGTGCTAAAACATGAGGAGACATGTGCCACATCACTGCCTGACACACCTAGGCCCTGCACATGTAGGACTGGAATGACTATGACTTGATGTACAGCTGTGCACGAATCTGACATCTCCATTCCATTCGTGTGCGCCTCCTATCACCTGTGTAAGCTGTGAAGCGCACCGTACACACGCTCTGAGGGCGTGTGAACGGTCCGTATCATCACACTGTTGTTCCCGCCGGAGTACGGGTGTGTGTACGGACCATACACACGTACGTGTACGACCAGTGTGTACACTTACGTGAACGACCAGTGTGTACACCTACGTGTACACACTGGTCGTACACCTACATGTACACACTGGTCGTACACGTACGTGTATGCCCTGGTCGTGCACGTATGTGGACTACCAGTGTGTACACGTATGTGGACTACCAGGGCGTACACGTAGGTGTACGACCAGTGTGTATACATACGTGGACTACCAGGGCGTACACATACGTGTAGGACCAGTGTGTACACGTAAATGTACGACCAGTGTGAACACGTACGTGGACTATCAGGGCGTACGCGTACGTGTACGACCAGTGTGTACATGTACGTGGACTACCAGGGCGTACACGTACGTGGACTACCAGGGCATACACGTACGTGGACCACCAGTGTGTACACGTACATGTACGCCCTGGTAGTCCACGTACGTGTTCACACTGGTCATACACATACGTGTACACACTGGTCGTACACGTACGTGTACACACTGGTAGTCCACGTAGGTGTACACACTGGTCGTACACGTACGTGGCTAATGCAATGTGCAACTGGTGTGGTAGGAGTACGTGTGAAACGCACCGTACCTGTGTGTGGATAGCTAAATTACATAGGGACACATGAGGGACAAGTATTGGGGCCTAAATGCATGCTGGTTGTCATGGATACCGATTTTCAAGTTCAAATTTTCTATCATGTGGCCTGGAATAGGCAGTTGGCAACTAAATACAATGTTGCAAAGTGGTTGTTGACTTCACATCATGCTCAAATTTTGAACCATGCAAAGGCCCTCACTGGGGTATGTTTAAAGGGATTGGAGGAAACGTAGGATGCAAATGAGACTGACCAATCACTCTGTACTCCTGTAAATGAAACAGCCCAGCTTATGTCTCCTATGCAGAGCATAATGTAGTTCCTGTGTGCACTCCTCACTTGCATTGTGCTTACTGTGACATTCACTGCATAGTGCATGGCACATTCAGCCTACCCAATCCTTATGCCGAATGTTGTCCTATTGTCCAGAGGTGATTCCCTGCCCCCCCCGGTGTGACAGGTGACTGTACCCACAGATGTGTGTGAGTTGAGTGGAGCTGTGCTGAGAGTGTCCAAATGATGTGTACGCCCCCTGGACATTGATGTGTGTGAATGTTCCTTGTCATGTGGGTGAGTGTCTATGTGGAGTGTTGCACCCCAGCTGCATGGAGGAGGCAAGTTTAAGTGAGCCGTGCAGAGTGTCTGACTTGCTGAGCTAGCACCACACCTGTGACACCCCACAGGCAAGTGGCACATGTGCAGAGTGAGGTTTGTATCCGCTGTTGCCAATGGCAGGTGATTGATCTGTGCCGGTGTGTGTCTGTGTACTCTGCTGAGGTTGCGTCAGTGGCCTGGGGCATGTGACTGCTTGGAGGTGCTGTCCATCAGCCTGGTGTTGCATGTGATGCACAGCGTGTGCCATGATCATGGAGTGTGTTGCACCCCTCATGCCACCTGTGTACTTTCAATGCCATGTACTGCTTTGGGGCTTCCACATAGGCTAATGTCCCTATGAGAAAGGTGCAATTGGTTGCCAGCATAATATGCCCTGTTCTAAATATCAAAGATGTTCAAATGTGTGTCTCTGTGACATGGAGCAGGTGTAGTGATGTTGTCTCACTTTGTCATCCTCACAGGTAACCGCCTACGCCAAGGGGGAGATATGGAAGCAGGCCGTCAGGGCCGTGAGATCCGTGGAGGGTCGCAGTCGGCGCCTCGCCCAGGTGAGGAAACACTGGCAGGACATCCGGTGCTGGACCCGGAGGATCGCCCGGTGGCAGCTCAAAGACTCACCTCCACACAAGCACGGCGGGGGCCGACGACTGACCCAACAGACGAAGCGTGTCCTGGCGGTGGTCTTCCCTGAGTTGGATAGGCGGTTACAGGAGTTGCAGCAGCAGGAAGGGGGTAGATACATGTGTGTTTGTTGTGTGTCACCAGCTTTTGTAAGTGCTCAGTTGCCTGGATAAACAGCGAGGGTTAATTTGTGCAGTGCATATCATGTTCCCCAAAGTCAAACGGGGCTGTTCCTCCTCCCTTCCCCTAAATGACATGTGTTCCCTGGTGTGTGTGTAATCACTACTGCACATGGTCATCTAGGCTGCCAGTTAATCCAAGTACACATTGCTTTCTGCATTATGTGGGGGGGGGGGGGTGTCTGAGACATGTGTTGTTACCTTGCCTGTGCCCTGTCCTGTACAGTCATTTGGGTGTCCATGTTAGTTGGCACTGATGCTGAGTCTCAACATAGGAGTGTGAGTTTTCAAATGAACAGACTTGCAGCATGCATTAACAATGTTGTGGTCTCAGACATGATGTGCATGAGTGGGAGATATGCATAGTGCAGGGACGGTAGCTCAGGTTACAGTCAGATAATTTCAGGACAATGGAGCTGTGTTCCCACTACAGTCCCCTAAGACACCCTTGCCTCTGAATCATGTGTGTCATCCAACACTGTGCCCATTCTCTGTGTGTTCAGCATAGTTTGGCCTCTGTGGCATAGTTCCCTGCCCTCATTTGTATTTCTCTGAAGTGTGCTACATGTGCCCATTGTACATGCTGACCCCATTTGGCTTGTGCATCCTCACACTGGGCAGTGCCTGTGTGTCTATGTACAACTATCTGTTGATGGTTGTTGGTCACAAATATGTATTGGCAGCCTCAAGAGGTGATGTGGAGTACATTTAGGAATTCGTGATGCACATTGGAGTAAACCCAGATTAAGAGGTGTCACTTCTTGATCTGTCTCAATCACATTGTCTCAGGTATGGGGGGTTTGTGCGGGCAAGGCCTACATGTCCAAACCTTATGTCTCCTTGCCGTGTCTGACCTGTGTGTGATAATTGTCTGGACAGACACTCAACATGCAGAGACCCAGTCAGATTTTGCTGGGTTTAATGTTTGTGATTTGCAGCATGTGTCAAAAATGGAAATACATGGCTCATGCTCATCCATTTTTGCCACCAGTGTGTGGGCGAGATGCTACGTAGTTTGGTCTGTGTGTGCTGACATCTGTGTGGACATTCTTTCTTGCCATGAGGGTGTCTCCTCAGTGCAGGTGCTCCTTATCCAGACACATTGCAGGCCCATTAGCTAATGCATTGTCCTGTGTTTGGACATGTGTGCCACTCCACATGACAGGTAGTGGGTCAGATGTGTTGCCAACTGTGTCATCATGGTACGGATGGCCATGTGACATGTGGCATGATTCAAGTTTTCAGTCAATAAGTATTGTACCTTGGCACTCACTACACTTGTCAACATGTCGGCATTTTTCCTATGCTTCTTTTTGATAGTTGGTTGTGAAGGACAATAATGTGCTTGCATGACAGATGTCTCCCAGGGAAGTGCAAAAGAAAGTACTTTTACACTTTCCGTGGACACGCAGGCACATTTCACTGGAAGGCACAGTTAGATTACCACTTGTCTTCTGAATATACATATCCATGTTCACACAGTTTGTTTGCATGTGTGTAAGTCCTTGGTTGTTGCTGATACGAACTTACGAGTGTCAAGTCATCCAGACCACCGTGGTGCCATGTATATGTACTTACTGATACCCCATTTCTTATTTACAGTGGCTTTTTAGAATTCGGCTGCCAGCTCATACAATGACTGTGTAAAAGTATTTTTGTGTGCACATCATTGTGTGACTTCTGTCATGCAGGCAGATGTGTCTTCTGTTCACAAAGTGGCACATTCACACATTCTAAACATGTACATTGTGTAAAGTGTTGTGAGTCTCAAGGGATTGCAATGTTTTTGGCTATGGTTTCCTAAGTACTCACAGGTCTCAGAGTGTGGGGACACCTTCAGTATTGAGGTGTGTTATTTGGCCTTGGGTGCACCAATACTGTTTCGTTCACAGTGAACAAGAGGTGGCATGGATTCATATTCTTGTTGTGCTCAACTGTCCCCAGACACTAGCTTCTCAGTATAATTCGATATCAAGTTATTTGCTGTTGTGTCATGATCTCCATTGTTTCCAAGTATCATGGTGGATCAACCAACTGGGGAGTGCAGGGGTACATATGTGCGTACTATTCTAGATGTTACTCATGATGCATTTCCTGATATGCACTGTGACATTTTAATTGGGACTCATGTGTCTGTTGTATACAGGTGACTGATTATTTTCTGTCTCTTCACCTTGCCCACAGCATCATCGGAGGACACCGAGGGAGACACCTGCACGGACGTGGAGGAGGGATCCAGCACCGCTGCCACCACTGCTGCGGAGTCTGCGGGAGCAAGTGGCACGGAGGGCGAGGGGAGTCAGGCGGAGGACCTGTCTAGTGACAACACTGACTACGACACAGACGGGTCCGATGCTGAACTCCTCCAGGGGGCGGAGGCTGTTACGACACCTGGCAGCAGCACTACATCTGTCACCGCCCCCTCCATTCCCATCACCGCCCTCCCAGTTGCTCCGGTCCCTTCTGTCCGTGCTAGGCAACACCGTGTCTCCTTCATGCCAGGCACCGCAACCCCTGCCCCTGTCCCCCCTGCTGCCCTCACTGCAGAGTCTGTGGACATTCTGCGTCAGTTGCAGGTTGGACAGACATCGCTGCTGAATGTCCTCCATGGCCAGACCCGAATGATGACACAGATGGTGTCGTACATGGAGGGCATGTCATCAGCGATGTCTGACCAACGGATGTTGCTGAGGTCCATGGACTCTTCACTGACGGCAGCAGTGAGTCTCCTGCAGCGCTTCGTCCCCCCCTACCCCTGCACCATCCAGACTTCCCACTCCCATACCTGTCCCAAGCACACACAGACATTCACAAGCACGCACCCCACCAGACACAGCCAGCACACCACCACGTAAGGGCAAGCGCACTCCTCCTGGCAAGCACAATCAGGGGGATGAGGGCACACCCACTGGGTCTGGGGCACACAGGCATACACGCAGCCACAGTCCGAGGCTGCATGGCGCACTAACCAGTCCCTCCAAAGGCACTCCCCTCGGCTCCCCTACCACACATCCAGAGAAAGAGGCCTACTTGGCTGTGCTGGGCCTCAGCCCCTCTGTCTCTCCAGCCCGCAAATGGGAACGGCACTCCACGGGTAGGGGAGTTGAGCCCCCCCTGTCCCCCCTCCCCCAGTAGCACTGCTCCCCATCACTCCGACCCCCCCCTCCTTGGAGGCTGTGTTGGCTTCAGGTGAAGGGGAGACGCTTGACGACCAGGCAGCAGTGTGCAGCGCCGAGCTGACCTCCACCTTTGGCGCTGCCCCACCCCCTGTGGTGGAGGCGTCCGTCCCTGCACCCACCATACCTACCCTGCCACCTCCTGTCCCTGCGGTGCCTGGTCCTTCCCCACATGATGCACCCCCCCCAGTCGAGGAACCTGAGGGTTCTAATGTGCAGGCAAGCTAGGGGAGACGCGTGGCCATGTGTCCCCCCCAAGGACTTCAGATCTGGACTGGCCATGTGCCTTTGTTAATAGTGTCGTTAACTACTTTTTCATTTAATGCTGAATAAAGCATTTTGATTTCCGTGTGAACACATTTGCATTTCAGGGATTGATGTGGGTGCTGATGGTCCCGGAGTTGGGGTGGTGGTAATGTGTTATGTGTCAGGAGAAAGTTGTCGTCTGATGCTAATGGGGTGGACCATGGTATCTGCCTGCCATCGCAATGTCTCTGCAAGGTATATTTAGTCGTGTGTGCTATTTGTGTTTGGAGACATTGTCCCAAGGACTGTTCCTTCCTCTGTGGCACCTGACATCTACCCTGCAGGGAGTTGCACTTTGGTAGTGCTGACCTGTGTCTACATTTCCTTTGCTGGTGACGGATCCCTTCAACTATGGCCATGCCTGCTCAGCAATGTCTCCGGCTGCATCTTCTGTGCCATCCTTGCTAGTCACTGTACTTGTGTATTGAGTATGTTGTCATGCCTTAATGGCAACAATCAGCATTTTCCACACTATGCATGTGTGTTATCCCAGCCTAGCACACATTTGGTACTTGTTCTGCAGGGTATTTGAGCACCTGACTGACAATTGTGGGCATTGTATCTGTGGGAAGTCCACCCTATTCCTTCCATGAGAGGCAACATCTTGGTGGCTGTCCCGGCACCTGTACATTCCTAACAGTCCTGGGATGTGCGTGTTCCCTTTGGCTCTCTTAGTGTATTGGCCATTGACATGAGTATACAGTCTTGTGGCATGATCTCTGTGTGTATATTGTGCTGCATCAACCAGGGGTGGGTATGCAAGTGTCATTTGTCCTCACACCCACATGTGTTGTGTCATGCAGTGGGGGAAGGACATCCATCCTCATGGGAGTGGGACACTGCTGTCAGTGATGTGTTGTTATGAAACTATCAACATAGTCGAACATTAGGGATGCGTACATACACCCATGGAGTTGTGCTCATCTGATCATGATGTACACACACCCATGACTCTGTGCACTGCTGGGAGTCATATACACCCACCCCTCACATGTCTGTACACTGCTGGGAGTGATCTGCACCCACCCCTCACATGTCTCTGGCCACTGCTGGGAGTCCTCTGCACCCACCCCTCAAATGTCTCTGTCCACTGCTGGGAGTCATATACACCCACCCCTCACATGTCTGTCCACTTCTGGGAGTGATCTGCACCCACCCCTCACATGTCTCTGGCCACTGCTGGGAGTCCTCTGCACCCACCCCTCACATGTCTCTGTCCACTGCTGGGAGTGGTCTGCACCCACCCCTCACATATCTGTCCACTGCTGGGAGTGATATGCACCCACCCCTCATATGTCTGGGCACTGCTGGGAGTCCTCTGCACCCACCTCTCACATGTCTCTGGCCACTGCTGGGAGTGATCTGCACCCACCCCTCACATGTCTGTCCACTGCTGGGAGTGATATGCACCCACCCCTCATATGTCTGGGCACTGCTGGGAGTCCTCTGCACCCACCCCTCACATGTCTCTGTCCACTGCTGGGAGGGATATGCACCCACCCCTCATATGTCTGTCCACTGCTGGGAGTCCTCTGCACCCACCCCTCACATGTCTCTGTCCACTGCTGGGAGTCCTCTGCACCCACCCCTCACATATGTCTGTCCACTGCTGGGAGTCATATACACCCACCCCTCACATGTCTATCCACTGCTGGGAGTGATATGCACCCACCCCTATGTCTGGGCACTGCTGGGAGTCCTCTGCACCCACCCCTCACATGTCTCTGTCCACTGCTGGGAGTGATAGGCACACACCCCTCACATGTCTCAGTCCACTGCTGGGGGTGATATGCACCCACCCCTCACATGTCTATGTCCACTGCTGGGACTCCTTGGCAGACACACACCCACCCACCCGCACCCTTGGTGCTGTACACTGCTGTCCTGGCCATGTACACACCCCAATATACTAGTTATATGCTGCACCAGGCCCTAAGCTAACATTCGTGGCGTGTGTACGCCTTGTATCACTAATGTACTGGTGTCCTAGAGGTACGGGTGATGCGGTCCGTACCCCTGCTCTGAGGGCGTGGGTACGGCCCGTACCACCATTGGAGTGGTGATGTAGGGGTAAGCGTGGTACGCACCGTACCCACGCCCTCAGAGCGTGGGTACGGCCCGTACCACCATTGGAGTGGTGATGTAGGGGTACGCGCCGTACCCACGCCCTCAGAGCGTGGGTACGGCCCGTACCACGCGTACACCTACTTCACCACTCCAATGGTGGTACGGGCCGTACCCACGCTCTGAGGGCGTGGGTACGGCCCGTACCACCATTGTAGTGGTGATGTAGGGGTACACGTGGTACGCGCCATACCCACGCCCTCAGAGCGTGGGTACGGCCCGTACCACCATTGTAGTGGTGATGTAGGGGTACGCGTGGTAAGCACCGTACCCACACCCTCAGAGCGTGGGTACGGCCCGTACCACCATTGGAGTGGTGAAGTAGGGGTACGCGTGGTACAGGTTATACCCACGCTCTGAGGGCGTGGGTACAGTGCGTACCCCTACATCACCACTCCAATGGTGGTACGGGCCATACCCACGCCCTCAGAGCGTGGGTACGGCCCGTACCACACGTATCCCTACATCACCACTCCAATGGTGGTACGGGCCGTACCCACACCCTCAGAGTGTGGGTACGGCCCGTACCACGCGTACACCTACTTCACCACTCCAATGGTGGAACAGGCCGTTCCCACGCTCTGAGGGCGTGGGTACGGCCTGTACCACCATTGGAGTGGTGATGTAGGGGTACGCGTGGTATGCACCGTACCTATGCCCTCAGAGCGTGGGTACGGCCCGTACCACCATTGGAGTGGTGATGTAGGGGTACGCGCCGTACCCACGCCCTCAGAGCGTGGGTACGGCCCGTACCACCATTGGAGTGGTGAAGTAGGGGTACGCGTGGTACAGGTTGTACCCACGCTCTGAGGGCGTGGGTACAGTGCGTACCCCTACATCACCACTCCAATGGTGGTACGGGCCGTACCCACACCCTCAGAGCGTGGGTACGGCCCGTACCACACGTACCCCTACATCACCACTCCAATGGTGGTACGGGCCGTACCCACGCCCTCAGAGTGTGGGTACGGCCCGTACCACGCGTACACCTACTTCACCACTCCAATGGTGCTACGGGCCATACCCACGCCCTCAGAGCGTGGGTACAGCCCGTACCACGCGTACCCCTACATCACCACTTCAATGGTGGTACGGGCTGTACCAACGCCCTCAGAGCGTGGGTACGGCCCGTACCACCATTGGAGTGGTGAAGTAGGGGTACGCGTGGTACGGGCCGTACCCACGCTCTGAGGGCGTGGTTACGGCCCGTACCACCATTGTAGTGGTGACGGGTACGCGTACGCGGGGATTGGTGGACACGCCCCCCGAAGTGACCAGACCCTGGAGGTAATGTAAGGACAGTATATGGTATTTAACAATTTTGGTGGAGGTTATGTTTCCTGCCCCTCGCCCCCCCTTTGCCCCTTGGTGTTGTGCTGACGTTCTGCGGCGTATTGACTCCGTTTGTATCCTGGCTCTCTGGTAACTAATCGACCAGATTGCTTACAAGGTGATTTTGGGTCCCATTGACTGTTACCGCGAGTCGATTGATTTACTGTTTCGCGCTTTATCGATTTGAATAGCTCAGATATATGGCGCGTTGGTTTCCACCGTATTCAAGTGGATTGACTCCCGGTACATATTGAATTTGGTATATACTGACTGGATATCGTCTGCATCTATTGGACCACATTTTTGAAGATCGTAACAGATCTGAATTAACGATAGCCCGTCTTTTATTACGTTCTCCTGGTGCTCGCCAGACTTCTCTATAACGCCTATCTGTTAGCGTTCGTCTTGATCCCATATAAGAGTTCACGACTATGTGACTTCAGCACTCCTCAAATTGTAGCCATTGTCCTGATGAAGACCTTGATTGCCTAAGGTCGAAACGCCGTCGACATCCCAGTGCAATTCACGGCCTTCAAAACGATTAATACTTTATAACAAATTATTTATTATATTTATGTAATTTGTTCTTGATTAATGTTTGTTCTCACTTTGCGCCGTTTCACATTGTATATATCACTTGTGTCACTGCATTTATCACTTGCACCAAGCACGGTCAGTACACAATTGGTGTATTTTTGGCTACTTCAATTGAATTGAATTTATTTGTACTATAGTGCTGTAATAACTATTTGTATAATAATAACAACAAATTTCTTAGTTTGGTCTCTCGATTTCCCTCCTTTATGATTTATACATTTTTCAAAATTGTCCCTAGAAACACTAGTTTGAGACATTGTTGCTTTGGTATCATAATTTACCCGGTCTCAACTGGGTCAACGGGTTTACTCCTGTTCAACGTTCTTTGACGTTCTGTGGCATGCGCGGCGGTTTCGGTGCACCAGGTCATAGGCTAGGAGGGCCGGGATGACACGTAGGATGGGGTCCATGGCTGTCCGTCGCGTCCCGCAGCTCCTTCTTCGCTTCGTCCTCACTTTCCCAGGAGTTTCTGGCTGCCGTAAAAAATTGATCCGTGCGGAGTGACGTAGGCACGAATCGTACTTGCTAGTCCGTAGAACGCTGCCTGACTCCGTCCGGACGTCACATACGCGACGTCCCGGATCGGAATTGTGGGTATTTTTTCCTCGCATGTAGTTTTTTACGATTCGTACGGAAATGGTATTTCTGTATGAATTGTACTTGCTGGTTTGTAAGGTGCATTTCCCGGGTACGAGTCATACGGAGAATACGCTCCGTACGACCATTCGTACCCGGGTTTTAAAGGATCGGAATCGGCACCTGAGTGTGTGTGTGGTTGGATGGGGTGTGTGTAACTCTATGCATAGATGTGTGAATGGTTGATTGACTAGGTGTATAGGTTTAAGAGTGCATGTGGAAACAGTTGTTTGGGTGACTGAGTGTATTTGTGTGTTGGTGAGCGAATATATGTTTTAGTTGTGCATCTTCAACAAAGTAAAAAAATAAAAGGCATTGCATGTGAGAGTTGGTGTATATAAATAAGTATGTGTAAGAGTCAGTGATTGTGAGAGTAACTATATGAATGAGTGTATAATTGTAATGGTGATTTTTTAACATATTAACTATGAGTTACTATGAGTTTGAATAAATGAGGTGTAGTTGGATAATTGTGTAAGTGAGTAAATGTAAGTGTGATTTTTTTTTTCATGAGTGAGTAGGATGATTGCATAACCGACTAAGATGACTGCTGATGTGTCAATGTCTATATATGTGTATAAGTGCATTTGATAGTGTTCTATTAATTAGTGACTGCATGTATAAATGATTCTGTTGTTGAATGGGTAATTGTGTGTGTAGACTTAGGAATCAGCGAGTGGGTATGTAGTAACTGGTATTGGTGTGTCAATGGTTTCAAATATGGTTATACTAGTGTAGGATGAGGTGTATCAGATTGTCACGTAGATGATGTTATCGGTGATGTCATTTGAGATGTCATCAGTGATGTCATCAGTGATGTCACTGACCATGTCATGAATGATGCAATATGTGACATCATCAGCAGTGCATTGCGGGCGCATGAGTGATAGTTAGCTGAACTAACTATAACGGAGGAATTTCTATGGTTTTGTACGAGTGAAATGGCCAGCTAACTATAACACCCCTGAAACCTATGCATTTTTTCTGTGAATTTCTAAGGTTTTTTAAATGCTAATTTCTAACTATAACGTCTCTGAAACCTATGTTTTTTCTGTGAATTTCAAAGGTTTTTTAAATGCTAATTTCTATCTATAACGTCTACGAAACCTATGTTTTTTTTAGTGAATTTCAAAGCTTTTTTAAATGCTAATTTCTAACTATAACGTCTCTGAAACCTATGTTTTTTTCAGCGAATTTCAAAGGTCTTTTAAATGCTAATTTTAAGTGTGATAGTAGTTATACCTATTTTTTTGTACTGATTTTCTACAGTTTTTTAACTGTTTATTACGGTACGAGATGCTTGCGCGGTGGCGGGTCCCGCGTGATGTCATATAGATGCTGGGGAGCGTTGGGTGCGCGACCTCCGCAAAAAAACATTTATGTTCCAAAATGATATGTATGTGTCTTTAATATACATATTAGGGCAAGAGATTATCTAAGATATTCATAAAAATAATATATTTGTACTTATAATAAACTTATATTATTTTCAAATATATTTTTGCGAACTCGGTGCGTTCATTGTGAGTGCAGAGAACCAGGTCAGCAGAGCTGCTGTAGAGCCATAGAAACCAGGTCAGCAGAGCCGTTGTAGAGCCAGAGAACCAGGTCAGCTGAGCTGCTCAAGAGCATAAGAAGCAGGTCAGCAGAGCTGCTCTAGAACCAGAGACCCAGGTCAGCAGAGCTGTTCTAGAGCCAGAGACCCAGGTCACCAGAGCTGCTCTAGAGGCCGAGAACCAGGTCAGAAGAGCTGCTGTAGATCCAGAGAAACCAGGTCAGCAGAGCTGCTTTAGAGGCAGAGAACCAGGTCAGCAGAGCTGCTTTAGAGCCATAGAACCAGGTCAGCAGAGCTGCTTTAGAGCCAGAGAACCAGGTCAGCAGAGCTGCTCTAGAGGCAGAAAACCAGGTTAGCAGAGCTGCTTTAGAGGGAGAGAACCAGGTCAGCAGAGCTGCTTTAGAGCCAGAAAACCAGGTCAGCAGAGCTGCTCTAGAGCCAGAGAACCAGGTCAGCAGAGCTGTTTTAGAGGGAGAGAACCAGGTCAGCAGAGCTGCTTTAGAGCCAGAGAACCAGGTCAGCAGAGCTGCTCTAGAGCCAGAGAAAACAGGTCAGCAGAGCTGCTTTAGAGGGAGAGAACCAGGTCAGCAGAGCTGCTTTAGAGCCAGAGAACCAGGTCAGCAGAGCTGCTCTAGAGGCAGAAAACCAGGTTAGCAGAGCTGCTTTAGAGGGAGAGAACCAGGTCAGCAGAGCTGCTTTAGAGCCAGAGAACCAGGTCAGCAGAGCTGCTTTAGAGGCAGAGAACCAGGTCAGCAGAGCTGCTTTAGAGCCATAGAACCAGGTCAGCAGAGCTGCTTTAGAGCCAGAGAACCAGGTCAGCAGAGCTGCTCTAGAGGCAGAAAACCAGGTTAGCAGAGCTGCTTTAGAGGGAGAGAACCAGGTCAGCAGAGCTGCTTTAGAGCCAGAGAACCAGGTCAGCAGAGCTGCTCTAGAGCCAGAGAACCAGGTCAGCAGAGCTGTTTTAGAGGGAGAGAACCAGGTCAGCAGAGCTGCTTTAGAGCCAGAGAACCAGGTCAGCAGAGCTGCTCTAGAGCCAGAGAAACCAGGTCAGCAGAGCTGCTTTAGAGGGAGAGAACCAGGTCAGCAGAGCTGCTTTAGAGCCAGAGAACCAGGTCAGCAGAGCTGCTCTAGAGGCAGAAAACCAGGTTAGCAGAGCTGCTTTAGAGGGAGAGAACCAGGTCAGCAGAGCTGCTTTAGAGCCAGAGAACCAGGTCAGCAGAGCTGCTCTAGAGCCAGAGAACCAGGTCAGCAGAGCTGCTTTAGAGCTATAGAACCAGGTCAGCAGAGCTGCTCTAGCGGCAGAGAACCAGGTCAGCAGAGCTGATTTAGAGGGAGAGAACCAGGTCAGCAGAGCTGCTCTAGAGCCTAAGAACCAGGTCAGCTGAGCTGCTGTAGAGCCAGAGAAACCAGGTCAGCAGATCCGTTGTAGAGCCAGAGAACCAGGTCAGCTGAGCTGCTCTAGAGCCTAAGAAGCAGGTCAGCAGAGCTGCTCTAGAGGCAGAGAACCAGGTCAGCAGAGCTGTTCTAGAGCCAGAGACCCAAGTCACCATAGCTGCTCTAGAGGCCGAGAACCAGGTCAGCAGAACTTCTGTAGATCCAGAGAAACCAGGTCAGCAGAGCTGCTTAAGAGGGAGAGAACCAGGTCAGCAGAACTGCTTTAGAGCCAGAGAACCAGGTCAGCAGAGCTGCTCTAGAGACAGAGAACCAGGTCAGCAGAGCTACTTTAGAGCCATAGAACCAGGTCAGCAGAGCTGCTCTAGAGGCAGAGAACCAGGTCAGCAGAACTGCTTTAGAGCCAGAGAACCAGTGCAGCAGAGCTGTTTAGAGGGAGAGAACCAGGTCAGCAGAGCTGCTTTAGAGCCGGAGAACCAGGTCAGCAGAGCTGCTTTAGAGGGAGAGAACCAGGTCAGCAGAGCTGCTTTAGAGCCAGAGAACCAGGTCAGCAGAGCTGCTCTAGAGCCAGAGAAACCAGGTCAGCAGAGCTGCTTTAGAGGGAGAGAACCAGGTCAGCTGAGCTGCTTTAGAGGCAGAGAACCAGTCCAGCAGAGCCTCTCTAGTGCCAGAGAACCAGGTCAACAGAGCTGCTTTAGCGCTATAGAACCAGGTCAGCAGAGCTACTCTAGAGGCAGAGAACCAGGTCAGCAGAGCTGATTTAGAGGGAGAGAACCAGGCCAGCAGAGCTGCTTTAGAGCCAGAGAACCAGGTCAGCAGAGCTGCTCTAGAGCCAGAGAACCAGGTCAGCAGAGCTGTTTTAGAGGGAGAGAACCAGGTCAGCAGAGCTGCTTTAGAGCCAGAGAACCAGGTCAGCAGAGCTGCTCTAGAGGCAGAGAACCAGGTCAGCAGAGCTGCTTTAGAGCCATAGAACCAGGTCAGTAGAGCTGCTTTAGAGCCAGAGAACCAGGTCAGCAGAGCTGCTCTAGAGGCAGAAAACCAGGTTAGCAGAGCTGCTTTAGAGGGAGAGAACCAGGTCAGCAGAGCTGCTTTAGAGCCAGAGAACCAGGTCAGCAGAGCTGCTCTAGAGCCAGAGAACCAGGTCAGCAGAGCTTCTCTAGAGCCAGAGAAACCAGGTCAGCAGAGCTGCTTTAGAGGGAGAGAACCAGGTCAGCAGAGCTGCTTTAGAGCCAGAGAACCAGGTCAGCAGAGCTGCTCTAGAGCCAGAGAACCAGGTCAGCAGAGCTGCTTTAGAGCTATAGAACCAGGTCAGCAGAGCTGCTCTAGCGGCAGAGAACCAGGTCAGCAGAGCTGATTTAGAGGGAGAGAACCAGGTCAGCAGAGCTGCTCTAGAGCCTAAGCACCAGGTCAGCTGAGCTGCTGTAGAGCCAGAGAAACCAGGTCAGCAGATCCGTTGTCGAGCCAGAGAACCAGGTCAGCTGAGCTGCTCTAGAGCCTAAGAAGCAGGTCAGCAGAGCTGCTCTAGAGGCAGAGAACCAGGTCAGCAGAGCTGTTCTAGAGCCAGAGACCCAAGTCACCAGAGCTGCTCTAGAGGCCGAGAACCAGGTCAGCAGAGCTTCTGTAGATCCAGAGAAACCAGGTCAGCAGAGCTGCTTAAGAGGGAGAGAACCAGGTCAGCAGAACTGCTTTAGAGCCAGAGAACCAGGTCAGCAGAGCTGCTCTAGAGACAGAGAACCAGGTCAGCAGAGCTACTTTAGAGCCATAGAACCAGGTCAGCAGCGCTGCTCTAGAGGCAGAGAACCAGGTCAGCAGAACTGCTTTAGAGCCAGAGAACCAGGTCAGCAGAGTTCTTTAGAGGGAGAGAACCAGGTCAGCAGAGCTGCTTTAGAGCCAGAGAACCAGTTCAGCAGAGCTGCTTTAGAGGGAGAGAACCAGGTCAGCAGAGCTGCTTTAGAGCCAGAGAACCAGGTCAGCAGAGCTGTTTTAGAGCCAGAGAAACCAGGTCAGCAGAGCTGCTTTAGAGGGAGAGAACCAGGTCAGCAGAGCTGCTTTAGAGCCAGAGAACCAGGCCAGCAGAGCCGCTCTAGAGCCAGAGAACCAGGTCAACATATCTGCTTTAGCGCTATAGAACCAGGTCAGCAGAGCTGCTCTAGAGCCAGAGAACCAGGTCAGCAGAGCTGTTTTAGAGGGAGAGAACCAGGTCAGCAGAGCTGCTTTAGAGCCAGAGAACCAGGTCAGCAGAGCTGCTCTAGAGGCAGAGAACCAGGTCAGCAGAGCTGCTTTAGAGCCATAGAACCAGGTCAGTAGAGCTGCTTTAGAGCCAGAGAACCAGGTCAGCAGAGCTGCTCTAGAGGCAGAAAACCAGGTTAGCAGAGCTGCTTTAGAGGGAGAGAACCAGGTCAGCAGAGCTGCTTTAGAGCCAGAGAACCAGGTCAGCAGAGCTGCTCTAGAGCCAGAGAACCAGGTCAGCAGAGCTGTTTTAGAGGGAGAGAACCAGGTCAGCAAAGCTGCTTTAGAGCCAGAGAACCAGGTCAGCAGAGCTTCTCTAGAGCCAGAGAAACCAGGTCAGCAGAGCTGCTCTAGAGGCAGAAAACCAGGTCAGCAGAGCTGCTTTAGAGCCATAGAACCAGGTCAGCAGAACCGCTTTAGAGCTAGAGAACCGGGTCAGCAGAGCTGCTCTAGAGCCTAAGAACTAGGTCAACAGATCTGCTTTAGCGCTATAGAACCAGGTCAGCAGAGCTGCTCTAGAGCCAGAGAACCAGGTCAGCAGAGCTGCTTTAGAGACAGAGAACCAGGTCAGCAGAGCTGCTCTAGAGCCAGAGAACCAGGTCAGTAGAGCTGCTCTAGAGCCAGAGAAACCAGGTCAGCAGAGCTGCTTTAGAGGGAGAGAACCAGGTCAGCAGAGCTGCTTTAGAGCCAGAGAACCAGGTCAGTAGAGCTGCTCTAGAGCCAGAGAACCAGGTCAGTAGAGCTGCTCTAGAGCCAGAGAAACCAGGTCAGCAGAGCTGCTTTAAGGGAGAGAACCAGGTCAGCAGGGCTGCTTCAGAGCCAGAGAACCAGGCCAGCAGAGCCGCTCTAGAGCCAGAGAACCAGGTCAACAGAGCTGCTTTAGCGCTATAGAACCAGGTCAGCCGAGCTGCTCTAGAGGCAGAGAACCAGGTCAGCAGAGCTGCTGTAGAGCCAGACAAACCAGGTCAGGAGAGCTGCTTTAGAGGGAGAGAACCAGGTCAGCAGAGCTGCTCTAGAGCCTAAGAACTAGGTCAGCAGAGCTGCCGTAGAGCCAGAGAACCAGGTCAGCAGAGCTGCTGTAGAGCCAGACAAACCAGGTCAGGAGAGCTGCTTTAGAGGGAGAGAACCAGGTCAGCAGAGCTGCTTTAGAGCCAGAGAACCAGGTCAGCAGAGCTGCTTTAGAGCCAGAGAACCAGGTCAGCAGAGCTGCTCTAGAGCCAGAGAACCAGGTCAGCAGAACCGCTTTAGAGCCAGAGAACCGGGTCAGCAGAGCTGCTCTAGAGCCTAAGAACCAGGTCAGCAGAGCTGCTGTAGAGCCAGAGAACCAGGTCAGCAGAGCTGCTGTAGAGCCAGAGAAACCAGGTCAGTAGAGCTGCTTTAGAGGGAGAGAACCAGGTCAGCAGGGCTGCTCTAGAGGGAGAGAACCAGGTCAGCAGAACTGCTCTAGAGCCAGAGAGCCATGTCAACGGAACTGCTTTAGAGCCATAGAACCAGGTCAGCAGAGCTGCTTTAGAGCCAGAGAACCAGGTCAGCAGAGCTGTTGTAGAGCCAGAGAACCAGATCAGCAGAGCTGCTCTGTAGCCTACGAACTAGGTCATCAGAGCTGCTCTAGAGCCAGAGAACCAGGTCATCAGACTTGCTGTAGAGCCAGAGAAACCAGGTCAGCAGAGCTGCTTTAGAGGGAGAGAACCAGGTCAGCAGAGCTGCTTTAGAGGGAGAGAACCAGGTCAGCAGAGCTGCTTTAGAGCCAGAGAACCAGGTCAGCAGAGCTGCTCCAGCTGACACTGACTGATTGACACTGACTGACACTAATTGACTGACACTGACTGACACTGACACTGACTGACACTGATTGACTGACACTGACTGACTGACAATGACTGACTGACTGACACTGACTGACTGACACTGACTGACTACTCTCCATGACCCTACTACTCACTCTCTACTACTCTACTACTCTCTACTAATCACTCTCTACTACTCTCTGCTACTCACTCTCTACTACTCTCTTACTACTACTCACTCTCTACTGCTCTCTACTACTCACTCTCTACTACTCTCTACTACTCACTCGCTACTACTTTCTACTACTCTCTACTACTCACTCTCTACTAATCACTCTCTACTACTCTCTACTACTCACTCTACTACTCTCCACTACTCTCTACCACTCACTCACTACTACTCCACTACTCACTCTCTACTACTCTCTACTACTCTCTTGCTACTACTCACTCTCTACTACTCACTCTACTACTCTCTACTACTCTACTACTCACTCTCTACTACTCGCTCTCTACTACTCACCCTCTACTACTCACTCTCTACTACTCTCTACTACTCACTCTCTACTACACACTCTCTACTACTCGCTCTCTACTACTCTCTACTACTCACTCTACTACTCACTCTCTACTACTCTCTACTATTCACTCTCTACTTCTCTACCACTCTCTACTACTCTCTCTCTACTACTCACACTTCACTACTCACTCTCTACTACTCTCTCTACTACTCACTGTGTACTACTCACTCTCTACTACTCTCTACTATTCTCTACTACTCACTCTCTACTACTCTCTCTCTACTACTCTCTACTACTCACTCTACTACTCACTCTCTACTACTCTCTACTACTCACTCTACTACTCACTCTCTACTACTCTCTCTCTGCTACTCACTCTCTACTACTCACTCTATACTACTCTCTACTACTCTCTACTACTCACTCTCTACTACTCACTCTCTACTACTCACTCTACTACTCTCTACTACTCACTCTCTGCTACTCTCTCTACTACTCTCTACTCACTCTCTACTCTCTATTACTCACTCTCTACCTCAATACCTCTCTCTCTACTACTCTCTATCTCTCTACCTCAACACCTCTACCTCTACACCTCTACCTCTCTACCTCTCTCTACCTCTCTCTACCTCTCTCTACACGCACACATATGCACATATATATATGCATATATATGCATATGCATTTATATATGTATGTGTATATATATATATACACACATACATATGTAAACATATATATAATCTGCATATCTATATAAATACAAATATAAATGCATGCATACATATACATATATAGTCCACAAACGGTTGGGAACACCCGCTGCCTCCAAACCAAAGGGCGCGTCGAAGTCTGGACCTCCCAATCACGGTCCAAAGTAATTCACCAAACTTTCCTCAAAAAATTAGTTAATTATTATAATTTTAATTTTACACTATGCCTAGTGTTGGTTTTGCAATGGTTTTCAGCTATGTGAAATAAGCCTAGGCTATAATGTAGACCACCATGGTCGCAATTGTGGTTGAGCGCGCTTTGCAAAAGTACGGCATATTGTATAAATGTAATTTTCTCAAAGAACGGGATTAGAATGGAAATAATTTACCCAACTATTTATCTGAAATAGTTGTTATGAATTTAGCCCATAATTAGGTACTTACTCAAAATTATTTTAGCAAAACCTGCGTGTTGTATTGAAAAAACTACCAGTCTGTAGTCTTTTTTTATTGTTGTAGTTCACCCGTGACTCGTTCACATTTTCAGTTAACAATCCATGAAAACTTTAATGAATTGCTAGTGAACAAGCCTGCAGGACAGGTGAAACGCATCTAGCATTTTCAGCTGACATTAAAGGAATTCTGCGCACAGACACGGCGTCGATTGCTTTCTTTTTTGAGGAAAGTTTGGAGAACATATACATATATGCATACATATGCATGTTATGTACAGGAAAGTTGAAAAACACTAATAAAGCAAAGCTAAAAAGCCACCTAATTACAAACAGAATTGCTTTAACTTAAACGAGGGCGAGACCTATTGTATTTTCAATGCTTGTTTACTTTGGTTCCATCAAGAAGGCATTCAGATGTGTCACACATTTGCCATAAATTCAGAATGTTAGCACTCTAGTTGCTCATTAGATTACTGTAGTAAAGCTAGTGCTTACCAGGGAAGTCTGCTGCTGGTATTCAAAAGGCATGTTTCAGTCTGCATGTCAGATTTTTTTAATGAAATAGAGGAGGATTTGAGAAGTCAAAATGTGCCCTAATTTTTCATTCTGCAGCACTAATCATAATTTCTATGGCAAAATGAACCCCCTCATTTTGTTCCTTTGCAAATTAAATGTTTTAAGTGTTACCACTTTATTCCAATCAAGATGGCTTCAGGTGGGCCATACTTTTGTCATAAGTAAGACTGTTAGCGCTCTAGTTGTTCTTTAGAACATTCTGGAAGCTGCAGTAGAACACAAAGGAACTGACAGTCTCTGCCCTTGTTGGATGTAAATGTTTTACTGGGAACGTCAAACTTCATTCTCACATGACAGAGAAAGATAATGTGAATTTACAGAAAATATGCTCTCAGTTTAGCTTATAGATCACCTTCCAAACCTCTGTGGGAAAATCATGAGAAAATAGTTTTCTCTCAAACATGATTCATGATATCCCAGCAGAAGGTTTTTTCACATGGTAAAATCACCACAATTCCTAAAATGAGTATGGTACCATCAACAAATGATTTATAATGTAACTAAAGTCTTAAAACCTTCTATTAACTGCAATGCTTTTTAATGAGGTGCTATCATGTATATTGGTCCCAAGATGGCTGCCAACACTTCTTGGATGAAGTGCTGACAGCCAATCAGATCTCACGATGAGATGTGTGGTTGGGACTACTGAACGGATTTACACCATTTAACCAAAAAGCACAACTCTGAACCAAGGGCTACCTTTTTGCCAAATTTGGTGTAATTCCGTTCAGCAGTTCGGGCTGTAACTGCGACTAAAGGTCCCTATGGAAAATTGCATGGGGAAAACACATTTTGGGACTCCCCTTTTTTCTCGGCCCCCGCTTGACGAATCACCCCGAGACTTTCAGGATAGGAGCGGACAGGAGCGGGCCACGAGTTTTGAAAATTTCGCGAGGATTCGTCAACCGGCGCCAAAGTTATTCCAAATAGAATTTTGCGGATTTCCTATGGATAATAGGTCCTAACTATAACTATAACTACCTACTGGCGACCGCCAGTAGGTAATATATATATACATATATATGTTTTTACATTTTCCAGTGATTTAGATTAGGGTTAATGGATGTTTGGATATTTCCCAGACAAATCATCGCGGCTTATACAGCTACCTTTTTAGGGATTCGATCCGTGAAATGTCTGCCGGTGCGTTATGGGACCTCAATCCTAGTAAAGCAGCATTCAAAACTAGTATTAAGAACTGCATTCGAATGAGGTCCTTGATCATCGATAAAGCCCAATTTGCCAAACGCAGACACGCCTGGGCAACAATGTCTTCATATGGTCGGTTAGCCCCCGCATCTTATTTATCCTGCACTTACTCCTTGCACCTAAAAATCAGTTTTATGGCCGCCAGACTGGGTGAATGGCAATTTCTAAAAGATCTTCCCGTCTGGCGTCGTCTGTCAGAGGACGTAATCTGCAGGGGGTGTGGCATGTCTCCCGAAACCATGGAGCATATAGTCTGCCTCTGTCCATCTTTCTTGTCACAACGCAGACGTAAACTGAAAACTGAGTGGAACAGGCTGGGAATCCGATCCTGCAGACAAGCAATCATTGCGGCATTATTGCCAGAAAACACAGTTCTAAACATCGCTTTTACAATTTTCTTACAAAATGCTTACCGCTCTTTTAAGTAGTTATGGGCTGGTTCGTTTTTATGCTTGTTTAAGAGCTATTCCATTTTTATCCTGTGATTTCTTAACTGCTGCTTACATTTTTTTATTGAATTGTTGACTTGCACAATTGGCTGTCATTTTACGGTCCATGGTTTGCACTTATGGTCCTTGTCAAAGACCTGAATCTAAATGCATTTTAAATGTTAAACTGGTCATTGTACTTCGCACACTAAGTCCTTTTCCATTGATAGATTGGAGAAGTTTTTTATTGTACTATGAAGTTTCCATTAACTACTGTTTTTATGTTAAGGTTTTGTTTTAAATGTTTTGCTGCGTAATTTTGAGGTGACCTTTTAAAGATATTTTTATATCTAAATAAAGTATACCTACCACTCTAGATTAGGGTTAATGGATGTGTTTGCTATAAAAAGTATGCTTAGTTAGGTACTAAAATAACATTTTGTTACAATTAAAATATCGAATTGTCTAAGCAATCATTTGATGTTTTATATTTTTTATATAAACATAAATTTTTATAAATGTATGCTAATTGAGCAAATGGAAGAGGAATTTAAAGGTGTAAGAAATATACTAGTATGGCACACTATTCCAAACCAGTTCAAAGGAATTATCTTCAGCTCCTATATGGATAGTTGCAACTCTTAAAGGAAATCAGTGCCTGGATGTATATTACCAAAAGAATGCAGGACTTTTTTCAATGTAACGAATTCTGAAATCTTCTTTACAAGTAAGTATACAACAACCTGAATGCAAGAATCTGTTATAGTGAACATTAGTTATACTTGTACAGGGTAACGTATGCACCACTGAAAGTGGTGGTTTGGTATTGAATTTTAAAAGTTTGGGCTATGGAACAGTTGTTACAGTTGGGGTGGACCTGTGAAAAGATGTGAGGTGTGTGCTGTACTCCTGAAGCATATCATTGGTTTTCGAAGAGGGTTGTGTTATCTGTGCTTGTAATGTTGTATAATCAGCTCACACAACTTTGAAAGATTACATGCAATGTTTTTTAAAAGGGGGTTAGTGCATAAAGACTCTTCCACAGGGCACATAAGGAGGTGCCAAATCTAAGCAGAAGAGACAAAAATATGAAAAACTGAGAAGGTATAGAGGTTCTATGGATTACTCTAAGCACTGAACCATGTTGAAGTTGTGCAAAAAAATGAATTGTTTTTAATACTATAATTACAGATACAATTGCTTTTAAAGTTTAAATGTTAAACAAAGGCCCCAGAAATGTCAAAACAAATTATATGAAAAGAACTTTCACATTGTCTTAAAACAAAACTTATAGCAAGTATACTATATCAACGAGTCACAAAAGGAAATGCAGCACCATACTAGAGGTGCAATAAAGAAGTTATGGAGTATCGCTAGAGGACATGTCAAGGCTCTACATCAGTACATAAGGATTCCTAAATGGATACATTAAATTGTCTGAGTACATAGTGAACTTTTTACAAAGAAGGTGTAGGCCTTCCATATCTAGTACTCCAAGGGATTTTTATTAGATTCTTATAAAAGGTGATGCTGCTTAGAACTCAATGAAAGCCACATAAAAGTCTTCTGTAATTTACAGCCCTGTGTCCATCATTGCTTAATTGATGGAGTCCTAAAACTCTTGAAAAACTTTGTTCTGATTGAAATGCAACTTTGTATTATCAGTTGTGATTAGCATAATTGCTGCGTCCCATAGACCATATTTTATGTTCAATTGCTTGATTTTGTGTTTTAAGCTTAGAAATCAGCTCATTATAACATTTGTGTGTAAAGAGAATGAGACGACATGTATTCAAGTTTATTTCTAGCGTGTTTTCTGCCAGTATAGGCAATGTAAACACGTTACAAATGTCATACTGCAATAGAAATGCAATTTATAAATAATCCCACAATTGTTTTATTATTGTAAAGAAATCCAACATAAATCATAATTTAATATCCTCACATTTAATTCTATATAATTTTAATTCACATACTTTATGGGGCATATTATCAAGCCCATTATCGCACCTTTAGCGGCTGTTTTCGGCCGACAAGCGGCAATAATTTAATCGCAGTATTAACAAGGACACGCTAACAGGCTTTAGCGCGTGTTTCCTTGTGCTAGCACCCGTTTTACTAACGCCTTGCATCGCACCGTTAATGAGATGCAAAGTAGGCGTTCCTCACATAACATCATGGGAATACGTCACTAACGCAGCTTCGCGATATTAACAACGATGCCCCGGACCCGTGTAGCATAAATTAAAATTGCGCTAAGCCCACATTAACGCTGAAATCTAACGTCTGCAAAATTCCTGACTTAGCTATGTTATCCTATGAGAGGTGGATTGTCAGGCTAAGTGCACCATGTCGTATTATCAAGGTTTTACCTTTCGCTGTTTTTATTGCTGGATTTCGTGCGATATTCCCGCATTTCCCCGCTATCGCTGGATTTATTATCGCCTTGGAGATAAGAGTTGATAATATTGCTCTATCACGGTGATAAAATCCAGCGATGGCCGGCGATAAGAAAAACCGCGCTAAACGCGCTTAGCGATAATCACCGCTGTTTGTTGATAATATGCCCCTATGTGTTTGTAATTCCAATAACATTCTTTTTTTACAGTCTGACAGTGTTACACAGAACAATATGACGAATCAGAGTTTAGGGAGTAGAATTATACAAAGAGAAGTTAACTCTTAAGTTATACTTCCAGATTCTCTTGCTTCCATGATGACCTGCTGACCAAGTTTCAAAATCAGCATCCACCTCATTATTCTATGTGACTAGATGTCTGTTAAGGGATCACCTTTAGAGGAGATTTGGCAATGTGACAATATCTTGAGGCCCTTGTACATGCTTCTAGATTGCAACCACACCTATCCTGTTTTGTTACTCATTTAATTCCTCCATTTCAGATCTTATTGCTCATTAGGTCACAAACTTGCTATGCATTCATTTTGAGCTGTGAGAAAATGAATTGGCAGGGGCAGTAAAGCGGATGGTGTAGAAATATTTTAACATTATGATGGATAGTATCTAAATTTGATACATTGATATGATGACAGAAAGCTACTATTCTGGAGTAATATTTGAACATAATACCAAGGGGCTGATTACAATGTCGGGCAGAAAGCCTCATCCGACAGTCAGATTCCCCTAGGCTGTGTCAGAAGCCTTCCGACCGGTTTACAATCCGCGCGACCGATTACAATGCTCTTGGTCGGATTGTAAACCGCATGGTCTTTCCGAAACGGTTCCGACCGGCTCTCTGAAAATTTGTGTCAGTCGGAACCACACCGTACAGCTCTATGGAAAGAGTTTCTGACCGAGCAACACAAAATGGCTATCAGAAACTGGCTTTGGGGGCCCATAACAGAGCCCCCTTCATCCTGAGGCCTCCTGTTGAGGGTTGAGGGAGTACCTAAGGTACACCCTGTAAAACCCTGCACTGTGTGGAAGGCACAATGGGGTGCCTGCAACAGGGTGCAGGGTGTTACACACGCACGTCATTTCCCCATAGGAGCCTGTGTTGTTGGGCAGAACATGGGCTCCCATAGGAAACAATGGTACTCCGATCAAACAGTGCAACCGCTGACCACAAGTTGGTCGGTTCCGATTCCGAGACGCAGTCGGGCGGAACATTTTCTCCAAGTTGTAGTCTCAGTGCAAATCCGCTTGTACATTGTGACAATCCCAGAGACCATTTCATATCAACATTTCCATTGACAGAATTTTACTCATTACTTTCTGTGGTAAGATTTTGCATCTGTTCAATGACAGGCTCACTTTTATTTAGTTTATAGGTGTCCTTTTACACTTCAATATTCTTGTAGCCCATTCTTGCATCTATTTTTCCTAAAGCCACTGCCACCATCCTTGCACGACCAATGTACACTTTGAGTAAGTTTATGACTTGTCAGGATTCACAAACCACACTTTGCAGTAACTTACACTTTTGTGGTAACTTACACTTTTTTAAGTAGCATACACTTTTGTAGTAAGACCAGCACTATACATAGCCAACCACTGGTACCGTAACAACCTCCCATAGAAAATAATGGTGGTAGGGAAATAAAATAAAACTTCCTAGGAAATAATGTTAAATTAAATCAGATAACTTAAAATAGTTAAAAATGTACATTAAAGTTTAAAAATATAAAATGGTGATTTACTATTTAATTATGAAATATTTAATAATCCATTTTTAATTTAAAACATAACATTAACATTTATTATAAATAATTACATTAATATTAATGAATTACATACATCACTTTTAATAGTTATTATTTGCATTGTAGCATGTTTTCTATTTGTTCTAGTTTCAAAGTAAATATATATAATGATTTTAAATTAATATTTAACATAAAGAAATTATATTTGTTTCTGAGTTAAATAATTTTGTTAAATGTTCCGTATACTTTACCATGTGAAGATTTCCACCCTGACTGCGGAGTCTCCCTTTAATAAAGGATAGGGAAAATATTGAAAAAAGATTATTTTTAATTAAATTAAGGGGCCGATTCCGATACCGGGTCGGACAGCTCTCCGAGAGCTGTCCGTAGCCTTACCGTGCGACCGACACGTACCCGTAGCCGGTCCGTCCTGTAGAGGAAGTACGATGCGCATAACTGCCAAAAACACGACCGACATGTAGGCTGTGATTCAAGCTCCATTCTCCGTCCGAGCCGTAACTCCTAACGCTGAACCGAGTCACCCAGAAGCAGTATCCATAGCAGTTTCCGGCATGACAAGTACGATGCGTTCTTCCTACGCGCCGGACGGGTCGCCATGTACGGGACGTCACAGCATCCGGAAAACAAGCATATCAGCTTCGATTCGCGCCACAACTCAATCCACGGCTACGAGACGGACCAGCTTGTAGTGGGTACGAGACGGAGCAACAAGCAGCGTGTACGACACGAACACATAATGAATCCCATCACGCAGGTCATACCAGTACTCTACATCTATGACCGGCTCATGAACCGACACCGACGGCAAAATGGCACACACACACACAGGGGATCCACATCCTGGCCACTAACAACAGCCCACCATAGGGGTTGCATGGCCAGCACTACTAACACCCCCACCCATAGGGGACCTGTTGCCCATCACTACTGCCACCCCCAGCCATAGGGCTTATGTTGCCCATCACTACTGCCACCCCCACTCACAGGGGACCTGTTGCCCATCACTACTGCCACCCCCAGCCATAGGGCTTATGTTGCCCATCACTACTGCCACCCCCAGCCATAGGGATAATGTTGCCCATCACCCTTGCCACCCCCACCCATAGGGGACCTGTTGCCCATCACTACTGCCACCCCCAGCCATAGGGCTTATGTTGCCCATCACTACTGCCACCGCCACTCATAGAGGACCTGTTGCCCATCACTACTGCCATCCCCACTCGAGGGGGACCTGTTGCCCATCACTACTGCCACCCCCAGCCCTAGGGCTAATGTTGCCCATCACCCCTGCCACCCCCACCCACAGGGGACCTGTTGCCCATCACTACTGCCACCCCCACTCATAGGGGACCTGTTGCCCATCACTACTGCCACCCCCAGCCATAGGGCTTATGTTGCCCATCACTACTGCCACCCCCAGCCATAGGGCTAATGTTGCCCATCACCCCTGCCACCCCCACCCACAGGGGACCTGTTGCCCATCACTACTGCCACCCCCACCCATAGGGCATATGTTGCCCATCACCCCTGCCACCCCCAGCCATAGGATGGATGATGCACCACACATCCAGCATACTCCAACATCAGGTATGTCAGTAAAATACATCCCCCCTAACATCATGACAACAGTGTGTAGTCTGTGACAAATGCCCACAACAGTGATTATGACTTCGAACAAACAATGTAACTAACAGCACAAGTGTGACCAACACATGAGTGTGCCATACACAAGGCAAGCATCACAATAGTTCTGTGGCAATGTAAAAAGAACACCCCCTCACTCTGTAGAACAGAAGTTAAGTGGGGGCTTCCAAACTGCAGCAGATGTTGAGCATTGTGGTGATGGGGACTAAACCCCCCCTCATAACAGTGACCAAAAGGTAAGTGTCATCCTGGTCAAAGCTGCAAATAACAAACAGCATGTATGATCCCTGCTCCCAACACATTAAACACTTCTGTGGAAAACTAGTGGTTGTGTCCCATTCCCACAGAGATGTGGTGAGGCTAACAGTGCTGTGAAAACATAACACACTCTCAGCCTTGTGCAGACAAGCACCACACATGGGGGCTGACAATGCATACAGTGTACAATGACACAAGAGCAGAAATGACCATCACCAAGCATGCACACATCTCGAAAATAGACACACTAATCAAAACAACATGTGTAGACTGTAGGTGTCAGCTCACAAACTCACATTCCATGCCAGCAATGGCACCTAACAACCAGGATGAATGCGCACAATGATGTGATATGACTCACAGGGACAGCAGGCAAAATCACAGAAACAGCATCCAGACAAAGGCCCACAACAGCAATACCAATGCACTGGTGCAGATGCACAAACACAAACAGGCAACCTCACACTGCACATCTGACAAAGCATGTGTGTGTGTGTGTCACAGTATCCCCAGGCAACTACACAACACATGAGGGGGGCTGAACCACAGTGACACAGATGTGGACACAGTGCCATGCAAAAGTAAACCATCATTGGGACACACTTAGTGGGCAATCAGGCATTGGGAGATGAGAGGGAGCACAACACACACATGTGACACAAGTTGGAATGAATACCAACTAACACAGCAAGAGACTGACACACAACAGCACTACCCCCAGGGACCAGACATTGGGGTGACACAAGCATGCATGACACCTCCACTGTGATGACAAAGGCAGATGTCGTACAAACTGGGAAACCCATACATGTGTCCTGTTCCACAAACGTACATCACACATACACAAACACAAATCACTCAGCATGGCCCCTCATCCATGGGCAAACAGGAGCTAGGGGACCATCCATGCAAACATTTACATCAGTCCACCCTCAACACCACACACCCTGAACTGCAACAATGTGTAGCTTTGAAGCCCACATGGACAGGTGACATTGCACATGCACCCATGACAAATACAGGAATGTTGGGAGGAACTAAGGTGCACAGACACATCACACAAGGACAGTTTACAACCCTGGGGAATGACAGACATACTGCACAGTATGAGGTACATGGCCATGACCTCAAAGCTCACGTAACCTTCAGAATCCCTGCCACTGTCCCAGGACAATGCAGAAGCCAAGGAGAACCACAAGGCACACATGCTGACACCTGCCAGCATTGCAGCCATGAACCCGACAAGTGGGAGCAGTCACACACACATACAAATGTCTCAATCACTGAAAGGTATCACCTAGGAACAACTACATGATTTAGCAAATAAACAGGTGCCTTTGGGAACCCTGACTGTGTCCCATCTGTGTCTTACAACATCATCACCACTCAGAACTGACAAATCCCAATGATGATACACTAATTAACAGTAGTTTGTCATGCACCCACACATCTGGTAGCCCATTGGAAAAGTAGTAGGATGAACCCAGTACCACTCAGCAAGCATCAACAACAGGAACATATCAAGGGAACACTGTCTGAGTATGAACAGGGATGTGGACACACACACATGCTCATACAACACACACCATGGGCCCAGGCTATGTCACGGGACAACGCACTTACATGAGGGGACCCAACTCCTGTGGAAGCCCAGCTGTGCCAAACATATTCACCGCACGTCTCACTCATGTCTGCAGAACACTTGGTCAGTCAGCCATCAGTTACCACACAATGAAGGCTCTGGTCACAACAGCCTGGGTACGTGAGTCTCCCCTAAGTCATCTGCACATACCCAAAACATATGTCTATCAAGTTGCACAGAGGACCCATTTGCTCCTATACCAATGATGCCCACACCTGTAGGTCCAGTGTTGATGCACACAAAGTCTGTGGAAGTGACAAATTGGACAATGGGAAGCACATCATATGTGCATGGGTGCAAGCCAGAGATGTGACCATGCAAATGAAATGTTCACAGAGATGTCCACAAATCGTTGATCCTGACACACCCAGGTAGCTGCAAAGGATGACATGGATACCCACCAGAATAGGATACATATCTCATGGACCACAGGGAGTACCTCACAGCAACACATCAGTATTCAACATTGGAAACCAAGCATCACAGGTGCAAGGGCATGTTAAACATTATCAACATAATGTACAGCTAAATCTAGTTCACATGGATAAAGAAAAAAGCTTTATTCAGCATATTAAAACTTAAACGTCTGTTCAAACAAAATGCCAATGGCCAGTCCATGTCCAAATGCCAAGGACTGAAGTAGAGTGACAACTGTCACACCTTGCTTACCTGCACTGCTAAGGACCGGGGTCATCCCCTCGTAGGGGCATACATGGGGGCAGGCCAGGCACCGCAGGGACAGGATCAGGGCGCAGCAGAAGGAGGCAGTGAAGAGGTGGTGGATGTAGGCGAGACACTTGCAACTGCAGTGGAGCTGACTGAAGTGGTGGGTGCTGTCACAACTGTGGGGCACAAGTCAGATGGGGTGGGTGCCGGCACAACTCCAGTGGGCAGGCCAGATGGAGTGGATTGGGTCACCACTGCAGTGCCCAAGTCAGACGGGGTGGTTGTGGACTCCACTGCAGTACCTACATCCATGGGAGTGGAATGGGGGCAGGTGAGGTCGGCAGGGCAGGGGGGGACACGGTCCCCACATCAGTGGCACTAACCGTCTGACCAGGTGTGGAGGAGCAAGTGCTAGGGGGGGATGGCCTTAGCATTTTGAGGGTGGTGTATCTGTGGGTGGGGGAACCCGGGGCAGGGAGTGGCGGGGGAACCTCTGGAGTTGTGGCCTGGAGGATAGAGGACGGAGACTTTGCCTTGGAGCTGCGTGGTGGCAGGGGGGTCTTGCTCTTCCAGCGCCGGGGGGACCTGCGGGTGGGGGTCTCAGTCTGACTGTGCCTGGGGGAGGGTGTCCGGGTGTGAGGGGCACTCCCCTCTGTGTGTGGGGACTTCCTCTTCCCCTTGTATTCAGGATCTGCTGGGTCGGTGGGGAAGAGGTAAAGGTCACAGAGGAGGAGATAGGGTTACAGGTGATGCAAGGGAAGGGGGCTGGGAGGGAGAGGTCTCAGAGGACTGCAGAGTGGTTGTGGATGACTGTGTGTGTGTCTGCAAACCAGCCCCTGTGAGTGTGGTATCAGTTCCCTGCGCTTGCTTGTGTGCACGTCTAGACCTTGGTTTGGGTGTTTGTGTGCTTGGGACAGGTAGGCTGCTAGGAACCGTGGGTGGTGCAGGGGTAGGAGGGGTGCGGGACTGTTGGAGGAGGGACACTGCTGCCGTCAGGGAGGAGGCCAAGGACTGATTGGTCCTCTGTAGGGCAGACATGCCCGAGGAAATGCCCTCCATGAAGGATACCAGTTGTGTCAACAGACTTGTGTGTGCATGGAGGACCTTCAGCATCGACGTCTGCCCTACATGGATCTGTCTAGTCTAAGTAAGTCCACAGACTCCTCACTCAGGGCAGCAGGGGACACAGGGGCAGGGGGTGCAGTGCCTGGCACAAAGGAGACATGCTCACGAACATGGGAGCCCACAGGGACCTCTGGGATGGGAGCCGATGGGAGGATGGTGGTGGTGGTGGCGGGGACAGCCTCACTAGCTGGGGTTTAGTGGTTGCTAACACCCGCCTCCACAAGGGAGTCATCCTCAGAGCTGCTGTGGCCCTCAGCTGGGGGTGATGGTGCTGAGGACTCCTCTGTGTGGCTCCACTTGCCCTCTGTGCCACTGGGTCCCCCCGACTTCTCTCCTGCTGTCCCTGTAAGGCTCTGTGGATCCTCCTGGTACGTGGAACTGTCCCCTCCTGTGGCCTGGATGTATCTGGATAGGAATAGGAAGTAAAAGAACAACATCAGTCACATGCACCGACTGCACACACCACAGTGAGTACATCACATCACAGGGCAAGCCCTGGCATCCTCAGCTGAACACAGCTCAAAGTGCCAACACTGTTTAGAATAAGACAATTGTCATTCTCAACATCAACCATGGCACACATATCCCTCCTTGACTTTCACACAAATGTCTGTGGCATGTTGGATGCTAACACCCTAATGTGCCAACATGCACCACCCACACATGCAAGTGAACATGAAGGAGTATGTCACTATACACACAGCACATCTCTTGCTACTGACTCAGTACAGGTGTCCGGATGAAGGGATGGGCAGAGACTCATTTCACATGCTTGTGATGCATGCCAGCAACACACACTATGATGTTCTCATGTCCTGATGGGCAATGCCACAATGGAGTGCATGGTGCACACTTGAACACAATGCAGGATCACTCATAGCAAGTTAAATGCCATGGCACTGGGATGCCCTGAAAGTCAGTCAACACTGTCTCCTGTCACAGGGGCAGGGCATCCAGACAACAACAATATGCACTGACTCACAATCCTAGCTCCGGGGTAAAGCTAATTGTGCAGATGACCAGCGCACTTGCCCATCCCATGCAAACAACATATCCAGGACCCAGAAGACCCTTCATCATTCAAATCAGACATATGAGTCTCTGCAAACATAAATCCCTGTACATTAACACATCACAGTCTGCCATGCATGTAACCCAGCTGCATGAAGGACACAGTTGCATACACCATTGTGCGCTGTCAGATGAACACACACCTATATGTCACACAGGTCTTGTCTCTCACAGTCACATCTCAGATGTCCTGCTGACCCTCTGAATAATGGACACCCCAGTTATACGTAACAACAAGCCACACCCTAATGACACAGAGGCAGACACCTGAGGGCATATGTCACTAAGCACAACCTGCAATTTCATACACAGGAGTGGGATTACAGAGTGTTTCTAAATGCCCTTGAGAAGGCATGACTGGCCAGGTGTACGTGAAACAGTGTTTGGCCCTGGACAGTAGTCAGGTGGCTAAGCAAGTGTGACATACTTGATATACATACTCCTGAGACCCCTAAATTGGAGTCCCCTGCTGCATGGGTTTGTTTGGAATACCCCAGCCACATGTGGCGAGTCAGACCAGCAATTGGAACACAACTCAAGGGCACACACAGATCACATGTCAGATCTCAGGCATTGTGTAAACAATTGACTCACACATGAGACCCACAACAGAGTCACGGGAACAGATGCTGTCCGGTAGCTGAAGCACAGCTGACTGCAGGGACACAGTGCCTAGTGACACAAGCAACAGACTGTAGGGGCCACACCTGTGGAACAGATGAGGAGGGTGCATCACACAATTGAGGGACCTGAGTATTGGACTACAAGACCTACGTAATGTGGAAGTGTGACCAGGTCAAAGGCATGTCAGACATAGTACACAGATCAGGCATGGACTTTTCCCCTTCCTGCTGCTGTCTGGCCTTCAGCTGCCTATCCAGGTACGGGAAGACCACCGCCAGTATCCGGAGCATGTGGGGAGTCAGGGTCCGGTGTCCGCCCCTCCTGCGTGGAGGTGACAGCTTCAGCTGGACTCTAGCCATCCTCCGGGTCCAGCCCCGAAGGTCCTGTCACCTCTTCTGGCAGTTGCGGATCCGGTGCTTGTAGACCCCCACCGAACGAACAGCCCGGGCGATGGTCAGCCATATTGCCTGCTTTTGGTGGGCATCAACCTGTGAGGATGACAAAGTGAAAAGCACATTGACACACATGCCCCATTTTTGTGCTGCACACATTTGGATAGTCATGTCATCATCACAAAGGGAAATGATTTACACAGGTAGTGCAACCATGGTGAAGGACAACTGCCATGCATGTCTGACATGTCAACAATGCCTGGATAGTTTAAGCTTGCACTAATGCACTTTAGCAGCAGGACACCTATTCATTACATGTACCTACACACTTTGGGGGATGAAAGTAGTCAGTGAGAATGCTTGCCACTGAGGTTCACACTGCTAGTACTGCTAGTCAGACAACCTGCATCATTAGGAAGGCAGTGGACTGCACACTCACCTGAACCCCTAGTTTCCCATAGAGCTTTCTGTACTGGGGAAGGAGCTCGTCCAGCAGGGCCTGGTTCTCCTCCTTAGTGAAGGCTGGGGCCCTCTCCAGAGTACGTGCCATAGCAGGAGTCAGAGGATGCAGAGACAGCAGCAGTGGTAGCAGGGATGTGGTCCAGTAGCATGTAGTGCAGGCAAGTGAGCTCCCTGGGGGCCAGCCAGCCTTATATCTGTGCTGCAGAGGCAGAATCTGTGCCATGTGTCCCAAGTGATAGGTCCAACACGGTTGCATTCTATGATTCTGGCCAATCCACTTAAATGTACGACTCGTACACGCCTTCCGCATCGTTCAAATCTTCACCTTCATGGAACACTAGAAATTGCAACATTGTTGTAGGCATTCAACTGAATTTCCAGTGCACGACTCGTACAAGTTTTGAATCCGCATCCGTCTCCATGACAGGCCAGAGCCAATGGGTGCACCTGGCTCGTTCAACTGACTGTACAACGCGTATTTTGAAAGTACACATGCACCCGTCTCCATACGATTCAATGGCCAAGGCGTACACCTGTCTCGGACCATGCCTGTCTGACGCGTATGCATGATAGTCACCCGCGTCGCACCTCATTGCATTCAATGACAAAGCGTACGCACGGCTCGGTCATGAACCGTGCAATGCGTACGCATTGTCACCCGCGTCGGACCTCATTGCAGGCAATGGCAAAGCGTACGCACGGCTCGGTCATGAACCGTGCAATGCGTACGCATGTCACCCGCGTCGGACCTCATTGGTGTGACTATTATACGGATGCAGTTAAACAACATAAGAGTGACAAGGGATAAGGGAGCAAAAAGGCACGGGCAAAAACCAAAAAGATTTGTTAAAAGAACCCTCACTCACCAACCTAGTTGGTGACATGCTTCATCATCGGGTTCCCACCAGAGAGGCCGAGTGCCTCTCTGGTGTGCTGCGACGCTTGTGTTACAGCGGAGCTGGTTTTTGATTGTGAAAGGGAGTGAAGTTAAAAGGTAAATGATTTTAACCAACAACAAATTTAATCTTGGCAAATCAAAGACCAATAAAAACGTGAGTTGGACAAGATCTGGTTTGTTAGGTTAACCAGAGCTTAACCAATTTATAATAAGGTCGACATGTTTCTGCTTATTGTGCCCAGTTGGCTAAGCTTTCATCAGGACCTCAAGGGTCTCCACGGCGGTATGCGCACGCTAAGGCGCACCCTAACCTGTGGAGATCAGATGGTAAAACTCACGGTTTTACCGAAAAGCCATCCTATTAATCCGGGGCTAAGAATGTTTATGTTCTTGGTGCTACTAACATCATGGGTCCGGGAGGGGGGTAGTGAGCTATAGTATTTCCATGCTCGCACACTCCCACGATCTACCTCGATCTGTCCTCCTCGGCCCGGATATTACACGGATGCAACACACATTTACTAGTCAGGGACACCTGTGCACACCTACCGCACTACAGCATTGGACACAGTGTCCCATGGCATGTAAGGCTGCATTACCTGGGTGTTTGGGGGGGCATCATATGGTTCATTGGGTGGCACTTTGTGCAGCCGCTCCCAGGCTATGCACGTGTACATGGGGGCAGAATCCTTTGTGTGTTGTGCACATTACCACTGTGATGTGCAATTGTACAGCAATGGGTATGAGTCACGGACACGGGTTCAGGTTGGATATGTTTAGGACATGTCACATACACCCTGAGTCCTGGGGGTGATGGCATGTACATCACAGTGAGACCTGTAGCCACAATACTGATGTGCACCCACAGTCTGTGTGCATGTTGTGTCTCAGATGTGTCTGATCAAATGTGCCCAATGGGTGACAGTCTCCACATCCATGTGGTATATGCATCAACCTTGATGGGGTGTGTGTCTAAGAGACGTACATGTAGGGCCGACAGGAACAACAGTGGCCACTACCTGTGGGACTTAGGCTTGCCTTGTGGTGTGTACGTGCTACGCCATGTCCATGGCTGTGTCGATGTGGCAATACAGGGACCCTGGGTTTCTGCATGGCAAAGATCTGTGATGCCTGGGAGACATCAGGCCTCACTTGTCACTGTGATGTGTGTTTGGAACGTTGCAGCAGTACATAGGTTGGGTGACACAGCCAGATGATTGGCCATTGCACTACATGGGACGCATTTGGACATGTGGAACTGAGATGTGAGGTGGTGGTCATGTAGGTGACATATGTGTCTATGCCCAACAGCACACACCTCAGTACATTGTGTAATGTCATGATCTAGCATGTGATATTGAGCCTGGTCATGGCCACATGGGTGGATGAACTGACAATCTTCCTTTGTGCATCTCTGTACTGCAGGGCACCAGCTGTCCATCGACCGTTCCCAAACCTTGCAACCATGCAGGAACACGACTGCATCAGATGGTACCGCTTCACCAGGCCACTGATTGAGGAGTTGGCGGAGCAGTTGGCTCCACATCTGCTACCTGTCCGGACATATCCTACAGCACAGACCCCAAAGGCGAAGGTGATGGCAGCCCTGCACTTCTGTGCTACTGGTACCTTCCAGTACACTGTGGCTACTGCTTGTGGTATGTCGCAAACGATGTTTAGTCGGGTGCTACGCGATATCTTGGAGGGGATGTTGCATTTCCTAGACCTGTATATCAAGTTCCCGAGCCCAGCTGAACTCCCTGAAATAAAGGATGCCTTTTATACACTGGGGAGGATGCAGAACGTCATTGGATCTATTGATGGGACACATGTGGCCCTGATACCACCACAGGCACATGAGCAGGCATACCGGAACAGGAAGCACTACCACTCCATCAATGCTCTGGTGGTATGTCTTGCTGACATGTCGATCACACATGTGTGTGCACGGTTCCCTGGTTCTGCGCACAATGCCTACATTATGAGGAGTAGTCGCATTGCAATGCTGATGTCACAGATGCCAGCTCAGAATGCCTGACTTGGGTTGTTATGTGAATTTATGGAGGTAGCCTGGAATGTGTTGTGGCAGCTCTGTTGCTGTATGAGTGTGTCTGTGTGCCACTTGACTGGATGTGTGCAGTGATGTGTCCATTCAGGTAGTGTGTACTCCACAATAGGGTGGTACTGCTAACTAGTTTTTGTGTAGGTGTCTTGCAACATGTTTTGTGCATGTGTATTGCATTTCTCTCCTGTTCTTCTGTGCTTTTGACTGTGTCTTGTGTCTGTCCTTCCCAGGGCACTTTGCCTGTTGTTTGGTCAACACTGACCCCCAACACCCAGAAGCCAACACCAGTGTGGAAGTTGACAATTTCCATCAACTGATGTACCACACATCCCTGGACTTCCATTCTCCAACACATTGTGAGCGTGTGTCCACTGTTAAGTAGAATTACCGTGCAACTATTGTGGAATAAACGTGTTGCTGATGTGTAATGAACCTGTGCTACGCTTTCTTGTGTGCGTTGTCTGTCTTCCCACATCTGAGTGACATCTGCTTACCTCACCTGTGGACTTGTTACCACTGACTAGGGTTGGTGTTGTGTCTGTGCATGCCAATGTGTTTCAGGTCAACATCATTGCGTGTGACATGGCCATGGTGAGTATGTGTTGTGTTGCCATAGTGGTGTGTCTCCCTCACATGTGCCACATCACCATGACTCACCTTACGTTCGTCACATTGTTGCACTATTTGGCATGCACTGTGTTGTGTAGCAGATCGACATCTCTCTGGACATGACAAGTTGGAATCACAACAGAGGCAAGTATGGTGTACTGGTGAGTTTATTTTCAAACATGTGTGAGGGAAGTGCACAGGATGGTGGGCGCTGTACATTGGTTTGGGAATCCAAAGTTCACATTAGAGTTGGAAGTGCTGGTAGATGAAATGTCCTGAGTAAAGTCCACAGTCATCTGCTACATTGGCCCAACATGAACCCTCCATGTCATGTGGGCGAGTTGTGTGCGATTGGACAAGATGAATGGGTTGCGCACAAAGGACATTGTCCAGAACAGGTTTAGAGGCCCTGGGGATGTGCTGGGACATCTGCCTCTCACATGTCCTTCTTCGGATGACCCCTCTTCTTCCAGGGGGGGGGGATCCTCATGTGCAGGCCTCTGTGGTGCAGGGGACTCTCCGCCAGAGTCCTACTCCCTCCCTGTGGCGCTGGCAGATGGTGTTGTGTCAGATGTTGTGGCCACACAGGGAGGTGCGGACAGGTTGGTGTTGATCTGGCAGAGGCATTGGAGTATGTCCCGATGCACCGCAGTAATGTCACCCCACTTGGCCTCCATGCGGGCATGGTGGGCGACCTGCTCGTGTTGCATGTCCTTGAGGATCCCCACTACCTGGCCAAATCCTCCGGTGCTATCCTGGTACGCATCTAAGAAGCGTGCCAGGTGGGGGTCATCATGCTGTCCAGACCCCTCTGCAAGGCACGCCCTCTGCCTCCCACCCCTCCCAGCACCCCTATCCACACGGGTAGGACCAGCGGCGGTACGCACAGGTGACAGTGGGACCCCTTGGGTGGTGTTGCTGGTGGTGTTTGCTGTAGCTTCCGGGGTGTCCTGTGTCCCTGTGCTGTGGGTGTTGATTGGCCTTGGTCTGTCCGTGTTGGTGGGGGTGCCCTGTCGGTGTCCAGATGGTGGAGGCGTGGGTACAGGGGGTGCAGATGTTGATGCTGATGGTGCTGCATGATGGCTCACACTGTAGGGGCCAGGTTGGTCGTCGTCATCCGAAGAGGACAGAGAGAGAGTCAGACCAGAGAGCTCAGTGTCCGCCAGAGTCTGGGACTGGGTATCCTCATCATTTGGTGCTGGGTGTCCAGCACCACCTGTGTTTGGAAGAGACACACAATGTGATTTATGTTTCTACATGCATCGATGGTTCACAAACATGACATTTTCTACTTTTCGAACAGATGCCTGCCTGTACACTGCTTTTTCCCAGCTTGCCACGGACAGAGTTTGATATTGTTGTTGGCCATTTCCCAGCATGGCCATGTGCTCCCCACAACAGAGCCCAGTGTCAGACATCTTGGCAGTCCCTTCCCACTCCCTGTGAGGCGAGTATGGTTCAGTTTGAGCTTGCTGGGCCATGTGGGTGGGTGTAGATTGTCTGTGACTGCGACTCCCATCATACTCTTGGCTACACCCCCTTCCCAGCATGCCCATACTTCCTCCCTCTTGACTCTGCTTCCCTGTGAGGGGGTGTGACAGCAATGGCAAGATGGCTGACTGTGAAATCCTGGTGTTTGTTGTTGGCCATTTCACAGCATGGTCTTGTGCTCCCCACAACAGAGCCCAGTGTCAGACATCTTGGCAGTCGCTTCCCACTCCTTATGAGGCGAGTATGGTTCAGTTTGATCTTGCTGGGCCATGTGGGTGGGTGTAGATTGTCTGTGACTGCGACTCCCATCATACTCTTGGCTACACCCCCTTCCCAGCATGCCCATACTTCCTCCCTCTTGACTCTGCTTCCCTGTGAGGGTGTGTGACAGCAATGGCAAGATGGCTGACTGAAATCCTGGTGTGTGTTTGGCTACAAGGCCAAAATGAGCCCCTGTGCTTCACACAGCAGCACCCAGTACGGGGTATCTTTTGCTGATATTTCAATGAGGTGTGTGTCAATGCATTCTACTCGGTGAGTTGTGTGGAGTTTGTGTTGAGGGGGGGTGTGTCTCCACATGCTGGTAAGTATGGTCAGGGCTGTCAGTCCTCCTTCCCATCATGAAACGTGCTTCCATTGTAGGGCGTGCAAGTTGTCTTTCAGGATGTCAGTCAGTGGTGTCCTGCTTCTGATTTGCACACAACCCCGAGCAGGGCCTTGTGCTCCCCACAGCAGGACCCAGTGTCAGCCATCTTGTCAGTCATTTTCCACTCCCTGTGATGTAGGCATGTTTCTGAGAGGTCTTGATGGGCCAATCAGGAGGGGGAGCATTATCTGTGACTACAGGCCCCATCATGCTTTTGGATACACTCACTTCACCTGCATCCCCACTATTCCTTCCTGTCAGTGAGCTGCACTGTGAGGTGGTGTGTTTGTGGTGGCAAACTGTCTGGCAGGGTCTATTTGGCTTTGTGCCACTGGCTTGCTCTATCTGTTTGTAGGTTGGTGCATGTCATGACACAGTTCCCAGTCACTATGCGATGGCAGGTATTGTGTTTGTCTGACTGGCATACACATCTTGGTATGATTATCTATTGGTTACTGTAGCTTTGCTTGCGGTGCATGGTTTCATTGTCCCCTTGCCACACAATCTTAGGTATGTTGTTTGTGTGCTTACCAGGCTCTGGGATGTTTGTTAGGCCATGGACGCTCTCTGGTGGTAGGATGTCCCGCACCTTCTCCTCCCAGGTCCTGAAGTAGACTGGTTTGGCAGGAGGGCCACCGCCGGTGCACTGACTCAGGGCGTGATCTTTTTCGATGAGTTTCTTGACCCTCCTGCGCACGTCATACCACCTGTTCTGGATATCGTCCTTTGTGTGCCTTGCTGGTGCTTGAGCGTTCACCTTGTCCACAATCCTCGCCCACATCTTGGTTTTCTGTGAGATGGGGGTCCTTTGGACCAATGTACCAAACAAATGTGGCTCTACTCTGATGATCTCGTCTACCAGCACTTCTAACTCACTATCTGTGAACTTTGGATTCTTCTTTGGGGGCATGGTGATGGGTGGTGGTGGTGAGGGATGTGTGTGTGAGGGTGCAAGTGAGGGTGGTTTGGTGTTGGTTTTGCTGGGTGTATGTGTGTGTGTTTTTGTATGAGGTGCTGATGGCATGTGAGTTGTGGGATGGGTGAGTTGTGAGTGTGTCTGTGGTTGCTGTGTAATGGTGTTTGCTGCTGGCTGTGTCTCCTGTTTGCAAGGGATGATGGTAGTGATTGTAGTCCTTTATATAGTACCAAAGTGTGAGTGCTACTTACAGGTGGACAACTTTGGAGCAGAATATAACATGCGGCTGTCCAGCCGCGGAGTATGCACCACCCCGGAAGTCTTGGGGGCCACGAAAGTGGAACAGCAGCCGTACATAGGATCGAGGACGGGCCCACTTGCAGGGTCCATACAGGACTTGATTATGTGCTTTCCGCACCACACTTCCCATAATGCACAGTCTCATTTGAGCCTCCCATTGGTGGGTGTGTCATATGTTAAATGGCGAAGTGGGTTAGCGGTTGTGTACACCGTTTCCGTTAAAGCCTCTGAAGAGAAGCATATGGAGCTTCGAAACGCGTCAGGCAAATCCACTACGGAGCGGCTCCTACAAGCGGATCCCCGTCCCTACCTACACATAAATCAAGCTGCTGGTCGAGTGCTACTTTCAGGTGGACAACTTTGGAGCAGAATATATATATATATATATATATATATATATATATATATATATATATATATATATATATATATATATATATATATATAAATATATACGAAAAGAAACACAGCTCCTTCTGGAATACTGGGCCCCATTGGAAGGTGGCGTACACTCCGGCGGAGCATGCCGGTGATAATAATCCAACCAACAAATCAAAGTTTGTGTCGTACGCTCTCAGGAAAGACCAAGCAGCAGTCAAGAAAGGTGATCCAAGTTTAATTCTACACAACGCGTTTCGGCGACAGCCTTGTTCACGTGTAGAGTTACAATGAAAAAACAATACTGATAAAGTTACACTTGATCCACATCATAGACATAGAAGAAGGGGGGCTGTATGCAAACGAAAGGTTACTGAACATGGCATCCATCTTGGAAAGGTGTGTTAAAGCGTCAAAACATGCTGGTGTGTTCATAAAACAAAGTTTTCTTGGATTCAAAAACAAAGTCCTCATCACCATAAGAGATGTAATTCTCCTCTCATAGTATCTGACAAGATAATGCGACATTTGTCAACAAAATACGTTGTGTTTACAAATCCCCATAACTGATATATGTCCCAAAATCAACGCTCCTTCTGACCGCAGGGGACCCAAGAGAGGTAGCGCATACGCCGGCGGGGCACGCCGGCTGTAAATATCCCAAAATTGTCACAAATGAATGCGCTCTCAGTAACTAAGGACTCCACATCAAAATCGCTTCAAGAGGTGTTTTAATTTTAAGACGCGTTTCAGCTTGTTGCAAAGCCTTGTTCACGTAAAAATTAGTGCAAACTACAAGGTGACGGATAAAGTTTGTAGACATAAAAACCGACAAAGCACAACATAAGTGAGTCAGACAATATTGTCGAATATATGGCGGACATATTGGAATGGTATACTACAAACTAAATCTGATGTCAAAAATTATAATGAAATTGTACTTCTGCATGTAAAATACATCAAATCAAAATATAATACGCAATTGTGTACAAATCATCTGTGCATTTTCAAGTCACAACATTAGGGGGCCAATTCCGATCCTGTATTTTTTTTTCCCGTACGACTCGTATCCGTATTTTTTTACGTACGAATCGTACAAGTACCGTACAAACGGTGAAGTACGATTCGTACGGGAAAAATACATACGAATCGCCTCGGGAAAAGTCTACGAGACGTCCCCGGACAGTTTTACGTACGAGTCGTAAAACTGAAGTCCGAGCACACAAGTCCGATCCGTACCGGCGTTCCGAATGCACAAGCGTATGGAAAACGTCCCGTACGGAGCGAACTGTGTACGACCCCTACCCCGGGTACACTTGTGCCCGGGGTACGAGTCGTACGGCCCCCCAGCCCACCCTCGTATGTACGTGCTGTACCCCCACCCCACCCGCGTATGTACGCGCCATACCCCAAGCCCCGTATGTACGTGCCGTACCCCCAGCCCACCCGCATATGTATGCGCCGTACCCCAGCCCCGTATGAACGCGCCGTACCCCCAGCGCATACCGCTGGGGGTACGGCGCGTACATACGGGGCTGGGGGTACGGCGCGTACATACGGGGCTGGGCTGGGGGTACAACGCATACATACGCGGGTGGGGTTGGGGTATGGCACGTACATACGCGGGTGGGCTGGGGGTACGGTCTGTACATATGCAATGTTGGGGTACGCACCGTACATGATGACACGTACGATGTGGGTGATGGCGTGATGCACGAGGAAAAGGGGGCCCGGTACATGCCGTACACGCCATCACCCACATCATACGTGTCATCATGTATGGTGCGTACCCCAACATTGCAGTCGTACGGCCCCCCCAGCCCACCCGCGTATGTACGCGCCGTACCCCCACCCCACCCACGTATGTACGTGCCGTACCCCCAGCCCCATATGTACGTGCCGCACCCCCAGCCCCGTATGTACGCGCCGTACCCCCAGCGCATAGCGCTGGGGGTACAGCACGTACATTCGGGGCTGGGGGTATGGCGCGTACATACGAGGCTGGGGGTATGGCGTGTACATACACGGGTGGGGTGGGGGTACGGCGCGTACATACGCGGGTGGGCTGGGGGTACGGTCCGTACATATGCAATGTTGGGGTACGCACCGTACATGATGACACGTACGATGTGGGTGATGGCGTGTACGGCACGTACCGGGCCCCCTTTTCCTCGTGCATCGCGGCGTACTTAGCTTTTCCGGCACTTTTTGGCTCCCATAAAAATATAGCCGTGCGGAGTGCTGTGGGTACAAATCGTACTTGCTGGTCCGTAAAACGCTGCCTGACTCCGTGCGGACGTCGCATACGCGCTGTCCAGGATCGGAATTGTATGTATTTTTTAGCCGTACGGTGTTTTTTACGATTCGTACGGAGATGGAATTTCTGTACGAATCGTACTTGGGGGTTTGTACGGTGGAATTCCCGGGTACGGAGCGTTTTCTCCGTACGACCATTTGTACCCGGGTTTTACAGGATCGGAATCGGCACCTAAATAATACAATCAATCAATAATTGTACATGGGCTGCGTAATTCTATCATGTGCACGACAGTTGATAACTGCCAAATATAGAGCTATCATTGTCTGTATGTGCACGCTGTGTTACTGGCATACTGTCGAGAGTCCGAAATTTCACACTCACAAAACATACGCGCAATTACGCGAAACAATTGATTGTAGTATGAAGTACACTGCATCTTCGTATCAACACATTGGATAGTGCAGACAATAATTGTATATATGCTACGCAATTCTATCATATGTGCAAAAGTTTGTGACAATATCTGACACCTGTAGATCTGCCATTGCATGTGCATGCGCACTGTTTTATAGACATATTGTCAAAAGTCCAAGATTCCAGAGTCCGAAATTCATGCACAATTGTGCAAAAAATTGGTTGTAATGTGAAATGCAATGCTTACATAAGGTTTATAATGGGCCAGTGCACTTAAACTCAATTGAGGTAAAAGCAACCAAAATCACAAATCAACTAATGAGTCCCTGTAGATTCTCATACTATACCCATCTGTCGCCCTTACTAAGTGATGGCATGGGAAAAGGGTAGGTTGCCCGTGATAAGTGAGTGCCGATGTCTGGGCCCCTTCCTTTCCTCCTGTGAATAAATAAGAAAAGAAAACAATATATAACTATAACAAAATGTCAAGTATCATTAAAAACAGTGCAATATTTTCTTTCGATGCACAGATGAATATGGGGAAAAATAAGATGAGAGAGAGAAAGACTCAAATTAAATGCACATTCTAAAACATCACAGAGAGAATAAACAGAACCACACAGAGTATGCACATCTATGGTTAATCTCTAAGATGAATTGCTAGTTCTTCGTCCTGGTTGAGTCCGCCAGGGTTCTTAGTTTGAAAATTTACAATGTATTTTGACTCCTGTTGAATGAGTTAAAGAACTCGATTACCACCCCTAGGGTTACTTAGAATATGTTCCAAAATAAAAAATCTAAGGAGTGCAGGATTTGAAAAATGTTTGTCCCTGAAATGGCGGGCAACAGGGTATTTTTCATCTATGTGTGCATTGCCCGGCAGTGTTCCAGTATACGTTTCTTGGCCATGAGAGTGGTACTGCCAATGTACCATAGCTTGCACGGACATTCGATCACATAAATGACAAAGGTGGAACTGCAAGTGAGGAATTGATTAATCTCTTTGTTTATCCCATTGCAATTGGCCCTCTTGCAAAAAGTACTGTTTCTGCATGCCTTGCAAAGGCCACAGGGGAAAAACCCTTGAAGACCATGTTCTTGTCTCTTTGGATATACAGTAACATCACTCTGTACTAATTGATCCCTGATGTTCCTCCCCTTCCTGTAAGTGATGTTCGGTCTGATGGGAATACTCTCTCCAATGATGGTATCATATTTAAGAATCTCCCAATTCTTTGTCAGTTTTTTTTGTATATTGCTAGAATCCGAATTATATGTCATGATAATCCTGGTGTCATTAGCAACATCCTCATTCTTTTCAGGAAGTTTGTCTGAAATAGTAGAAGCTCTACTAACCCCATCTGCCCTGTCTTTGGCTCTACGTAATACCCAATTGGGATATCCTCTGGCTTTGAAACGATCTAGCATATGTGCACTCTCCAGTTGATAGGCTACCTCAGTGTTGCAGTTTCTTTTTGCCCTCAACAGCTCGCCAAAAGGAATACTCCATTTGAGAGTATCAGGATGGCTGCTGAGGGCATGAAGAATGCTGTTCCCTGCGGTGGATTTCCTGAAGAGGGTAGAGCAAATGGAATTGTCTTTGATGTCAAGTCTGACATCAAGATATTCTGCCATGGTGCTGCTGATGTTACCAGTGAGGGCAATGTTGTAGTTGTTAATATTGAGCTGTTCAATAAATTTGATGGCTTCAAATTCAGTGCCCTTCCATACAATGAACAGATCATCAATATAGCGCATCCATGTTGTCACATCTTCAAGGTGTCCTGCATGAACAGGGTCCGCAAATATCTCTTCCTCCCAGCGCCCCATAAAGAGATTCGCAAAGCTGGGAGCGAAGCAAGAACCCATAGCAGTACCGATGGTTTGTCTGTACATAACACCATTGAACAGGAAGATGTTATTACTAAGACAGAACCGGTCCTAGGAAGCTTGTTTCCGGTCCAGGGAAGGCATGGCTTGGCAGTTCGGGCTGGACTGTTCCCATGAGGCACAGGGTCAGACTGATTTGCATATGGCCATGTCTGAACTGGGGTGGCAGAGTGGGCTAAAGAACGGTGATGGATTAAACCCAGATCTGTTGACTGGGTGTGAGTGTTTGATTGGTTCTGATGCTCCGTCCATCACCACCCCCTTTTGTACCGCTGTGTTCACCATAAGTTGGCAGGGTATGCTCAGACGTGAGTCCCTTGCTCACTTTGCCACTGGATTCAAGCAAGCCTGGCTGAAGACGGCTGAAATGCCAGAAACCGGTCCTAGGAAGCTTGTTTCCGGTCCAGGGAAGGCATGGCTTGGCCGTTCGGGCTGGACTGTTCCCATGAGGCACAGGGTCAGACTGATTTGCATATGGCCATGTCTGAACTGGGGTGGCAGAGTGGGCTAAAGAACGGTGGTGGATTAAACCCAGATCTGTTGACTGGGTGTGAGTGTTTGATTGGTTCTGATGCTCCGTACATCACCACCCCCTTTTGTACCGCTTTGTTCGCTATAAGTTGACAGGGTGTGCTCAGATGTGAGTCCCTTGCTCACGTTGCCACTGGATTCAAGCAAGCCTGGCTGAAGACGGCTGAAATGCCAGAAACCGGTCCTAGGAAGCTTGTTTCTGGTCCAGGGAAGGCATGGCTTGGCAGTTCGGGCTGGACTGTTCCCATGAGGCACAGGGTCAGACTGATTTGCATATGGCCATGTCTGAACTGGGGTGGCAGAGTGGGCTAAAGAACGGTGATGGATTAAACCCAGATCTGTTGACTGGGTGTGAGTGTTTGATTGGTTCTGATGCTCCGTCCATCACCACCCCCTTTTGTACCACTTTGTTCGCAATAAGTTGGCAGGGTATGCTCAGATGTGAGTCCCTTGCTCACTTTGCCACTGGATTCAAGCAAGTCTGGCTGAAGACGGCTGAAATGCCAGAAACCGGTCCTAGGAAGCTTGTTTCCGGTCCAGGGAAGGCATGGCTTGGCAGTTCGGGCTGGACTGTTCCCATGAGGCACAGGGCCAGACTGATTTGCATATGGCCATGTCTGAACTGGGGTGGCAGAGTGGGCTAAAGAACGGTGATGGATTAAACCCAGATCTGTTGACTGGGTGTGAGTGTTTGATTGGTTCTGATGCTCCGTCCATCACCACCCCCTTTTGTACCACTTTGTTCGCAATAAGTTGGCAGGGTATGCTCAGATGTGAGTCCCTTGCTCACTTTGCCACTGGATTCAAGCAAGTCTGGCTGAAGACGGCTGAAATGCCAGAAACCGGTCCTAGGAAGCTTGTTTCCGGTCCAGGGAAGGCATGGCTTGGCAGTTCGGGCTGGACTGTTCCCATGAGGCACAGGGCCAGACTGATTTGCATATGGCCATGTCTGAACTGGGGGGGCAGAGTGGGCTAAAGAACGGTGATGGATTAAACCCAGATCTGTTGACTGGGTGTGAGTGTTTCATTGGTTCTGATGCTCCGTCCATCACCACCCCTTTTTGTTTTACCTTCTTAAGACAGTGCCAATAGTCTAGTTTGTGTTAGAGAGGGCCATGAGGAGCAAGGAGAGCATCGTGGGAGGCTACCAGTGTAGCGCGAAGAGAAGGCCTGGCGTTGCGCATGGGCTGACTGGAGCTTTGCATTGGCAGTTCCCTGAGAGTGGTCAATGCTGTAGTGTGAAGAGTTGGGCTGGTGGTGTGTCATATAGAATTGTGGTGTGAGTGGTGAGCTTTTGGTGTGAACTGGCCCATTTGAGGTCACGAAGAGCCCAAAAGCTTGACTTCAGCTTGCTGAGCCACACCAAGGGTCCAGGACCTGAGTGGCATCACTTGGGGGTCAGGACATTACTGCAGATGAGTCCCTTGCTCATGTTGCCACTGGATTCAAGCAAGCCTGGCTGAAGACGGCTGAAATGCCAGAAACCGGTCCTAGGAAGCTTGTTTCCGGTCCAGGGAAGGCATGGCTTGGCAGTTCGGGCTGGACTGTTCCCATGAGGCACAGGGTCAGACTGATTTGCATATGGCCATGTCTGAACTGGGGTGGCAGAGTGGGCTAAAGAACGGTGATGGATTAAACCCAGATCTGTTGACTTGGTGTGAGTGTTTGATTGGTTCTGATGCTCCGTCCATCACCACCCCCTTTTGTACCACTTTGTTCGCAATAAGTTGGCAGGGTATGCTCAGATGTGAGTCCCTTGCTCACTTTGCCACTGGATTCAAGCAAGTCTGGCTGAAGACGGCTGAAATGCCAGAAACCGGTCCTAGGAAGCTTGTTTCCGGTCCAGGGAAGGCATGGCTTGGCAGTTCGGGCTGGACTGTTCCCATGAGGCACAGGGCCAGACTGATTTGCATATGGCCATGTCTGAACTGGGGTGGCAGAGTGGGCTAAAGAACGGTGATGGATTAAACCCAGATCTGTTGACTGGGTGTGAGTGTTTCATTGGTTCTGATGCTCCGTCCATCACCACCCCCTTTTGTTTTACCTTCTTAAGACAGTGCCAATAGTCTAGTTTATGTTAGAGAGGGCCATGAGGAGCAAGGAGAGCATCGTGGGAGGCTACCAGTGTAGCGCGAAGAGAAGGCCTGGTGTTGCGGATGGGCGGACTGGAGCTTTGCATTGGCAGTTCCCTGAGAGTGGTCAATGCTGTAGTGTGAAGAGTTGGGCTGGTGGTGTGTCATATAGAATTGCGGTGTGAGTGGTGAGCTTTTGGTGTGAACTGGCCCATTTGAGGTCACGAAGAGCCCAAAAGCTTGACTTCAGCTTGCTGAGCCACACCAAGGGTCCAGGACCTGAGTGGCATCACTTGGGGGTCAGGACATTACTGCAGATGGGTCCAGGGGCTGATATAGAATATTGGAGAGCCTTTTATGTCCTGGCTCAGATAAGGAGGCCAGCAGACTAGCCCTTGGAGTCACCCTGGTGTCCTGAGTTCGAAATGAAGTTGTAGGTCTAGTTCTCCTTCCCCAGGCAAGAGGGCAGCAGGATGTAGGTCAGAACAGCAGGGCAGCAGCTCCTTCAGAGCAGCAGTCCAGCAAAGTGGCAGTCCTTTCAGCAGAACAGCAGTCCTTCTTTCTGGCTGGGTATCCACAAGACCAGCAGTGTACTGAAGAGTGGGTGTCTGAGGTCCAGTATTTATATCTCGTGCCTGTCCATCGGGGAGAAGCTACTAGAATTCACTCTGAAGTCCCCAGGCATTTTGCCTTCTCTGTTCTGGCTCCAGAATAACTACAGGAGCTATGCATCCTTTTGTGTGGAGGTTTGACACAGCCTATTTAAGTGTAAGTGGGGCTGTGCCCTACTCCTCTCTCCCATCCTGCCACTGATGACCCATCCAGGCCCACCTACTCTCTCTGTTGTATGTGGCTGTCTAGGAGGAATACACAAAGCTCAACTGTCAGCGACACCCAGTCATGTGACCCAGGCACAGGCTACAGGCACTAAATGGCTAAGGCAGGAAAATGCTATCTTTCTGAAATTCAAAATTGTAATATAAAATCTGACTCCACCATAAGTTAGGATGTTAAATTCCAAACTAGAGACACAAAACATGAATTGGTACCTGTTCCTATTTGGAAATTACACTTAAAAAGGCAATAATGTAATTCCAATGTTATCCTATGGGATAGGTAGGCCTTGCAGTACTGAAAAAATTAAGAGTTTTCCACTACCAGCACATGTGAAACTTAATTTTAAATATTCTACTTTTTAAAGACAGTGCACCCTGCCCTCTGGGCTGTCCAGGGTATTCTTTAGCAGTGACTTATATATATTGAAAATGAAGGTTTGGATAAAGATTTACTTTGAAGTCAATGCTGTGATCAACTGCTTAACCAGTCCCAAGGACCAGCTCCGTAGTAGGTTTGCAAGCTTTGGAACATTGAAATAATCAACAACATGTTGTTTATTGTTTCAATGTTCTAAAGCCTGCAGCCCTACTACAGAAGTGCACCTTGGGACTGGTTAACCAATTGGTCTCCAGCAATTGACTTCAGATTTTCACATGTATTTTGGACAGACCACACACAAATGTCTCACATCAACAAAAAATAGACTATTTGATGTAAACATGTGTGTAATTTGTTATAGATAGGAGTGCATTCGATTACTTATTTTTCTGAAAAGGTTTACTTTGCCAGGTCGAAATGGCAGTATAAACCTGCACACACAGGCTGCAATGGCAGGCCTAAGACATGGTTAAAGAGCTACTTAAGTGGGTGGCACAACCAGTGTTGCAGACCAACTAGTAGCATTTAATTTACAGGCTCTGGGCACAAGTAGTGACATTTTACTCAGTACTAATAAGTATATTAAATATGCCAATTGGGTATAAGACAATGTTACCCTGTTTAGAGGAGAAAGCACAAGCACTTTAGCAGTGGTAAGGAGTGGTAAAGTAAGCAGAGTCCCAAGGCCAGCAAAAACGAGGTCAGCAAAAATGGAGGAGTAAGGCAAAAAGTTTGGGGGAACATCACCCCATGGCTGACAGGTCTAACACACCATTAGCAAATGATTTCTATTGTGACTATATATGTTATCATCCATTTTGATTATCAAAACCTGGCATTCACTACAACGCACTTCAATGAGGTTCATGTCCCCAAGTCCTGTATTGGTGCCACAACATGTCCATGTTGTGGCCTGCCAATCTACAGGGGTCCCTTAGGGACCCCTCTACAAGCCCCTGGGGTGGTCAGGGTGTGCTTACCCTGACCCCTTATATATTTTTTAGTTCATTTTAAGGATGCAGGGAGTATATCTCTGAGTGCAGGAAGTAATGACTGCTGCAACATATTGTTCATGTTGTGGTCAGCCAATGAGGATTGACTAGTCCCCTTTCAAGTTGCCAATCAGAACATACCTGGACATCAACAGTCTAAATATGCGTAACTTTTTAGCCCCTTCAAGCCCATGCCAAGCCTCTCTTTATCTCTATTTTAACATTTGAAACATTTTAACAGATTACACCAATTCACAAAAAGCACTCTTACTAAGTAAGGTTCTAACTTTTTGCCAAATATGGCGACGCTGTTAGTCGAGCGAACACGCACACTGGCCCCCCTGAGCAGCAGGGTACCGGTGTGCAAGGAATAGACCCGCAGCAACCGCGGAGCAGGAGCAGGAGCAGGAGCAGGAGCAGGAGCAGGAGGACGTGATCGGGAGGGAGCAGGAAGCGAGCAGGAAGCGGCGGCGGGAGGACGCTGAGGAAAACTGTTACGGCTCTGGCGGCCTCCCCGCTCCACCCTCTCCGCTGATTTCCCCGCTGATTTTTGGCGACTTTAGGTGACTTTAGGCATTTTCAGTGCTTCTCCAGTGCTTCTATTTGCAGTGGATGCTAGACACATTGCCACACATTGCCTCACACTGCCACACATTGCTAACGGCCAAGGAAGGGCACGGGTCATGAGCGGGCCCGGCGCCCTAAGCGGTAGCAGTGATTGACGGTAAAAACTCGCTGCTCGGGGTGCAGGAGATCCAGTGCTGGAGCCAGCGGCTGCATCATCCTGGAGCCAGAGTAGAGCCTTTTACTGCCCTTTGCTGCAACTGAAGTGGTTTATTATTTGCGTCAGGAGAGCGACTGGAACGTTGCCTCATCTTTGTCTGTGTCCTGCAGTTTAAGCCTACATACCGCCGGGAGAGGGGGTCTACATCGCAAAAGAGGCGCTTAAGTGGCGGCCAGGGGTAAGGCCAAGGGAAGCTCCGTCGGAGGCTGAGCTGGGCCTTCCATCTTTCATCTGCCAATTGAGCTATAAGATACTGTTGTTTCATCCTATTTCTTATTTGTTGGAGCTGCAAACTCTAATATTTGTTAAATATTTGTCAAACTCATTGCTGAACTTCGTCTGTTCTACTTGAAAAACCAAATTTGTGGACTAAAATGATCAAAAGGAAGACTTTAAAGGAAAAGCAAGGGGCTGGACATGTTGGGAACCTAGATGCATTTTTGACAAGAGCTGAGTCTGTACTTGCCCATGAAATAGAATTAACGGAGCGACGACTCTCTTTGGACTCTCTTATTGCTCCAAAACATTCCTCCTTAGGTGGAAGACTCTTAACCACTTAACCCTTAACTACTGATTATTTGATTTCTGGGCAAACCATAGGTGAATCAAGCGCTACTATAGTTCCATTGCCGAATATAGCCTTACCCTCATCTGTATCACTTGAGCACTCTAAAATTACTAAGGAGCAGCCCGAAACTAACCATACAGACCAAAGGTCTAGGAAAAGAAAGGGAGGTGGTCCACTAAAGCAAAAAACATTGAAAAGAGCTTGTACAGAGAAACCGACTGGGAGTGAGGAATTGGACTCAAGTCGCTCCCTAAACTCAAGGTCCACTAGATCTACAAAGCAGAAAGATGCCACTGCTAACCAACAGGATTTGGGGAATGATCTTGACTTGCTGAAAAGAATTGAGACTATGATGACTGTGATTTTAAATCCCATAATGCATAGGTTAACTCAAATAGAAGGGAAATTATCTTCTTTGGAGGCAGCCTATCAATTGAATCAAGTTTCTCAAAATATTGCCGACCCGATAGGTGATGCGAGGCTTGTCCCCCTAGTCAGGTAGGATGCCCTCTATGGTGTCTTTAGTGGCACCCGTTGTGGCATCCGATAAAACAGGAAGTTGTGGCCTTAGACAAGGGAGAGGGTCATCTACCAACATATCGGGTTTTGCTTGTGACTCAGCAAATAAGCTAAGAGGTAGTATACATAATAATAATCACTATGTCCCTACCCAATTAACCCAATCTGCTAGAGCAAGATCTGGCACTACCAGACTTAATACTGAGCCAATTGGTTCTAATGGGGCTAGAAATACCCACCCTCATGCTAATCAGTCCACTACCCCTTCCCTTTTAGAGGCTGGAGCTGTGGCACCCAGCTGGGGGAGGGGGATTCTTACCGGCAAGGAGTGGTTAAAAAATCTAAGGAAAGGCTAGATCTCCTGCCAGAAGCCTGTCCATATGTCATAATTCTAGCTAACGTTCCTGAACTAAAGACACACTTAGTAGAATCTACTGAACAGCTAATTCATAAGTCTCAGCATTGGTTATCCAAATGTATAGGTGCAACCTCTAATGTGCAAAAACATATTATTATGGCTAGGAGGATTAACTGGGTAGGAAGAGCTCCTAAGACTATCAAAGGTGATTGCATTGTACTAAATTTTGATAACCAACATATAGTGGGTGAGCTATTAACTACGTTACCAAGTGCTCCATCACTCTATTCTGAAATCTGTGCCCTCCCAGTCGGTTTCCTTTATAAACCTTATTGCCCACCTCACCCTCCTCGGCCTATAGCCCTCAATGCTCGGAATCCTTTTTATTTTCAGTCAACAATAATATAACAGCAACATGCCAACAGACCAACAAAATAATAACAAAACAATGCACCAACACAATAACAGAACATTATAACTGTTTTGCATTGTCTTGTTACTAGGTGGTCTTGTTGTGTTGTGTTAGAGTCTATGACTTTCTGTTGGATTTTTGAGTTTCGGTGTCACATTTTCTTAGTCCTGTGTTTTTTAGGGTGCTCTGTTGCTGTGATGTGTTCTTGTGCGTTCGTTTGCTGTGGTTTATGCAGGTATTGTGCTTTCATTTTATTTTGTGCAGCCTTTGTGTTGGAGAAGTGGAGAAGTGTGGCTCAATGATTAGAGCGGCAGACCCTGATGCAGAGGTCTGGCCCGGGACCAGGGTTCAATTCCTGCCTCGGCGGCTCTTGGATTCAATTTCCCCGGACCTGATAATTCTCGCCTCGGTGCCTATTCTAATCATTGGTCCCACTGTGCAACTCTGGACAATAGCTTGCTTAATCTCCACAACGGCCCCCACAGCGCTAGGATGCCTGGCTTCACCTTGGGGGTGCCCAGGAGTGGACATCTCACAGGAAAACCAGGAAGGGTTCCACAGCGGTATGAATACAGTGCTACGAGACCCCTGGGTAGAAGTGCACTATATAAGTATAAATACATTTACATATCAGTCAATCCCTCCCTTGGTCTCAACTTTACCTCTTACTAATAGGTTTACTGCACTAGAAGGCATGCCTATGTGTGATTGACTGGATGAACAGAGTACTATAGGCAATGGTGATACTCAATTGTTAAATGGATCATTTATGACTACTACCTCAGCTGTAATTTTGCAAGACCAAATAAGCATACATATAGGTAGTCCGAATCTGCTTCCGACACTGATGCAGCAAGAGAATACTTCAGGGCCTGCTGTGGTAATGACATGGAATATTGCTAGTTATAACCAAAAAAGATCAAATGTTGAATGGTTGTCCTTACGTACATTCTAAAGATATAGCATGTTTACAAGAAACATGGGAACTTGAACCAATATATTTGAATGGGTATCGCTCATTCCAAACTCCTGCTATACCTTCACCAGCCAGTCGTGCCAAGGGCGGGTTACTGACCCTACTTTCGAATGCTTTCCCTCTTAAAGTGAAGCCTTTTTTAAACACATCGCCATTCTATCACATTATTTTACTAGAGTATCATGCAGATCAGTATTGGCTACTCATTAATTTTTATAATAATAACTTTGGAAGCAACCAACCAGCGGTACTAGCTCCCCTAGAAAGAGATGTCGAACTTTTGCAAAATAAATGTACTAAACCTTGTAATACAATTTGGCTTGGGGACTTTAACGCTCACCCTTGTGATAAGATGAATTCCCTAGTATGTGGTATGCTGGATGACAATGGAGAGAGCTTATCCCATTTTAGTCACTCGGAGTACGGTAATGCTTTAAATAGATTATTAATGATAAATAATCTTGTATTTTTAAATGTGTCTGAAAGTCGAACTGGTCAGTTAGGATACACCTTCTTAAATCACTCTTCTACCTCTACCCTTGATTATGTCTTGGTCTCTGATTCAACAAAAGGGTTATTTTCTCATTTCGAGATTAATTTTGATATTTTTAGTGACCATGCTGCTATAACTTTCCTTATCCCTTCCCTAAGGGAAAAATAACCTACTTTCAAGTTACATGTAACCCCAGTAATTGCAAGGAAGAATGGAATTGCTTTAAAGTGGGAGAAAGTAGATATTGGGAAGTTTTTGATGAACCTAGTCTCCATGCGATTTGAGGAGATAATGATGTGTTTAGATTTTATTCAGAACGTTAACATGGTCTCAGCTTTTGAGTTGATCTTATCGGAAGTAAAAAATAACCTAATTTGTGTTATACGCAAAGGTCAGTCTAAGAAATGTAGTTGGTTTGATGAGAACTGCGATAAATCTCTAAAAAATCTCCATATGGCCTTGAAATCCAAACCTTGCAACTTACCTTTCGTTAAGCTATTGCGACAGGCATATAAAAAAGTGAGGTTACTGAGGCTGAAGTCCCTAAAGGAAGAGTGGTGGTAAAATTTACAAAAGGCTGCTTTATTAAAAAGTTTGCAAGCCTTTTGGTCTGTTATTAATGCACCTTTTCTAAGAGATGAACATTCTATCTCAACAGATACCCATGTTGAACAGGAGGAATGGGTGACACATTTTGAAAATGTGTTTGGATCTAATGAGAAGATAATTTCTGATGCTACCCCTGCAATCTTAACGGGGACGAGCAACATGGTTAATTTTACACTGGAAGAAACTAGGTATGCTTTAAACCAGTGTTAACGTGCAAAGGTACCGGGCCTGATGGTGTCCCAATTGATTTGTTTTTGGATAATCAGGATCTCTGGGCCCCACTTCTAACAAATGTTTTTAACGAAATTGCCCATACTGGTGCTCCCCCATCGTGGAAAATGACAGTAATTGTGCCTATCTATAAAAAGGGGGACAGGTCTATTCCGAAAAACTATAGACCTATATCCTTGACAGATTCCACAGCAAAACTAAGGGGACGCCTGCTTCTAAATAGGCTTGAAGAATGGGCCCTGGAAAAAAATGTTATAATCCCCTGTCAGTTTGGCTTCAGGAAAGGGAAAGGAACTGTTGATCAGTGCCTGAACCTAAGTTTAATAATAGCTAAATATACTGCAGCCAAAAAACAAAGGTCATTTGTATCTTGCCTTCATGGATCTGTCAGCATCCTTTGACTGTGTGGCACAGTCTCTGCTCTGGCAGATCACGGAGGCAATGGGGATTGACGTACAGCTGATTAATATTATCCGCAACCTATACTCAGGTGCCCCAGCCTTTGTTCGCAAAGGGAGGTGAATGCACTACGCACTTTAAAATTGCTAGAGGGGTGAGACAGGGGTGCGTTTTGGCCCCCTTCTTATTTGCATTATACACTAATAACGTTGAATCCGCTCTTCTGGGAACCACTCTGGATGTTCCTTACATTAATTCACTACAAGTGCCTTTATTACTATATGCGGACGACGCAGTGATTCTAACCCGTACCAGCAATGCTCTGCGCCGCCTAGTGATGGAATATACACAATTTATGAACAAGTTGGACGTGAAAATTAACTACTCAAAGTCAGAAAGAACAGTCCCGTGCACTCATACAATTATCAATTACACAAAGTATGTGTGTCTTCGGTATGACATGAAGATGCTGAAGCTTCGCGATTTTTATGTATCCTTTAATGGGTCATCAGGCAAGAACACAAACAGCCAGCCGACACGTGTTTCGTCAGAGAGATAGTCAAACTCTGACTCTTCAGGGCTAAAAAACAGGAAGTCATCCAAAATAGCAAAACTATAGTACTCATACGTCCAATCCAGACACGAATAGTTGTTCAATCAGCCTTGTTAGATAAAAGGACTTCGTATATAGCTATGTGCAAAATCCTCAAGCGAAGAGATAATAATCCACGTGAGTCACGCCAGTGCAACACATGAACATCACTGATCCTTCCAATGTTTGTCAATATATATTCTGAAATCACAGGGTTCTTTGTATCGCTTGGAGACACGTGTGTGTGTCTACCAAGACATCCATCCGACACGGGTACGCGTCCTGGCGATTCTCACTCCGACCGGTGGTGGAAAATGTGTGATGTGTGCGCCATTATCTTCCTGTCCATAAAACCCTTTCTTTGTGGTATTTAACTACTCAAAGTCGTTTGTCCTAGTGGCAGGCATGAAGCAGAGGAATCAACCCCAAATCACTGTTGAAGGAAGCACACTGGGAGTCGTGGACTCTTTTAATTATTTAGGGATTATGTTCAATCGCCAAAATAATCGGCTAAATATGGTCATAAACAGGGGGTTGCAGATGGAAAAGAATATTGGGGCACTTTTTAAATTTATAAAAAACTGGCTTAAAACCCATTGAAGCAATGAAGACAGTCTATGCGGCAAAAACTGTATCTGCTGCCACTTATGGAGCGGCTGTCTAGGGCATTAGAGACTGCTCTCAACTGCAATGTACAGAAGATAACTTTCTAAAAAAGTTAGTCTCATTACCAAAGTCGTGCTCCAATTTTAATTGTCATATGGAATTAAATATTCTGTATATAACTGACAAAATATTTTTGGCGGCAATCCTAATGTGGAACTCGGTATGGCGGAAGGAGACTCTCTCTCTCACAAGAGATATTATAAACGACGTTCTGAAACTAGATGGTGTGGGTAATATTAGTTGGCTACGTTATGTTGAATCAACATTAAAAGCATTAGGGTTACACCACCTCTTTGTTGACCCAATATCGTGCCAGTCTATTTCTAAAAAAGATCTAAAAACTCATTTGTTGTCTTGTTTGCAAGCAAGAAGGAATTTTACAAATAATAAGTTATCAACAGTTAGAGCATACCTGACTGCCCAAGTATTTTGCAAATAGATATGAATTCAACTTATTTATCGTTCGTCACTAATTTATAACACTGGTATATATTGGTGAGATTTCAGCTAAATTACATCCCTTTGATGCTGGGCCTTCCACAAAACATCTATGCAGCCTCCAATTTCCCATTTTGTACATGTGATGATCGATCTATCCAAAATGATTTGCACATTCTGTTTTTCTGCAAATACTACTGCGATGAAAGAAAGAGGTTTATTGTCCCCCTGTTGCGTAAAATGAATTTTAAACAGTGTCGTGTGGCCCTTTTCATTTTACAGACATTATCTGACCCCTTTACATGTTTTTCAGTAGCGTCTTTCTTTTTATCAGCTCTAAAAAAGAGACGCTTAATCCGATTAACTCTGCACTCAATATAAGAACTGATTTACTGACTTGTCACAATAACTGCATGTGTTTATGAATTTTATATATATATATATATGTATATATATATATATATATATATATATATATATATATATATATCCACAGAACAGAAAAGCTCCTTCCGGATCTGCTGGGACCCTTGAGAGGTGGCGCACACGCCAGCGGAGCACGCCGGCAAAATTAATGTCCACACCAAACGAAAAAGTTCTTCGTGCGCTCTCAGTAATAAACAGGTGAAACAACGATGTCAATATCCAAGAGTTTAATTCACACTACGCGTTTCGGCGACAAGCCTTGATCACGTGTGAACATGTGTTACCCAACAGTCCTAATAAAGCATTGAAATTACGATGTCATCACGTTAGACAGAGCCAGGGCAGCGGCCATCTTAGAGTGGTACAAACATTATTGGTACACAGGAAAACATTGCATATACAAATAAAATAAAAATTAAATTGATAAATCAATATTGCAATGTGACGTGTCTACACAGGTGCGGATAAAGCATTGAAATTACGCTGTCAATACACCGGAATGAGTTGGAGCCAAGGCAGCGGCCATCTTAGAGTGGTAAAAACAGTATTGGTACATAGAAAAACATTGCATACTCAGAATCGAAGTTCAAAGTTGAAACAATTGATACATGATGCAATGTGAGTTGTCCCCACAAGTGCGGAACATCCCTATGGCTGCACTGCTGGACCGAAGGAATAGTAGGGTAATACTAATATTAACGGAAACGGTGGTTGCCATGGCAATGGTGCCCCCAACAATTGACACGAAAAATGCGTGAGCTAAAGACAGGGGTCAGGTGAATGGCAGTCTACGGGCAAGTGCCCAGGCAACTACCTAGTAATGTTATGACTAGCGCTAAATACCGGGGACAGAAACATTATACTGCAATAGTAGTAGCTCTACAGACATAAAATGTGTACGTGATGACTATAACCATAGGACTTATCTTAGCCAATGAGCGTGCCCATAGTGGAAAGGTTTGAGGTGATGAGCAAGTGAAGAGTGAACTCGTGGAGTGAAAGGGTAGGATGCCCGTGCCGGTGAGTCAAAGTGAAGGGCTCCTTCCTTCTCTCCTGTAAATAATACAAAAAATGAACATGTCAGTGCAACGAATAACATAGCTCATGGGGTTAGCACGCTCATTGGCTAAGATAAGTCCTATGGTTATAGTCATCACGTACACATTTTATGTCTGTAGAGCTACTACTATTGCAGTATAATGTTTCTGTCCCCGGTATTTAGCGCTAGTCATAACATTACTAGGTAGTTGCCTGGGCACTTGCCCGTAGACTGCCATTCACCTGACCCCTGTCTTTAGCTCACGCATTTTTCGTGTCAATTGTTGGGGGCACCATTGCCATGGCAACCACCGTTTCCGTTAATATTAGTATTACCCTACTATTCCTTCGGTCCAGCAGTGCAGCCATAGGGATGTTCCGCACTTGTGGGGACAACTCACATTGCATCATGTATCAATTGTTTCAACTTTGAACTTCGATTCTGAGTATGCAATGTTTTTCTATGTACCAATACTGTTTTTACCACTCTAAGATGGCCGCTGCCTTGGCTCCAACTCATTCCGGTGTATTGACAGCGTAATTTCAATGCTTTATCCGCACCTGTGTAGACACGTCACATTGCAATATTGATTTATCAATTTAATTTTTATTTTATTTGTATATGCAATGTTTTCCTGTGTACCAATAATGTTTGTACCACTCTAAGATGGCCGCTGCCCTGGCTCTGTCTAACGTGATGACATCGTAATTTTAGGACTGTTGGGTAACACATGTTCACACGTGATCAAGGCTTGTCGCCGAAACGCGTAGTGTGAATTAAACTCTTGGATATTGACATCGTTGTTTCACCTGTTTATTACTGAGAGCGCACGAAGAACTTTTTCGTTTGGTGTGGACATATATATATATATATATATATATATATATATATATATATATATATATATTCACTGAAAAAACCAGAGGTTTCAGGGGTGTTATAGTTAGCTGGACTTTTCACTTGTACAAAACCATTGAAATTCCCCGTTATAGTTAGTTCAGCTAACCATAACTCGCGCGCCCGCAATGCACTGCTGATGACGTCACATATTACATCACTCATGACATGGTCAGTGACATCACTCATGACATCACTGATGACATCTCAGATGACATCACTGATGACATCACTGATGACATCATCCAGTGAATGTGTGTTTTTCTGAAAATTAAATATGTTTTATATATGTATATCTCAAGGTCGATGGAAGAATAAATGGGTATATAAGTGTCTAAATGGATGATTTGTTTTTGAAAAATTGATTGTGTAACTGACTGATTAAGTGTATCATAGTGAATACATGGCTTAGTGAGTAATGTTTAAATATGTAAATATCTGTATCAGTCTCTCACTTTGTGTATAAGTGGCTGCATGGGTTGGTGAGTAGCTACATGGGTGTTTATATAGGTTATTTGTTGGTTTTTTGAGTATCAGTCTGAGTGTCTGCATGGTTCGGTGGGGGGTATTACGTAGTGCATAGGTGCATGAATGAGTGACTCACTGTTTGTATGTGTTGAAGACAGCATATGTGCAGGACTGTATGGGTGGATGAGTGTGTGTATGGGTGTGTTAGTGAGTGAATGACTGTCTCAATAGTGTCTTTATGAGTAACTACATATGTTTTAAACTAGTATATGTGATTATTGGTGTATATAAGTGAGTATTTGTTAGAGTGAGAGATTGAAAGAGTTCCTGTAAGAATAAGTATGTGTTTCTATAAGTGATTGTTTAAAAGACTAAGTGTGTGTAAGTTTCCGTAGAAGTAAGTGTCGTGGTGTGTGTATAACTGTATATGCAAGTAAATGTATGTTTGATTCTTTATTAGCATGAGTGACTATGTGTGTGAGTAACTCTATGGATGAGTGGCATTGTGTAACAGGATGTATAGGTGTATGAGTACACATGATGAGTGAGTACATGTATGAGTGACTGTATAGGACTGTTGGTGAATGAGTGGATGTGTATGTGGATCTTAGAATTACTGAAGAGGTTGTTGTAACTGGTATTGGTATGTCCATTGTTTTGAAAATTTTAGTCTCTATTTTTGAATGTGTGTATCAAAGGTTATATTAGGGTGAGAGGAGGTCTGCCACTATATCACAAGGATGATGTCATCAGTGATGTCATCAGTGATGTCATGAGTGATGTCACTGACCATGTCATGAGTGATGTAATATGTGACGTCATCAGCAGTGCATTGCGGGCGCGCGAGTTATAGTTAGCTGAACTAACTATAACGGGGGAATTTCAATGGTTTTGTGAAAGTGAAAAGTCCAGCTAACTATAACACCCCTGAAACCTATGGTTGTTTCAGTGAATGTCTGAGGTTTTTTAAATGCTAATTCCTAACTATAACGTGTCTGAAACCTATGGTTTTTTCTGTGAATTTCAAAGGTTTTTTAAATGCTAATTTCTAACTATGCCTACAGAGATAGGACATGTGAAGAAAGAAGAAAAAATGCACAGAAAGAAAAAAAAGAAGTGCAGAAAGAAGCAACAGAAGTCCTCAAAGACGAAGAAAAGTGCAGGAAGAAGGATAACGTGCAGAAAGAACAAAAAGAAGAGCAGAAAGAAGCCTTGTTGCAAAATCATCCTGTACCCTCAACTTTTTCAGACGGATACTGGTGGTAACTGAGTCTGACTAACCAGTCCTAGAGCCAGTGCTATGTTAAAAGACACTTAGAATACAGTGAAAACATCTACATACACTAGGGAACATTATGCGTTGGGGTCCCCCTGTGATTAGCATGACCTCCTCTGTAAGCCCCTAGTATATAATAGGGCAGGGGGATTAAAACTACCTCTTAAAACAGGCCACAGGGCGTTTTTGCACACGTTAACTCAGGCCTTGTCCCCTCCCTTCACCACTGTGTAAACACGCCCTGTGTCCGTTTTTAGTTGGGAGATTAAGTTCATTTGAATCCTGAGGGTCCCTAGGGTCCAACTAGACCACTAGGTACCTCCAGTAAGCGCCACAGAGCAGAGCTGCGTTGCAGAGAGGTGTAAAAAGGGGCTTGGCCTCAGAACACCTGTCTGCAGCGCAGCTCCCTGGCACATACTGGAGATGCCTGTTGGGCTAGTTGGCCCTCAGTATTGAAGAGGAATTAATTCCCCAACTTGCAATTCGCCAGGGGGCGCGTTTGCAGAGTGCTGCAAGGAGGGGGCGTGGCCTCCGGCACGATGCCAGTCTTTTATTTATTTTAATTTTTTAAGAAGGGGGGCTGTGTGGTTCCCCTTCTTATTCTAATTTATTGGCCCTGATGACCCCATCCCCCAGGGCCTGTCTCCTAATTATATTTTTTTGACCCCAATCCCCACTGTTTTTTTACATGCTGGACAAACCGTACGTACCTATCACCATGACAATTTGCATGATATTCATTAAAGGGCGACTATGCATACAATGAATCCACGTGGAATGTATTTACACCACTAGTGAAGCTCTGACATGTCTGATGCCCTACCGTGCCTAATCCCGGTAGACACCCTTGTCGTTTATTTATACAAACATGGGTAGCTATTGACGGGCACATTTAATACACATGCACACCAAGCCATTCAAAGGGGATTCGACAAAAATTCGACCAAAACTATGCAAGAAACCCCCCTCACGGTTAATAAAACACACATCCACTGCCGGATGTGTAATACTTTTTATTTTACTCTCTGGAAAGGGGACGAACATCACTTGAGAGTCACAGCGCGCTCCTGGCAGAGCCCAATGCTGTGTTACACCCACCATTGCCTGCTGAGTGCCACACACCTCTGTGTTGTATTCCACTAGCTAGTGCATATGCTATGACACTCTCTAGCCCATGTGCACTGTAACACCACCCCGTGAATATGTCATGCCACACTTGTCTTCGCACGGGTTATATTGCCCCATCTAACGTGCCTTCCTCAATGCCTATGTTATAACGCACAGTGCTATGCCATACATATTGCAATCTGGGATCCATATCTTTGTCACAGTGCATATGCAACATTACACTCCCCAGCACATATTTTATATTACAACTTTAGAGACTAGTTAGGTTACACAACACTGCCCTGTGCATATTACACTCCAAGGCGCATATCGCATAGCACACGCTAGTGCCTGTGCTATCTCGCGCTCTCCAATGAATCTGTAATTGCGCACAATGTATTGCATATTATATTTCACGCCCGGTTCATCTTATATCACACTTTTTTGTGCATAGTTTATACCATACACTATATCTAGTTTTCATTTTCAATCGTGCTCTCAGGACTATGTTCTATATAACACTGTGTTCACCTACCCTTTTCACGGGCATTACATTTTGCGATAGGGGGTGGAGGGTCAGGGGGTGTTTCTGCCAAGTGAGCCCGGAGTCACAGTCACAAACGTCCTCTTCTTCCTGAATAAAAGTGAGATTATGCTGCATACTTGTTCATATTTTAAGTAGTTCGCACTGACACACGTTTTAAAAACAATAAAGTTCCTAATACCCGCCTTCTCTGAACAGTTAGCTTGCTGCCCCATCCCCCTCCTCCCTATCCTCTGTTGTGTGAATCCATGGACTAGCCTCCTCCCTCCTGCCATGCATGGTCTGATGTGCTCCCACTGCCCTCAATTTAGTATGATGTACCAGTCAACTCCTCCATTGCCCAATTCTATGCCCCATCATTGACCTCCTGCTTAAACTCTGTGCTTAGTTTGCTGCCCCTATTCTCCTTCCCCCTGCCCTCCGATGTCTTTGTGCATGCCCCTGCTCCATCCTTTTTGCACACCATGTTCCATGGACCTGCCACTCCTATCTACTCTGAGTGTTCTGTTGAGCTGCCACTCCCCTCCCACCTGCCTAGCATTGTCCGATGACTGTAACCTGTCCCTGCCACCCCCACCCTGCCTGTCCACATGCCATGCCCCTATCCTCTTCCTCCTGTCCTACATGGTCCATTGTACTGCCACACCCTTCTGCCCTCCCTGGTCTGTTGTGCTGCAACTGCTCCTCCTGCCTGCCCCGTGCGGTCTGTTGTGAGGCCCCTTCCCCTGAACTTTCTTGTCTGTGCACAGATCCTGACCCTCCCTTCTATCCTCCATCGTCCTTTGTGCATGCCCCTGCACCCTCCTTCTTGCCCATCATAGCCATTGTGCTGCCACTAACCCTCCCACTTGCCATGCATGGTCTTCTGTGCTGCCATGGCCCCTCCCACCTTCCCTGTGTGGTCAGTTAGCTGCCCCTGACCCCCTCCCACCTTCCCTCCATGGTCTGTGTGTATGCCATCACAGTCTCAGTGTTGCTCTTCATGGTGTGTCTTGCTTCTAGTGCCCATCCTGCCTGACCTCGATGGCTATCTTGCTGCTCCTGCCCTGCCCCCTTGCCCCCAGCCCTCTGTTTACATGTGCAGACCCCTACTCCCTCCCTCCTGGCTTGTCTGTTCCATTGTAATGCCCCTGATCCATCCCTCCTGCCCTTTATGGTCTGTTATGCTGCAGCTTTCTCTCCTGTCTGTCCATTACGGTCAGCTAGCTACCATTGCCTCTTGCCCCTCTGTTCTCTGTTGTCCATGTGCATGGTCCTGTCCCCTCCCTCTTGCTTTCTATGGATTGTTGTGCTGCACTCCCGTCCCGCATGCCCTGTGTGGTGTATTGTGCTGCTGCAAACCCTGATGCCTGCCCTGCAGGGTCAGTTTGGTGCACCTCTCCATGTCCCTCCTGTCCTCTGTTATCCAAGTCCATGCCCCTACCCAATTTCCTTCCATGATCCAATGTACCATACTTGCAAACATTTTGAACTTGGTAAGAGGGAGATTTTGAAAAAAAACTGGGGTATTGATTTTCCCCTTTGAGTTACATTGAAAAAGAGGAGATTGTAGACAGGAGACAGATCAAATAAAGCCCATTTGAGCTTAAAAACATTGGACGTTTCCTGGCTGAATCGGGTCTGTTGGCATGTATGGTTGTACTACCATTGCCTCTTCCTTCTGCCCACAATGGTCTATTACATTGCCGCAGCCTCTCTTGCAAGTCCTGTATTGTTGGTTTGTTGCCCCTGCCCCCCTTTCCACTGCCCTCCATAGTCTGTTGTGCTGCCACGGCCCTTCCTGCCTGCTCAGTGTGGTTAAATTGTTGCCTTTGCACCCTCCTACCTGCCTTCAATTTTCAGAGTCCGTGCCCCTGGCCTCTGCCTCTCAACAGTATCCTAATGAACAACTAGATTGCTAACATTCTATATTTATTACAAAAGTGTGGAACGCCTGACGTCATCTTGATGTAATCAAAACTGTAATACCTAGAGCATTTCCTTTAGAAATTACATATATGAGAGGGTCTTATTGGCATCAACATTATGGTTAGTGCTCTAAAAGACTAAAATAAGGACATATGTTCTGAGTTTTCAAATAGCGACAAAGCACTTTTAAATTATTTGTTATCTTTGTGTTTTTTTATCCAGTTGACCACTTGAATAAATGTTGCACTTAGGGGAGAGGATGTGGTGTTACTTCCAGAACTGCAGACTTTGCAACTGGGGAACCAGGTTGGAGTTTCTGCTTCAGCTCGACATTCTGTGATTCTGGTCAAATCACTTAGTCTCCCCATGTCTACAACCAAAATGAATTTGTTCTTGTGTGATCTAACCAATGCTCATGTAAAGCACTCCAATACCTGACAAGTTTGCACTATATAACACTGCAAAAACACAAAATAATAAGTGTTTTGCACACTTCTGTCATTGGGCTATATTTGGGCTACATCTGGGTGATTCTGGGCTACATTTGGGCTCTTTTGTCTCCGGTGGCCATCTTGGGAGATTTATTTGTTATTAAGTTTCCTAATTTCCTCATGTACTGCAGTCTCCTCAGTAGGAAATGCTTTCAGTTTTTTACTTTGATTCCATCATGAAGGTATTCAGATATGTCACACATTTGCCATAAATTCTGAATGTTAGCACTCTAGTTGCTCATTAGATCACTGTAGTAAAACTACTGTTCACCATGAAAGTCTGCTCCTGGTATTAAAAGTGCATGTTTCAGTCTGCATGTCAGAATTTTTTAATGAAATAGAAGAGGATTTGAGAAGTCACTCAAAATGTGCCCTCATTTTCTTTCTTCAGCATTAATCATAATTTCTATGGCAAAATGAACCCCCTCATTGTGTTCCTTTTTAAAATTAAATGTTTTAAGTGTTACCAGTTTATTCCAATCAAGATGGCTTCAGGTGTGCCATACTTTTGTCATAATGAAGACAGTAAGCGCTCTAGTTGTTCTTAAGAACACTCTGGGACATTCTGTCATTGGGCTATACTTGGGCTACATCTGGGTGATATTTGGGCTACATTTGGGCTCTTTTGTCTCTGGTGGCCATCTTGGGAGACTTATTTGTTATGAAGTTTCCTAATTTCCTCATTTACTGCAGCCTCCTCAGTAGGAAATACTTTCAGTTTTTTACTTTGATTCCATCAAGAAGGCATTCAGATGTGTCACACATTTGCCATAAATTCAGAATGTTAGCACTCTTTTTGCTCATTAGATCACTGTAGTAAAGCTACTGCTCACCAGGGAAAACTGCTGCTGGTATTGAAAGTGCATGTTTCAGTCTGCATGTCAGAATTTTTTAATGAAATAGAAGAGGATTTGAGAAGTCACTCAAAATGTGCCCTAATTTTTCTTTCTGCAGCACTAATCATACTTTTTATGAAAAAATGAACCCCCTCATTTTGTTCCTTTTTAAATTAAATGTTTTAAGAGTTACCACTTTAATCCAAGCAAGATGGCTTCAGGTGTGCCATATGTTTATCATAAGTAGGACTGTTAGCGCTCTAGTTGTTCTTTGGAACACTCTGGGAAGCTGCAGTAGAACACAAAGGAATCAACTGACAGTCTCTGCCCTTGTTGGATGTACATGTTTTACTGAGAATGTCAGACTTCATTCTCACATGACTGAGAAAGATAATGTGAATTTACAGAAAATAAGCTCTCAGTTTAGCTTATAGATCACCTTCCAAACCTCTGTGGGAAAAGCATGAGAAAATATTTTTCTCTCAATCATGATATCCCAGCAGAAGGCTTTTTCACATGGTGAAATCACCTTAGAACATACCACAATTCCTAAAATGAGTATGGTACCATCAACAAATGATTTATAATGTAACTAAAGTCTTAAAACCTTCTATTAACTGCAATGCTTTTTAATGAGGTGCTATCATGTATATTGGTCCCAAGATGGCTGCCAACACTTCTTGGATGAAGTGCTGACAGCCAATCAGATCTCAGGATGAGATGTGTGGTTAGGCTCCGCCCACATATATATATGATTTTACTTTTGATTTTCTCAGGAACTACTGAACAGATTGATACCAGACCTTCAAAAGGCACTTCCCTGACCTGAGGACTACCTCTCTGCCAAACTTCCAGTAATTCTGTTCAGCCGTTCGGGCTGTACCTTGGACTAAAGGTCCCTATGGAAAATTGCATGGGAAAAACGCGTTTTGGGACCCTCCTTTTTTCTCAGCCCCCGCTTGACGAATCCCCCGGAGACTTTCAGGGTAGGAGCGGAGCGGAGCGGAGCGGAGCGCCCCACCTATTTTGAAAATTTCGCGAGGATTCGTCAACCGGCGCCAAAGTTATTCCAAATAGAATGTTGCGGATTTCCTATGGAAACACGGTCCTAACTATAACTATCTACTGGCGACCGCCAGTAGATAATATATATATATATATCTACCTCTTTTTTAAATCTTTTTAATGAGACCATTGTATTTTATCATGCATTTGCTGCTGGAAACCTGTAATTTTTTAATTTTAATCCTATTGCAATATTGAAATGTTTTTGTGTAGTATACTTTTTATGCCTTCATTGTGATGGTGAAATAAAGTTATTCTGACTGACTGGCACCCCATATTTGGGAAAAAGTTAGAACCTTACTTACTTTCAAACATTTTTCTGTGTCGAACAGCAACATTTCCTTTGGGAATTAAGAAGGAAAATAACCCTTTTGGGCCCCCTCTCTGTTTCTTGGCTCGCTGCTTGATGGATCAGCACAACACCTTCCATGAAGGAGCTGAGGCGGATGAACTTTATGTGTGGAAATTGTCATGCAGGTTTGTCAAATGGCACCAAAGTTATTAGCAAAACAAAAAATGCTCTTCTTGTGGAAACTCTGACCTAACTATAACAACACAGTGGTGACTGCCACTGCAATATATTTACAGAATCAATATCCAAATCCAAAATCGAAGAGCGTCACCAGAAATTGAAAACACATACTTGCGGACAGTTTGCAAGAGTTTTAATGGTGCACGAATGTGAAACAACACACCCTACACATTTAGGAAACTGCTTTATTCATGGGTAACATAGCTCTCCAATCCCTATGTTTTGTGTGTACACAAAACATGAAAATAGGAGGGGGAAAATTGGTAGACATATGTGTGCTGCCATGTTGGAGTGATAAATATCACAATGTTAATGTAAATTGGTAGAGTAATGTACTGGTCATTAAGCATATTTCATGTCTATATAAAAAGAACATATAATCAAATTAAAATCCATCATAAGTTAATATATTTGAGAACATGATGTATAACACAATTCATGTATACACAAATTTCAAAGCCACATCTATGTCCTCAACTTGAGTGGTACATATATCATCTAATGTCCTCGAAGTCTGTATGTATATAGAAGTTTATCAAACAGACTTTGACTAGAGATTAAGGGAGAGTTCATAGCCCCATGTCAGAAGTCTATAGGAACTAGAGTGCTCAGATTTGGGAAGTAGTCGCTGACGTATGCCATAGCTGGGTGCCATATTTCATGTTCCATCACCGTTGTTGATCGTATGCAGACAAAGGTTGCATCTTTCAAGGGAAAGGTAATGCCTTGATAGTATATAGTGCATTTTGAAGTCAGCAAACATCAAAATCAGTATTGCAAAGTAAGATTAAGTAGGCAACAGCTGACATGGTATCCTAATAGTGTATAGAAAAATGACAGTTGTCATCATCCAGCCCAAGTGAACTATAAACAGGCAGTCAACATGTATAAAAGAGTATGACGAAATACTGATTTCTGTCAAGAGACTGAGGTCCCTATAATGGTATAAGATTCATATCAAGTAGAAAAACACAAAGCATTCACTAAGGTAGTATGCATGGACCTGGGGTAATATATATATTCACCACAAGTATTCCACTGGCGTTCTGATTGGTAGAAACTTCATCTTCAATGTTTGACTATTAACATTTTAGTGCCACTAGTTAGATATCTGTTTTGATTTGTATATATTATTTGCCTATTGATACTTAGTGATACAGAAATCAAAGCAAAGTCATCAGGCCCCATTATGGTCTTCCAAGTTTGTCTTTAGGTGTTAAAATATTTTGCTGTTAAATTCTCATGTGTTCTGTATGTTACCATCATATTGTAAACAAATTCTTGTTCTAATCTTAGCCAATAGCTGTTTGCCCCAGCCACATTCCAAGACATTATATTGGATATCCCTCCAGAAGGGTCCACCTGGCCTCTGGTGTAATAGCTGCTGCTACTTATTTACAGTCTAGGTTAATATTTAACAGATTTTCTTCTCAGTTCTAGTGTGTTAAATGTTCTTCCTTTACTTATTTTGGATACAATTAATTTGTGGGAAGGGGTTTAGGGCACTGCTTTACTGTTATGTTATACACACAGATTCTTTTTGGTTTATTTCCTCTTTTTTGGATGAACTTGAGGCTAAGTTTATTGCGTGTGCATAGTAAACGCAGAAGCCTCTTTATTTCAAAGACATGATGGATCTAACGGATGTGTTAACAATGCACTAGGAATGCAATGATTTTGTAGGGTTAGTTTTGGGAAGTACACAATGGGGCATATTCTCAAGAACGTGTGATAACCATCGCAAAAGTAATTTAACGCAACTCTCAACATCGCAGTCTATCGCGGGAAAGTTACGCCGTGTCAACTAAGGGGTCCATTACGATGGCGGGTGACCGCAACAGAGCATTGGACCGACCGCCGAAGTCACGGCGGTCCCGCAATGCAAATTAGGATGCACCCGCCACACTGGCGGACGCATCCTGGGCATTTGACATTGTGAGTGGATCTGCTGGCTGCAGACCTGCCCGCAATGCAAATGCAGCGCCTACATCATTGCCATGCACTACATGGTAGGCACCACGTGGTGCCTGCTACGTAGTGCATGGCAATAAGGAAGGTACCATGGGTACCCCCCATGTGCACCCTCCACCCCCGACACCCTGCAGGCCCCCCAATGTCAGCCACCGCATGCCTATCCGAAAGGTCAATGACCGCATGCATCCTGATATGGATGGTGGTGTCTTGCAGACACTGCCACCATATCATGTCCCTTTTCCGAAAAGCGGTGGACGGTTTTCCCCCCGCCATACTAATATGGCGGGGGGAGTACCAGGGACATTTGGCGGGTGGGGGCCAGCGGTGGCAGTCCTCCCAACATGCTAATGGGGCCCAAAGTATTCACAACACGGCGGAACTATGCGATAGTCACCAGCGGCAGGCCTGCAAATCCCACACGTCTGGTGGGAAAATGCACTATAAAAGCTATAAAAACAACACACCAGAAATAATCCAAAGTGCATAGCAATATGGATACACCCTGACCGAGCGCTGAGGCCAACACGAACCCCACAACCCCCACAGACCACCAACAAGGGACAACGGGGTTGGGGAAGGCTAGGGAGAAGAGGGAGAGGAAGACGGGGTGCAGTCTGCAGCAAAACCAGATCAGCGTCACGGAGGTGACAGAACACTACCATCAACTGACTCACAATTAGACCACCGGGAATGCAGTCGGAGTGTCGAGGAGGCCAATGGAGGAGGCCAAGAGGTGCTGGCATGATGTGAAAATCTAAACCAGGCACAAAGCCGCTGCCAACAGGAAGGCAGCAACAGCGACAGAAGGTGGGAGTCCTGCGCTACAGAAGGAGCCACAGTCAACAGTGTGGAGACGGTGCAAGGAGTCGGGAGTGCGGACACAGCTTGGGAGGACCTGAAACAACATCAACAGGGTGATTAAAGACCAGGGACAGGGGGGACGGGGGGGGATGGGCACAATGGCACACACGCACAACGATCTGTAGCACACTGCACACCCACAATGATGCTGTATCATTTCCCCCATCCCGTGGCACACTGCAGCACAAACACATAGCAATAACAGCGCATCCACATTGACGACAATGTGGTACAATGTGCAACCCCGACACTGCAGAACAGAGGACACAACTGGCTTCGCACACGTGCAGAAACAAGCCGACTACATCTGACAGAGCTGGAAACTGTGAAATGGAAATGTACGCGTACAACCTTACATCCGTCATGTAGTCCAAATGTACACTGTCCCGCATCTAAATCCTGCACCTCCAGAACAGTCACAATGTACATTGTCATACAGTCAGTATGTAAAGAAGAACAATGCACCAACATACATGTCAACACAATGTCAACATGCATCTCTCCTTCACATTGCAGAGGAAACACACAACACCTCCAGCAGAGCACAGAAGACCACACGTCAGTGATGCAGGAGAGGACCACCACACCTTCGACACTGACGCCCTACAACAGCCCATGGACATCCCACACAACCCACCACTAGGACCAGGGCAGTCAAGCTACTTAGAGGAGAACCCAGCCCCTGCAACTGACCACACAGCATGAAGCACCTGCAAGCGCGGCTGGCTCACAACACTTCACCGACCCACACATGGCACCCCAACGCTAAAAGGAGGTGGCCGAACAGGTGCGGGTGTGGTCCAAACCCATGGAAGGCAAACTAGATCACATACGTGGGTGTCTATTACCCTTCAGGGACCGCTTACACCCCACAAAGGAGACCCACACTGCCATAGAGACACATGCAGATGCACATTCCCAGTACAGTACCACACCCAGGGGCACGCACATATCAGTCACACACCCACGCTGGCTCTGCGTACGATGGCCCAGTCCACTCCCCTTACGAATTGAGTGGGTGATGACAAAGCTACATGTCCAAGCTCTAACCCGCTGCCTGCGGTGACATATCTGCGTCTGCTGTACACAGCACAATGTAATGTCGTAGGGCCCAGGGCCCTCATGCATTCAACAAGAACACAGGGACACACGCAGATATTATGTTGAACTGGCTACGGGCACGTGCGCCCTGCCCCTTTATTGGAAGGGCCACATGTACAGTGACGCCTGTGCTGGATGTGTGTGGGGTGAGTATAAGCCAGCCCGCACGGAGTGCTTGGTGCTGGCAACAACTTGAACAGTGGACACCAGTGCAATGGTAACAGAAAACACCTGCATAACAGAGACAACTGCTGAGCAACATGGAGGGAGCTGGAGCAAGTACAGAGGTCACCCATCATACAAACAGAAGTGTCCGTGAGTTGCTGTGCACTGAGGTTGGAGCACTAGAGCTGAGCACGCTCATGTGATGAAAATGACTAAGATTGTGTCCATTCGGGATATTCCTGATGCAGATGCAGTGGGGTGTGTTAGACCTGCATCAACTTCCTCATCAACGTCCCAGGTCTCCCACATTGCCTGAGGTGACATTGCTGCGCAACCTCTCCACAGCACAAAACTTAATCAGTAACGGTCCATGGGTTGCGGTGCACTGACTCAGTGGCACCTGGAGTGCTGAGCAGGGGATCAGGCAGATGATGGCATCCACCACAGGTCTGAGCAACTCCGTTAGTCTGCCAGTACCACTATTTTGACACTGGCAGATGGTGGTTGGAGTTGGCCTTGGCGATGGTGACGTGTGCCTCCTGCGGTGATGCGGCGTCCGGGCCGGTCAGGACTCGATTTGATGTGTGAGCCCTGGTGGTCCGCAGTTGAGGCCGGAGGCGGTGGACAGAGCAGGGCCACATGCACATGGCATTGATTACCCCAAAACCACCGTCACAGAGGTCATCCAATATTCATTCAGACAGGGTCCCTGACTTGAGCTGCACAGAGTTAGTGGCCCCAGATGCACAGCGGCTGGCACAGGCATACCGCCATGGGACGGTGACTTGCGGTCCACTGAGGTAGGGCCACGCAGACTGAGCGGGTCCTCGTCGATGTCGAAGGTGAATGTGACGGAGGGTTGCGGGGGACAGTGGAAGGTGCATGATGCAGAGGGCAGAAGCTATCAGGAAGCAGCAAATGGAGGAGTGGAAAGCGACAGCCTCGTTGTCACCACCAATTCGGGATCAGCTGCATGAGGATGAAAACTACCCCCAAGTCCATAGACTCAGACGCCACCAATGTACGACCAGAGAGTGTCCATGAATGTCGGGGAACAGACTTAGTGGCACTGGGGTTGAGAGGAGATGCAGTCTGCGATGATGCCGGTACAGTGATATGAACTCCGGCATTGCCAAATCAAGATTCTGTGACCTACTGGACCGCAGTGTAGGCCGGAGGCAGCCATCAGCAGTGGGCCACAGACACGTGTCGTAGGCTTGCGATGCACAGAGTTAGTGATACCAGGGCAGTTGTTGGTATTGTTCGATCACCTCCGTAACGATGATCCTTCTTTCCTCCCAAATGCAATGCTTCATCCTCTTACGCCTCTCCTTGCATGCAATGATATGTACTCTGCCTTTGAATAATCGATGTTCAGTTTCAATTCTGTGACCTACTCGAGTGCAGAGTAGGCCGAGATCAGTAGTCTGCGTGGGCCCACAGAATCTTGCGGTTGTGATGCACTACTAAGACCTGGTGGCACCACATCGAAGGGTGTATAGTGACATACGCTCAGCTATAATTAATGTGCTCTACCATGGTGTAATCAAGACTCAGTTCCAAATGTGTGACCTACTTGTCCGCTGTGCATGCCGGTGGAGTACGTCAACGAGAAAGGAGTACTGCAGGTGTTAGACCTGTCAGCCCTTTGGGTGGTCCCTCCTCATCATTATTTATTTTGTCCCACTTTTGCCTCAAACCCTGTTATAATTTTTCCTTTTTGGGAACCACCAGACTTTTTAGTGTTGATGCAGGGTCAGGGAGCCATTTTCCCTACCCCTGGAACTTCTGTCTGAGGGCCTGAGACACAAAATGGTGGCCACCTATTGTCACCTGTGACATCACCAGAACCTCCTGGAACATTCTAGAACCCTGTGACAGTGGGAGGCAATTTAGAATGTTGGGAGGCCATCTCAGGTTGGCAGTTGGCATCTGACTAGAGAGGAGAGAGGACCAGTTCAGAAGGAGGTCGGAGTAAGGCAGCAGGGGTGGAAACCAGTGCTTGGAGTGGGGTCCAGAAACCCACCCTTGATGCTAGTCCCTACTGACCAAGCCCAGCCTAGAGCCCTGTGTGGGACCAAGACCAGAAAAACCATCTTAAGGACCTACATATTGTGAAGAGGCCTTAAAGAAGAAGACCAGCAAGCTCCTGACCTGTTTAGCGGTGTCCTCCTGGAGTCCTGACGTCGAGAAGCCTGGAGACCTGTGGCCTGAGGTGGAGAAGCGGCGCTGACAGAAAGCAGACGTCGTACCCGGAGCCGACAGAGGTCGAGAGAGGGCGCCGACGGAGGTCGTGGAGAGGCACCGGAGGTCGAGTCGGGAGTCACCTGAGGTCGAGGTAAAGCGCGCCGGAGGTCGGGAGTGGAGATCGCACTCCGGAGTCGCCGGAGATCGAGGTGAAGCGCGCCGGAGGTCGGGAGTGGAGATCGCACTCCGGAGTCGCCGGAGATCGAGGTGAAGCGCGCCGGAGGTCGGGAGTGGAGGTCGCACTCCGGAGACACCCGGAAGCGGGGAGGCCGTGACCCTGCGACGCCGGAAGGTGACATCGAGCCGGAGCAGCCCAGCGACATTGAGCCGAGGCCGCCCTGCGACATCGATCCGGAACAGCCCAGCGACATCGATCCGAAGCCACTCAGCGACACCGAACCGAGGCCGCCCAGCGACATCGAACCGGAGCCGTCCAGCGACGTCGACCCGGCGCCGAGCGGAGCCGATCATCGTGAAAAGGGCAGTAAGTGGTAGAGGGGGCGTCTGAGGCCCCGTGGAGCCCTAAAAGACCATTCTAGGGGCTAGAGGGGTGTTAGAACCAGCTTGGGAGTGCCAGGGGTGAACTGAGACTGGTGCAGTGACCTCTGTGAGGGGTTGTGTATTTTGGGAGAGCCAGATCCTAAGGTTACCCTTATTCTACCTCAGTTCAGGCCCAGCCTTGACCAATCTAGGTGGGACACCCCCCATGTCATCCAAATGACCACAATCTGTACTTGGGCAAAGTGAAACCAAACTACCTCGTGAAAGGGTGGTGAACTGTAATTGTCATTGATTGTGTTATTTAAGTTATTGAGGGTGCTTTATTTATTGTCTTCCACTGTATTTATTCCTGACTGTATTTATTTGCCATCTGTATTTATTGCACCTATATTTATTCCGTGTTTATTTATGACCTGATCCTATTTATTGAAACCCCACTGTGGTATTATTTATTTGACCTGCTATTTTCAAGAAAAGTCTTATGGTATTGTATGAATGTTTTGAAACCTGCAACTACGAGAAAATAAGATAAAGACAAACTACTTTCTTTCATAATTTTTACGGTGTAGTGTCGTTTTTGGAACGGATGAACGCATGGTTATTGTGAGGGTGTGACGTACGCTTAACACGGTGCCTGACCCCCGACCGCTCGAGCCAAGCTACCATTGTGCTGGGAACCTGGTGACTGCTAACCCGGTTGCCCGGTTTCCAACATAAAATTGGTGTTCAGTGGTGGGATAGAGCTGTGCTTGCGTCTACTCGACAATAACTGTGGGTAGTCCATAGGCCTACACCAGGAGTTTTCTCCAAGCGGACTTCCTAATTTTGAGTTTTGTTTTTTTCAAATTTACTTCTGGTGGTGGGAGGAGGTATTACAAAAGGTACCCCCCTGCATAGCTTCGGTAAGCAACTGTCTTCTATCCTGAGTGGGCAAAATGGAGTTTGTGTTGGAGGATGTGGAAACGTATACTGTGGCCCAACTCAGGGAGTTTTGTCAGCGAGAGGGGGTGTTTTGTCCCCAAGGTGCAAAGAAGGGTGAACTCCAGACCAGCTTGAGGGCTTGGGGGGAGGCACGGCGAGAAAGTAAGGTTGAGACGGAGGACAGGGATGGAGAGCCTGACAGCGAGGGGGCTGGTTTGTACCAACCTGAGGTGGGGGACCTAGTAGCGGGGCCCAGAACACCTTCAAGGAAGGGCAGCAGTGTCTCTAGCCACGGCTTACTAGAAGCAGAATTCACTGACCGGAGGGAGAAAAGACAGCTCACATGGGAATTGGCGAAGCTGGAGAAAGAAAAGGAGGAACGGAGGATGGCTCACGAGTTGAGGCTCAGGGAGATAGATCTCCAGATCCTACGGGTCGGGGCACACCCTGTTCCTAATGGTAGCGGCGAAGAAAGAGAAATCACCAGGGAATCCAAACCCTATTTGCCAAAAGACATAGTAGCTAGCTATAGTGCGGGTGATGATATCGCCAGGTGGCTAGCAGCCTATGAGGTCTCTTTAAGAGTCCATGGGGTTCCAGAGAAATGTTGGGGAGGGGGATTGTATAGATACATGCCTCCAGCTGGTAGGGATACATTATTGGCCCTAGAGCAGGATGAGCAGACCCACTACCCCACCATGAAAGTGGCGCTCGTGAGAAAGTTTAGACTAACACCCGAGAAGTACAGACAGAAGTTCCGGGGTAGCCACAAACTGGGCACACAGAATTGGGTGGATTTCCTGGACTATGCAAAGAAGGCATTAGAGGGTTGGATACAGGGCAGTGAGGTGAGGAACTACGAGGGGTTGTTTGATTTAATGTTGAAGGAACACCTGCTCGAAAAATGTTTCCCTGAACTGCGTCAACACCTGGTGGATAGCAAGCTGACCAATCCCCGGAAGCTTGCTGAGGAGGCGGACATTTGGGCTAGTACCCGGGTGTCCACAAGGGGGACCGGAGGGGACTCTCAAAAGACCGGACAGGGCGCCCCCCAGAAGAAAGAGGGAGGGGAAAAGAAAACGGAGTTCTCTAAAGGCCCCCAAAATAGTTCCCAAGGGAAGGGAACAGGATTCACCCCTAGGGCTAACCCCCCCAGAAACCCTAATCCTGGCCAGAGCCAGCAGCCAAGGGTTGTCCATTGCTTTGAGTGCGGTGGTGTCGGACACTATAAGGGAGATGTGAAGTGCCCGAAAAGACCACCCCCTCCCATCGGAGGAAAGGCCCCCGGAGTAGCTAGTGTAGTGCTCGGGGAGGAGATGCCCTTAGATAAGGGGAGGGAGTGGGTGGGCGTCACTTTAGTGTCCCTGGGAGAAAGGGAGATGGTTCCTAAGATCCAGGTGCCCGCAAATACCACAAAGTATGGGCAGTGAGTCACCATCAACGGCCAAAGAGGGGAGGCTCTGAGAGACACAGGAGCCAGTATGACTATGGTACGTAGTCAACTGGTGTCTCCAGAGCAGGTGATTCCCCATGTACTCCACCCTGCCGCGATGGCTGACGGCAGAATGGGCCACTATCCGGTGGCCGAGGTTCCATTTGAATGGGAAGGGGTTGCAGGGTTACTTCGAGTTGCCGTAAGCCCTGCCGTGCCAGTCGATTGTCTGCTGGGGAATGACATGGAGCATAATGCTTGGAAGGAGGTGGAATACCGGACTCATGCTGAGATGCTGGGTACACCTGACTGGGCCTGTGTCAGCACAAGGTCTGCAACTACCCGGAGGGGGAGTTCGTTTAGGCGGGAGCCTGGAACAAAGGCCCCGCCGGCTGCCAATCAAGGGAAGAACCGAAGGCAGGAGGAGCCTGCCTCGGCATCCGCGCCCCGTGTGACGGATAGGCCACCGGAGGTGGTGGACCAGGAGTCCGCGGAGGGGGATGTTACTGAACTGGAGAACCTACCCATCCCGGCCGAGTGGCACGTGGAGGGAGGGCCGACCAGGGAGGAATTCTGCAAGGGCCAGAGGGAGTGTCCTACCCTTGAGGGACTGCGGCGACAGGCCGAAGCCCAGGCAGCAGGAAACGTTGAGGGGAACTATAATATTTACTGGGAGGATGGCCTCCTCTACAGTGAACCCAAGGCACCCATGCACGGATCGTCACGGGCCTTGGTTGTCCCTCAACGTTACCGAGCCTTCCTTCTGGAATTGGCTCATGAGATCCCCTTGGCAGGACACCTGGGGCAAGACAAGACCTTGTCCCACACTTTTATTGGCCTCAAATGAAAGTGTCGTCCGACACCTACTGCCGGACGTGTGTGTCTTGTCAAGCCAGTGGGAAAACAGGGGTGAAGCTGAAAGCTCCCCTGGAACCACTTCCTGTCGTTAGCACCCCCTTTGAAAGGGTGGGCATCGACATTGTGGGTCCGTTAGATCCGCCTACTACAGCTGGTCACAGGTTTATCCTGGTTCTGGTGGATCATGCCACACGGTACCCAGAGGCTATACCTCTGAGGACCATTACTGCACCTGTTGTGGCTAGGGCCCTGATGGGAATCTTTACCCGAGTGGGTTTCCCCAAGGAAGTTGTGTCCGACAGGGGGACCAACTTCATGTCAGCATACATGCGGGCCATGTGGAAGGAGTGTGGAGTGACCTACCGGTTCACCACTCCTTATCACCCCCAGACCAATGGTCTGGTGGAGAGGTTCAATAAAACCTTGAAAAGCATGATCAGAAGTCTGCCTGAAAGCCTGCGGAGGAAATGGGACGTCCTCCTACCCTGTCTACTGTTTTCTTACAGGGAAGTGCCACAGAAGGGAGTGGGCTTCAGCCCCTTCGAGCTTTTGTATGGGCACCCTGTGCATGGACCTCTCAGCCTGGTGAGAGACGGATGGGAAAGAACTCCCAGAAAGCTTCCCCAGGACGTGGTGAGCTACATGCTGGCCTTCCGGAGCCAAATGGCTAAGTTGTGGAAGCAAGCTTCTGACAACTTGGAAGCCAGCCAAGCAGTGATGAAGGCGTGGTATGACCACAATGCTCACCCGGTGGAGTTGGAGCCTGGCCAGAAGGTGTGGGTGATCGAACCAGGAGAGCTTAGCGCCCTCCAGGATCGCTGGTCAGGACCCTTTGAGGTGTTGGAGAAGAAGGGTAAGGCTACCTACTTGGTGGATCTGAAGACCCCTCGCCAGCCCCTACGGGTGCTGCATGCCAACCGCCTCAAACCCCACCATGAGAGGCCCAAAGTCATATTGCTGATGGTGACTGACGGAGCAGAGGACGTGGAAAGCGAGCCTCTCCCCGACTTATTTGCGTCTCAAGAGAAGGATGGGTTGGTGGAGGGAGTGATTCTCTCCCCGTCCCTAACTCCTGAACAGCAGGAGGACTGCCGCCAGGTCCTGGGGCAGTACTCTTCGTTGTTCTCCCTTGTTCCGGGTAGGACTCACCTGTGCGTCCATGACGTGGACACAGGAGACAGCCCACCTGTGAAGTCAAAGATCTACCGGATGACAGACAGGCCAGCATTCACAGTGAAGTCACTAAGATGCTGGAGCTAGGAGTGATTGAACCTTCCAGCAGCCCCTGGTCCAGTCCGGTGGTATTAGTACCAAAAGCAGTGCCACCGGGTGCCCAACCGGAACTGAGGTTCTGTGTGGACTACCGGGGACTGAACTCAGTAACCAAGACTGATGCTCATCCGATACCGAGGGCGGATGAACTGATTGACCGGCTGGGAGCTGCCCAATATCTGAGTACCTTTGACCTTACTTCCGGGTACTGGCAGATCTCTCTGACCGATGGAGCTAAGGAAAGGTCAGCCTTCTCCACGCCCAAGGGCCACTACCAGTTCTGCATGATGCCCTTTGGGCTCAAGAACGCACCTGCCACGTTTCAGCGTCTGGTGAACCAGATCCTCGCCGGAATGGAGAGTTTCTCTGCTGCTTATCTGGACGACATTGCCGTCTTCAGTAACAGCTGGGAGGATCACTTGCGTCACCTGCAAGCTGTTCTCCAGGCCCTGAAACACGCTGGTTTAACGATCAAGGCCAGTAAATGCCAGATCGGGCAGGGGGCGGTAGTGTACCTTGGACACTTGGTGGGTAGGGGAGCGGTGCAACCCCTCCAGGCGAAAATCGAGGCAATCATGGCCTGGGAACCCCCCAAGACTCAGACTGAGGTCCGAGCTTTTCTGGGCCTCACCGGATATTACCGCCGCTTCGTGAAGGGGTACGGTACCATTGTGGCCCCCCTCACGGAGCTTACGTCCAAGAAACAACCTCTACGGGTAGTCTGGACGGAGGCTCGCCAGCAGGCCTTTGTGAAACTGAAGCAAGCCATGTGCGAGGCCCCGGTCTTAAGGGCCCCAGACTTTTCCAAGGAGTTCATTGTCCAGACGGATGCATCGGAACATGGCATTGGGGCAGTGTTATCGCAACTCAATGAAGAGGGTCTGGATCAACCCGTGGTCTTCCTATCCCGGAGACTACTTCCCAGGGAACAGAAGTGGAGTGCAATAGAGCGTGAAGCCTTTGCAGTGGTATGGGCTCTGAAGAAGTTGCGGCCATACCTGTTTGGCTCGCACTTCCTAGTTCAGACCAACCACAGACCCCTTCGGTGGCTGATGCAGATGAAGGGGGAGAATCCCAAGTTGCTAAGGTGGTCTATCTCCCTACAGGGAATGGACTTTCAGGTGGAACATCGGCCTGGAGTGGACCACGCCAATGCAGACGGTCTCTCAAGGTATTTCCGCCTTAGTGATGAGAACTCCAAAGGGGTTGGGTAGCTCTCCCCATTTTCAGCTGGGGGGACGCGTGTTAGACCTGTCAGCCCTTTGGGTGGTCCCTCCTCATCATTATTTATTTTGTCCCACTTTTGCCTCAAACCCTGTTATAATTTTTCCTTTTTGGGAACCACCAGACTTTTTAGTGTTGATGCAGGGTCAGGGAGCCATTTTCCCTACCCCTGGAACTTCTGTCTGAGGGCCTGAGACACAAAATGGTGGCCACCTATTGTCACCTGTGACATCACCAGAACCTCCTGGAACATTCTAGAACCCTGTGACAGTGGGAGGCAGTTTAGAATGTTTGGGAGGCCATCTCAGGCCGGCAGTTGGCATCTGACTAGAGAGGAGAGAGGACCAGTTCAGAAGGAGGTCGGAGTAAGGCAGCAGGGGTGGAAACCAGTGCTTGGAGTGGGGTCCAGAAACCCACCCTTGATGCTAGTCCCTACTGACCAAGCCCAGCCTAGAGCCCTGTGTGGGACCAAGACCAGAAAAATTATCTTAAGGACCTACATATTGTGAAGAGGCCTTAAAGAAGAAGACCAGCAAGCTCCTGACCTGTTTAGCGGTGTCCTCCTGGAGTCCTGACGTCGAGAAGCCTGGAGACCTGAGGCCTGAGGTGGAGAAGCGGCGCTGACAGAAAGCAGACGTCGTACCCGGAGCCGACAGAGGTCGAGAGAGGGCGCCGACGGAGGTCGTGGAGAGGCACCGGAGATCGCACTCCGGAGTCGCCGGAGATCGAGGTGAAGCGCGCCGGAGGTCGGGAGTGGAGATCGCACTCCGGAGTCGCCGGAGATCGAGGTGAAGCGCGCCGGAGGTCGGGAGTGGAGGTCGCACTCCGGAGACACCCGGAAGCGGGGAGGCCGTGACCCTGCGACGCCGGAAGGCGACATCGAGCCGGAGCAGCCCAGCGACATTGAGCCGAGGCCGCCCTGCGACATCGATCCGGAACAGCCCAGCGACATCGATCCGAAGCCGCTCAGCGACACCGAACCGAGGCCGCCCAGCGACATCGAACCGGAGCCGTCCAGCGACGTCGACCCGGCGCCGAGCGGAGCCGATCATCGTGAAAAGGGCAGTAAGTGGTAGAGGGGGCGTCTGAGGCCCCGTGGAGCCCTAAAAGACCATTCTAGGGGCTAGAGGGGTGTTAGAACCAGCTTGGGAGTGCCAGGGGTGAACTGAGACTGGTGCAGTGACCTCTGTGAGGGGTTGTGTATTTTGGGAGAGCCAGATCCTTAGGTTACCCTTATTCTACCTCAGTTCAGGCCCAGCCTTGACCAATCTAGGTGGGACACCCCCCATGTCATCCAAATGACCACAATCTGTACTTGGGCAAAGTGAAACCAAACTACCTCGTGAAAGGGTGGTGAACTGTAATTGTCATTGATTGTGTTATTTAAGTTATTGAGGGTGCTTTATTTATTGTCTTCCACTGTATTTATTCCTGACTGTATTTATTTGCCATCTGTATTTATTGCACCTATATTTATTCCGTGTTTATTTATGACCTGATCCTATTTATTGAAACCCCACTGTGGTATTATTTATTTGACCTGCTATTTTCAAGAAAAGTCTTATGGTATTGTATGAATGTTTTGAAACCTGCAACTACGAGAAAATAAGATAAAGACAAACTACTTTCTTTCATAATTTTTACGGTGTAGTGTCGTTTTTGGAACGGATGAACGCATGGTTATTGTGAGGGTGTGACGTACGCTTAACACGGTGCCTGACCCCCGACCGCTTGAGCCAAGCTACCATTGTGCTGGGAACCTGGTGACTGCTAACCCGGTTGCCCGGTTTCCAACAGCAGGCCTGTGGTGCGGAGGCCGTGATGGTCTGAGGAGGCTGCCAAGGTTGCAGGCCTTGGGCTTGGAGATTGCATCAGCACGTGGTGGGCCTCTTCGACACACGCCGGTGTCGGCAGGTGGGCATTGAGGCCTGGGTGAGCAGAGGCAGGCAGGACTCATTCAGGGACCAGCGTCCCAGGGTGCAGCAGGCGCACAGGATCGCTGGCAACACCGCTCATGGCATCGGCCTTGTGGCGAGGTGAGAGGTGCCGCCCTGGCAGAAATGTTGGGCACTCCGGAAGAGGACCATGCCCAGAGTTACGTGCCTTTTATTCACACCCCTATGCTGGCCTGGTGTACGCTGGGCCAGAACTCTCTGCTCACGCTTACGGGGGAGACGTAACAAGCTACATTTTCGCGATCTTCCCCACTGGCTGGGGTAACATGGTTGCGTCGACTGTCCACTACACTCCAAACACCAGCGGTGTGTGTCGACATGGATATGTGTGTGGTCTGCATACTGCAGTCTAGCCAGCACATTTACGCCACGCTTTTGTGTACAGTCTCATTCATCGGTCACTTGCCTACTACGCACATGCCTGGTCCCCACCTCTTCCGACATTCTGCTATTGTGTAGCTGAGGTGCCATGCTGTTGATGGCTAATGTACATGGCTGGCCCAGGTTCCCACAGTGAGTTGTGCTGTCATGTCTGGTGGGTGTACATGTTGTATGTGAGCTTGTGACGTGTGCATTTCCTGTGTTGTGTGTTGCATGATTGTGGAGTTGAGGTGTGTGGTGTGTGCATTTGGTATTGGCCAATGAGCAGGGCATTTCCGTCGGTGCCATCCTGGTGGCGCAGGTTGATGACGGACGTTTGGAAGGTGTAGGAATCATGCACACTGCCTGGGTGGTTGGCGGCAGCGTTGGCAGAGATTCCCCGGTGGTCCACTATTGCCTGCATATTGGTGGGATACGTGCGCTTTCTGTTGCGCTTATTGTGTGCAGTGTTGCCAGGGGCCACTAGTAGGACATGTGTGCAGTCAATTGCCCCCTGACATGTGCGGGAAGCCAGCTGTGGCGTACACGCCTTGCTTGGTCTCCGACTGTTCCTGCGCAGTGTGTGGGAAGTATAGACAGTGGGGTACCAAGCTGATTGTGTCATCCGTGACTGTTGTGAGGGACTTGGATTGGCCTGGCTGTGTGACTCCTCCGTCTCAGGTGGATGTTGGTTGGAGGGTGCCAGAGGCCAAAACGTGCAGCACGGCCAGCAGCTTTGTCTGAGGTGGGATGTTGGTTGTCTGCTGTGTTGGTACCGTCAGCCTGTGGGCAATGGTGGTCAGGATGCGGAGGAGGGTTGTCCCTTTGAGCATATAGTGGGCAATGACATTCTCTGGTGTTGGGTCTGTGAGGTTAGTGCATTTTCGGAGGGACGCTGTCTTTGTCTGTGGTGCCTCAGTGTTGGTCCGGGGTGGGGGCAGTGGGTGTCCGGGGGAGGTGGGAGTGGTCCTGGGGGTGGTGGCGGTGGGTGTTGGGGCCCTCTTGGGTGTCCGGCCCGCATGTTCAGTAGCTCCATGGCATCTGTTGTTCCTCAGGTGGGGTTCTGGGCTGGGCTCCCTTTTGTGGTGCAGGCTGCCGTCCGACTTTAAACCAGGTTAGATCAGGAGTTAATTTCCTGCTGCTAAAGCGCCTAATCGCATGTTTCGTGGTCTTTTCGCCGATCTGGCTGGTCATTGAGAATGTTGCGGAGTGGTGTTGTCACTGCTTTTGGCACGGGAACGCCTACTCTGCATCTCATTAGCGATAGTTGCCAGGGTCATCTGTGGCGATGTTTTTTGTGGCTGCTATCGTGGGTAAACTGGTGCTATGGGCTGTTAACACCAGCTTGTGAATGGGGCGATAAATTTATCGCAACTTTGGCTGCGATAAAGTGCCGTTAACTCAGCGATAGCTCCTTGAGAATATGACCCCATTGTGTACTGTGTACCAAACACCCTCGGGCCGACAAGTATTTTTAATGTTCAAATACAACAAAGTTGAAAGTCATGTAAAAAGTCTAGTAAATATTTATGCAACAGTCTTACTTGCCACCACATAGAGGCATACATTGTGTAATTTTGAAGGGGGTTCCAAGTTTGTTACCTTAAGATTAATCCCACATCATTTCTGACTCCAGTCAGGACTAGTGCCTGTAGTACTTAAGTTGAGCAGGTGGTTTCCGGTGCTCAGTTCCGGCACTTAATCATCAGCATTGGCACTTTTCATGAGCACCAGTTAAGGACACATTAATATACAGCAAGATAAAGTGATTTGCCCAGAGTCACCGGATGTTGAGCCGATACAGATACTTGAACCTGATACACCTGCACAGACATCTGCTGCTCTGGCCATTACGCCTCATCCTCTCCACGCTTTCATGGTTAGAAGTTGGTTCTGTTTTAGGGGACACTAACAGGAGAAATGGGCTGGTGCAAGCTGCCCCCTAAATAGACCCCCAGCACTTATTTTGTTTACAAACTATCCATTGAGTGTGAGTCTTTCCACTAAGCAGATCCGCCTCCTCTCTGTAGAATGAAAATAGTGTTTAAAAGCAGCCAGGTCTAGAAGACAGTACCTCACAACAGATGAAGCATCGTTCACAGTAGTCTCACATTTTATAACACAATTCACGACGGCCATTTTCGAATAATATAAAAGCAGTGACATGAATTTCACAACATGGTAGTTCAGAAGGTTTGCTCTAGAGAGTGTCTATGAAAAGGGAATGGCTGGGCAGGCTTTGACGAAGACATGTAGTCCAGGGGCGTAACACAGGCCCCCGCAGCCCCAGTGGTGCGGGCGGCCCCAAGCTCCAGGGGGCCCCCTCGGCATTGCACTCTGGCCAGAGAGCTCCTGATTGAGCCTGGAGGGGGCCCCTCTTCGTACCGTGCAGGGAGGCCCCCTCAATTTTTGTTACGCCAGTGATGCAGACCACCATCAGGGTCAATGTCAGCTCTCCTCCATTGACCCTCCTGTGGATCAGAGTCAACATGTGATGAAAATCATAATAAATGTTCATCATTGACTGTTTCACGTTCTTCATCAAGAAGAAGTGACCCTCTCACATATAGTACTGAGCACACAATAATCATATTGCAGAGCTATTTAGGATTATACAGTTGTCTCCCACCAGACTTATTGGGATAACGAAATCATGATTTTAAGATACCAAATGTTAATTCAATGATAGATGATGTTCTTGTATGTGACAAATTGGATTTTACTTCTGCTGAAGTCTTGAGATTAAGCATTTGAGTCATTAGCCATGGTCAAAGGGCATAACCCTGGTCATTCATATTTAAAATAAAGTATGACTCTATTATTTCTTAAACTATATTTTAGATATTTTAATTTAAAAAAAGGGTTTTCGATTTAATCAATGTTGTCCAATGAAAATGGTATTTCAATAAAGCATGATACATTTCTGTTAACGAAATTGCCATGAGTATAATATTTGTTTAAGGAACAGGACATCATTTCTATATTTTATAATTCCATGTAGAACCAGTTTTATGAAATGAAACCTATTAGGTAACAAACATTACAATGTTGTTATATGTAGGTAAACAACATTAATGTACTATTTTTAAACAAACAAAAATGTGTATTTTTTTTAACGGAGTTTACATAGCGTAAACGTGACCCGAAGGTATCTCAGCGCTTTACACGAGCACCAGTTGCGTTATATGAGGACACATTCATTTTTGCTAGGCACGGGGAGATTAAGAGATTTGCTTAGATCCACAGGATGATGTGCGTCCTTGCCGAGACTCGAACTATATTTGCCAAATTTTAGGTCGACCACCCTAGCCGTTAGGCCAAAATAGTTTTAAGACCACAAATGTATATTACTGGCAAAACGAACATTTTCAGTGCTTGCAATTAATTACCATGGGATTACCGGAACAAGCAAAACCAGGCACACTGGCACAGATCTTTGCAACAAGTTCAGAAATCTTAGCCACCATATATGCCCTGGGGGTTATTAAATGGCCAATTTCAGATGTCTTTTGGCTTGACAGTTTGGGTCCAGCCAAAAACATGGAACATTTTCTCCATGCACTATCCAACTTCTTTTCACCCAGGAAAATATCCGTTATTTAGCCAATCCAGGGCTGGAGTAACTGTCCTTCCGGGGTGGAAACATGAACCGAGCCCTACAAATTTGTTGATGATGTAATTTGTTGGTGATGTAAGTGAAGGATTTTCTTCACTAGGAAATATAATTTAGTCTATGAAAACTAAACTAAAATCATTTGAAAAAATCCACAAATGGGATATTTTTCCCCTATTCATAAATCCCCGCCATATAGTACTCTTTACAGTGTAAGTGGAATCCGGATTTATGATTTGCATGCCTTTCAAAGTAATCCACTTAGAAATCAGTACTGGAAGTAGTTTTCCAAGCACCAGCAATATGCTTTTCACAACGAATATGGAAGTTTGCATTTAGCCTTGTTCTGTTTCTGGACTGGAACTTTAAAAAAACGACAGGAAGTTGCAAAATTCATGTTGGCTTTTTCTTTTTCGGCTGTTTCATTTTGTACAAATTTGGGCTGTTTGTTATTAAAGTTCAACATTGTGATTTTGTTTCTAAAACTTGCTTTGGGCTTTGCCCATATTGAGAAACTGTGGATTGATATAAATTATGAGTTATTGTATAATAACATTGTATGAGATTTTGTATCTGTCTAAAAATATTGATTTTAAGAAAACGTTTAGAAATCGTATTAAGAATACTGTTTGGTGGTACTAACAAACACATATCAAATGAAGCAATACGTTTGGACCATCAAGGAAACAGCATTTTGTTTATCCTGTAGTGGTGCCTTCTGCCTATAGTAAAATAGGAGTAACTTGAGTCTTATCTTGATAGTGACCATTCATTGGGGCCTGCAACAGTTGCAGGTGACTTCAATGTTTCCTTTGGGCCATTTGATTTGAATTCTGAACTGGCCATTACAGAGGAGGAAGATGCCATATTGGGTATTCAACAACTAGATCTTGCATTAGTGAAATGACGGTCAGCCCTTTCCACCCAACTGTAGGAAAGTGACTCTTTTTGGCATGACCATCCTACTTTTTGCCTAGTATTGAATTCAATTTTGACTGAAGTGCACTGGGTTCCTGCTAACCAGGTCCCCAGTGCCAGTGTTCTTTCATTAAAACAAGGTAACTGTGCAATTGTTCCCCAATTGGCAAGACCTTTAGCACCCCTGTAAGTCCCTAGTAAATGGTACCTCTGGTACCTAGGGCCTGGGTACCAATGAGAATCTCTAAGGGCTCCAGGATGCACTGTGCCACCCTAAGGGACCCACCACCAAACTCATGCAGACTGCCATTGCATGCAGCGTGAAATTGTGCAGACAAATGTGAAAACACGATATGGCACACACCCTGTGTGCCATGCCCACAGACACAGCATGCAATATATGTAAGTCACCCCTACAGCAGGCCTTACAGCCCTAAGGCAGGTTTCATTATAATACATGTGATGACATATCTGCAGGCGGAGATATGCCCCTGTGCTGTCTAGTTCAATCGTTAGATAGTACAAGTGAGTGGAAAGCAATCTTAAGTATATGCACTGGGCACTGGCCATTACGAGTTCCTCAGCTCCATGATCGCTTCACGAAAACCCATTGTGTTTGGTATCAAGCACCTTGTCTTAATAAATCCGTACTGATGCCTGTAGTGGATTTATTAAAACATGCACTCAGAAGGCACCTTAGAGGTGTCCCCTGAAATCCTACCAGCATCTTAGTGTCCTGGCTGACTGGTACCATTCAGCCTGCCACCACAGACATGTGTTTGACCCCCTGCATGTGAGAGCTTGCGCTCTCTGAGGCCAGAAACATCTGCATACAAAGATCAGGGACTTCAAAGTCCCTGCCGTGTTTGATAAGTGATCCTGGTTCCCCCAGACCGGGGAGATGCCACCCCCTGCCCTGAGGCCCATTTGGTAACAGGATAGGTGGGAAATTAGCTGTGCTAGGAGGTGTGGTGCACTACCAGGTCAGTCACACCCCTAAGGTGGGCTGCCTGATGTGCCTCACGAAAGAAGGGTTCCGCCATTTTGATTTCGGTGGCAATAGAAATCTGGGGTAGGGTTATGCCCACTCTCCAACAGGAAGTGGTCTTATAGGGGAGGTAGTGACTCCAAGGGTAAGTATCCCATTGGCTACTACATATCACTCCCCTTAATTTGAGTATTTAGGTGCCCCCCTGACCTAGGAACTCAGATTTGTCTGACTGAAGAAAGAAGAGAACAAAGAAGAGCCGAAGAAGCAAGAACTGCAGACTGCTGGTGAACTTTGGTACCAAACCCTGCCTACTACCTGCTCCTGTTCCGACAATTGTGACAACCTAACTCGTCCTGCAGCTGTGCATCCTCCAAAAGTCTTGGAGGGCCTCCAGCACATTATCAAGTCATCAGCATATCTATATCATCCGCATATCCCTTGGAGTGGAGGAGCCACTTCCCTGCAGTCTGCAGGCACCGACTGCAAAATCGGTGGTTCAACGTACTTCTGACTACCGGGTTTTCACCGATGAGCCTGTCTGTGTATGTGCAAGGGACAATATAGAGGCTTAGTGTGATTTTCCTTTGGTTTTCAGTTGCAAGGTTACGGTTTGATTGTTACAAAAATGTATTGATTCATTAAACGTTATGAGTGTTAACATGACAGAATGCAAAATGTGTTCTCAAATCTAGCAGAATGTATTTGGCTGTTTCAAGTGCATTTTGTACAGTTGTATTTATTAACCTTCAAACGGCGCATTTGCTGTACATGAAAACAAAACAGGATGGTATCAACATTTAAATTATTTTGGTGCATTGTCTCTTCTTCTATGCACCCTGTCAAACATAGATCTCTTTATAGTCTGTTGTAAATTGTATTCTGTGCTGGTTGGGGTTTGACAGCTACATCATTGTGGATTACCTTCATGTTAGAGAGCAAAAGGCCTGGTTGTATGTTGGAAAAATTTTAAGGGCTAAGGGGTGCCAATTGGGGTAAGAAATGTTTTATTTATTCCCATTTACATTGCACTTGTGAGAGTAAATCCCTTTTTAGCGACTTTTCCCTCATCCATCTCTCATTTTACTCAACCCAAGCCTCATCTTACAACTATAATCTCCCTAGTGATCCTTTCTAGATTCTTCCCTCCTCTATCCCTCCGTCAACCCATCCCAAACCTCATTTTATCACTATGATCTTCTAAGTAACACCGTCTAGACGCTTCCCTCTTGGATATATGATGGTACAACGCGTACCATCACAACGCGGTATGTTACATCGCGGTTTTGACAACGCAAGTCGTTACATCGACTTGCGTTGGAGGGCGCTGAATTTAGGAATAGTGTGAATTACTATTCCAACTCCAGTCTACGTACAGTAGGGAAGGTGTTGGAATAGTAATTCACACTATTCATTAGTCTAGAGCGCCCTCCAGTGCAAGTCGGTGTAACGACTTTCATTGTAAAAACCACGATGTAATCATACCGCGTTGTAATGGTTGCGTGGTAAAGGATGTTTCCCTTCCCTCTTCCATCCCTTCATTATCCGATTCAATTAAACTAACAGACTCACATGTTTATCGCTTCAATTAACATATATTTCCCTATATTAACCCAACACTAATCTTTTTGGGTTCCAGAGTAGCGTACTACTTACCGAAAAGTGCTTTGATGCCACCTCAGGGGTGGAAGCGCTATAGTACAGTTACAATATTGGCCATATTTCAGGACTGAATGATGTGCATACATCAGTTACAGGTTGTGAATATGCCAAGGAGGTGCATATTGTGCCTCTAGCAGAGTCTAGTATATTCTTCATGTGATAGATGCCTTCATACTGGACTTGTACCTCCGAGCTCTATACTGTCATATATCCTTAGGCAACAAAATGTACATATATCAGAGGGAAATTACCCAAATTCTCAGAGCAAAAGAATAGAGAAGTGTGTAAGGTGTGGTACTGTCTTTTAGTTATAGACTGGTCAGGGGCAGTTTAGGGTGTTATTTGAAAATCAAGCCTGGGGAAACACAAAATACAACAGATAGTCATATCAGCATTACTTTAGAGTCAGGCCTTTCATGGTCAGAAAAAGTTATCTTCGGTTCCAAAAGTCTTGACAGCCAATCTCTTTTGTGGTTTTGCCTTGATTTTATTAAGATATCCTTTCCAAGGAGCTCGAAAACCAACACATATCAAGTCAAGCATCATATTACCAAGGTAGGAATTCAGATAGGGTATTACATTTGGCTTCAGCTGTGCCAATTGAGGATGTGGGTGGAACCAGTGAAGGAAGTGGGTGGAGCCGGGGGAGTGGGTGTGGCCTCCTACAAAAATTTGGCACCTGGACTTAATATTTTACAAATTAAGCACTGATGCCGGCAGTCATAGCTGAAAACGGCCGGTCATTCTGGCTGGATTCCGATGGACACAAGGAGCCTGGCGGCCAGTCGGAGACCGGCACGTAATCCCAATGGATGGCTTTTCAGATGTTGGGATTATGATGCACTGTTTCCGACAGGCTTTCCATGCCGGGATTTCTGACTTGGAAAGGCTGTTGGAAAGGAAGTTTGGGGGCCGAGGGGGCACCTATAGGGCCCCCTGTTAATCTCTGCACCGCGTGGCAGGCACCTTGAGGTGCCTGCCACGCGGTGCAGGGATTAACAGAATCTCCCATTTCTCAATGGGAGCTTGTGCTACGGCGAGATTACGGCTGCAGCACAAGCTCCCATTGAGAAATGGGAGTATGTGACCGCACCATGTGTGGTCACATTGTGATTGCGGTGCCAGGGCCGTCGACCAGAGTTCAGTCGGTCCAGAGACCGTGATGGTGTCGGTTGGAGGCAACTCTGACCGACATCGTAATCGAGCCCCAAATCTTGATTAAATTTAGTGACTGGGCTATTTTAAACAAGATCCTATCAGATTTCCGAGCAGTCTTTAATCTGAAAAATGAAATACTTGAGCCAGTAACAGATTTTGAATATTTAGGAGTTAGGCCGACTTGTAATGTTTCTAGGTCACAGCAGATTAAGAAGAGCACTTTAAAGTTACAGCCAGAGTCTATGGCAATCTCCTAATTGTATAAGAATACAAAGTCAAGAATTCTCTATCCAGCCCCAGAATTATTTAACTTTAAGACTAAGCGGACAGTCCTGTATGGATAGGAGTTATAGGGACATGTTAAGGAAACAAGCCTAGCTGTGGTATAAAATAAATGTATGCGGTCCTTATCAAATCTTCCACAAAACGCTCTTCACCTGCCTCAATTAAACGATTTAGGTGTGGATCCGATCTCTGTAACAGTCAAGCTACATCCTCTGTTGTATTGGCGAAGATTGTGATCCACAGAGGAATTAGATACGCACAGGTCACCCCTGAAGTAAATATTGCGCACAAATGGCTATATGAGATTTCCTTGGCTAGTGTTCATTAAAAACATGTTTTATAGCTTAGACCTAGCTTCTCTTTAGGTATCTCCTGCTGATGCCCATCTGGTGCCTAAGTCTGTCATTAAAGAGAATTTAAAGGCCTTCTTGTGGGAAGAGGAGCTGCAACAATATAAATCGGGAAGGCTGACAGATAGATTCTTATCACAAATCTACCCCAATATTTGAACCATCTTTTTGACAAAATTATGTGCCCCTCATGGCCCAGCTGTATATTAAATTTAGATATTAGAATCTGCCAATTAACAGTTTCTGTATTAGATGGATAGAGAAATTTAGCTCCAGCACTATATTCCCTTCTTGCAGATCTGAGACTGAAGTGCTTTGGTACTTGCTTTTCTTTTGCAATGGTTATCACTTATCAAACGCCCCCAACAAAAGGATTAAGCCAGTCTGTTACCTTTTTGGGATCAGACAATGCGAAATAGCACTGAGAATTTTAAGAACTAACTCGGGTGATGTAATTGTTATCAGAGTCGCAAAATTCCTATCTTCTGAGTGAGCTATTGGTAAACAATTTATTTCCTACAGTTCAGAGCAATCTTGATGATGCATGATGAATATTTTGTACTTACAATTGTACCTCTTTTACGTGCAACATATTAGGGTCCTCTGTGCCATGTTTTTTGTGGCTGCTATCGTGGGTAAACTGGTGCTATGGGCTGTTAACACCCGCTTGTGAATGGGGTGATAAATCTATCGCAACTTTGGCTGCGATAAAGTGCCGTTAACTCGGCGATAGCTCCTTGAGAATATGAGCCCATTGTGTACTGTGTACCAAACACCCTCGGGCCGACAAGTATTTTTAATGTTCAAATACAACAAAGTTGAAAGTCATGTAAAAAGTCTGGTAAATGTTTATGAAACAGTCTTACTTGCCACCACATAGAGGCATACATTGTGTAATTTTGAAGGGGGTTCCAAGTTTGTTACCTTAAGATTAATCCCACATCATTTCTGACTCCAGTCAGGACTAGTGCCTGCAGTACTTAAGTTGAGCAGGTGGTTTCCGGTGCTCAGTTCCGGCACTTAATCATCAGCATTGGCACTTTTCATGAGCACCAGTTAAGGACACATTAATATACAGCAAGATAAAGTGATTTGCCCAGAGTCACCGGATGTTGAGCCGAGACAGATACTTGAACCTGATACACCTGCACAGACATCTGCTGCTCTGGCCATTACGCCACATCCTCTACACGCTTTCATGGTTAGAAGTTGGTTCTGTTTTAGGGGACACTAACAGGAGAAATGGGCTGGTGCAAGCTGCCTCCTACATAGACCCCCAGCACTTATTTTGTTTACAAACTAACCATTGAGTGTGAGTCTTTCCACTAAGCAGATCAGCCTCCTCTCTGTAGATTGAAAATAGTGTTTAAAAGCAGCCAGGTCTAGAAGACAGTACCTCACAACACATGAAGCATCGTTCACAGTAGTCTCACATTTTATAACACAATTCACGACGGCCATTTTCGAATAATATAAAAGCAGTGACATGAATTTCACAACATGGTAGTTCAGAAGGTTTGCTCTAGAGAGTGTCTATGAAAAGGGAATGGCTGGGCAGGCTTTGACGAAGACATGTAGTCCAGGGGCGTAACACAGGCCCACGCAGCCCCAGCGGTGCGGGGGGCCCCAAGCTCCAGGTGTCCCCCTCGGCACTGCACTCTGGCCAGAGAGCTCCTGATTGAGCCTGGAGGGGGCCCCTCTTCGTACCGTGCAGGGATGCCCCCTCAATTTTCGTTCGCCAGTGATGTAGTCCACCATCAGGGTCAATATCAGCTCTCCTCCATTGACCCTCCTGTGGATCAGAGTCAACATGTGATGAAAATCATAATAAATGTTCATCATTGACTGTTTCACGTTCTTCATCAAGAAGAAGTGACTCTCTCACATATAGTACTGAGTACACAATAAGCATATTGCAGAGCTATTTAGGATTATACAGTTGTCTCCCACCGGACTTATTGGGATAACGAAATCATGATTTTAAGATACCAAATGTTAATTCAATGATAGATGATGTTCTTGTATGTGACAAATTGGATTTTACTTCTGCTGAAGAATTGAGATTAAGCATTTGAGTCATTAGCCATGGTCAAAGGGCATAACCCTGGTCATTCATATTTAAAATAAAGTATGACTATTATTTCTTAAACTATATTTTAGATATTTTAATTTAAAAAAAGGGTTTCCGATTTAATCAATGTTGTCCAATGAAAATGGTATTTCAATAAAGCATGATACATTTCTGTTAACGAAATTGCCATGAGTATGATATTTGTTTAAGGAACAGGACATCAGTTCTATATTTTATAATTCCATGTAGAACCAGTTTTATGAAATGAAACCTATTAGGTAACAAACATTACAATGTTGTTATATGTAGGTAAAAAACATTAATGTACTATTTTTAAACAAACAAAAATGTGTATTTTTTTTTAACGGAGTTTACATAGCGTAAACGTGACCCGAAGGTATCTCAGCGCTTTACACGAGCACCAGTTGCGTTACATGAGGACACATTCATTTTTGCTAGGCACGGGGAGATTAAGAGATTTGCTCAGATCCACAGGATGATGTGCGTCCTTGCCGAGACTCGAACCATATTTGCCAAATTTTAGGTCGACCGTCCTAGTCGCTAGGCCAAAATTGTTTTAAGACCACAAATGTATATTACTGGCAAAACGAACATTTTCAGTGCTTGCAATTAATTACCATGGGATTACCGGAACGAGCAAAACCAGGCACACTGGCACAGATCTTTGCAACAAGTTCAGAAATCTTAGCCACCATATATGCCCTGGCGGTTATTAAATGGCCAATTTCAGATGTCTTTTGGCTTGACAGTTTGGGTCCAGCCAAAAACATGGAACATTTTCTCCATGCACTATCCAACTTCTTTTCACCCAGGAAAATATCCGATATTTAGCCAATCCAGGGCTGGAGTAACTGTCCTTCCGGGGTGGAAACATGAACCGAGCCCTACAAATTTGTTGATGATGTAATTTGTTTGTGATGTAAGTGAAGGATTTTCTTCACTAGGAAATATAATTTAGTCTATGAAAACTAAACTAAAATCATTTGAAAAAATCCACAAATGGGATATTTTTCCCCTATTCATAAATCCCCGCCATATAGTACTCTTTACAGTGTAAGTGGAATCCGGATTAATGATTTGCATGCCTTTCAAAGTAATCCACTTAGAAATCAGTACTGGAAGTAGTTTTCCAAGCACCAGCAATATGCTTTTCACAACGAATTTGGAAGTTTGCATTTAGCCTTGTTCTGTTTCTGGACTGGAACGTTAAAAAAACGACAGGAAGTTGCAAAATTCATGTTGGCTTTTTCTTTTTCGGCTGTTTCATTTTGTACAAATTTGGGCTGTTTGTTATTAAAGTTCAACATTGTGATTTTCTTTCTAAAACTTGCTTAGGGCTTTGCCCATATTGAGAAACTGTGGATTGATATAAATTATGAGTTATTGTATAATAACATTGTATGAGATTTTGTATCTGTCTAAAAATATTGATTTTAAGAAAACGTTGAGAAATCGTATTAAGAATACTGTTTGGTGGTACTAACAAACACATATCAAATGAAGCAATACGTTTGGACCATCAAGGAAACAGCATTTTGTTTATCCTGTAGTGGTGCCTTTTGCCTATAGTAAAATAGGAGTAACTTGAGTCTTATATTGATAGTGACCATTCATTGGGGCCTGCAACAGTTGCAGGTGACTTCAGTGTTTCCTTTGGGCCATTTGATTTGAATTCTGAACTGGCCATTAGAGAGGAGGAAGATGCCATATTGGGTATTCAACAACTAGATCTTGCATTAGTGAAATGACGGTCAGCCCTTTCCACCCAACTGTAGGAAAGTGACTCTTTTTGGCATGACCATCCTACTTTTTGCCTAGTATTGAATTCAATTTTGACTGAAGTGCACTGGGTTCCTGCTAACCAGGTCCCCAGTGCCAGTGTTCTTTCATTAAAACAAGGTAACTGTGCAATTGTTCCCCAATTGGCAAGACCTTTAGCACCCCTGTAAGTCCCTAGTAAATGGTACCTCTGGTACCTAGGGCCTGGGTACCAATGAGAATCTCTAAGGGCTCCAGGATGCACTGTGCCACCCTAAGGGACCCACCACCAAACTCATGCAGACTGCCATTGCATGCAGCGTGAAATTGTGCAGACAAATGTGAAAACACGATATGGCACACACCCTGTGTGCCATGCCCACAGACACAGCATGCAATATATGTAAGTCACCCCTACAGCAGGCCTTACAGCCCTAAGGCAGGTTTCATTATAATACATGTGATGACATATCTGCAGGCGGAGATATGCCCCTGTGCTGTCTAGTTCAATCGTTAGATAGTACAAGTGAGTGGAAAGCAATCTTAAGTATATGCACTGGGCACTGGCCATTACGAGTTCCTCAGCTCCATGATCGCTTCACGAAAACCCATTGTGTTTGGTATCAAGCACCTTGTCTTAATAAATCCGTACTGATGCCTGTAGTGGATTTATTAAAACATGCACTCAGAAGGCACCTTAGAGGTGTCCCCTGAAATCCTACCAGCATCTTAGTGTCCTGGCTGACTGGTACCATTCAGCCTGCCACCACAGACATGTGTTTGACCCCCTGCATGTGAGAGCTTGCGCTCTCTGAGGCCAGAAACATCTGCATACAAAGATCAGGGACTTCAAAGTCCCTGCCGTGTTTGATAAGTGATCCTGGTTCCCCCAGACCGGGGAGATGCCACCCCCTGCCCTGAGGCCCATTTGGTAACAGGATAGGTGGGAAATTAGCTGTGCTAGGAGGTGTGGTGCACTACCAGGTCAGTCACACCCCTAAGGTGGGCTGCCTGATGTGCCTCACGAAAGAAGGGTTCCGCCATTTTGATTTCGGTGGCAATAGAAATCTGGGGTAGGGTTATGCCCACTCTCCAACAGGAAGTGGTCTTATAGGGGAGGTAGTGACTCCAAGGGTAAGTATCCCATTGGCTACTACATATCACTCCCCTTAATTTGAGTATTTAGGTGCCCCCCTGACCTAGGAACTCAGATTTGTCTGACTGAAGAAAGAAGAGAACAAAGAAGAGCCGAAGAAGCAAGAACTGCAGACTGCTGGTGAACTTTGGTACCAAACCCTGCCTACTACCTGCTCCTGTTCCGACAATTGTGACAACCTAACTCGTCCTGCAGCTGTGCATCCTCCAAAAGTCTTGGAGGGCCTCCAGCACATTATCAAGTCATCAGCATATCTATATCATCCGCATATCCCTTGGAGTGGAGGAGCCACTTCCCTGCAGTCTGCAGGCACCGACTGCAAAATCGGTGGTTCAACGTACTTCTGACTACCGGGTTTTCACCGATGAGCCTGTCTGTGTATGTGCAAGGGACAATATAGAGGCTTAGTGTGATTTTCCTTTGGTTTTCAGTTGCAAGGTTACGGTTTGATTGTTACAAAAATGTATTGATTCATTAAACGTTATGAGTGTTAACATGACAGAATGCAAAATGTGTTCTCAAATCTAGCAGAATGTATTTGGCTGTTTCAAGTGCATTTTGTACAGTTGTATTTATTAACCTTCAAACGGCGCATTTGCTGTACATGAAAACAAAACAGGATGGTATCAACATTTAAATTATTTTGGTGCATTGTCTCTTCTTCTATGCACCCTGTCAAACATAGATCTCTTTATAGTCTGTTGTAAATTGTATTCTGTGCTGGTTGGGGTTTGACAGCTACATCATTGTGGATTACCTTCATGTTAGAGAGCAAAAGGCCTGGTTGTATGTTGGAAAAATTTTAAGGGCTAAGGGGTGCCAATTGGGGTAAGAAATGTTTTATTTATTCCCATTTACATTGCACTTGTGAGAGTAAATCCCTTTTTAGCGACTTTTCCCTCATCCATCTCTCATTTTACTCAACCCAAGCCTCATCTTACAACTATAATCTCCCTAGTGATCCTTTCTAGATTCTTCCCTCCTCTATCCCTCCGTCAACCCATCCCAAACCTCATTTTATCACTATGATCTTCTAAGTAACACCGTCTAGACGCTTCCCTCTTGGATATATGATGGTACAACGCGTACCATCACAACGCGGTATGTTACATCGCGGTTTTGACAACGCAAGTCGTTACATCGACTTGCGTTGGAGGGCGCTGAATTTAGGAATAGTGTGAATTACTATTCCAACTCCAGTCTACGTACAGTAGGGAAGGTGTTGGAATAGTAATTCACACTATTCATTAGTCTAGAGCGCCCTCCAGTGCAAGTCGGTGTAACGACTTTCATTGTAAAAACCACGATGTAATCATACCGCGTTGTAATGGTTGCGTGGTAAAGGATGTTTCCCTTCCCTCTTCCATCCCTTCATTATCCGATTCAATTAAACTAACAGACTCACATGTTTATCGCTTCAATTAACATATATTTCCCTATATTAACCCAACACTAATCTTTTTGGGTTCCAGAGTAGCGTACTACTTACCGAAAAGTGCTTTGATGCCACCTCAGGGGTGGAAGCGCTATAGTACAGTTACAATATTGGCCATATTTCAGGACTGAATGATGTGCATACATCAGTTACAGGTTGTGAATATGCCAAGGAGGTGCATATTGTGCCTCTAGCAGAGTCTAGTATATTCTTCATGTGATAGATGCCTTCATACTGGACTTGTACCTCCGAGCTCTATACTGTCATATATCCTTAGGCAACAAAATGTACATATATCAGAGGGAAATTACCCAAATTCTCAGAGCAAAAGAATAGAGAAGTGTGTAAGGTGTGGTACTGTCTTTTAGTTATAGACTGGTCAGGGGCAGTTTAGGGTGTTATTTGAAAATCAAGCCTGGGGAAACACAAAATACAACAGATAGTCATATCAGCATTACTTTAGAGTCAGGCCTTTCATGGTCAGAAAAAGTTATCTTCGGTTCCAAAAGTCTTGACAGCCAATCTCTTTTGTGGTTTTGCCTTGATTTTATTAAGATATCCTTTCCAAGGAGCTCGAAAACCAACACATATCAAGTCAAGCATCATATTACCAAGGTAGGAATTCAGATAGGGTATTACATTTGGCTTCAGCTGTGCCAATTGAGGATGTGGGTGGAACCAGTGAAGGAAGTGGGTGGAGCCGGGGGAGTGGGTGTGGCCTCCTACAAAAATTTGGCACCTGGACTTAATATTTTACAAATTAAGCACTGATGCCGGCAGTCATAGCTGAAAACGGCCGGTCATTCTGGCTGGATTCCGATGGACACAAGGAGCCTGGCGGCCAGTCGGAGACCGGCACGTAATCCCAATGGATGGCTTTTCAGATGTTGGGATTATGATGCACTGTTTCCGACAGACTTTCCATGCCGGGATTTCTGACTTGGAAAGGCTGTTGGAAAGGAAGTTTGGGGGCCGAGGGGGCACCTATAGGGCCCCCTGTTAATCTCTGCACCGCGTGGCAGGCACCTTGAGGTGCCTGCCACGCGGTGCAGGGATTAACAGAATCTCCCATTTCTCAATGGGAGCTTGTGCTACGGCGAGATTACGGCTGCAGCACAAGCTCCCATTGAGAAATGGGAGTATGTGACCACACCATGTGTGGTCACATTGTGATTGCGGTGCCAGGGCCGTCGACCAGAGTTCAGTCGGTCCAGAGACCGTGATGGTGTCGGTTGGAGGCAACTCTGACCGACATCGTAATCGAGCCCCAAATCTTGATTAAATTTAGTGACTGGGCTATTTTAAACAAGATCCTATCAGATTTCCGAGCAGTCTTTAATCTGAAAAATGAAATACTTGAGCCAGTAACAGATTTTGAATATTTAGGAGTTAGGCCGACTTGTAATGTTTCTAGGTCACAGCAGATTAAGAAGAGCACTTTAAAGTTACAGCCAGAGTCTATGGCAATCTCCTAATTGTATAAGAATACAAAGTCAAGAATTCTCTATCCAGCCCCAGAATTATTTAACTTTAAGACTAAGCGGACAGTCCTGTATGGATAGGAGTTATAGGGACATGTTAAGGAAACAAGCCTAGCTGTGGTATAAAATAAATGTATGCGGTCCTTATCAAATCTTCCACAAAACGCTCTTCACCTGCCTCAATTAAACGATTTAGGTGTGGATCCGATCTCTGTAACAGTCAAGCTACATCCTCTGTTGTATTGGCGAAGATTGTGATCCACAGAGGAATTAGATACGCACAGGTCACCCCTGAAGTAAATATTGCGCACAAATGGCTATATGAGATTTCCTTGGCTAGTGTTCATTAAAAACATGTTTTATAGCTTAGACCTAGCTTCTCTTTAGGTATCTCCTGCTGATGCCCATCTGGTGCCTAAGTCTGTCATTAAAGAGAATTTAAAGGCCTTCTTGTGGGAAGAGGAGCTGCAACAATATAAATCGGGAAGGCTGACAGATAGATTCTTATCACAAATCTACCCCAATATTTGAACCATCTTTTTGACAAAATTATGTGCCCCTCATGGCCCAGCTGTATATTAAATTTAGATATTAGAATCTGCCAATTAACAGTTTCTGTATTAGATGGATAGAGAAATTTAGCCCCAGCACTATATTCCCTTCTTGCAGATCTTAGACTGAAATGCTTTGGTACTTGCTTTTCTTTTGCAATGGTTATCACTTATCAAACGCCCCCAACAAAAGGATTAAGCCAGTCTGTTACCTTTTTGGGATCAGACAATGCGAAATAGCACTGAGAATTTTAAGAACTAACTCGGGTGATGTAATTGTTATCAGAGTCGCAAAATTCCTATCTTCTGAGTGAGCTATTGGTAAACAATTTATTTCCTACAGTTCAGAGCAATCTTGATGATGCATGATGAATATTTTGTACTTACAATTGTACCTCTTTTACGTGCAACATATTAGACCGAATTTTGTAATGACTTGTCAATATTTATCATTGAACTTTTTATGTGCAATATTCTAGATGGAATCCTTGTATTCCTCTATGATAAGATGATTAGTTGGTTTTATATATTTCAGTTAATATTATATTTGTTGTGGTCTAATTGCAATGCATTTAACTGTTTTATGTAATTGTGTGTTTTTAAGGAAGCTGCATACCAAATAACCAAATTGAATTAAAAAAAATAAGAGTATTTATGTGGTGACATTGGGCAAGTATTACCTTAAGGTGCACCTTTACGCTGAACAGAGCTTCCCATATTTGACATATTTGTCTTATGTTTATTGTAATTTTAGCCACATTAAAGATTTAAGTAGAATACCTGGTAAATCCTAATAAAGTATTACGTTTGCATATAATATAGGATGTTCTAAAAATTAACCAATATGAAATAATATTTGTATCATTATTTTTTTAAATAAAAAATATGATTGTTTTTAGTGCAATAACTTGGATTTAAAAATATAAAGTAAACATAATAATTTATAATATTACAAAACCATTTCTGAGTTTTCTCAGAGACATTTTAATCAACAGGTGCAATATTAAAACAATTTATATCAACAATAATAAATATTAATCTTGACACAAACCTTATTTTGACAGCCATGCTGGGTATGGAGTCATGTGATAGAATGTATTGTTTTACATTTTAGACAAACAATTTTAAAAATAAAGTTTTCAATAAGTTCTTTAAAAAAATTAATTTACCAAGCAATACACCAGTTCCAAATATCACACTCAAACTGGTGATTGATGATGTGGTGGCAGTATATGCAGTAAAGTCATGTGTACTCCTAGGGTACTTATCTACAACGTTAGTGAAGCAGTAGCTGTAATAACATATGACCTGTACATTGATACATTGAACTGTTTGCATATGGCTGGGTTCAAACTGGCATGATGGGAAAATGAACAATGGGTTGCAATGCTCCCCAGTGTTTGCCACTTGTTAGACTTATTGTAAGTGTTCCTCCCATTATATTTTGAGTGTTTGATGTAATGCCCTAAGTGGCCGGGGCTATGCCCAGACTTGGGTCCATTGCTCACTGTGCCACTGGAACTAAGCTACACCTAACAGAAGAGCCCCATTCAGGGCGAAACTGGTCTTGGGTTGCTTGTGTGCCAGGCCCAGCAGATCGGGCTGGCCTGTTCTAATTAGAACTGGTCAAGACTGATGTCATATGACTGGGTCCAAACTGAGGTGGCACGGTGGGCAAAAGAATGATGGGTTGGAAAGCTACCCCGAGCGATTTCCAGTGGTTAGACTTATTGCAAACATTCCTCCCATCACCTTTGTGTGCTTGATCATCAAGCAAAAAGGTAATCGGCCACAACCTGAACTCAAAGTTTCAAAGAAACCTAGGACTAAAATGTTGATGTAATAATGCCTCTCCCACCGGCAATAGCCTACCTTCCATTGCTTAATTTGAGCTGCTGGTTGACAGTGGGGGCCACCGGCACTCATTTGTGGGGATAAGCACAAATGTTTCCCCATCAGACATTTAAGAGAGTGAGAAAGAGGTAAACAGGAAAGACGGAGGACGAGAAGACAGAAAGATGGAGGAAGAGAAGACGTAAAAACCATCACAAAGGGAGAAAGCAGGTACCTGTAAAAGTGATATAAATGGGCAGGGAGTGTCTGGTAGAGGATTAAAGAGGGATGAGGTGGATTTAGGCCTACACAGCCTTGGTATTTGGTGCACAGAAATTTAACTGTACTGGCTGCAGGCGTCTGAGCAGAGCCCTAGGCACTGGCACTCATTCTTACAAGTTAAGTATTGGTGTTTTCACATATGTGGAGTCAGGGTACACTAAACTGCGCAACATCCTGATCAACATAGCCTGTTAACTACACATGTACATTTCAGAAATTATTGGGTTCACAGAACTGGACAAAATAGCTGGCTCAATACCTGGCCTGATGGCACACCAGTCAAGAATCACCAGTTGACCCCAGTGAAATGACATAGGATGCAAGAGACAGAGGTACAGCAAAAGTACATTTAAGAACGTATGGAAAATACAGGGACCAAAAGGGTGTGGGCAACATATGCTCATTTACCAACCAAGTACTGCTCAACCAATTGCCTACCATCACCTTTACTAACATTGCATAGTGATGGAATGGCTGCGTGGGAGACACTCTGCAAAGCGTGCATGATACACAAAAAAACCTACACATCCCATTTCATTATAACAAAATAGGTAAAGCCAATACAACATAAACTCAACAGTTGCGGTGCATTAAAAAAAGTGTGAAAACTGTAAAATTGAGTGCAATGAGTGCAAGGTCTGTGATTGTCGGGGTGTGGCAAAGACATGATTAGAAAATGTTCTACAGTTATTTTACTGGTCTTTCACTTTCAGGTAGCTGCATACAATATAACATACGTACGTCAAATGTAAAAATAAACGTAAATAAACCAATCAGTGTGAAATGCACAATTTTACATTATGGAAACTCTTTTGGTTATTGGGATAACTGCACATGTCTGTGTACTTAACCAGAGCCATAGAACTGAATCCTGGTTGATACAGTGAGGAATAGTGACTTATGTATTTTCAGTGCTTCGATGTCCCAGACTCTGAAAAAAAGCACTGTGAATATGCAAGTCATTATTGTAAACTTGCATTTCACATACAATAAGATAAGCTGCTGCAAAACGATGCAAACGCCTGCATCAAGGATGTATTGTGCTGTGGCAGTTGCGATGAGGTGGTGGCCTGCAATGCGATGCAGGTCTTTACAGTGGGGAAGAACCATGCAGCGTGATGATGCATCGGTTCTGCTCGGAGTTGCTCTGCACAGCAGAGAATATATGTTGGTTTCACTGGATCCACAGAGGCTGGCAAAACACCTTAGGCCCACTTCCAAAGGCCCAGGACTGGAGTGGAACCACTCGGCAGGGTAGACTTACAGATGGCAGAGTACAGGTGCTAGGGTTGAGGTTGTAAGAGCATTCTGTCTCTGAGGCTCAAGTCAGGAGGCAAGCTAACTAGCCCTTGGAGTCACTTTGGGGTCCTGTTTCCAATACTTCTCACCCAGGCAAGAGGGCAGCAAGTCAGCACGGCGGGGTAAGATTCATTCAGAGCAGCAGTCCAGCAGAGTGCCAGTCCTGTCAGCAGCACAACAGTCCTTCTTCCCTTCAGAGTATCCACAGGTCCAGAAGTGTACTGAAGAATTGCTGTCTGGGGTCTAATAAGTATACCGGGCCTTCCTTTGAAGTGAGGAAAGGCTTCAAGAGTTTTCCCTTTGAAGTCCCCAGGTATCAGCATATTAAATGAAAGGAAGGAGGGTTTACAAAGATCAGAAAGCAGAGGGGGAAGTGGGTGATTGAGAGAGACCAGACAATATATGGGCAGAAAGAAGGTGGAGAGACAGCAGGGAACACAGTAGAGTAAGTGACATCATATATCACCAAACACATTGATGACATCATAGGAATTTAAATCAATAGCTCTATGCTCCACTGTTATCAAAGGAAATTATTCCATTTGATCTCTGATGCTGCTGACATAGAATGTTACGACTTCGGTAAAAAAATAAGCTGAATAAAATGACAAAAAGTATATTAAAGCAGATGTTAGTTACTACCATATTTCAGATAGAATGCCACCATGATGTACCAGGGATGCAGCCAGGTTAAGCTGTGGGGCAGCCATCACATGCCCAGCAACAGTAACCAGATGCATATTTACAACCTCATGCGTCCAGCTGCAGCTACTAATGTCAAATTTCAGTCTTACCATGGTTTTTCCAGGTGATGATACCTACCCGGCACTTCTGGGCATCCGTTTTCTGTTTTCTCATATAATGTATCTACCTGTTTTTATCCCAACTGTACCCAGGATATGTTACTGCCTATTATTTCTTTCCTTGTATAATGCATCTATCTGTTCCTATCCCAATTGTATACACCCGTCCTAAGACTGTTTTTACCACCTGTCAATCCTATAAAGCGCTCTGATACCCTCACAGCTCTGGTTTGCGCTCTATAAAACTCAAAAATAATGAAATAAAAAATAATAATAATTAAATGCATAGTCACAGCCATTACATTTTCATGAATAGCTTCAAATGCCTAGATGTAGCCTTACTACCAAGACCCACCTAAGATGGGACCCAGGCATAGCTTTGAATATTGCCGCACAGTCCCAAATCAGCAGGCAAAGCCTCAAATGGCCAGACCTGTCTATCATGTACTCAGACAAAGTCTTATATGCCCAAAAATGACTGTCATGTGTCCAGTAGTAGTCTGAAATGCCCCACGCAAAATTGTGTCAATACAGATCTCATATTGTTAGCCTTTGAGACCAGAGCTGTTTCTCAAATGACACAAACCTCACAGGTTTGAAGCACAGACAGCAGAGTTATTCCTTCAGTAGCACTGCTCGCACCACCTTAGACATTGGACAGCAGAACTATCCCTAAGCTTCAGTTGATATTACTGGCTCTGGCTTCAGACAACCCAACTGTCCCTTATATTTAACTGTTGTTATATACTTATTCAATGTACAATAGATTATTGAGGTTCAGACAAAACTTATGTGTCAGGCTAGACATTTGTTACAGGCTCATGCCTCAGTGGCATCTTTAGCATTACCTTTAAAAAACATAAACTACAAGCAACAGAATTCAAAACACAGTTAGGTAAATGGCAGAATAATAACAAAGTGTTCCATATAATATGGGGTTGCTACTTGGCTGCATAATGTATACCCTGCCATGAAGAAAACTCTTCAACACTAATTATTGTGAACTACTTCATTTACGTCTCAGCTGCTCTGGTGAAAATAATTGCCACAAAATCTTCCTGCAAACACTTTTGAGTTTACTGCATTGCCCGAGGATGTTGTAGTCTTCCTGTTGGCTATAACCGTCCATAAAAGTCCAGGGTCTCTGCTCAGGCATCCATTCTTCCTCACAAGGGAATGTCCATGCCAGTGAGTAGTGAGGGGTTACTGTACTGATCTTCACCAATGACTCTACTATTGGAATTGGCTTTCCTAGCCAAATGTCTGTTCCCCTACCTCGATATTAAGTCTTTCTCACCATGCAGGCCGGTGGCTAATAGAACATGGTCAATGAATATTTTCAGTGTAAGAGAAAAGACCACGTTAAGGTTTGTTCACGTGAATACATTAATTTTAACCTGTCAATATAGCCCTTTAACATATTTGTATGTTATGCTATATTTTATGATATAACATGGGACCAGCTTCAGCCAATTAATTTATAAACTGGTGCATTACATGTATCTTCACCACTTCACCTTTTTTAACTTTTATTAAATGTTGCTTTTTAACTCTTTTTAAATTACTGTTCTGATTAATCTTTCTGACAACATTCTCCATCACCAGTAAAATTTGCTGCTAATATTGCATTTTTTATCTAATTGTTTCATAGAAAACACAGAAGTAACTGAAGAACTATAATCATGGGTGAGATTCAATTTTCTAAGGGCAAAGGAAAGAACCCATAATATCTTTCTTCACATCCTTTGTTAGTTCTTCCCTTTGTGCCATCTGTAAAGGAATCTGACATATCTGACTTAGCATTAAAAATGTTGTGCTCCCATCTCAGCATCACCCCACATGCTTTACACCAACCTGGAGCAAGCCGTACAGAATTTCTCTACGTGGATCTCCAGCTGCGCCAACAGGGTTGTCCCTATCAAGCCCACCAAGACCACTAAATCCACCAAACAAGTCAGTTGGTATACTCCAGAACCCATAACAATGAAACACAACTGCAAATGGCTAGAAAGAAGATGGAGCACCAGCAAAGATCCCACAGACCAAGCCATCTTCAAGACAGCCCTCAACAAATACCAACAACACGTAAAAAACAAGAAAAAAAGCAATCTGGCAGACCGCATCAAAGCAACCTTCAACCACAGCAAGGAACTCTTCAGCATTGTCAGAGAGTTCTCCCTCCCATCAGCCACTGAGAATACAATTTCCTCTTTCCAAGAACTCTGTGACACCCTTGTGGACTACTTCCACAACAAGGTGTCCACCATCTACAGAAACGTCCAACCCACTGACCTATACAACCTCCTTACACCAACAGACGCCACACACAACCACCCAATCACTGCATGGGAACAGCTCACCACACAGCGCACCACAGCCATCATGAACACCTTCCACTCTGGAGCACTCATGGACCCCTGCCCCCACCGCTTCTAAAACCTCTAGAGCAAGGGAATCAGTTGCGAACTCACCTCCATGCTCAAAGCATCCATCACCGTGGCCGACATCCCAGACAGATGGATACACACAGAGGTTAGACCCCTCCTCAAGAAACCCGCTGCCGACCCCGGCGAACTCAAGAACTAACGGCTTATATCTTTGTTCACCAAAGTCTTCGAGAAGGCCATCAACCTATAATAACTCACCGAACACCTGGAAAGAAACAACCTGCTGGATACCTCCCAAACTGGTTTCTGTGCCAACCACAGCACCGAGACCACCCGGATCGCTGCCACCGCTGACATCAAAACCTTCCTCGACTGGGAAGAAGGAGTGGCCCTGATCCTCGTCAGCAGCATTCAACACTGTATCCCACCACACCCTCATCAAAAGACTCCACCACATCGGAATCCAGGAAGATGCCCTCCAATAGCTCACCTCCTTCCTCACGGGAAGAACCCAGAGAATCCACCTACCACCCTACAATTCGGAACCCAAGAGAATAATCTGCAGCATTCCTCAAGGTTCATCCTACGCAGACGACACCCAGCTCATTCTCTCACTCTAAGAAGACCCCACCAGGTTCAAATTCCACAACTGCATGACAAGCGTTGCCAGCTGGATAAAGACCAATTGTCTGAAGCTCAACACCAACAAGATGTAAGAGCTGATTTTTGGGAACAACACCTCCCCGTGGAACGAGCCTGGTGGTCCTCCAAACTCGGCCCCACACCGACAGATCACGCCCACAATCTTGGCATCATCCTGGACAGCAAACACATGATGAAGGGTCAAATCAATACAGTCTCCAATGCCTGCTTCCACCCCCGCATTCTTTGCAAGACCTTCAGATGGCTCCCTGTCAACACAAGGAAAACCATCATGCAAGCCCTTGTCACCAGCCGGCTGGACTACGGCAATGCACTCTAAACAGTAATCACCACTCAACTCCTGAAGAGACTCCAGATGATACAGAACAGAGCTGCCAGACTCATTGTTGACCTCCCCAGGGATGTGGGATTCCTATAGCCCGATGCCCAGGACATATTGTTTAGGGTCAAGGGCAACATGTTTTAATGTGTATTTGAATAGATTGATCAGAGATGAAATGTCCGACCACATTTGGCGATCGTAGCGGCCTAAGATCGCCAAAGAATTGGCTGCTCGTACCGTTGCCGCCGCCATAGTGGAATTTGTTTTCCCTATACCATCCAGCCTTCGACCTTCGCGATCTGGAGGTGCTGACAAAGGAGATGAAGGATTTCTGGATCGGCGTTGGGCTGCCTGAGTGATGGTGGAATCAGGCTTTGTTTGCGAAGTCAAACAGGCAGGAGAATTTGGAGGAGCCTTGTACTTTTTGTCGATTCTAGGAAGGATGGCTGGAATCGAATTAGGGGTTCGCATTAATTTAAGGCCCTCTTGCCATATGAAATCAATGATTGGAATGCAGCGGACCTGCTTTTGAGGTTGGTCCTTAAATTCATATAAGAAACAATCCTCCTCTCTAGTTGTCATAGGGAGGTGAAATCTCTTAGCTGCTCTCTCCATGAGCAAATGGAAACCACCAATGTCAACTGGGGGAGAATCCAAAGGAGCGGGATCGGCGGGAGAAGGAGTTTGGATCTGATTGTTGTCCCAGTCGGAAAGGAGGGAAGCATCATCCAGCTCACCTTCCTCTTTGTCCGCGTCATCATCCTGTTCCTCGATAACATCTTCATGCGTGATAAGAGGAACCCCAAGACATTGTTCACTAGTCACCTGCGTCGGTGTGACTCCTGGTTCTCTATGAAACTCAGATTGTTGAGGTGTCTGCGGTGTTGGAGTGGTATGCCCAGACCGTGGAAAACGGCGATTATAATCATCGAGCATATATTGCAAATTGGAAATCAGACTTAAAGGCAATTGTGCCATAGAAGGTTGCGGAAGTGGATGCGTGTCATAAGACGAGAAATCATCTTGTTGCAAATCCTCCTCATCATCATCTGTGTCCTGACATTTAATTAAGAGCTCGGAAGGACTGCGAGCAGGCCGAAATCTGTCATTCTCATATTCATCATTGTCAGATGAGAACAGTAACTCAGGAGGTTGCACAGGTGGTTTGAGTGGCATTAGGGTCTCCAGAGACGATTGCCGTCGTTGAAGTAGAGAGGTTGAAGTGTCTAAGGGTAGCAAATCCAGAATTGGAGCTGTAGCCGTCGTTGCCGGTGCTGAAATTCGCCGTTGAACTGCCGTCGACGACGAAGCCACCGTTGACGACGAAGCCATCGTCGACGACGAAGCCATCGTCGACGACGAAGCCACCGTCGACGAAGCACCCCTCGACGACGAAGCACCCTTCGACGACGAAGCACCCTTCGACGCCGAAGCACCCGTCGACGACGAAGCACTCGTCGACGACGTCTGCTTCTTCTTTTGCTTGATACTCGTCGACGACGAAGTTAAAGGCAACGTCGACGAGATGGGTCTCACTCTCACAGATACCAGCGTCGACGGTGAAGACGCCGACGACATGATCATTGCTGGCTTCAGAGACATAGATGCCGATGTCGTCGATGTAGGTGCGACGACGGCAGCTCTCGTCGACGGAGGAAGGCTTGATGAACTCGTCGACGAGAGAGGCAGTTTGTGAGGTAAAAACTGCATAGACGGAGTCTTAGACGCCTGAGAATCAGATCTCGGGGGCGTCAAGGAAACAGAGAGACTCCTGTTGGGGGAAATCACCCCTCTTGAAGTTGAAGATTCTCCATGATGTTTCTTCACCATCTTAGGTCGAGGAGAAACTTTTTGAGAGTCAGAAGACCTCTTCAAAGAGGGAGCAGTTTGGATGGAAGACACACTTTCCACATCAGAAACAGGATTTTCTGAAGTCTTCAGCTTCTGTAGCCACAGAAGGAGACGCCCTTCTCTGTCCTTCAAAGTTTTCTGTGAGAAGGTTCTACAAATTTTACAGTCCTTTACCAAATGTTCAGGATACAAACAATAAATACATTTTTTGTGAGGATCTTCAGAATGAAGTCTCAGTTTACAACAGCTCCCACAAGGTCTGAAGAGGGATTTCTTGGTTGAAGACATCCTAGACTCAATCTTCTGTGAAATATGAGATGAAAAAAACTGAGCAAGCTCAGGGAGACTCCCTTCACACGACGTGCGGTAGAAAATCTGAGAGCCTGAGTCTCTGGGGAGAGGGTTCTAGAGGGTGCGGACACCTGATTGGCTGGATTTGACCTAGAACAAAACGACAGGGATATGTTATAGAAGTGACAAGTTGTCTATCCATGAAAACTCTATGGTTTTTTTTTCTTTCCTGTAGGCCTAATAGGCTTATGTTATTACTACAAATAGGCTTATGTTATTACTACATTGCTTTGTTATGTACCGTGGGACTCCCACTTCGACGACGGGGAATATTCAAGCATGTGAATCTATGAAAGACACCCCAATACTGGAGAACAGAGCTGCCAGACTCATTGTTGACCTCCCCAGGGATGTGGGATTCCTATAGCCCGACGCCCAGGACATATTGTTTAGGGTCAAGGGCAACAAGTTTTAATGTGTATTTTGTCCTTGGGACAAGTAGGCCCAACCCCCTAAAGCACAAACCCTTTGCCTGCCAGTTTACAGTACCACATTATGGATCAGGGAAAGGCACTGCCTGCAGTTAAGGTAATATTTGTGTCTGTGTTAATGCTGTTCAAACTTGTATTTATGGTTCATTAATGCAAAACCTTTATTATTAGGGTGAGCGCGCCAAGTAAATGTTGTAAGCTCAGACAGCACTACTGGTTACAGTATACAAATGTGTACACGTTTTCAGTGGTTAGCTATATGAGGCTATGTATAATGCTCCCAGAATGATCTCTGATTAGATGCAATTATTTGTAGAAGCTTGAAAGCAGAATTGAAGATTCTTTGCTTTCAAAATAAAATGTTCACAAAACAAAATGCAAAAACATTTCACTAACTACTGTAAAATGTTAGGTACCATTTCTTTGCAGCAAATGGGTTGATGTATGCTAGTATTTCACATAAAATATATAGAATAGAAAATTAGTGTAACCAGTTTTAATAAGATTATGGGAAACAAAAATAAACAAGCATTGGTAAAGCCAGTAGGTCTGTAATTGTTGGTCAGCCTTTTGGTTTTGTCAATGCGTGGCTTGTTTCAGCATGGTTTTTGTAAAATCTTATTTGTGTAGGAGCTGCCAGACCCTCACCATTATAACAAACATTGGCAAAAGCAAAAATAGTTTTTGTCTCAAAAAGCACACATTGCCACAGTAGTTCCTGGCACTGAACAAAACAACTGTGTCGATAAGCTATTTGCAAAAGAACAGAATGCTGTCACTTACAGTGAAGCTAGCCAATAGACCGAGAGAGAGACAGAATTTTAACAATCACAAAAGGTAAGGGTTAACACCAGACCTAATTAAGGGCTCAATTATTAAAGTCTCAAAAGTGCACCCATGTCCTTGCATTAAGTGCAGATATACAGCTTTCGTGAATTCATAAGACTTTACTGAAGTACGCCAAGAAATAGTACTCCTAGAACATATTTGTCAACTGCATTTTAGCATTTGCAAATATGGAGGTGTAGATTGCCTCATGCAAAAACTCTGAGAGTCTGCAAGTCCACTTTCCCTCCAACCACTTTTTTCACAACCTGGAAGAAGTTTTATGTCTGCCACTGTCAGGAGTACATTTCCAACCTTTCTCAGTAGGGAAATAGATTAGAGAAGACTTGGTGAAAAAACCCTTAAAACACACTTATTAGTAGGTATGCATAGACTCAAAAGGGCATTCCAACCCTGGAACTTTTGCTTTCCATTACCTTCAGGCCCAAAATGTAGGTCTGCGGAAACTTGGCAAGATAAGGGAATTGCTAGTATTCAATCTCTATTATGGAAGGAGTCCTTGCATAATCAGAGAGGCTATATCAGAGCTCTTATATAATGAGATTGCTGCCATAATTTGTCGCCGCATTACATGACACAAAAGGGACAAGTTGATTTTGTTACAGGACAAATAGATTTATGAAGCACCCTGCCCCGTGGACAAGTAGATATTTTATTAAACTCCACACCCCTGCCTCCCCAAAAGTACCCACTTAACGCCTACCACAGGAACCTCCACTGGCTCCCCATCCAGAAAAGATGCCAGTTCAAGATGCTGACAAACGCCTACGAGGCCCTCCACGCATACATCAACCACTGCAAGAAACTTCCACCAGCCCTTCAGACACATGCACTCCACTGCCTTCCCTCTCACACACACTCTCTACATTCACCAAAGCCACAGTGGAGGATACTCCTTCTCCTACCTCGCCGCCAGGGTATGGAACGACCTCCCACTCTACCTTGGAACATCATCCTCACTGAGAGAATTCAGAAAGGGACTTAAGACCTGGCCTTTTGAATGATCCCAGCATGAACCCAGCACCTGGATACCCTTGTGTGTGACTAGCTGTGCTCTAGAAATCTGAATTGAGTGAGTAACACCCAGGTAACCGTAAATCCTCAATTGAAAGACTCATTCTGACATTCAACAATGATTTTAGTACACTTTTTCCGATAGTGTTGATGATAGTAGGATTAGCAATTAGAATACCCTCATTTCTATTAAGGACAGTGGGCAGAATCTTGGCATTGTATACCTTGGTGAAGCAAATTGTTTTTTCTCTGTTGCTCTAAAAGCTGACAACAGATTAACTCCAAGAGACCAACATTTCAAGGTTGAGTGTTCAATATGTATCCTGCAATTCAAAGCTTAGGCTACTATATATCACAGGTATTTATAATAGGGAATCAGTTCTAGTTCCTCTCAATTTAAATTCCCTCTCTAGTTGGTTCTTGTTAAAATTTTAAAAGAAATAATTTTTTTACTCTTATCTATGTGTATTTTCAGGAAGTGTGCATCTGGATAAAAACAATATATCCAGCATCTTTTGTAGGCCAATTGGAGTTAATTCCAACATAAAGACATCGTAACGCAGGGTGTTGATCTTTTTCCGCACAAGTCTGGAGGACAGTATGGCAGGAACATAGATGTTTTGATAACTCATGAATGGACAAACAGAAAAGCAGAGAGGCTAACATACACCCCTGCTTTAATCTATTTAATGTAGCTATTTTAGCAGAGGTCCTTTCTGAGTACCACATCAAAATCCATGCCCAATAATCCAGCTGTAAATATTCTTAACAACCACACAGGGATTCCTTAATCTGCCAGTTTATGCCATAATGTTGGCTGATCCATCTCATCAAAGGCGGTGGAGCAGTCAATAAATGTGGTGACAGCTGGGTCATTTTTACCTGAAATGTACTTTTCCAAAATAATTTGTATAGCAATAATACCACTTGATCTAATAGTAATATTCATATTGAGACAGCAAACATTTGATCCTTCCAGGAATCTAGAACCGTCCCATAGTTTTGCAGACAGTGAAAAGTGGATCCAGAAACTTTCCCAGACTTCAGGTAAATTTGTAGTCCCAGACTTCAGTATGGATTTTAGCCCATCTGAACCCTGGACTATTATTTGTCTTGCTTTACAAATCATTTTTGTGATATTGTTAGTAGAGGGGGCTCACAGCTCCCTTGCGCTTATTTTTGAAGCTCTTCTAAAAATAGTCTCACATCATTTGTTGTATAGACAGCTAAAATATATCTTTCACACTCTCTTTCTAGAATGGCGATTGTGAGAAGCTGGCCTGGTATATGATGTCAGCTAATTAAAGTGGGCACCTTCCACCAGTCCAGACAACCCTTATGGTTATTTAAGAGGTCTCAGACAACCTTAGAACGCTATCCAAGTGGTAGCTGTGGAGAGCAGCCTTCAGGCTAAGTCTTGAAGGAGTGTAAAGCAGCTTGTTTTACAAGAATGCAATCTTATAGTATTGATTAAATGAAAAGAGAACCACACAGTAGTTATAAAAATATGTATACCTAGTACGTTACAGTATCTCCTACATGGAGATAGACACAAAGCACACAATACTTCAGCAAAGAAATAACAGTAAATAGCACTAATACACAGTGGGCCCCAGGGGGGGACCAAACCATATACTAAGAAAGTGGTATAAGAACCACAAATCAAGTCAAGACAGTGTTGAGAGGATGTAGAATTGCTGGGACCCCAAGTAACCACCCAAGGTGAGTAGATAGGGACCCCATGGAGTGTGTGTGCAGTGTGCGAACACGACAGCATGCTCTGTACAAGTCTATGTGAAAAAGTTGCAGTTGGAATTTTTAAGTTTAAGGAACCTTCCCAGTGGACTGCGAAGAACCCACATGGAAGACAGAAGGTTGGAGACCCACCCCACCCGTGGATACCGAAGTACCTGAGTTACCTATCCCAGGGAAGCCAGGGGCATAGGTCTGAAGTCGTGTCGGAAACCGCAGCTGAACCCAAGTGAGGACTTCGAGAAAGTGCCGCTGCTGGAAGGGGAGAAAGTGTCCGTTGGAATCCAAACGTGGATTCTTGTCGAGGAGTACCTGAAAGCAGAGGGGACAGAGTCTGGGTCACTTGGGAGTGACCAGGGGCTCGGTAGACGAATGCCCACCGATGTCAGGTGCTTCAGGATAGTTACAAAAAAAATGTTTAATTGATTTTCAAATATTAACAGAACACAAGAACCAACCGCAGTGGTCCACTGAACATTGTCAATGTTGTTGCATCGCAAAATATACATGAAACACAATATCCGATATGATTAACTTTAACATAGTCTTAATTGTTCATAGCCCCGTGAGCGTGCACCGCTCCAACATGTACATGCAGGCACATAACTGTAGATCCCCCCCGTTTAGGCGTTGTAGTCTGCTAGTAGTTTCCAGGGAGGTGTGGCTCATGTGTGTTCTTGTATAGTGTCTAGAGCTGGCTCAGACCTGTTGGTATGTTTGGGTCCCTGCGCTTACTGCCAGTGGTGTGCAAGTATCTGCTGTTATCGCCGATAGTACATCACTGTCTACGGATTGGAGCCAGCCTGTAAATGGGGTCCAGATATATCTGGGGCAGGGGCGAACCGGCACAAGTTTTCAGAAGCACTTCAATTGATCTTTGCAATATGTGACATCTGCTACCTAAGCCTTGACAGCTGGGGCCGTTGTCTTCCCCCAATGCATTGCCACCTGTCTTTTAGGCAATGGGAGTAGGAGCGCAAAAAGTCACCTCGCTGTATTCCGAATGTCGCGCACTTATCCCAGTAGCGTCACTAGGGTTTATATTTTCCAACTGCTGGTCTATTTATTTCCTCTATGTGTGGTAGTATCTCAACCCAATATCTAGCTATAGGCCAGCACTCCCAGGCCAAGTGTAGGAAGTTTGCTTGCATTTCACCTCATCGCCACAAGCCTGTGTCAGTCCGCAAGCCCATGCAGTGCAATTGTGTTGGGGTGCGGTAAAGGTGGTGCAAGAGTTTAAAATGTATGAGTCTGAGGCGGTAATTTGGAGACAGCTGCTCCAACTGACCGCAGCAGAGGGTCCACTGTGCGTCCGAGAGAACGATCCCCAGGCCTGTATCCAAGGCGCCACGTGAGCTAGGTGTAATGATCGGGGATTCGTGCTGTGTACCTGAGCCGGCTATATGAAGGTGTTGGACTAGGGTGTACCGGGCTGTTTTAGGACAGCGTTGTTGTAAGATATCGGATCGGTCTTCCCGGAATTATTCCTTTTGGTGACCGTTGTAATATGATAAACGGTACCTTGTTTACACTACGAGAGTAGTATATATATAAGGATTGGAGCATTTGTGCCCCCTGATTCGCCACCTCGATCACATCCACATCAAGATACTTACGCCAGGTTATATGGAATGTTATGCCATTAGAACTCCAAGTTGGTATTGGACCGAGATAAGGTTTCCTTAATTGCGCTTGTCCTGATGAGGCCCAAGAAACACGGGCTGAAGCGCGTCAACTCCATAGATTGGAGAAGCCCTTCACAAGCTGAAATTTTGTTTAAAAGAAATCAATTAATATAATAATTTACACAAAAGAGGGTAGAGATATCCCCTCATTTGGTTTTTCTTTGTTCCAGGGCTACACGGAATGCTACTGATAATAATAGTTTGCCATCTGTAGTAGCAATTTTTGGCTAAAAAGGAAGTTAGATATATGTATAAGTTTATTTTCTGATTGTCGTGTGTATATGCTTTTGTATACATTTGTGTATATATATATATATATATATATATTACCTACTGGCGGTCGCCAGTAGGTAGTTATAGTTAGGACCACGTTTCCATAGGAAATCCGCAACATTCTATTTTGAATAACTTTGGCGCCGGTTGACGAATCCTCCCGAATTTTTCAAAATAGGTGGGGCGCTACGCTCCGCTCCTACCCTGAAAGTCTCGGGGGGATTCGTCAAGCGGGGGCTGAGATAAAAGGGGGGTCCCAAAACGCGTTTTTCCCATGCATTTTTCCATAGGACCTTTAGACACAGCTACAGCCCGAACGGCTGAACAGAATTACTTGAAATTTGGCAGAGAGGTAGTCCTCAGGTCAAGGAAGTGCCTTTTGTAGGTTTGGTGTACATCTGTTCAGTAGATTCTGAGAAAATAGCCTTTAAATCAATATATATATCTAAGCCAGCTTACGGTGCGCTTACGGTGCGCTTACCGTACGCGTACGGTGGCGTGCGCGAGCGCGATTCTGATTGGCCCTTAGATCTTAGTAAACATTCGAATCGGTCGAAACCAGGAAGCGGCAGCCGCCATTTTCGCTCTCGCACTCTGACAGGGGGTTGAAAAACAAAGTGCAAATCATGTAAAGGGGCTGTTTACACAGCTCCCAAGCACCTAGCCATGTCGAGGGAGTCCCCAACGATCCCCCAAGTGAAAAAAGGCAATTTTAATTTTTTCGAAAATTTCGCCGATTACGCTTACCGTACGCGTACGGTAAGAAATAATAAAAAAAAAAAAAAATATCCACATTCTCCCCACCCTGTGTGCAAAAGCTGCCCGAAGGGCACCTTTTGTGCATGGCTCATCTTAGATAAACAAAACATATATTTTACCTGTCACAACGATGCTCATCATATGACCTCCATGTGCGCACGGTGCGCGAAGCGCATCGTGCGTTCATGGCCCATCTAGCGTAACGTGGGCACGCGGTGCGCGAAGCGCACCGCGCGCACACGGAACGAACTGCGTTAAGTGGGCGCGCACGCCACAAATGGCGTAAAGTAACTTAGCATTTAAAAAACCGTACAAATTCACTGAAAAAACCATAGGTTTCACACACGTTATAGTTAGGAATTAGCATTTAAAAAACCTTGCAAATTCACTGAAAAAACCATAGGTTTCACACATGTTATAGTTAGCTGGACATTTTACTGATAAAAAACCAATGAAATTCCCCCGTTATAGTTATTGTAGGCAACTATAACTCACGCGACCGTAATCCTCTGCTGATGACATATGTGTCTTTATGAAAAAAAAATATTTGTAATATATGTATAGCTAAAATTTAATGGAAGAAGACATGGGCAAATAAGTGTCTAAATACAGTATTAGCATCAGCAGAGGATTACGGTCGCGTGAGTTATAGTTGCCTACAGTAACTATAACGGGGGAATTTCATTGGTTTTTTATCAGTAAAATGTCCAGCTAACTATAACATGTGTGAAACCTATGGTTTTTTCAGTGAATATATATATATATATATTCACTGAAAAAACCATAGGTTTCACACATGTTATAGTTAGCTGGACATTTCTCTCATACAAAACCAATGAAATTCCCCCGTTATAGTTAGTTCAGCTAACTATAACTCGCGCGCCCGCAATGCACTGTTGATGACGTCACATATTACATCACTCATGACATGGTCAGTGACATCACTCATGACATCACTGATGACATCTCAAATGACATCACTGATGACATCACTGATGACATCATCCAGTGAATGTGTGTTTTTCTGAAAATTAAATATGTTTTATATATGTATATCTCAAGGTCGATGGAAGAATAAATGGGTATATTAGTGTCTAAATGGATGATTTGTTTTTGAAAAATTGATTGTGTAACTGACTGATTAAGTGTATCATAGTGATACATGGCTTAGTGAGTAATGTTTAAATATGTAAATATCTGTATCAGTCTCTCACTTTGTGTATAAGTGGCTGCATGGGTTGGTGAGTAGCTACATGGGTGTCTATATAGGTTATTAGTTGGTTTTTTGAGTATCAGTCTGAGTGTCTGCATGGTTCGGTGGGGGGTATTATGTAGTGCATAGGTGCATGAATGAGTGACTCACTGTTTGTATGTGTTGAAGACAGCATGTGTGCAGGACTGTATGGGTGGATGAGTGTGTGTATGGGTGTGTTAGTGAGTGAATGACTGTCTCAATAGTGTCTTTATGAGTAACTACATATGTTTTAAACTAGTATATGTGACTATTGGTGTATATAAGTGAGTATATGTGAGAGTGAGAGATTGAAAGAGCTCCTGTATGAATAAGTATGTGTTTCTATAAGTGATTGTTTAAAAGACTAAGTATGTGTAAGTTTCTGTAGAAGTAAGTGTGGTGGTGTGTGTATAACTGTACATGCAAATACATGTATGTTTGATTCTTTATTAGCATGAGTGACTATGTGTCTCTATGGATGAGTGGCATTGTGTAACAGGATGTATAGGTGTATGAGTACATATGATGAGTGAATACATGTATGAGTGACTGTATAGGACTGTTGGTGAATGAGTGGATGTGTATGTGGATCTTAGAATTACTGAATAGGTTGTTGTAACTGGTATTGGTATGTCCATTGTTTTGAAAATTTTAGTCTCTATTTTTGAATGTGTGTATCAAAGGTTATATTAGAGTGAGAGGAGATCTGCCACTCTATCACAAGGATGATGTCATCAGTGATGTCATGAGTGATGTCATTTGAGATGTCATCAGTGATGTCATGAGTGATGTCACTGACCATGTCATGAGTGATGTAATATGTGACGTCATCAGCAGTGCATTGCGGGCGCGCGAGTTATAGTTAGCTGAACTAACTATAACGGGGGAATTTCATTGGTTTTGTATGAGAGAAATGTCCAGCTAACTATAACATGTGTGAAACCTATGGTTTTTTCAGTGACTTTGCAAGGTTTTTTAAATGCTAATTCCTAACTATAACGTGTATGAAACCTTTGGTTTTTTCTGTGAATTTGTACGGTTTTTTAAATGCTAATTTTTGAATTATTAAATTAAATATTTTTTTTTAATAATAAAAATAAAATTCCTATGTATTCATTTATATATTATCTGTATCCTTTTATTTGTTTTTGCTCTTTTTTTAAAATTTCAATTAGGATAAAGTTGAACAGTTTATTTAATTTTTGCAATTAATTTGTCTCCACTTTTTTTTTTTATATAAATTCTTGGGGTGCGCGCTCTGAGCGCGCTCCTAGTACGTTTTCGTAAGTTTTTTATGAATACCGCCGTACGTTATTTACGTACGCATACATACGTTATAGTGCGCGCTGGGAGCGCGCACCCAGTACGTATGCGTACATACGTACGCATGCGTGCGTGCGTCGTACGCGCTCCACGCGGTTCACTTCCGCATACGCTTAAATTACGCGCAATAACGTTCACGTATACGCGCGTTCAAAGTATGCGCGTTACGTACGCGCATATGACGTATGCACATGCGCTCCTACGCGCTCGCGCATGCGTAATCACAAGGTGCGCGCTCGGAGCTTGCGCAGTGCGCGCACCTCGGGTTATATGCTTAATAAAACAACACTTCTTATTGGTTATCATTACTTTCAGTTTCTGATTGTTTCAACACCACACCCAATCCCCTCATGGCAAGTCATGTGATCATGAATCATTACTTTTGATTGGTTTGAAGTACTTTCAGTTCCAGATTCTTCCTAAACCACACCTACTCCCCTCATTATTAGTTCTGATTCCTTTGGAGAAGGAGCTATTCTGTTGTTGAGAGACAATGGCTGAACAGCAACCATCTTCAGACAGTGACCAGGACACTCTTGAGAGGCAGAGGAACAGGAAGCAGAAAGACAGCTTTATATGGCAGTTTTTCACTTTTCTAGAGGGACAAAAAAAGGTAAATGCACCTAAAGTTACTTGTGTACTTTGTCAAAAAGTCTTGTCACGTGGGAATCCTAACAAGAAGTATTCTTTTAGCATTCACACTATGTTGAGGCATGTTGACAAAATGCATCCAGTGACTTTTCGTCGAGCTTCTGGAGCAAACCCTCCACCTGCTCAACCGACGACATCTGCCGCAGCTCAGCCGAGCACATCTTCGGCAGCTCAGGCGAGCACTTCTTCTGCAGTGGTGCCTTTGCCTTCTTCCACACCTCTTTTTGGACCACCTTGTTTTGCGAGGTTGTCCACACGCTGCACTGATTGCGGTCGACTTATTTCTGTGGGTGAGACCAGTCTTGATCTCATTCAGAGAAAATTTGATGCGCATGAGTGCAGTAGGCCATAGATGTTTTTTCTTTTTTTTCGTTTTTCTCTTCCTGTTTCCCTCCATTAACTCAAGGGCTCTTTTAAGAGCCACTTAAAAACTAAACCGCCAAAATTTTTTGGGGGAATTATTATTATTTTTTTTTTTTAGGGTGCGCGCACCCTGCGCGCACCCAAGGATGTTTTTTAAAAAATTAAAAAAAAAAATATATATTAAATGTACAAAAAGAGGTGAAGAAATGGAAGCATGAAAAGGGAGGATTGAGAAATACAAATATTTTTCACTTATTTTTTTTAAAAAATAAATTATTTTGAAAAAATTTTTTTTAGTATTTTGCAAGGAACAGAATTTCTTTTTTTCTTTTTTCTTTCTAGTTCTGCAAAAAAAGAAAAAAGTATTAATATTCAATCATACATTACAAAAAGCATTACTTGTTTTTACATATTTTACAAAGCAATTTTGTGCCCTTTTTTTGCTGTTTTCCGAATTTTTTAATTTTCACTTAAAATAGTGAAAACAATTGTATTCATCATTTAACAGCGGGCAAAAAAAAACAATCTGAAAGATTGTTTAAAAAAAGCTCAAAAACTATCCTCACTAAAATATACCTTGTTAGAAATATTACATATATATTACAAGTACTTTTCTAGATGAATAAAAATTTTCTAGATAAACCGTCTTTAAACCTTGTCGCAAAAGCACACATTGCCAAAATAATTTCTGTCAAAGGAGTCCACAATTGTTTTTATTACTTTTCCTTTAGGCCAAATAGTAATTTCAAAATCCTTTTTAAGTGATATCTTCAATTATAATCCTTTAAAATGACAAAAAATGCTTTCTTCAGATGCAGTTTTTAGTTTTCAAAATTTAGGTTTCAGAAAAATTAAGTAAGAATTGGGTAAATCATAAGGCAAACGTTGCTTGAAAATCAATTGGGAATCATTACACAGTGTCCAGCCTTTTTCACATTTAAGATAAACTGTGTAATGTCCAGAAGTTAAAGTAGGTCCTTCATGAAAAATTATTGCAACTGTAACAAAAGTTTTTCCAGAAATTGATAATTGTTGTCCTGTAAACTTCTTTATTAAAGTATCCAATTTTGAACCATCAGCTCTACAACGTTGCATCATTAAAATTACATACTGACCATATTTCTGTAAAAATAACGTGGAAAACATGTCAGATTTACATTCAGAACATTCCATGTTGTGATTGGCATCTTTAACTAATTTACTAAAAGTCACTGATTTACTTTGTGGTAATGGTAAAAATATGAACCTTTCTGAATCAACATTACTACTACATGTGTTCATACAGTTTTCACAGCAATGTTCCCATTTGTAACAGACACCAAATAAGTTTTCTACTTCTACTCTTTCATCTTCAAGTACACTCAAAATATATATTAAGAATTCCTGTGCATCTTGCTGGACATTTTCTTTAAACTGTGTAGAACCACAACATACATCTAAAAGATTTCTAACATCAGTAGCACTTTCTATTTCAGTGTTATCAGTACTCAGCTTCTCAAAAAGGAGACTCAGCAGAGAACACAATCTTTTTCCTTGATTTACTATTATCTGTTCTAGCAACTTTTTAAGATAAAATACAACATTCAGCACTACATTTGCATAGCAGTTGACACCAGAGCTATTTTCAAAATGGTAACCAACAACCTCTTCAACACTGTCCTTTTTCTTTTTCCTTGCTATCACATCACTGTCCTTTTTTTTTTTGTTCTGTTCATCCACATTACAGATATTTTCAAATTTCCTTTTCCGAGAAACAACATGTTTTTCAATCACAGGATACTGTCCTAAATGAGGAGCATAGGTTCTTCTTAATCTATTATATTCCTTTACACAGTTTGTATCAGCACTAACTTTTGAGTCATCAAAGTCTATCATAAATAAACCAGATAATGTTTTTACTCGTGACAGAGCAACATATGCCATACCTTCTTTGAACACAGCAGAACCAATGTTTACAAAAGCACTATCTACAGTCAATCCTTGAGACTTGTGAATAGTTACAGCATATGCTAGAGAAAATGGAAACTGCTTTCTACGCACATATAAGTCTTTCACAAGCATGAAACGAACTGAACAACGACAAATGTCTTTAACTTCTTCTATCTGATCAAATTTTATTTTTAAACATTCAATTCCTTCTTTTTTCTGATAATTAATGAAACCCACAACTCTTCCCATAGCTCCATTCACTAAACCTTTCTCTACATCCAAATTTCTCCTTAAAATCACTCGACAATTCATGCAAACATATAGATTTTTTTCTAATCCAGCTGTTTTGGAAATGTTCTTCTCTAGTGAATCCAATTTATTTTTCAGTTTGCATGTTAATGTAAAAGCAATTCTTTCATGCTGAATTTTGTCCTCTGCTTCTATTTTCTTAATCTCTTCCTTTTCCAATTTCAAAAGTTCCTCATTGAATATTGAGCACTCACGTAGTGTTGGCATTAAGCAGATTACAGTATTTTTTTCAGCAATGTTCTTGTATATTTTCTCTGCAACTATTTCTTCATTTGGAAATAAATTATGTAGCATCCTACTCTGTAATGCTTTTTTGCCAACTTCTGTGAGTAGTCCAATTCTGATATCTTTCAGAATACTTGCATAATCTTCGTCGTTTGCTTGTCTCATATTGGTAGTGAGTTCTTTGTACTCAAAGAACGACCAAATATTCGCATTACCAATGCTTCCTAATGACTTCTTCGTGTCTTCATGTGTCACAGTATTAAACACTGGTTGTCCTTTAACTGGAGTGAGCTGTAAAAGATCTCCAAAAACGATGACGTGTTTACCTCCAAATAACACGTCATAGTCTCTCTTAAGAATTTGTTGCATTCTTAAATGCACAAAGGCAAGCATTAAGTTTGAAACCATGCTCACCTCATCAATATTGAGTACTTGCATCTTCTTCAACACTCTTGAAACTTCGAAGCATGCTTCTCCAGTTAGCTTGTGGTATTCTATTTTGTTCTCATGCTCCACTGGTAACATTAGCAAGCGATGTAAGGTAATTCCTTTTATGTTATAGGCTGCTAACCCAGTTGGAGCAGTTACCACACAAGACAAATTTGAAGCTGTTTTTTGCTGTAGGTAGCTTCTGATGACTTTTATTAAGAAACTTTTACCAGTTCCAGCTTGTCCACTCACATACATCCTGATTGGTTCAAATGATGTGCATGAGCACTGTTTTTTTTCATGTAGTAATCCATGATCAATTTTTTTGGTGACTGCTTCATAAATTTGTTTTTGTTCTTCATTCAGTTGTTGTTCCAGATTTAGTAAGTCGATTGAATCTTCCTGTGCTTGATTCATAGCCGTTTCTACTTCAGTCATGGCTACTGCAGCTTCATTTTCTACGATTGGTTGTCCTAGGGGATCTTGACTAAGTGTTCCTGAACTTTGGCTGTCTTGAGAACTGTCTCTAGCTACTTCAGCTGCAATTTTTGCTTCCTGTTCATTTTCTTCATTTAACATTTGGACATAAGTTGTGAAAGTACTGCATTCTATGCTGTCTTTGCTAGCATTAAAAGAATCTTCATAGCTTTGAAATTCTCCCAGTAGTTCGTCCTCTGAACGCCATGGTTTAAACAGCTGTAAAAGAGCCAAGTAGTAAAATTCCTTTTTGTCAGTAGTGTCGCAACTCAGCTTCCTGTGATTTATCAAACTTCCTTTTGTTTGCTTCACCAAACATCCTTCCTCACCAATGACTTTATATTTTCCATTGTTGATGTCTTCTGTGGCTTTCCGTGAAAAAATGTAGTTCTGCAGCACTTCATAGAGACACATGTTCTCAAGATGATGACTTCTTTTTGGGTAATATGTGTCCAACATGTTTGTTTTCAAAATATCTGTACTTTCTGGGTCGTTCTCGGCCAAATATTCAATTTCTCCAACAGATTTCAGTACCCGATTTCGCATTCCTGCAAGGCCTAAACTGACCCAAATTCTTCTTCTGGATTTCGAGTAAAGACTTGCAGATGATAACCTATCTGAGCATTCGTAGGATCCAATTTCTCGATGCGATAACATCTTTAAACTGAAACTGTACAGCTTCTTACTGACAGTCATCTCGTGAGAAATCTCTTCCCACATTTCCTTCAATTCTGTTTTCTCAGATTTCGTGATGTAAGATGTGACATACCGAGCAACAGCAATAGAATTGTCTGCCACATACTGAATATCCATGTTAGCATTCCACATGGATAAAATGACTGGGTTGAAGTCATTTATAAATTTTGACTCTTCTTTTCTTCTTAGGTTGTATGTATTTTTGGGAGATTTTCTGGTTATAGTATGTCGCACAGCTGACATAAAACTGTTGACTCTTCCTTTTGAAAGAACAGGTCTAGGAAATCCAAATCGACACTTTGTGTAGAATTTATCTTTGGTCTAGTACTTCCGTCGACAGTCTTTTCCACACCGATGATTTTGGAAACGTAAAACTTGTTCTTTTAACTTTTTCTCTTCTGTGCTATTAGGTATAGCACATGTTGCATATTCTTCAATGAAAGATAACACTGCTTCATCAGCATCTGTTCCAAATTTTGGGGCATCCTTGATCCACAACAGCATATGAATATGAGGAGCACCTCTTGCCTGGTACTCTTTTCTCCAAAAGAAATCCACTACTTCTCCAAGAGGTGGATTTTTTTTATTGCAGATGAAGGACATCATAGCCTCAAATCTATGATTGAAATATCTGCAAACATTAACCGGATCCAATGAGCACAGTTCTCCTGCTGTCTTGTATTCAATGTTTTTAATGTTTGAATTTGCCTCTCGTAGAAAATCCAATAAATCATCCCAAGCATACTCGGCACAGCTTAGGGTTACAAACCATGTAGGAGTTCCTAAATTCCTTAACATGCATTTTAATTCACCATGGCGTCGGTACCAATATTCATTTGTCCCACGCTGACAAGCCATCAGATTGATCAGTTGTGTTTCCAAATGATCATCTCGGTGCTGCACTTTCTCCATAAAATCCTTAGCAGACACATTATGTAGATGTACTCCACTTTTTAAAATGTGATTTACTGCATAAGATAATGCAGACAAGTCGCTTTCAAATAAAAGATGAAACAAATAAGGAATACTTTGACGAAATCTTGAATCTTCAGCATATAGTCTTGTAGTCCGATACTCAGAAGCTGGAATCTGTTCTGGGCGTTCATCGTATCGTCCACCTTTTCCTGTAGGAAACAGCTGAGGAAAACATTGAGCTTCCAAGCTCTTCTCCCATACACTCACGGGAGTTCCTTTTGCTTTCTTCATCTGAAACAGATCAATAGTGTCTCCCATAACTTCTTTTGAATGAAGAGGATGTATGCTAAAATGTTCATAAATTTCTTCTTCCTTTGACTTGTCCACTTTTTCAATTTGTCCAGTTGGTGTTTCTGTGTCTTCTTGTAAATCTTCTTCATCTTCATCTATATAAATTGATTCATACCATTTATTATTCCTTTTCAAATGTAAATTTGCTCTTTGTACTTTCCGTACATCTACCAGCTCCTGCCAAATCTTCTTATTCTTTGTAGGTACACCATTAACCAGAATAACTAATGGTTCAGTTTCCAAAGAATCTGCATCAATAGTTTCCATATTTGTTTTCAAATCCAAGGGCAAATACACCACTCTTCCTTTTAAACCTCTCAGTAAATCTGAAGGAGGTAATTTACCAGTTTTGGGCTCCATACGTACTATGGTCTGGAATGGATGAACACATTGAATGAGTATAGACTCATATGTATTTAAATCAGAAAGTTCGGCAGGAATAGCATCCAATTCTAAATTATTATGTACAGCTCTGGTCGGCATTCTATTTTCTTCTAACTTGTTATAACAGTATTTACAAATACGCTGAACTTCACCCAATTCAAAACAATTTTCCAGAAATATATATGTTGCAAAATCCTTCCACTTATAATTATCTTCATTTTCACTTTTTTTATACAGATCAACATTCCTTGTTTGAATTTTATAATGGCTTCTGCGGCAACAAATACAAGTAATATTTGGTCTTTCATTAGAGATGATAGTAAATTTTGTCATTTCTTCCTCAAAATTTTTAGTAATAATGAGTTCTACATTCTGTTCCTCATTTTCCTCATTAACTGTGTCCTTTTCTGCACTTTCTTGTTCTGGACCAAAGTAACAAAACTGAATCTCATCAGTAACCTTCACTACATCTGATACAGATCCACGGAACAGAGCATTATTCAACTCATTCAACTTTACTGCTGGACTTTTAGCAAAATACAATGTTCTCACAAACTTTCTCATTTCAGTATGATGAACAGCCAGCATCCTAAAATGATGAAAAACACTTTTACACACTTTTCTAGATAGACAAGCCAGAGAATGTCCTTGCAAACCAGTATTCTCTCTCACTCTGCATGGATCTAATGTTTGAAGCACCTTCATCTTCTGTTTTACACTCTTTTTACTATATTCTCTTAGAAAGTCACGTCATTTATCAATAGATTCCTGACGCACAGTACAAATACTACTACAGTTCCAAGTGTACACTGGGGCTTTTGGACGTCTCCCCATAGCCTCAGCAGCCATTACTTCTTCCTCATTTCTTGGGACCATTTTCTCTTTTTCCATCACACAACCATCCTTAACTTCATATGCTCTACCATTGGTGTCAACTGCATGCAACAAACTATTACTTTGAAGATAACTCTCTTCATTAAAAAATGGTTCAGTACTTGAACTGTGTTTCCATTCTCCCAAGAACACTTTACAAAAGTTAATTTTTTTCACTTCTCTTTTCCTTTTGCTTTGTGACTTCATTGCATTGACTAATTTATCTAATCTACGCATCCTATTCAAAATTAGAATAAAAAGTTTTCTTTTTATTTCCAAAGCCTTACTTACAATATTTTCTATAAAAAAAATGTTCTTAATAAATTTTGATTTTTTCTTATATTTTTTCACATCCTTTAGCAAATTTAACATCACTCTTCTCTGAAACATTTTTCGACGAATGTTTTTAAAATCTAATTTTTGTGTTAAATCAGTTTTACATACTTCTGATTGTACATTAGCTTTTCTTTTTTGCTGTTGACTCTGTTGTTGCTTTGTACATAAAACACTGTTTGTTTTACATTTGATTTTGCCATGTTTTTTGTTTTTGAAGATCTTTTTTAAGAAATCTCTACTCTGCTTACCAGTAGACTTTTTCTTTTTGCCATCACCAGCTTCTCCTCCTATTTTTTTTCCCCCAGTTTTGTCCAGATATACTTGTTGTTGCTTTTCTTTCCTCTTTCTTGTCCTTAAAGGCATTTTTTTTTCACTGTTGCTCAGCAATACCTGCAAGAAACTTAAAAAAAAATCTTTTTTGTAATTATAATTCATTAAAATATTTTTTAAGCTTTTCATTAATTTCAAATGTTTTACCATTTGCCTCTCATTTGTGATTTACTAATTTGTGCAGAGTGCTAACCACCCCAGTTGAAAAAAAACAAGCTGTCCCTTTCCTGCAAGTGCATGTTTTACAGAACAACTGCAACACAAATTACATCTCTGGCCACAATTCCTGTGCGCACACAGCCTCATGGTGTGCTTCTAAGCAGAAAACAGAATTTGATTTGCAAATTCAAAGCACATTTACTACTATGGTAGAGCAAGTGATAATTACTGTTACAGTCTGACACATTTTCTTTGTAGATCACAGAGGCAGAAAAGAGCACATGTCCTATCAGCTACTTCATACCATGAGCATCTGCAACCTGGGTGAGTGATTAGACTAGAGCAAAGAAAATGAGGCCTTGATGATGTTTTTATGTGTTTGCGTTACACACTGCTATCTGAAACATCACACAGAACTGAGTACTACACATGGGAGTGTTGGAGAAGCTGCTGCGTGTTTGTCAAGAGTGTGTTTCTTGAGACTGTGTATTCTCTGGTGCAAGAGAGATGAACAAGGAGACTTCCAGAACTGCATGAAGACTGCAGGGATGTATGTAACAGTGCATGTGTGCTAAGGGATAATTTGTGTAAAGACAACAGGCTGCCCCTTTCCTGGGACTGCAATTCTTACTGAACAACAACTTCACAAATTTAATCTCTGCCCACAATTCCTGTGCGCACACAGACTCATGCCATCATTTTAGGAACATAACACAGGCTGCCCCTTTCCTGGGACTGAAATTCTTACTGAACAACAACTTCACAAATTAAATCTCTGCCCACAATTCCTGTGCGCACACAGACTCATGCCATCATTTTAGGCACATAACACAGGCTGCCCCTTTCCTGGGACTGCAATTCTTACTGAACAACAACTTCATAAATTAAATCTCTGCCCACAACACCTGTGTGCACACAGACTCATATCGTCATTTTAGGCACATAACACAGGCTGCCCCTTTCCTGGGACTGCATTTCTTTCAGAACAACAACTTCACAAATTAAATCTCTGCCCACATTTCCTGTATACACACAGACTCATGCTATGTTTTTTGAAACAAAACAGTGTTCCTGAATAGTACCAAATTACTGTTACAGCCTGACACAATTTCCTTATCATTTACAGAGGCAGAAAACAGCACATGTCCTAACAGCTCCTTGAGACCATGACCATGTGTCACAGGGTGAGTGATTAGACTAGATCAATGAAAATGAGGCCTTAGTGACGTTGAATGTGTTTGCATTACACAGTGCTATCTGAAACATCACACAGAGCTGAGTACTACACATGAGAGTGTTGGAGAAGGTGCTGCGTGTGTGCCAAGAGTGTGTTTCTGGAGACTGTGTATTGTCTGGTGCAAGACAGATGAGCAAAGAGACTTCAAAACTGCATGAAGACTGCTGGGATGTATGTAACAGTGCATGTGTGCGAAAGGTTAGTTTCAGTTTTGTACATATGGCAACTACCTGTGCCTTTGCTATTTAGAAAGAGAAATCTACCCTGTTGGTTTCAAATGTTTTAGCTTTTGCCTCTCATTTGCGATTAAGTGATTTCTGCTGAGTGCTAACCACCACATTTGAAGAAAACAAGCTGTCCCTTTCCTGCAAGTGCATGTTTTACAGAACAACTGCAACACAAATTACATCTCTGGCCACAATTCCTATATGCACACAGCCTCATAGAGTGCTTCTAAGCAGAAAACAGAATTTGATTTGCAATTTCAAAGCACATTTACTACTATGGTAGAGCAAGTGATAATTAGTGTTACAGCCTGACACATTTTCCTTGTAGATCACAGAGGCAGAAAAGAGCACATGTCCTAACAGCTCCTTGAGACCATGAGCATGTGCATTCTGGGTGAGTGACTACATTAGAGCAAAGGAAATGAGCCTTCTTGACGTTGAATGTGTTTGCGTTACACAGTGCTATCTGAAACACCACACAGACCTGAGTACTACACTTGGGAGTGTGGGAGAAGCTGCTGCGTGTGTGCCAAGAGTGTGTTTCTGGAGACTGTGTATTGTCTGGTGCAAGACAGATGAGCAAAGAGACTTCCAAAACTGCATGAAGACTGCTGGGATGTATGTAACAGTGCATGTGTGCTAAGGGTTATTTTCAGTTTTGAACATATGGCAACTACCTGTGCCTTTGCTATTTTGAAAGGGAAATCTACCCTGTTGGTTTCAAATGTTTTAGCTTTTGCCTCTCATTTGCAATTAAGTGATTTCTGCTGACTGCTAACCACCACATTTGAAGAAAACAAGCTGTCCCTTTCCTGCAAGTGCATGTTTTACAAAACAACTGCAACAAAAAATACATCTCTGGCCACAATTCCTATATTCACACAGACTCATGCTGTGTTGGTAGGCACAAAACACAGGCTGCCCCTTTCCTGGGTCTGCAATCCTTACAGAACAACAACTTCACAAATTAAATCTCAGACAACAATTCCTATATGCACACAGACTCATACTGTGTTGGTAGGCACAAAACACAGGCTGCCCCTTTCCTGGATCACCAATTCTTACAGAACTAATGCTAATTTCAAATGTGCTGCCATTTTCCTCTCTTTTCTTTCAAAGTGATTTCTGCTAAATCCTAACCATCACAATTAAAAACAAGCTGTCCTTTCCTTTCAACTGCAAGTCTTACTTTTCAACAGCAACGCAAATTAAATCTCTGTCAACAATTCTTCTCTGCACACAGACTCATGGTTTGATGGTAGGCACAAAACAGTATTCCTCATTCTTACCAGTACACATAAACTTATTGTGAAAACATACTCCATAATATCTTACAAGTTCAAAACAGTTAAATATCTTGCAAACCTCAAAATGTAAAACATAACTTTTGAAGAAGATTCACAATTCTAATTTTTATCTCAAAAATCACCACATACATCCCCTCTCAAACTCATAACTCACCTTTTAAAATAGTTAGTTGAGAAAGAAATGTGCCACTCAAACAGCAGACTATCAGAGTCAGAATATCAGAGCTCCACACCTCTCTCCTCTCTCCAGAACCAGTAAATGGCAATATTTCCCTCTCTTTTTTCACACATATACATGTTAATTTCAAATCTCAGTGCTTCCCACTTTTTTTCAAATGAAATCACACATTTCTATTGGTTGAAAACTTCAACCCCTTTCCAAATGTACCCTTCCCCCAACTTGTGTCCTGCCTGCTACCATAGCAACAGGTCATGGAACACTGCTGTGAGGAGAGAGGTCAGAAGTTCAGCAGACAATGTTTCATATCCAAAGAGCAAGAGTGCTTGACTTTTCAAACCTAACAGCAAATCCATAGTAATGTTCTTTGGTAACACATTTTTCTGAACCAATACAAAACATGCTTTTTAAAATTTAAACATACAGCCTAGTTTTTAGTGTAGAATGGTTTGAAACAGCCAATGAGTTCTTTTTATAAAAAAAACTATGTGTGCCTCCATTTTTCAACTGTCTTTCATTTCATATTGCCTTTCTACTGAAAGACACCTCCTGAGTGCATCCAGATCTCCTTGGAAGATGTTCACAGTGTGGATTATAGGTCACAGCTATGTCTTCTGGAGTGAAAAATTTGCAGAAAAAAAGAGGTATGGTGAGAGACCTTTCTTTGCCAAATGTAGACATTAAATGGATTGGTCAGAGAGGGTTAAAGTGGCACCAATTAATGCCTTTGGTGAAAACCTTTCTACATCTCCCACAGCCTAACCTTATTATTGTGCACTGTGGTGGAAATGACCTAGGCACTTTAACTGGGGTAGGTCTGGAAATGCTTATTAAGGACACCTTTGTGCAATTGATGTCGCTTTTTCCACAAACTGCCTTTGTATATTCTAACATATGCCAAAGGCAAAAGTGGAACTGGTCCAACCAATTTTGTCCGCAGATTGACAAAGCAAGGAAGCACGTCAACAAATCTATTTCTGCTTTCCTCAGAGACTATGGTATGGGTTCTATATACCACAACAACTTGCGTTACAACATGCAAGACATTTATAGAGGAGACGGTGTACACTTCACTGATGAAGGCAACAGAGTCTTCCTCTTGAACTTTAGACTCTGCATCGGTACTTACTTGTAGGTACCAAAAAACACACAATAAACACAAGGGCTCTTTTTAGAGCCACCTTATATCTTTTCACTTAATTGCAAATTTTTATTATTTTTTTGTTTTTATAAATTTTTCGGGTGCGCGTTGGGTGCGCGCACTCGGCGATATTTTTTTTCAAAATATAAATCTTTTTTTTTGCCCTACAAGGTCCTACTGTGACCCCCCTACAATGCCTAGTGGGTCAATATCTCCCCACTCTGCCCCCTTTTCACGTTCTCCCCCTTTGTTTATCACCCCCTCTTTATGCGAGAGACAAAATGGCGGCCGCCGATTCCTGATTTCCACCGATTCAAATGTTTACTGACATCTAACAACCAATCAGAAGTGCGCTCGCGCACGGCAGGGTGCGCGCACAGGACTTGCTCAGTGCGCGCACGCTGCGCGCTTACAGATATATATATTGATTTAAATGCTAATTTCTCAGGAAATACTGAACAGATTTACACCAAACCTGCAAAAGGCACTTCATGGACCTTATGGCTACCTCTCTGCCAAATTTCACATAATTCTGTTCAGCCGTTCGGGCTGTAGCTGCGACTAAAGTCCCTATGGAAAAATGCATGGGGAAAACACGTTTTGGGACCCTCCTTTTTTCTCGGCCCCCACTTGACGAATCACCCCGAAACTATCAGGGTAGGAGCAGAGCGGAGCGCCCCATTAGTTTTGAAAATTTCGCGAGGATTCGTCAACCGGCGCCAAAGTTATTCAAAATAGAATTTTGAGATTTCCTATGGAAACACGGTCCTAACTATAACTACCTACTGGCGACCGCCAGTAGGTAATATATATATATATATATATATATATATATATATATATATATATATATATAATATATATATATATATATATATATATATACCGGGGATTTGCGCTGTGTGATAGTGTAAATGCAGGTGATCAGTTTACGTGCCGACGCTTCCTTGAGTACATGTTCTAGTGCTGGCAGCACCGGAGTGGCTGTAGGGAATGTACTGAATCATGTCCGTTTGCAGTCCGGAGTTGATAATACAGCAACGCATCTTGTGGCGCAGGTTGTGGCGATCCGCTTAAGTGCTGTACTGTGAGGAATTGGCTGTCAGGGTACAGGTCATTCAAGGTGACCAATCCTTTCTGATGTGCACGTGCCCATGTATTTCGCTCCATGAGCAGGGGAATTAATGGATTACAGGCCAGCGGTATGGATGGTGCATATATTATGTACAGTTTAGACTTCCGGCAGAGTCCACCCCAAGCCCAGCGCATGACCTCTGCAGTATCAATTTCTCGCCTAGGGCACTTATATTCTTGGTATAGTGCTGTTGACAAGGGCAGGGGTGCCACCCTGTCTATCTCAATAGCTATGTGTTGCTGAAATGGCGTTGGGTGTTGCCAGAAAGGTAAGAACTGTGCCTTTGCGCAGTATGCATGTAGTAGGAAATCAGGAGCTCCCAAACCTTCCTGTGCCAGTGGTAGGCTAAGTAATTTCCATGAAACCCTGGGCTGTTTCCTAGACTAATTCAACAATATTTGATTTGAGACGCTTAAAGAATTGTGTGGTATTTTTTTAAAATATGTCTTTTCATTGAGCATTATTAGGATTTATTTGTATTCCTTGTAATTCCTAAATTGTTACTTGCTGATGTATTTTACCGGTATTAATTTGAGCTCAACGTTTACAAAGTCATTATATTATTTCTATTGTGTCTATGGCCAAGTGATCAAATCCCCCGGCATGTGACCACCCCATGTGATGTGATACGTAGCCTGCACTAGCACTTTAAATATGTGGCTCTATGAGCACAACGCTGTCATGTGATCAAGGCTCTAGGAGAGCCGAAACGTTATGGCCGTTGCTCAGGGCGAATAAACGGATATATTGCACCTTAATTTGGTTCGTGTGCTACTTCGCAAGCGGCAATAGGAGTGTGTAGCTGGTGAAGGTGGTTACCTTTGATATATATATATATATATATACCGGGGATTTGCGCTGTGTGATAGTGTAAATGCAGGTGATCAGTTTACGTGCCGACGCTTCCTTGAGTACATGTTCTAGCACTGGCAGCACCGGAGTGGCTGTAGGGAATGTACTGAATCGTGTCCGTTTGCAGTCCGGAGTTGATAATACAGCAACGCATCTTGTGGCGCAGGTTGTGGCGATCCGCTTAAGTGCTGTACTGTGAGGAATTGGCTGTCAGGGTACAGGTCATTCAAGGTGACCAATCCTTTCTGATGTGCACATGCCCATGTATTTCGCTCCATGAGCAGGGGAATTAATGGATTACAGGCCAGCGGTATGGATGGTGCATATATTATGTACAGTTTAGACTTCCGGCAGAGTCCACCCCAAGCCCAGCGCATGACCTCTGCAGTGTCAATTTCTCGCCTAGGGCACTTATATTCTTGGTATAGTGCTGTTGACAAGGGCAGGGGTGCCACCCTGTCTATCTCAATAGCTATGTGTTGCTGAAATGGCGTTGGGTGTTGCCAGAAAGGTAAGAACTGTGCCTTTGCGCAGTATGCATGTAGTAGGAAATCAGGAGCTCCCAAACCTTCCTGTGCCAGTGGTAGGCTAAGTAATTTCCATGAAACCCTGTTTCCTAGACTAATTCAACAATATTTGATTTGAGACGCTTAAAGAATTGTGTGGTGATGGGTATTGGGATATTTACGAAGAGATATAATAATTTGGGGAGGATGATCATTTTGCGATCGCAATGCGGCCAGACATGGACAGTGTTTAACCCTTCCATCTTTGGATCCTGTCCTCTATCAATGTCATTACCCTCCCGTAGTTAGCCGACCAGATCTCTTGTAAAGGGTGTAAGGGTGGTGGTGCCATCAGTCAATGGGAGAATTGTAGACTTGGCCCAGTTAATGTGGATACCTGAAATACCTCCAGATCTCACCAGTTTTCAAGTAATAGGTGCGAAATTAACCGCAGGGTCGATAACACAGAGAGTAATGTCGTCAGCATACATGGAGATGATCAAGCCTATCGTGGTGAATACTATTTCTCTGTTTGCGTGGTGTTGCCTTAATCTGGCAGCAAGTGGCTCTGTGGTGATGGCAAACATAAGAGGGGATAGTGGGCAATCCTGTGGGGTGCCCCGCAAGATTTTTGTGGGAGCAGAGATTAGCCCATTCACTCTCACTCTGGCGGTAGGAGAGGCATAAAGGAGTTTCATTTGTTGTATAAAAAGAGGGCTCAGTCCCAGTCGAGTCAGGAGTGTGAAGAGGAACTCCCACTCCAGCAAATCAAATGTCTTGGTGGCATCTAATAGTGCTGCAATAGCAGAGACGTGGGGGGCGAGATAATGCATTAGCGTAAATATGGTCCTTAGATTGTGTGAGGTTGAGCAGCCTGGTAGGAATCCAGATTGGTCCGGCCACACAATCAGGGGAAGCAGGGTCTGTAGTCTGTCCGCCAGTAATTTGGAAAATATTTTATTGTCTATGTTAATAAGAGAAAGTGGGCGTGTGAGTCGCATATGGTGGGGTTCTTGTCTGGCTTAAGCAGCGTAATAATTGTTGCCTCGCGCATGCCAATAGAGATGAGTATTCTTGGCCTGGATGACCTTCTGAATGTCTTCCGTAGTTAACGGCTCATTCAGATATTCACGGTGAGCGTTTCCCAAACATAGCATCTCTACAAAGTCCAGATATTCCAGTATTGCTGACTCCAATGGACCTGCATTGGAGGTGTATAGGTGTGTGTAAAATGTTTTCATTATGTTAAGTATTTCCGTTTGTGAATAGACTGGGGGTGCGTCAGGTTGGTGGAGCTCAGTGATGTAGGAAGAACCCCTGGGTGGTTTTAATAAATTAGCAAGCGTCTCACCGGATCTATCTCCTTCTCCGTACCTGCGAGCCTGTGCCTATTTGTGTAAGAATTTTCCCAATCGGCCTCGTCTTGAAATTCCATAAATTTCCCGCATATTCTAGCTAGTGTGTCAGGTGTTTGGGTTTGGAAGTATTGGCATTCTAAATCTCGGATTTCGTTCTCTATCTTTGTAAGACATTTGCGTATGTCTCTCAGCACTCCTGACTGCAAAGCTATGCAATCCCCGCGGATTACAACTTTAAAGGCCTCCCATGTTGTGCCCACCGAGTCCACTGAGCCTGTGTTGCGTTCAAAGTATTCGACAATTTTATTTCGTATCTCCTCTCTGAATACCGCATCTAGCAGCGCGTGCAGAGGTAGGCACCATGTTAAGGGTTGCATATATGGTTTCGGGATTTGGAGCCTGAGTGATAGTGCGTGGGTGATGCTTGGCTTCGTTTACCCATGAGTGGATTTCTCTAGACGTTAGCCAGAAATCTAGTCTGGACCAGGCTTTATGGTGCTGAGATATGCAGGTACCCTCTTTGAGTTCGGAAGTGCTCGCCAGGTGTCCACCAGGTAGTGATTTTCGATTAGGGTGTGGATTGTGGCCGCCGAGTGCGGGTGATGTGGGCTAGCCGCTCCCACTCTGTCTGCCCATTCCGATAGGACAACATTGAAGTCCCCAGAGTATCACAGCATTCCCCAAGGTTTGGATCCCCTGCCACACCCCGTTAGATAAGTCTGGGTCATCCATGTTTGGCCCATATATGTTTGCTAAGATTATGTGCTGTCCATAGAGTCTGCCCTTGCCTAGAATATAGCGGCCCTCTGGGTCTGCTGTGACTCGGGCAGTTTTCCAAGGGAGACCTTTATGGATTAAAATCGCAACCCCCCGTAAATAGCAGGAGTAGGTTGAGGCATAGATATCACCCCATCTACTGGATTTGAGCCTGGGTAGGGAAGGATCAGACAAATGAGTTTCCTGCAGGAAACAGATGTCCGCTCTATGACTTAACAGATAAGTGTGTACTAGACGCACTTTCCTATAATCGTTCAGGCCGCGAACATTCCAAGTGATGCAGTTTAACGTTGTCATGTGAGTCTACGTGGCTCCTTGTTTAGTCAGGGACAGAAGCAGATATTTCTGCGTGTGGTCAGCTGTGGGCGGCGCTGGATATTTAGGAATGAGCTGTAATACATGTGGTGCGACACTGTGTGTTTGTCAGTTTGATAATCGCTTGCAACAATAACATTTTCAAAATAACCATTAAACTCATCCCACCCCCCTCCCACAACAACCCCCCAATTAGGTTGAGTAAGTATCCCTCCCATAGCTTAACAACAATTCAATGAATACAAAAGAGCCCAGAGGCCACTAGGGAATTATCCCAGGGGGAACGAGGAGTCACCGGCGTACACCCCTGCCATTTACAGCAGGGTGGCCGAGCCCAGGCCTATTATTACTCGTGCTGTCACATTAATAATGAAGAAATCAATTAATAACCCAGCATTAAGATGAGAACAAAGATATGCCTCTGAGATGGGCGCTTATATGCCGGAAATAGCAACCGCAGACATGGTGTGACGTACAAATTCAAAAGTTTTATAGAGGAGTGAAGACCTGATCGTGGCATCCTACAAGACGGTACAGTCATTCAATGTTGCTCAAGTTGCTGCATGACAAAACATAATCCGCATGTTTTGACCCTGCTTGTTGCTTCGTCTCCTGTTTGGAAATTTTAGAGCAGCCCTAGCATCCGTGAATATGAGGGGCTTGCCGTCAGTTTGTACTCTGAGTTTGGCAGGGTAAAGTAGAGCGTACTTAGTTCCAAATTTTGTAACCAATTTCTTGGCAGGAGCGAATTCTCGGGGCCACCGGTACCATCTGAGTGAAATCTGGGTGCATAGCTATTGTGTTACCCTGGTATTGAAGTAATCCCTGCTCACGGGCTAGTCTCAGTACTGTGTCCTGGTCTCGGTAGTTGAGAAGGCGAGCAAGGATTGGGCATGGTTGGGCTCCGGGTGGTGGTTTAGGGCCAAAGGATTGGTGTGCCCATTCCACCAGGAACATGCTGGAGAGGTTATTCCCAAAAAGGTCCTTCAACAGCGTTTCCATTTATTTTTCCATGTTTGGGATATTTGTCATCTCTGCGATACCAGTAATTCGGACGTTATTGCGCCAGGATCTGGCTTCCAAATTTTCATTTTTTGCCTTTATGAGGTTAAGAATCTTGTCCATGTGTAGCAGCTGCTCTTGCGTTTCAGTTTGGCGGTCCGACACCCTGGATTCAAGGGCATCTATTCGAGTTTCGTGTTTCTCCACACGATGGGTGATGTGGTCCATGCGCGCAGCCAGGGAGTCAAGTTTTGAATCAATCACCTGTAGGATGGCTTTAGCATCTTTTAGCAAGGATCTTAAGTCATCTTCTTGTGTAGTGTCTACAGCAGCGTCCACAGTCACGCAGGTTGGCGCAGGGCCTCCTTCCTGCTGGCACATCGCTCTCTTGTCAAAGTTCAATTTCGGTTGTTTGATATCTGTTTTGCCCATGATTGTGGTGCCTGACTGGCAAGTTGTCAAGCAGCTGAGCCCACGAGGCCCAACTCCAGCCTCTCTACCCACGTCTTCTACTAGCCAGGGACAAAGTTTGAGGGTTTAGGTCCTGTCCCACTATCGGTTTGCTATTAATACAGGTTCAGTGCTCCGGTTGTCTGACTCATGGTTAGCCTATTTGGCAGCTTAGCAAGAGAGCTTCAGATGGGGGGGGGGGGAGGCAGGACTGTGTCCAGAGCTCCCCAGCTCATGAGCGGGACCCCCACCGGGCCAGACTGCAGGATTCACAATCATGCGCAATATCCATGCGTGATGAGGGTAGGTGCAGGGGAGATTAGGGGGAGCCAACCAAGATGCGAGTCTTTCAGTTAGTGCCTGGTCCCAGTGGGGCTCCCAATGGCAAACTGTGCCCATTGCGTGTTGTCGTCCGCAGGGCCAGGCGAACGGCAGCTCAACTTTGTATAGAGGCCCCCCACCAGTGCCGCCGAGAGTGAGCAGTGGATTTTTCCTGTTGTGATATCGGGAACTGCAGCTGTTTTGCACTGGGCTCTGCCTTGGTCACACCGGAGCCCAGCGACTGAGTGAAACTAGCAGCGAGGCCCACAACGGCACAGCCACCCCACCCACCAGGGTGCCAGTACTAGCGCAGGGCCCCGCGCTGAGATGCTGAAGTGCCACAGGCCTCAGGGTCTCCTGTATCGCACCCCCCACCAGGGGCCATCAGCCATGCAGTGTCTGCTCGCGCGTCAATGCGGGACTCACCAGACAGCTCGTCCCACCGGACTGCCTTCTTCCCGCACCAGTCGATGGCGATTGTCCCACACAGCGGGCAGCCGCAGCCCAGGTGAGCAACTCTAGCAGGCCGCAGGCACCCGCAGCCAGAGGAGCCGAGGGGCCGTCCGAAGTGTCTACCATGCCAGCTTCAGGCAGATCACGGGATTGCGCCCACCAGGCCCGCGGCAGGCCAAGGCCCTCGCACAGATCAGGTGAGCGGTCCGCTGCTCCACCGGACTCCAGAGGATTAGGGCTCTAGTCGCCCAGCTCCCAGGTGATTTTGTGATGTGCTGGGTTATGCGGATCGTCGAGGATGAGCAGGATAATTGTCGGATAATCGGGCTCGGCCGGCAGAGCCCTCTCAGTTCGGCCACGCCCCGGGTGCTTCAGGATAATTGACAGGGTCCTTGACTCTGCAGCTGCGTGGACCAGGCGACATCGAGGATGACCACGAACCAGATACGAGCTGTCCCGCAAAAGATGTTGAGTGCTGAGGGGTCGGTGTCCGGCGGGAGCACCAACGAGCCTTGGCAATGGAAACGCACACAGAAGGTCAAGGACCAGCAAGGTCCAGGAGACTCACCTCACACAGGGGAGTCAGGGCAGGCCCCAAGCAATCAGAGGAGCCCAAGGGAAACAAAGATGACCCTTAATTGGACTCACAGGACAGAGGCACAGGAGTCGCGAGAGAACCTCAAGCAGCTTTACAAAACAGAAGGCCACGGAGCACTCGGTGCGAGGTGGTCAAAGATCTTTGTAGGAGACGTTGCCAGAGGTTGGGGCTACACGGAGCCCAATGCACTTGTTGCAGAATTGCTAACAAGCACTTGCAAAAGTATGCAGTGCACAGGGGTTCGGGCATTGCAGCCACCATGAGGGATTCTGACCTCAAACTTGGTGAGAGGATAGCTCGGGCCTTGAGGGACATAGGAACCCACCTCCTGTGTTGCTGGACCCTTCGAGGTCCATAGGAGCTCGGGAACAGCAGACCAGTCAGCAGTGTTGTGGTGCCTGCGAACGCAGGGGAGTGACTCCTTCACTCCAAGGGGAAATGCCTTGGATGTTCCACATGTCCTGGACAGATCCTGTATGGTGCACAAGCACAGATGATGCAGCAGACTGAGATGGAGACAAAGTCAGACCCAAACGAAGTCCAGAGTGCCCAGACCGTCGAAGTTCAATGGTGTCAGTTCTGAATTTTGTCCATGACGAATCAAAGGTCCTACAGCCAGGTAAGCCCTTAAGTACCCACAGGAGAGGGTTGGAAAGATTCAGGGGACCCTCCAGTCTGGACAAGGGGGAGGTTACTCTCATGTCCTTTGGCCAGGTTTGCGCCAGAGCGTGAGCCAACAGCACCCAGGACTGGTTTGAACTGAACTATGCACAGGGACATCAAATGTGCCCCTCATGCAGACTTTCAGTTACTGGCAAGCGCACCCAGCCAGCCCTGATACACTACATCCTGTCTGGGAGGTGCTCACACCTCCCCGTGACAGGATGCCTATCCTGCCTTCCCTTGCTCGAGCTTGGCTCAGCAGCAGGAGGGCAGAAATGTGTCTCGGGTCATCAGCAACCATTTTGTGCTGTCTGGGACTAGAAGGCTGGTACCAGGAACACCAGGAGCCCCACGAAGGATGCTTCTTAGAGGTGGAATCATACCCCCACACCAGTTACCAGTGTGGGGGTATGATTCCAACATGTTTGACACGAAAAACGATAGGGTTTATTTCAGGCGTTTTAGAGTTGGTCATTACGCTGTCGCATAATGCCCCTCTATAGTAGTATAGGGCTGCTTCACTGACATCCCGGGAGAATGGAGTCCGTAGGCTGCAGGGGTGTCTTGCTCATTCAGGGGCACACTCTCACTTAGAACCAAGCACTCTGCCCTCAGGATTATAAGAACTGCTGTAGGGGTGACTTATAGGCTTTAAGTGCAGTGACCCTTAAATATAGTAAACCTATATCTTATAGGCTTTAAGTGCAGTGACCCTTAAATATAGTAAACCTATATCTTCAGTAAGTGGTGCATGCACCAACTTACACAGGCTGCAATGGCAGGCCTGTAGTTCCATTTTGCCTGTCCTCTCATGGGTGGCATAATACATGATTCAGGCCATGGGAGGTCTCTGGGGTACCTATGCCCTGGGTACGTGGGTACTATATACTAGGGACTGACAAGGGTACCCCAGAATCCAATCTGGAGTGTACCTAAGTACATAACACAACAGTTTAGGGAGAAAGAAGATAGACTGGGGTCCTGATTAGCAGGATCCCAGTCAGACTAGTCAAAAACCAGCTTAGCACCAGGCAAAAAGTGGGGGTACACATGCAGAAGGATCCTACCTTCCTACAGTGCTTAAGGGTGTTTGGAATTGTTTGTCATTGTCAGGAATAAGAAGAAGCCTTTGAGATTCTAGTCCACTCCTGAGATGGGCGTAAGAGAATTGTGAGGCGTATTCCCACTAGGTCGAGGAGACTGACCTATGGCAGCTGGGGTGTTATGACATCTATGTAGAATCAGTGAGATCAGAGGGTGGGACTTCCAGGGCATGGTAGGCAGTAGTGTTACTTAAGACCTTAACTTTCCTTGAGAAAGTGGCTGACCACATTTCACATTTCATTGGTGTTTCTTCTTGCTGATTCAGTTAGTTCACCATTGCTTCATCCCGCACCATTTTTGATTTCTCCGCTAATTGTTCCATAGGTTACAGATCCATTAGCTTGTACCTTGACAATGCTTATGGATTCTGTTGTAGCGGTGCTGTTTAGCTTGTGTTTGTGCCTATTGCTACCTTATTTTCAGGGTGGCTTCCTACTTAGGCATGTACCAATGATTGCTCTGGCTTCGTCTCCTGTATTGACCTAGGTTCCTAGTGGCCTGCCAGCTTAAAGTTTATAATCACATGCTATTGCTATCTCTGATTGATTACCTACATGAATATGTCTGTTAAGAGTGCCAATATATGCCTGTGCTTCGGCTACATTGCAGTGTGCTCTCTGGTTGCTGAGAACTCCAGCATGTGTAAACCTTTTCCAAAAACAGAGGCTCAGAGAAACATTTTCTTGAAGAGACTGAGAGTGATTAATTGTCTCTTTTTCTCTGCCTCCCCAATTTCCCCTTCCCTTCAGTATTTTGGTCTGCATTTAGTACTCTTCACCATACTAGCAGAAATGCTTTGGAGCAAGGAATATTGTCATCATACTCTGCTGGGAACCCTATATGAGCAATGACACCCATTAATTCTGCAATAATTCTCCAAAAAGTCTTGTGATTATTAGTAACAGCAGCTCAACAATGACCATCAAGATTGGGAAGCATTTAAATCCTTTGACTTCCTACCTCTAATAAAATTCTTCCCTTTTGGATGTTCACATATTGATTTACTGATTTGTCTTCTAATACTTCTTGGTTCTTTGGAATTGTATGTGTAAGATAACGGGTTAATGTTTGAGGGGGTTGAAAACCCTACTCAAGCATCAACCACAATCCTTGTCAGGGTATACCACCAAAGTCATTAAATTAACCTGTGCTTAACCCACTGGTAGCTTGGCGCAAAGCCAACAGACTTAATTTACAGGCACTGTGTAAAGTATTTATGCAGCCCACAAATAGTATTAAAGTGAAAACGCAACACAAGAAAAACCCAAACCAAATTAGAAAAATAGAGAACATTTTAATAAATAAAATGGCACCATAACAAATCAAATCCAATTAGTAGAACTGGAATTATGAATTAATTTTTTTGTGTGTGTAAAATAGCACCCTAAAATATCAAGGTGCCAACTGAGGGTATCTGGTCACACGAGACTGTGGCAAAGTCAAAAGTTAAGTACGACGCAATGGAGCGCTAGTCTGATACATGATGTGAATTGGGCACGATCTCAGCTTTCCTTCAGACTAAGAAGAAATTTTGAAGACAAGTTCCTGAGAGGGTAAGAGTTCAGCGGGGCAAATCAGTAGCAGTCAGTGTCCAAGGAGGACGTGTTGTTGTCAGGAAGTCGCTGGATGAAGTCGCTGTGAAGATTTTTATCTTCGGACATAGTAACTTTTTGGTGGGACAAAGTTGCCGGCTGCAGTTAATCAGGGCTCCAAGAGGCCGGATACCTTTGCCAAGAGGTTCCACTGAACAGGATTTGCTGCTGCACAGAAGAAGGTAGTGGCAGCTACTGCATATTCACGTCAACCACCAACTGGAGCAGCTGGCAGGTAGGTCCTGGCCTTCTGTTGCTTCTCAGGATACTTTTTGGTGAAAAGTTTTTAAGGCCCAGGTTTTTGGAAGAGCACCAACACCACTACCTAGGGTCTGTGACATGGGGGCACCACTTGGGGGGGAGGGTTAGGACTCAATCCAGCAGAGGCCAGATCTAAGGTTCAAGGCCCCGAAGCTTGCTATGTCCCTGTAACTCATACAGGAAGTCAGCCAACTACCCTTTGGATTGCTTGTGTTGGTCCTGGGTTCAAGGAGATGGTCCAGTTCTCCTTCAAACAGCAAGGGAGGCCGCCAAGCAGCAGAGCAGTCCTCTGGTAGCCGCAGAGCAGTCCTCTGGTAGCAGCAGGGTGGTCCTGTAGGTGTCCAGGCCATCCTGCTGAAGTCTTCCACAGGTCCAGCAATACACTGAAGATTTGATTTGAGGGTCCAATCTTCAGAACTGGTGCCGGCCTTTGAAGTGGGGGGACATCATGACCTACCTCCACATCTGGTTCTGGAAAGATCTTCCCTTCTCCTGACAAGGCTACAAGAAGACTGGGATGACAAAAGCCTGGTGTCAGTTTCCTTTGTATGTGCTGGGGCAAGCCCTTGAAGTGTAAGCGGGGCAGGGAACAGTTACGTCCTCAGGTATCCTGGCAGGATGGCCCATCCTGCCTACACCCAGTCCCCTTTGATGGCAGGAATACACAAATCGAAAGAGCAGAGCCATTCCCAGTCATGTGACCCAGGTCACTTGCAGCAGGCACCAAATGGTTAGGGCAAGAAAATGCCAACTTCCTAAAAGTAAACATTCCTTGTGTTTGCTTAACTTTCTAAATGTGGCATTTTCAGAATTGTGACTTAAACTCCAACTTTACCGTTAGAGAAGATTATAAATTACAATTCATATGAGTCCTAACTGGATATTTCTATCTGCTCCCAATCAGTTGAGGCTGGACTGTTCCCATGGGGAGCAGGGTGAAGACTGATTTGCATATGGCTGGTTCCAATCGGTGGTGGCAGGGTGAGGGCAAACAAATTATGGTCTAAAACCAGATCTGTGACTGGGGGTGAATGTTTGATTTGTTCAGCATTCTGTCCATCATTTGTTCTTTTTTCCCCAAACAAAAGTTAGCACTTATTAAATGTAATAAGGTAACACAATGTTATCCAATCGGAGAGATAGGCCTTACAGTAGTGAAAAATGAATTTAGGACTTTTTCATTACCAAACATCTAAAACTTAATCCCATATGTACTACTTTTTTTAATAAATTGCGCCCTGCCCTATGTGCCGTTATGGGCTACCTTAGTGGTAACTTATATGTATTAAAAAGGAAGGTATAGGCAGGCAAAAAGTTTATTTAGCCATATCAAATTGGCAGTTTAAACTGCACTACAAGCTGTAATGGCAGGCCTGAGACACGTTTTAAAGTGTTACTTTAGTGGGTGGCACAATGAGTGCTGCAAGCCAACGAGTAGCATTTCATGTACTGGCCCAGTGTTTGCTACAACAGTACTTAACGTGCATTGCTCTTCCATTCAGGCTTTATATAACCATAGTTGCTTTTTCAAAATTCATCTAATGTTGATTATTCATGTTTTGTGCATTGTTTATATTAATACTTTTCTTCTTACAATTCTTAACTTCATTGTTCCCAGATCATGCATTAGACTCATCTGAATCATCAGGAAAAGAAGAATTTTTATAGAGTGAGGAAGTGTTATCTTATTATTTTTCATTTGTATGATTCCTTTTTTATTTCCCTTGTGAATCTGCTGTGATAAATACGTTAAGTATATTTGTAGAGCGCAGGACTCACATGGGAGGGTATCCTGGTGCTGAAGCAAGGGTTCTATGGGCCAAGCCAGGGCCGGGGCTAGGTGAAGAGCCATGTCTTCAATTTCTTGAGGAATTCAGGAACTGAGAAAGTGTTTCTGATGTGCATAGCCAGTCGTTCCAGGCTTTAGGAGCGAGGTAGTAGAAGGCACAACTACCAGATTTCGTTCTGCATATGCAAGGGTATATGCGAGTAGGAGTCCGGCTGAACGGAGGTGCCTGGAAGGTTTGTGGAAGCTTATACGGTTGTTGAGGTACATCCGGCCAATGTTGTGTAAAGCTTTGTAAGTGCTTGTGGATTTGAAGAGAATTCATTTTGGATTGGGAGCTGGAAGAGCTCTTTGAGCTGTGTGACGATGTGAGTGCAGGGTGGAAGGATGAGGGTGAACCTCTTTACTGAGTTTTGTATTATCTGGAGTCTTCTCGGCAATGGAGAGTTGATTCTGGCATACCGTGTGTTGACGTAGTCCATCTTGCTGATGATGAAGGCTTGCCTGATGACTCTGCGAGTGTTGGTAGAGATTAATTTGAAGATCTTCTTGAGCATCTTGAGTGTGTGGAAGCAAGAGATGGTGGCTGCGTTAATTTGGACAGTCATAATAAGTTGGTTGCCCATTACTATTCGAGGTTCTTTGAGTGGTTTGCAGAGAGAGGCGTGGGCCTGAGTTCAGCATGCCACCAAGTGGAGTCCCAAAGTGTCTAATCTGTGCTGAGCTTGAGGGAGTTGGTTTTCATCCATCTGGTGACTTCTGTCATTCAGGTTGACAAACTGGTCTGGGTGTTCAGCATCTTATCAGAGAGGCAGATTACGAACTAGGTGTCATCAACATTGGATATGATGTTGATGCTGGTGAGTGGGGTCATGAAGATACGGTTGACATCACTCGAGGTGGAGGGGGCCAAGCTAACCTGATGAGTGTAGCCTGTCAGACAGCAGCAAATCCAATGATGTGTAGGTCCTTGGATGCCAAACTCATGCAGTCGTTGGATATCAGGGAGATAGACGAGTAGGTGGCTAGCATATTTGGGTCTGCAGAACATTTATTGAGGAGGGAAAATACTGTGACATGTTTCTAGACATCCGGGTCAGTGTCTGTGGTGACTGAGTCATTCCAGATCATGGTGAGTGATGGTCTGAAGGGGTACAGTACTTTGAGGAAGATGTGGTGAGGGCAGGTTTCAAAGAGGGTATGGACTGCATGGTCATTTTGGTTTCTTGAGTGATGGTGGGTCAGGAAGTCAGGGTGGTCCTCTGGGTGTTGGTTGAGTGTGCAGGAGGGCTGCATGGTAGGAAGGGTATGGCTCCGGCTCAAAGTTATCAAGGATGCTGGTGATCTTGTTGCTGAAGAATAGAGACATCTGGATACAAAGGTCCTGAGGGGGGTTACACTGGTGAGATTGATGTCGGAGAGGTGAAGTTTTTCACTACTGCAAAGATTTCCTTAGGGGTGTTAGTGCTGTTGTTGAGATCAGAGAATTTGGTGGCTCTGATTTGCTGATGATAGTGTCTGATTTGTAGGCGCTCTTGTTGGTGTCATCTTGATTTTGCATCCATCTATGTTTAAGTTGCTTGCAGTTGTGAGCCTGACCTATTCCATTCACTAGCTTGCTTGCGATCTGGTTCTTTTGGCTTTGTTGGATTTGAGAGGAACCAGGGTATCTGCGTAGGCTGTGACCCAGGCATTTAAGTTGCAGATGGATTCAGAGAAGTTGGTGTGTCGAGGCCAGTGGTGTAGGAGTTCAGAAGACCAGGATGCTTCTGTGATCTTGTTCCTGTCCTGTAATTTGATGATAGTGTTTCAGCAGTATATGGGATGAGCATGCTGAAGTTGATGATGGCGTGGTTGGGCCAGGTGATTGGTGTGTGCTTGTCTACTGTTATGTCGCTGATGCTAGTAAATTAGGAGTATGGGGTCTTCCAATTCCTGGTTGAGTCAGAGATAAGACAGATCCTTAAGGAGGTTGGTTGGGTTGAGATTGCCGAGGAAGATGAAGGTGATGGAGTTGAGGATCAGGGGGGGAACAAAGTCTGTGATGTTGCTGCTGGAGCTGACATGTGGTCCGGGAGGCAGGAGATGAGGGTGTCGCTTAAGTTGTAGTTGGCGGTGTTGAGGAGTTTGAAGGTCAGGTGTTCAATGTTGCTGGTGGAGCTTTCCAAGGTGGTGGAGCTTTGGATGGATTCTTTGAAGATGATAGTGATTCCACCTTGGGGTCTGTTTGTCCTATTCTGTCTTGCAATCTTGAATCTGGGGTAAATTACTGCGGTGGCGAAAGGAGCTGAAAAGGGAGTAAGCCAGGTTTTGTTCAGGAAGAGCACGTTCGGTAGGTGAGCGGTCTTATAGCAGATACCAAATTTCAGTGGCTTGTTTAATGAGGCTGCAAAGTCAATGGCACTAGCCGTTTGCAGCTCTAGCTAGGCTTGTACAGTTGTCTTCTGTGCTGTAATAGACTTGATTTGGGGCTCCTGCCTTATTGCCAATGTGCTGTTAAAATATCTTTTTATTGACTGACAGCTCTTACCAGAGCGCTGGCAACCCTTAATTGATGTTTTTGAGTAGAGGGGTAGAGAGTGAATGAGAAAGACAGGAGAATACAGAAAGGGGAGAGACTAGAGGATATACCATAGGTTACGGGAAGAAGAATGTCACAGATAGTCTGGGGGTAAAGGAGGGTTTATAGGAGAGAGCACAATGGTGTAAGGAGGGTTTAGATAGATAATACAGCAGAGGGGAAAGTGGAGGCTGTAGAGACTAGCCAGTATAGGGGCAAGAAAAATGACGAGAGACAGCAGAGAGCTTAGGGGAAGAGGAAGGTTGAAGCAATGCATGTGAAGAGGAGGGATGAGAGACCAGAGAGTACAGGGGAGAGGAGGGATATGGCAACAGAGAGTACAGAGGGGAGTGGAAGGGTGAACAAGACCAGATATGGGAAAAGAGGGTAAAGAACAAGTAGAGAGATAGGATGAAAGACTAGATAATACAAGGGAACAGTAGAGGCAAGGGAGCAGGGATGGCAGGGGTGATAGGAGGGGTAGGAGTGACTAAAGCATACATGAGGGGAGGAGGTTGAAAGACCCCAAAGAGCATATGGTGAAGAGGAGGGATGAGAGAGACTAGAGAGCGCATGGGCAGCAGAGGGATGAGGGAGAAAATAGTACAAGGGATAGGAGGTATTAGAAAGACCAGAGGCAAATGGGGGAGATAAAAGCTGGAAGGAATAAGAGATTACAGGGGGAGAGGAGGCTGCAAGTGTCACAAGGGGATGGAGAGGTGAGGAGGGCTGAAAGTGACCACTAAGTTCAGGGATTAGGGACATATGAAAGGGACAATAGTGTACACGGAGACAGAAGGGTTGGAAGAGACCAGAGAGCACAAGACAGAGAGGATGGACAAGGAAGTGCAGAGTACAGTGGGAATGCAGGGAGAAGGGAGACCAGGGGCTAGAGGGGACAGAAGAAAATGAAGAATAGCACAAGGATGAGAGGAGGGATATGAAAGACTAGTGGGTACAGTGGAGAAGAAGGTGACAGCAGAAAGCACAACAGGAAGAAGAGGGCTTCAGGAGACCAGGGAACATACCAGGCACAAGCAAACAAGATTTCGGTCTGACTGCAGTACTGAGACTGTTGTAGTCAGTTAGGGCCTGATTCAGAGTTTGGCAGATGGGCAATAGTAATAAGGCAGGCAGGATATCTGTCAGATTTGCGACTGAGAATCCATGTGCCAGACTCTAAAGGTAATCTACTATTACTTTGCAGCCACTACTACGACTTACCATTACTACGCATGTTTTACTTAGCAGAATCTTTTACTTAGCATGCTTTAAGTTCGCATGCTTCTACTTCGCATATACCGTTACTTAGCAAAGTCAATTACTTTGCTGACTATGCACATCGTTGTTTGGAAAATGAAGTGCTTCCGTATCCAAACAACGGCGTGCAGCTCTGACGATGCCTGAAGCAGGAGAAGAGAGGAAGCACGGTGAAGCGAGGGACCACGAGGAGAGTGAGGTAAGTGGGGCAGTGTAGTTTTTGGGGTCATGCAGAGTTAGTGTAGAGTAGTGTAGTTAGGTTTAGGGTAGTGGTTGTGCAGGGGGTTGTCTTTGAGGTTGTAGGGTTGTGTTTATGTAGTGTAGAGTAGTGTATTTGAGTTTAGGGTAGAGTTGTGCTGTTTGGGTAGTGTAGGGTAGTGTTTTAGGATAGTGTAGTGGTGTTTGGGTAGATTAGGGTAATGTAGTGTATGAGGGTAAGGGTAAAAGAGTCAAAAATGCGTAAAGTTGTATACTTAGTAACATACTACAAAGTCAATGCATATTTAGTACTTTTAAAAATATTTGCGAACTAAAAGCATGCACAGTTAACTCTTGCGTAGTAATGGTATTTGCAATGTAAAAACATTGTAGTAAAAACTTGCGAAGTAATGGTATGCTGTAAATTACCAGATAGCCACAGGCCAGATAAACGGGCTTGGAATAAACGCTAGAGCATAGCCTGATTCTGGGTCCTCTTACTAAAATATCTTGCTACTTTCATGCCATCTGAACAGAAGCTTATATGGAGTGTATAGTCCATATACTCGAGGGTTTCATTTTGTCCTCACTTCATTTGAATTTATATGTACGTCCTGTAGCTTTCTCACTCTCATTTTTTTGGCTACACTTTCTCATGTACACTGATGACACCCAGGTGATCATACAATCACCAGTCATCAAAAACTAGCAGAACCAGCTTGGCTGTGGTTGTAATTGAATGAAGATAAGACTGAGACTTTACTTCCCTATGTTTCTTCCTCATCCTAGCAACTTCCATTCCATTCGGGATATAAAATCTTGGTGAATGTCCCTCTCTTGTAGAATGAGTCAAAAATCTTGGGATCAGATTAGAGACATAGCTCACATCATAATCCTAAATAAAGCAATACTCAGCTCTTGTTTTTATAATCTACGAGTCTTAAAAAAGATTTGTAATCTTTCTCAGATAGAGTTCAAAGCATTAATACTTTGAGATCCTTGTGGTTGGATCACTACAGGAATGTCATTGTTGTCCCTTACAAGTCATCCAAAATGCACAGCTAGGATGGTCACAGACCTGACAAAAGAGACCATGTGACTATTTCTTCATCTTCATTATAATTTGTCCCTCTTATGCATGAGGTGATATTTACAGTTCTATGATTGGCACAGAAAACTCTGTATTCCAATGACAATGCTCCCCTCATACTGTAATTCATCTGGTACCAGCTATCTTGGGCATTTATCTCTTAGTATCAGTATCTTCTTCAGATTCCTAAACTAAGAAGAGTGAGGCAGGGTGTGTGGGCTTTCTCAGTTGTGGTGGCCACCCAACGGGAAATACTCCAATTAGTCATGACTAGCGAGCCTAACCTATTCAAATTCTGGAAAGCATTAAACTCCTTACTTTACTCATTTTAAAGATAGCTCTCTATTTATGATCATCAGTTGTTTGCATTCTCGTGGTTATGATGTCTTCAGGTGGAAGGGTGTTTAACAAATCCATAAAATAAATAAATAAACAAAAAGAAATCAAGTATGTGAGTAAACATGTCCTCTGACTATACCTGGACTTTGATTATATCAGGACTGTGATTATTTTGCAAATCTCGTTATGGTAAGGCTCTCATTATATCACTATATGGATTAAAAGAAAGTGCTCTAGCTATACCATAGTTTTGATTGTGCCAAGATCTGTTTATTCCAGAGCTCTCATAATACCAGGAATCAGGTAATACCAGAATGCTAATTACTGCACATGTCATATCATATCATAAAAGATATCTAACAATATCAATGTTCAGATTAAGCAGGGTTCAAAATGAAGCTTAGTTTTAAATGTGCAATCATTTTGATTTTACCAGACTGTTCTTATACCAGGGGCAGGATAGCTGAAGTGAACTGGAGGGCTCGAGCGGCACTTCTGTATTACAAAATGGGTGGCAGACCCCTTCTGTAATATCAATTGTGCGGGTAGACATTTTGGCCCAAGTGACCTCAAGAAAACGTTCTCTATTTGCATGGGACAAATATAGATCACCTTTGTTTTTGCGCCTTCACCCTAAAAAATAGGTGGGCGCAAACAGGCTCTCACGAGGCACATTAACTATGTGTAACATCCTAAGTGCTGCATAGTTAGAGCGTCTCCCAAGGGTGCTTTTCAGATTATGGCGGGAGAGCCCAGTTTTCTTTATAATCGAATGCATGACCCCAGACTGCACCTGACATGTCCAATGATGATTAATGAAATCCAGCATTAGGTCTATTATTGCTTATATACTCTGTTTGTTCCACTATCCTGATAATTACAGTGCACTCAATATGTCCTGGTTCATAATAAACCAATTTGCACATGATGGCAGGGATCTGGATATACCAGGATTCTGATGATGTGACAATTCTGTCCTATGTTCTTTTCTAAGGAATGGTCTCAATGGCCTTTGTGGCAAGCCTTGTGGATTGCTCTTACACAAGAAACACAACTGCTTTACATAATCTTACTGTTAATATTCCTACTCTAAACTTGTGGTCTAATGGCTTATTTATAAATCAAGGACCATTCAATGTGGACCCAGCTTCTCCGACTGGCAGCATCATGGGATTTTTGGCAAATCACTTTACCATTCTGTCACTCCAGTCCCTTCTTTACGAAAGCTATGATGTATACTACTATCATTAAGTTCTATGTCAATGACTTTGCACTTAATATTTTACAAATAGGTGAACTCTCCTAGTTATTTCAAGAATCAAAATTTTGTGATATACAAGTTAGCCAAAGTTTTATACTACGGCCCAGATATACTCTCTCATGAACTTTATTTCGGCCCCGAAGGCCATAAAAGCAACATAGATTATTACAAGTCACAATTTTAAGATAACTGAGTCAAATCACAATTATGAAATATAATATAAAAACAATCAAGAGTTACAAAAATATATTAGAACTTACAGATTAATCGCAGAATTTCCTGCGTTTTATCCACATAGCGTTTAGAAACCGGGAGACTGCAAAAACAATTGGAGGGTGAGTGTCATACTTCAAGACTCTCAAAGCTTTTTCGCACTCTCTGAATCCCAGGTTACTACATATGGGCTTAACCCAACATTTTCTTTGTCGGTGGTAAGTAGGACAGAAAAAGAAAACATGTTTTTCGTCCTCTAGTCTAAACCCACAGGCCGGGCAAACAGTGATTTAATCAGCATCCCACCTGGAGGTGAAAGACCTAAGCGGTAGACTGCCCATTCTCAATTGGAAATACAACTTCCTGGCAGCCGGGGGGGAGATCAGATCTAAAAATGCCTCCTCTCTCCTGTAATTATCTTTAATTTGGAGAAACTGAGCAGTCAACCTGCCAGTACCAGAGCTCTCATGCAGGCGCGAGAGGTGGAAGTTTCTAAACTGTACAACCAGTTTTGCCTTCGAAAAGGCCAAACATGAAGCCTCCGGAGAGGCCCATAAATCAGGAAGGCCAATCTTGGCACAAATATCCCTAACAAATCTCAACCAAGATATATTCTTGTTTTTAATTAGGGGCCGAACCCCCTTAAGTTCTTCTCGGTAAGAGTCCAACTCTGCATTAGACCAGAGTCTCTTCCAGTATATCAATGGGCGCAGTGTCACCACCTCTTCCATGGGTATCAACCCAAAATCCAACCTAATAGGGACCAACGGTGTGCTAGGGGGCAAACCCAGCAGGCTCCTCATTAAGGAGTTTTCGGTCCCTATCAGGCTATGGATGCTGGAATGTCCCCATAATTCTGCTCCATAAATGGAGGCTGCTCTTGCTTGGGTCTTGAAGATTTCTATTGCTGGTGCTACTGGCTTAGAAACCGAGCCTCTAAAAAGTTTGGAAATTCCTCCTGTAGTTTGGGAAAGTTTTAATACGGAGTTAGCGATTTGACCCCCCCACCCAAAATCTTCTTGTAATATAATCCCCAGATATCCGAACGTTTTTACCCGCTCAAGGGGAATACCATTCAGCACTGGGTTTGGGCGTGTTTGCTTGGGGGGGTTGAGAATCATGAATTTCGTTTTCGCTAAGTTAATCTCCAGGCCTCTTTCACCACAGAAATCCACAAAACCATCCAGAATACGCTGGATGCCAGTTGATGTTCGCGACAACAAAAAGGTGTCGTCAGCGAACATCAACGCTGGCACCATACCCGTAGCAAGTCTTGGGACATCCGTGTCCTTGATACCTTCCAGATGTTTTATGAGCCCGTTAATATATAGACAGAATAGCGTGGGTGCTAACACGCATCCTTGACGGGCTCCACGGTTAACAGGGAAACGATCGGACAACTCTCCATGTTTCCCACATCTGACCTGGGCGAAGTTTTCTGTGTGGAGTCTTCTCAGGGCGTCCAAAAGATATAGAGGAACATTAAGTGCCTGGAGAACTCTCCACAAGTTTTCACGCGGTACCAGGTCAAATGCCGACCTCAGGTCGACAAAAATGAGGTAGAGGCTGCCACCCTCTAGACTCACGGTCTTTCAATGTAAGACCTGAAGTCGGAATATCTGGTCGACGGTGGAGATGCCCTTTCTGAAACCCGCCTGCAGGATGCTTAGTATATTATTTTCTGTCTCCCACGTCTGTAATCTCTCCAAAATTATACGTCCAAACAGCTTCTGAGTAATATCGATTAAGCTGATGGGCCTATAATTTGAGGGTTGCAAAGGGCAGCCTTTTTGTATATTGGCACAATCTCCGCACCACGCCAAGATTCTGGGGGCTCCGCGCCCGACAGAATAGAGTTAAACAGAGTGCAGAGATACGGTGCCCATATCTTGGGTTCCGACCGATAAAGGTCGCCAGGGATTTTGTCCAGTCCCGGTGCTTTATTGGGTATCAGCAGAAGTATAGCGGTTTCTACCTCCTTTATCGTTATCGCCGGGGCATCCTCAACTCGACACACTGATCTGGGGGGAGAGTTAACTGTAGATATTAAACTGTGGTTTGTGCCTAAGTAAAGGCCCCCATAATGATCTTCCCATGCTGCTGGGGCTATATTAGGGAATGTAGTGGTTCCTGGTTATTTTCTGCCGTTGCTAACAATAGACCAGAAGCCTTTAAAGTCCTTGGACTGCAAAGTTAGTCTTAGCTCCTCCCACATGTCATCCTCCCAGGACTTTCTTGCCCTTTCCAATGTTTGTTTATATAGTGCCCTGAGTGTTTTAATCCTGTCTTTGTCCATGGCCTTGATAGCCATGATCAAATCACACTTTGACTTCCTACACTCAGCAGTGTACCACATTTGCCTTTTGGCCGAATAGGCCCTCGCATTCCCAATCGGACAAAACACATCCGAAAGTTTGGTTACCAACTGAAAATGAATGTCTACAGGCCTGGTCTCTGTGTAAATACAATTAAGCCCAGCTTCGGCCATTCCACTAAGATGGGGCAGAGCAAGACTATAGATTTGTGCCATTTTATTTGGGCAAGCAGCAATGCAGGGCCATCTTACTCTGCGTCTGTTGTTATGCAGGATAAGAGGTTGTGCTATGGGAGATACAGCGGTATCATAACTACTCATGCCCCAGCTACCAGGTTTTAGTGTCATAACTAAGGCGTTATGATCGCTGTCATCCCGTTCTGACACCCTGAAATCGAGCATCTTATCCCACGATCTTGTTTCAATAAGGATATAATCTAGAATAGAAGTATGCCCAACTCTATTGAAGGTGGCACGTCCAGGTCTATTGGAATCAAATCTGCCATTGCATGCCCTCAAAGATAGAGAAAGAGTGAGTGCAAAGATCTGAAGAACCAAGGGAGTTCAGACTTTGACCGTAGGGATCATAGGATCTGGAATATTCCGGTATGCATTTTCCGCAGTTGGATCATCTAAGTCCAACACACTAAGTGGTTCATATTGGCAATTAAAATCGCCACCCACTATCACGGAATATCCAGGGTCCAAGGACAAAATATATTTGTTTAGATGTTCTATAACCTTAGATTCCCGACCACCCTGAGAGGGTCTAGAGTAGACATTCAGGAGTGCCAGGTGATTATTTTCGGGCAACTCAAGGAGGACACATTGAATGTCATCTGAGCTAGTTTGGAGCTGCCTTGCTGTGGCACCCAGTTGCAGGGCCACCCAGGTGCTAAGGCCCCCTGATGGTCTTCCCCTGCCACTTGTTACTGCAAGTGTATTAAAAGACACAAAACCAGCCCTTTGGAAATTTTCAGGAGCCCATGTCTCTTGCATTAAACAGACATCAAAAGTATCTATAAAGGTGCCCCAGTCGTCACATGTCAATTTGCTCTTAAGGCCTGCCACGTTCCATGAGAGCAAACCGATACTCAACTTTGATTTACTTATGACCGGGATCAAGTCACCAGCAAGTCTATTAGTGGTTGGTGAGATAATTACACTGTCCGGGATTTCCTGCACGCACCCATTTGCCAACCCATCCAATACTGCCAGACCCCCCAACACTGAAGATGTGTGTGACTCGCTAGGGGGACTCCTAGAGTTTTTCCGTGATACAACCTCCAAAACATCCAAACTGTACAATGTTTCTGGTGACCCCAGGTGGAAAGAGTCAAGTTTCCGATCCAAGGAACCTGTGTTAGTGACAGGTGACCCTTTCTTTTCCCCGGTCGAAACAGTCGGGACACTATAGCTTGTACGTCAATCCACCTGATCAAGGACACTGAATCTGTTGTTATGATGAAATGCTTCGAGCGGGGGCGGGCAAGATTGAACATAGACTTGATTTACATTAAAAGGGCAAAGGAGAGGTCCAACCTTGCCAGTTCTAGAACTTTCCAAGCATCAAACCCAAAATTCGGAGGTCCCGGGTAAAAGTGAGTGAGTGGGAGAGCTTTAATAGCTGATTGGGGACTAACAAAACTACCAGACTGCATTGTACAAATGTGCCTAACTGTACTAGGATCTCTAAAATTAATTACAACGCAGTCGCCCAGAGTGTCCTTAACTCTTGGGCCTACCCAATTTATCCGCCTTGCGAATAGTATCTCGCTTCTGCACTGGTTCGGAAGGGGTTTGTTGTAATTTAACCAATGCATACATTTATTTTTTAGTTCGAAAAAAGCCTCCCTCGATCCATGGTTCAGAGTGGGGACTCCTACGAGAACCACCACATATGGTACGGATTCAGGTGGGAGATCCAGGCAAGGTAGCTTAGAATCGAGGAAATGCCCCACCTGCTTATGGGAGGTCGGGTCAGATTCTCTCGACTCAAGCAATAGGTTAGCAGTAACATGACTCACTCCACTCCTTGGATTCCCTGCTAAAGTTGGTGGGATAGGGTCATTGGGTTCTACTTGGGTGTCGATGCCCAGTCTGTAACCCTGCGGAATAAGTTGTTCTGTTATATCTATCAATGCATTAGGTGGATTAAGAACAGAGCAATTTGCCTCAGCTGAGACTTCTTTTGTCCCCCCCCCATCCCTTGTCTCCTTCGCCCCAGGCAATACGGCAAACATCGATTCGAAATTAGAAAGTCTTTTTTCTATAGAGTCAAGTCTGTTACAAATAGGGCGACAAGTCGCAGTAAGTAACTGTTCCATTTTTGACCAAAAGTCTGTGCCGAGTGCTGGACCCGTCATGCCCTCAAAACCTTCAGCCCTCAGGTCTGTGTTGGCCACGGGCTCAGAGTTTCCGACGTTTGCCCGTTTTTGGATTTTGGATCTTTTATTGGACAGAACTGTGCCGCCCCGCTTACGTCTCACAGCCTGTTCTGTCGGTTTGGCGTGGGTTTCCTCGATACGAATGGGTAAGCCGGATCTAGTTGTTCCTACAATGTTCACAAGTGAGGGAAAGTCCGGCCCATTAGAGTCACCACATTTGGATAGGCTGCAGGCATTGCTATTTGCTATCGTAGCAGCATTCCCGTCATCTCTCCAAACCGATGGGTTTGTATCCAAAGCTGGAGTAGGCAAATTAGTGACTACAGGTGACTTTACTAGGGCAATATTGCCCAATGAAGAGCGTTTGGTAAACTCTTGGTCGAGGGAGAGTCTTTTTTCCGTTAGCTCGATTTCCTTCTGTAAAACCGAGGTGGCCCTAGTGATGAAGTTATCCAGAGTTCCAGCCACTCGGGACCCACAGAGAGACTTCCGACCATTCCTCATACCTGCGGTAGCCATTACCTACTGTTGGTGAATAATATGGGAGCAATAACAGAAAAATTTGCCTAATATGACTCTCGCGCACTATCACTCACCATCCAGTGCGGGAAGAACAAACGGTAACTTCACTCACGTAGTGGTGATCTAGAGAGCCAAGAGATGTGCCCCGTCCCGTCCTCTGGCGTACTCTGACGGGCTCAGACGGGCCTGCCCTTTGGCTGGGCTTCCCCCGCGCTGCATCCCGCGCTGCGTGAATACACCCATGGGATTAAATCTCTTCACGGGAGGCAGAGTCAGGAGGAAGAGGCAGCAGCAGGAAGGTGGAGGGCTGCTGGACCTCGCAGTCCTCAGGTCAGGGCTCCTTTGCTGCAAAAACAGGCTCCCGAGCAGCTCCCGCAGAGCGGGGGCCGCGAGGCTTAAAGTAGTGTCCAAGGGCGGAGTCGGGAGGAAGAGACAGCAACAGGAAGGTGGAGGGCTGCTGGACCTCGCAGTCCTCAGGTCAGGGCTCCTTTGCGGCAAAAACAGGCTCCCGAGCGGCTCCTGCGAAGCGGGGGCCGCGAGGCTTGAAATAGTGTCCAATGGCGGAGTCGGGAGGAAGAGGCAACAGCAGGAAGGTGGAGGGCTGCTGGACCTCGCAGTCCTCAGGTCAGGGCTCCTTTGTGGCAAAAACAGGCTCCCGAGCGGCACCCGCAAAGTGGGGGCCGCGAGGCTTGAAATAGTGTCCAAGGGCGGAGTCGGGAGGAAGAGGCAGCAGCAGGAAGGTGGAGGGCTGCTGGACCTCGCAGTCCTCAGGTCAGGCCTCCTTTGCGGCAAAAACAGGCTCCCGAGCGGCTCCCGCGATGCGGGGGCCGCGAGGCTTGAAATAGTGTCCAAGGGCGGAGTCGGGAGGAAGAGGCAGCAGCAGGAAGGTGGAGGGCTGCTGGACCCGGCAGTCCTCAGGTCAGGGCTCCTTTGCGGCAAAAACAGGCTCCCGAGCGGCACCAGATATACTAATATTTGATGCAATGCAGAACAGCAACCAAAGTTGGTGCACTGCCTGTGTCAAAGAGAAAGAGAGAAAAGGCACCATATATACTAAGATGCGGTGCATTTTTTCTACTCCATAGTGCTGGTTCACTTTTGGCTACCTTGCACCAACACACACACTCTTGAGTGCAAGGGTGTGCGTATTCTCTAAGCATGGGATTTGTACCAGAAGGGGACCCTTCCAGTAAAAAAACTAACATTTAAGATTTTACCCTCTTTTATACGGGTTCGGTACAATGCAGCACACATGCAAAGGTGGAAAAATAAGGAGAAATGAAAAATGTCTCCTCGTCACACATGTTTTAGCACAAATCCCTGACTATGAATGCTAGTAGAAGTGGATTTGAGTCAAAATCCATGGGTGGTTTCAACAGAATGCCCATGTACCACACAAGGAACGCCACCCTGATGCAAAGTAGCACAAAGTAGAGCCTTCCAACACAAATCCTAGTTTGCATTAGATAGTAAATCCCACCTCAACACTTTGCGCCAGATTTGTATCACTTTTGTGACACAAACCGAGTGCAAAGTGTTAGACCTGGGCTTAAATCTTTCTTATTCAAGCTTTCAAATGTATGGCCTGCATTGAATGCTTCATTCAATATTAATTTAATTAAATGATATCCACAATTCTCTTTTCACTGTTCCTTAAAGTTTAGTATAACTGTATTTGCAAAGCTCCTCAATTTGTAACTGCGTTTCTTTACGGTGACTCATTTTAAAACAATTCCAACAATGTTGACTGCATATTTATAGCACTATTGATTGTACTCTGAGGAGCCTAGTCACAAACAGCATTTGAAGCGTGTTTTGTATTACAAAACATACCACAAAATGCTATTCACAAACCTACATGTGAAGTTTATGCTTCCACCTCTCCAATCTTTTTCTGTGCATAGCTCTCAGCTCTGAGATCAGGGTTTCCGCACACATAAGTATAGGTTTTAGTAGTAAATGTTGGAGGGGTAGAGAGATGTGCCTGGAAAATAGGGACTACAGAGGGGAGGAGATTAGGGAGGAGTAAGGAGGCATTAAACTAGGGTCAGGGAGATTAGGTAGGGACGTTTACCCACCCACAAAAGAGTAAGCCCATTGGTATTCACAAACTCCACTTCTTTACCTATTACAGCCTAAAATTGAACCAAAACTTCAGCTCAGAGCTGGAATAAGTCCTGTACCACATATGGCCAATTATTGGCACTGCAACACCCTCTTAGCGAAATCAGAGGAGTTAGGGACCTAAAATAAAATACCATAGGAGATAATATTAACTGTAATTATTTAAGTAGTTAAACATATAAACAAATATAATACAATGTTAAAAAATATAAAAAATAGTACATATATTTATAAAATAAATATATTTTGCACTTAAAAAATAATGTAACAATATTTTGTATTAACTTCATAAGTAAATTACTTTCAATGGACGCATACACCACTTTTAATGATTAGGTGGGAATTTATTTTTAATTTAACTTTGAGAAAAATAATTGTAATGTAATTTAATATATTTTAAATAGTTTAATTTTTAATTCAAAATGTAGTTACTAGTACTAAAGCATTTTTCTTTACTTCTACATTTATTATAAATGTATAAAAATTATTTGTATTACTATATAACAAAAATATTTTAACAAACTTTTTCCTAATTGAATATGTATTTTTAACTTTTCCCTATCCTTTACCATATGGAGACTTTGCAATCGGAGCAGAGATTTCCATATGGTAAAGTATAAGGAAAAGATGTCTACATATTTTTCATAGGGAGTTCGCTACAGTAGGGGTGGTGATCTCATGGAAAAGTATATAGAAGAGTTGCCGTTGCTGTGGAAGATGTATGACCAAAAAGGGACTATGGTCTCTAATTTGGTGAAGGACTGTGACAAGAAACATATCAATGTTTAAGAAGATCCCATGAAGTGAGTGTTACGATTTAGCCTAAGACAAAGGAGAACTATATAAAATGTCTTAGGACCTGGAGGAGCCTGCAACAATGATATGCCACTCATGTCATCTAGAGAAGGGTCGAGGAGATTATAAGGATTTCTGATAAAGAAGTGGAGCATGATCTCACTGAGTAACTTGCACCTCGAAGCAGAAGGACACCGTATGCCTCCGAAACCATCTCTAAAGGGAAGAGATATTGAATATTATCGGAAGAACCTATTTTGTACGTTTGTGTTTGTTTTGTATGAAAGCTGGAAAGAGATGTAGTGTACCACCCGGCATGAAGCAAAACGAGACACTGGTGACGCTCATGTGTTAGGTCACGGGTACAATAAAGGAGAGCTGTGCACGCTCTGGCATCAGTCCCATGCCGCAATTATCCTGTGTTATGCCATTCCTTAGCACCAATCATCTGGTACCGCACAAAGCTGTACATTTGTGTGCCAGGAATTAAAGACAAAGCAGGGACCTTTGATGACAAACAGGAGATAGAGAGATACCCATCGTGTGGCTGAATTGCACCAGATAACCCGGTATCATTCTCAGCTTTCCTGCTTGCCCAAATTGTGTGATCCTAGGCGAATATTTAATTTCACCAAGCCTTTCTTCATTATTACTTATGAGAGCACAATCAACCAGGTGAGTTTAAAATGTGTACTGTAAAAAACAAACCTTGCTTTGGATATAATGGACTAATGTTGTTGCTCTATTTCTAATACGAATCTAAGACTTGCCTCTCATGTCATTAATTGCATTGGCATGTTTCTAAATTCAAGTTTAAAAACGATCTCTTTTTAAAAATACCTCTTAAAGCAGTGATATAATCTCAATGCGATGATATAATCTGATGTAGTAAAGTAAAACGCTTTAGCACGTTAAAGAAATACACTTTTTGAAGAGACAAGCTCCCATGTCTCAGCTCGCGGATGGGCGCCTACTGCTAATCTGGTTGTATTCTCCTTGTTTATTTGTTGGCTTGCCACTCCTCCGCATCTGAAAGTGTATAGGGTAGAGCAGGGCCCAAGACACTGCCCCTGTGCGCAGGCTAGAGAGGCCCTGGGGCCTCGAAGAGGAAGGATTTCAACTCAGAAAGGTCAGGTGCGGGTCACCACGTGGTTATCTCTCCCAGACTGCACGCTTGGGCTCCCACCTGCCCTCACCTCATCAGAGACCACGCCCCCTGCTCACCTCGCACGTTATCTGATGACACGCCCTGACCCAGCTGCAATATTGCGACTTGTGTATTGCCTATCAACACACAGGGCTTCCACCTCCGTGGACGCTAAACAGGAACTTGTCAGGGCAGCCACCGGCGATCATCTGTCTTTGACATTTAACCTTGAACCTTTTAAAAATAACAACCCAACTTTTTTTGCGTAGATCCGTGCGCTAGCAGCATCACTGACTAGAAGTCATACCTGCCGCTCAGTCTCACCAAACAGCCTGTACACCCAGTGCTTGAACTAGAAATATGACAGTGCATTGGCCATAACATGAAGAGCTGCGTTACTAAGCTCTGAGTTGCAGTCCTGTATTTTTTGCGCATGGGGGGCATATTATCAAGAAACTGCGTTAAGATTATCGCGATAATGGGCCTGATAATATGCCCTTGAGAATACCAATAGAAACCCATGTTCACACCAGAACATGGGCTTCTATGGAAATTCTCTGCGGCATATTATCAAGCCCATTATCGCGATCATTTTAACGCCGTGCTTGATAATATGCCCCCCCTGTCTAAAGTTCGTTCATATATATTACTTGGAAATTTTCAGAGTGCAAGTCGGAAACTGGAAGAAGCAATTCCTGCTTACACTAATTTTGAATTATATGTATTAACGTTAGACACCTCAAATGCAAAATAAGAAAAAAACCAGACACGAGTCTCTGCGCAGAGTCGGCGCAGCTCTTCGCGATATGGCCCCAGGTAGTCACTAAGCAAAAGTACCTGTCGGATGCTTGAAAGTGCCAGTACTCTCATTAAAAGTAGTCTGTTAAACTTAGAAGTGATGGTACTCTACCTTTCAAAGGAAAGAAATGCCTGTCCACATCACCATGCCCATAATACACTGTGTACAGAAACGTATGGAACAGTGTAAATACCAATAGAGCAGAATCTGCTGTGGCACCGGGACCCAAGGCTGTGCAGGGCTAAATGGACCCTAATATAGGGGCATAATATCAAGCCAGGCGATAAATTTATCGCCGCTTTAGCGGTAGAAAACTGCCGCTAAAACGGCGATAATGGGCTTGATAATATGCTCTATGGAATTCCAATTGAAGCCCATGTTAGATGTGAAGGACATCTAACCTGAGCTTCAATTGGAATTCCATAGAGCATATTATCAAGCCCATTATCGCAGTTTTAGCGGCAGTTTTCTGCTGCTAAAGCGGCGATAATTTTATCGCCTGGCTTGAAAATATGCCCCATAGTTTTTTTTTTTACAACCAAATCATGGATTGTTACCCACTTCCCTTGTCTGAAATCGCACTCATGGCGCCTTTGATCAACGACATAGTGTGGAAGCGTGAAGAGAGCATTTAGGGGGTGGGAGAGGTTGACTATCGAGGGCATCATGTTGTACATAAAATGAGAACACAGGACCGTACATTGTGACCACACACCCCACCCCTACGTTTACAGGGCTACATTAAGGGGAGTTTCTTAGTCTTCCCTTGGAAGAAGTAAGGGGCATATCAACAAGGCGGCGATAAAGCGGCGATATTTTTATCGCTTTATCAACAAGGCGACGCTAACCCCTGTTAGCGTGAGTTTTTCGGCGATAGCTACTGGATTTTTATCGCCTTCCAAGCCAGCGATAATTATCGCTAATGACATGCAAGGTAGGCGTTCCTGACTGGAATGTCACAAAAAAAGCAGCTAACACAGCTGCTCCATATTAACAAGGTTATCTCCAAAACGCTTAGCTACAAAAAAAGCATGCTAACTCCCGCTAACTCCAGTTTCTAACACCTGATAAAAACCTGACTTAAGCTGGAGATAAGTGGGTGTATATAAGGGAGAGTTGGCCTGAGCCTTCCCAGAACAGCCACAGAAGCCATGGAGATAGTCATCATGCAGCTTGGAGTCCCACCAATGTAGCAACAACAACAACCACCACCAATGCCACCACCACCAGGACCACCACCACCCATGCAGCGATGAAGAAGACAGCGCTCACTGCGCAGACGTGTCTACCTCACAGACTTAAGGCCAGAGCTAGTCATAGCCCACTACAGGCTCAAAAGGACATCCATCTAGCACATCCTGACCCTCATTGCCCACAGGCTGACGCCACCAACACAGCGGACAACCAATATCCCTCCACAGACAAAACTGCTCTCTGTGCTGCACTTTTTGGCCTCTGGGACATTCCAACCAACAACAGCCAGAGTTGGTGGAGTATCACAGGCATCCTTCTCAACCTTCCTCCCCACTGTCTTGGATGCCATACTCAGCCTGATTCCGCAGCACCTATACTTCCCCAACACTGTGCAGGAGCAGATTGCCATCAAGCAAGGATTCCATGCCATTGCTGGCATACCACAGGTGATCGGTGCAATTGACTGCACACATGTACCATTTGTGCCCCCTGCGGACAGCGAACACATCTACAGCAACAGGAAGCACACCCATTCAAGGAATGTGCAGGCAATAGTGGACCACCACGGACTGTTCACAAATGTCGTTGCCAAATTTCCAGGGAGTGTGCATGATGCATTCATCTTCCGACAATGCATCATAAACCAGCGCTTCCAGGATGGCATATATGGAAATGCATTGCTTGTCGGTAAGTACCAACTGAACATACCACATGCACAAAACACACTATCATGTTGACCCATCTAGAGGGAGGATCTAAATACATTGCCTAGGTACTGATTGGGGGGTGGGCACAACATGCATGGGCACATGTTGATGTATTGTGTACGAGGATGAGGTATACAGGCTCCACTGTGTAGAGCACGGCTACTCAGAGTATGGCCCACATGCTGCCAGCGGCCTGGCAAGACTTTCTTGTTGGGCCGTGGACCTTGCAGACATTGTACCTGTGTGCCATGTCTGCAGATTTCAGAAGAGTGCCACCAAACACTGTCGCAACAGCGCATACTCCGAGAGACTCTGCACCATGGGGGCTGTGCGAGTCCAGTGATAGAGTGGAGATGCATGTGCACCAAGAGGTGAAACACAACAAAAAATAGTTAACAAGTAAATGGTCCTTGAAAGACCTGTGAAGTACTGGGGTGTGGCTGTGTGTGTGCCCAGGAAGCTGTCCCAGCCCAGGCTGCCGGGGGGGAGGTGACAGAAGGTGACAGAGGGAGAGAGAGGCAAAGAGACACAGGGAGGGATGAGGGCGACAGAGGGAGGGAGACCGAGGGCGACCGAGGGAGGGAGACAGAGGGAGGGAGAGATAGAGCAAGGGAGGGAGAGACAGAGTGGGGGAGGGAGACAGAGAGAGGGAGGCAGAGAGAGAGAGTGAGAGAAAGAGTGAGATGTGTGTATGCCAGGTCTGGTGGCTCAGTGACCGAGGGTGTGCGCACCAGGGGCCTGTGTCCAACCACATGGTCAGTTCCCTTACTCACTAGCCCTGCCCCCTTCCCCACTGACCCCGTACCCACCCGTGTGCCACAGGGACACAAACCACACAGCAAATTTGGGACCAGAGAGACCCATGGTGTAGAGTAACCCCCAGTACCTGGCTATCCATTTACCTTATTAAAGTTATCTGGACTGGTATCCCACTCCGGTGTGTGGTCGCATGGTTGATGAAGATGATCATGTTACAGTACTTGTTGCCGGTGACCTATTAGGGTGACCCAACATTTCACAAGTACTCACACATGTCCAATCAGTGTGTCAAATCTGCGGTCTGTCGTGACCAAGGTTGTAACAATGCACTTTGATTGTAGGAAGTGAAGAGTGGGGCAAATGTGCATGCATAGGCCGGAAAATGTGTCATTAAACCACCATACTGCGCCATTGGTGTTGACTGCAGTGTTGTTGGATGCTGCTGTTGATGGTGTCTAGTAGCATCTCCTCTCTCACTCTGCCCCAAATATTTCTCAGCCTCAACCCTGTCATATGGTGTGTCATGTGGTTGCCCGATGAGTAAGTGGATGTGTATTCGGTCACTACTTGTGTGTAGTAATTGACCTTTCAAATGCTAAACCATTACAAATGCTAAGAAGTGTGCAAAGGTGAGCCATGCCATGTGTATCAGCATGGGGAAGTGTGTGGACAGTCTGATCTTGTCGAAGAAACCACATATTGAAAATGATTGTGAGAAGTTGTGTCATGTGAGTCTAATGCTCTGCTAGTGACAGATGACGCAGGCCAGTAAGTTCACGTGGTGTCACAAGTCATTGTTGATGGTGTGTGCCAACCTTCACTGTCCCCAGTGGGCCCTGCAGGTGAGGTGGCTGTGGTGTGTTCCTCCGTATTACCTTGGGACATACAACTGCATGGCTTGTGTGGTGTCACAGGTCTGCCATCAGCATGAGATGCATGTCTGAATGTCAGCTGTGCCATGTGTGGCCTATGTCATTTGAACATTCACATGGCGGTGACTGCAACGAGTGTGGATCAGTGCCATGGCTAAATGTTAGGAGAGCCAGACTGCCTGTCGGTGTCTGTGGTTATTGTGCAGGCATCATTCCCATTTTGGACACTTGTAGTGACACTTATGCAACAGTGCAGCAAACACCGGCAAAAAGGATGTTTGGAGAATCAACACTGAGGCAATGTACTCAGCATTGATGCCGCTAAATAGCCAGAAGCAACACATGTCTAACCTTAGTCAAAAAATAGCAAAAAGAACAATCGCAAAATATGTCAACACTGCCAACATAGTATGCCTAATGAATCATGTACACATCTCCCTATTACATCTCATAGGTGATCAAGGATATGCTCTCTGCCCGTGGATGATGACACCAATCCGAAACCCCACCATCCAGGCACAGAGGCAGTACAATGCTGCACATCGACGCACACGTGGGATCGTGGAGCGTACATTTGGCGTGCTCTGTAGTGAAGATTGCTATCTATATACGTACAATGCTAAGTTAGCACAACCGCGTTAGACGAAAGCCATCTTGCCGCTTTTGCTGCTTTTGCACACGACACTGTAGTCACATGTTATTAATTAAGAAATGCTTGCTCGACTTTGCTTCACATGAGAACTGTCTGTTGTTCACATCCCTAACAGTGAGCAGCGACCTTGGTCTGAACATTGTGTAAAGAAACAGTCTGGGTCGCTAGACGGTGCATGTTGTTGGGGTTCAGGTTGATCGGCCCACTATTTAGCCATAACACGCACGCAGCTGCAAATACCTGAAAGTCGAGTGCTTTTAATATTGCAGTGCTGCATGCTTTAGACACATTCGGAAGAAGAGCTTTGCCAGGAGCAGAGTCTAGCTGATCCTGTGATGTGATTCCACTAAGCTGATCTTTACGGTATGGGGTTCCCCATTCAAGCCTAGAGACCTTTTATTAGTCTAATAATAATAATATTAGTTTACTAGCGAAAGGAAGGTGGCTGTCATCCACTGTCATTTTATTATGATTAATCCTTTCATTTTCTATGGTATTGTAACTATGCTGATGGTTTTGATCTTAATCATTTGTCTGCTTATGTTAGCCAAAGTACTGCATCTTAGGACACGAGGTTTATAAAATAAACTCTTTAAACTTTACCGTGTCTCTGTTTATTCTGTTGTGGACTGATATGAGAATAATTACAAACAGGTATTTCTGATTCCCACCATTCCTGAGAATACCCTAAGTCGCTTGTTCTGGGTTGTCTATACATTGGGACCGCCGAGATAAAACTCGGATAACGAATGGGACACTGATGCTGGTCGGATAAGGGGTTCTGGGTTCTGAGGTGAGTTTTTGGTACACCACAATTCACTGAGGTCCTGGTTTCCTGTGCATAGTTCTGTGCATAAGCAGAATCCCTGCAACATGGCGCACCTAACGTTTGGTCTATTGATTTGAAACGCCTTAGTAGTGCTTATACTAGTCCACAACACCCTCACTCTGGTTTCCGGTTAACGGGAGTGACGGTTTAACCTACCTGTGTTTCAACTAATAGGTTCTCTCAAGCTTGATCATTTAAAAGGTTAGTTTTTACTGAACCCCAGTGCTACTGTTGATATCGTTGTTACTCTTTAGTGTGTCCCTATGGTGGTTAATATAGCCGCACATAGTCGTACACCTCTGCGCCGTCATTTGACGACGTATGGGGTGCCAGATGATGGGATGGCTGTTATTTTTGTGGTGAGCGCTGATGCGTCTTACCCATATGAGTTGTTTTACTCTTGGGTGACTTTTCCGGCGGTGGATGACGATGATACGTTTCATTCCTTTACTCCCACACAGCTGCCTGTGGTCTATACACAGTATAGGACACAAGAAATTCCTATCTCTGCCTGGTAGCATACCATTTGGATTAATGGCGCCCTTCCCCATGCGGTTGCACCGGCTAGAATGGGCCCGTTGTCTATTGCAGGGGCCATATGGCCGGTGCTGGCCGGCTTTACGCCTCATCCCCGTTATCTCACGGTGGCGGTGGCTGAGTTGCGGGTGCTACACACAGCCCTGATTACAGTTCATAGGGCTTTAGTGCAGTACGTGTCACGCAACGTGCAGGTGGGGGCACCTGCTGTTGCGGGACAACCAACGGACCACCATGCGGTGGTTATTAGTCCTGTTATGGTTAATTCGGTGATGGGCAAGCGCCCCCAAAATAAGGATGATTTTCCTTATTGGCTTGCTGAGAAATTTGACCAACTGGAGGCGGTTTTTCCGCATACCACTCCTGTGGAGAAACACAGGATTCTCACCATTAGTTTGCCGAAAGACGGGGTCCCAGATATGGCAGATTGCACAAACTGGGGCAAGGTTTTTGCCGCGACCTACTCGAAGTGCTTCGGCACTCCGTCTATGTCTGTACTACCCTCCGTCATTAAACGTGTTCAAGAGAATCACGGAGCGGAGGCTGCTGTTGAATTCGGAATGAGGCTTGTCGGAGTGTTCGATGTGGTGGCTTCCATGGTAATGTGCAACCTCAAAGGCGATGCCATGCAGTTCCAAGTGGCTAGTAAGCTGGACCGCGTGGATGAACTCGACAGGCCCAAGGAGTTCGCTAAAATAATTGCGCAAGCCTATAGGACCGTGGGCCGTAGTGCCTTGGGTGTTAAACCAACCATGGTAGTTCCTGATATAGTACAGCAAACTGAGGTTAGCTTGTCTACTAAAGACGAACGCCCAAATTTTCCTAAACAAAGTTGGCGAGCAAAGACACAGGGGAAGCAGCAACAGAAACAGTGGTCTCGTCCTGCCTCGCCCGTGCAGTCGTCCAGCGAACGCACATATGATCTGCGCAATCGATCTCGTATTAAGTCACCTGATAGATTTCAGGTTTCTGAACAACGCTCTCCTCGTTCTTCACAGGAAACATCGGCTTCACAATCCGGTGGCGGAGACCGTGGGAAAGGAAGGGGTGCCCAAAGTCGTGAGCAGCCCCATCAGACTGACGGCAAAGGCAAGCAGGACGAGTCTGCACGTCTACGACCCCCGTTTCAGAAGAAGAAAGTTGCTGCGCTAATAGCGAGGTATGCCACAGATGGTGCGGACGCAGCTTCAGAACCTGACATGGGCACTAACGCTGCTCAACAGCGCGGCGGAAGTTACAGTAGTACGACAAGCACTGTGTCCATATCTGGTGGCGACAGCAACTGATACTTTCATAACTGTGGAAACTGCTGACACTAGAGTGGCTCCCCCTGACAGACTATATGATATAGTCTTTTTAATTGAAGGTGACATACAACACACGATTAAAGGGATTTTTTGGGATAATCTGACCTCTTCATATGATATTCTATTGGCAGAGGCTGATTGGCCCCCGGCTTTCGTTTTAGATGCTCCTAGAGGGGAGGAGGTGATCCTCCCGTCCTTTGCGCACACAGTGCCAAAGGACCAAGCTAAGAAGTTCGCCGAGGAGTGGGCTCTGGTGCTTGCACTTGCGTTGTATCGTAATCAGGTAGGCTGGGATAAATTGTCCCCCAGCCATGAAATTCCGTTGCGGTCCACGCCCCAGCCACAACCCCAATATCCTATGCGTCATGAAGCAAGACCTCACGTCGCGGCTATCCTTGAACAATTGGAATATCAAGGTGTAATTGAAACATGTGTGTCACCAATGAATAATCCTTTATTCACTGTGACGGAGTCTGACGGGTCGTACCGCCTGGTTTTGGATTACCAGCATTTAAACTCTCATTGCCGGACATGCGCAGTACAGAATACCCACAGTTCGGCGCTCGTCGATAGTCTCGTGAGAAAACGGTTTAAAACCACACTTGACATTTCCAACGGCTTTTACAGCCATAACCTGTCCTCTCTCAGTAGTGAGTGGACGGCATTTACCTCGGGTGGCAAACAAAAACATTTCAAAAGATTACCGATAGGCTATAAAAACAGCCCTGATGTCTTTGCCGCTCGTGTAGTCTCTCTGTTAGAGAGCATAGACCCTGATGCGTACTCGTATGTGGATCATATTTATCTCACAGATGACGAGTTGGGGGCCGCACCTGCGTCGCGTTGATCGCATTATTGTCGGTTACAAATTCAACTTTGCGAAGTCTCACATTGCGGAATATACAGTGTTGTTTTTGGGATACGAACTCAACAATGAAGGTCGAGGATTGGCTCTGCACTTCCTAGAGAAATGCGCATGCCTACGTGCTCCCACGACACTGAAGAAATTAAATCTCTGCTGGGCTTTCTGAATTACGGTCGAACGTACATTCCTGATTATGCCCAGCGTATCAAGCCGCTTTATGCCTTGGTACAACCTACTTTTTCCAAATCATGTTGGCTGCCAGAGCATTCAGCTATATTGCAATCATTGCAAGCTGACCTTCTTGCTTCAAAATACTTACTGACGCGTGATAACCACACTAACCTGGTCATACGAATAGTGCCGGGCGAAGTAGATTTCACATACTTAACGTTCAATGAGGGCGACACCGTCCCCATTGCCTAAAAATCACACCTGTACACTTCGGCTGAACTGCGATTTTCCGCTGTCGAGAAAGTTCTGACGGTAGTGCAGATGGCGATTCTGAAAGAGCGAGCGCTATCGCAAGGTAAACGCATGTTGGTGGTAACACCATATCCTGCCCTTGAGGCGGTGACGAAAGCGAGTGTACCTAATTCTAAGGCTTTGCATCCAAGGTGGATACAATGGGCCACTTCCTTGACATCGCCCGACGTCACATATATCTTTGACGCGGCTCTACAGACTCAGGAGTTCTTGCAGTATGAATTCGTTCATTCAGCTCCTCTGTCTTTGCACCCGCTCGAGGATTACCATTGTGTCATTTACACTGACGGTTCTGCGCAACCGGCGACTGGATCGAAGCATGCCTACTCAGCGGCCTGCGCAATTGTGGTCGGTACTTTCGTGAATGGTGAATTCCAATCCGATGTCGTGCATACGCAGTCATTGGGTGATTGTACCGCACAGTTGGCGGAGCTTCGTGCTCTCGTGCTTGCACTGGAGTTTGCTGATCCCCGAGTCACTACTCTTATAGTGAGTGACTCATTTTATTGTGTTCAATCTTACAACGACAATCTACATTTTTGGTCTCGGAATGACTATCATGATTCCAAAGGTAGCACAATTAAGCATAAAACGCTTTGGGTTCGAGTGGCAGAACTTAAAGAACATCTGCCTCTCGTGAATGTTATTCACACTCTTGGTCACCAACGAGTTGGTGTCCATGCTGTCGGCAACAGCCTAGCTGACGAGGCAGCAAAAACAGCAGTGGCGACATACTTAGTAGCAGCAGTTACAAGATCACAAAGTAAGATCGATGATGACATCTTGGCAGCTATTGCTGCTACGGAGAAGGGAACAAAATATCCAAGAGGTTTCCCTTCTCGTTACCATTATCGCTTAAGTCCTGATAACGTCCCATTAGTGAGGATTAACGACGTTGGTGACAGATTGATTCCCAACGCGGACTGCAGACCATCTTTGATATTAGCAGTTCACGAGGGCATGGCGTCCGCGCATATCGGCATTGCAGCTACTGTATCTCTGTTACAACAACGTTACTGGTGGTGCGGTTTATACAAACACGCTCGCGCTTATGTTCTTAATTGTGACATTTGCCAGCAGATAAAACCTTCAACTGCGGCGCGCCCACCACAAGCTCAGTTTTTACATATCTAAGAAACCACTAGGTTGTGTTTATTTAGATCATTGCGGTCCATTTACCTCTGATACTGCGTACAAATACATCTTGGTTGCAGTGGATTTGTGCACACGTTTTCTGTGGGTGTGGCCACAAAGGAGTGCTGATGCCCGTACTGTCATCAAGGATTTGCGTGTCTTTGTTGGAAGTTTTGCATGTGGTACCTTTCATTCTGATCAGGGCCCTGCGTTCGCCTCTAAGGCTTACAAAGAAGCCATGAGAAATTTGGGGGTCCAAGTCAAATTTTCATCTCCATACCGACCTGAGGGTAATAGTGTGGTGGAGCGAATGAACCGTGACTTAAAGCAATCTTTGACAGCCAGGGTTTTAGGTACTGGCCGGAACTGGCTAGCCCACTTGTATGACGTGCACCGTGCACTTAATAATCACCCTAGAGGGTCTCTGGGAGGGCGGACCCCATACATGATGCTCTTTGGCATACGAATGTTTATCCCGGACCTTGATGGTCTAGACATGGCGGCGTCAGCCGCACCCTTTGACGTAGACAATCACTGTGCTGTATTGCAGAATCTACAAGAAGCCAGAGACACTCTAGCGAAGGAACACGTACTCTCCACATCTGATGCTGCGCTTCAGATTCTGTTAGTCGGCTGGCTGCCTCGAGTTGGTGATCTGGTCCGTGAGAAGGTGGAGAACAAGAAGGAGTTTGGCCCCTCTTATCGTGCACCAGTTCCGATGCTTGGAGTACAGGGTACACGTACAGTCATTTTACCTCCACTTCCTGGTTGCAAGGATAACAGGTACATCTCTATTGACAATGTCAAGCTACAGCGAGTGGCCGATTCTTCTTAGTATGACACCAGCAGTTTCTTGCCCTTCGATGCTGAGAAATTCTGTTGTGGCCCCAGCTTCTACCACCTTGCCTGATGTTGCCGTCGAGATGCATACAGTTACTGGTCCTTTATTGCCACCGACAGCTGGTGGTCTTCCTGAAGATATTGAGTATGCTTATCCTGCGGATGTCCCGTTGCCTGTTTTACAATCCACCACAGTTACCCAGTCGCGCTACTCCTTTGACGCTAATTCAATGACTTCCATTGCCCCATCAAAAGTTTCGATTTTTGTTGCCTGGTTCAAAAGAAATTGTTTAATTCCCCCTTGGACTTACATTTGGCTGGTGCTCCTATGTATTTTTTTGTTTATGTCCATTGGCTTTGTGGTAGTGTTTTTTCGACTTATCAATGGACACTACCTGAAAGAAAGGTCTACAATTGGACTAATTGATGGAACTTTGGCCCCCCACTCCTCATCACATATTATGAAAAGGGACCAGACTTTTGTGAACATTACTGCCTGGCCTGTACGTGATGGGATCGCTTGGGATGATGTAAAATTTCAAATTCATGGCCCCACTGAAGTAATCAATGTGCCAAATGTATTTCGTGTTTCTATGGGTGATGTAGTTAAGCAAAACATCCACTCGGATGACTGGGATGTTCAAGCAATAGAAACCCTGTTTTCGATTTGAAATATTACGCTGCCTTTGATGCTGAGGATTTGTATTTAGATACTGCTAATTATGATGAGCAATTCTGCTATCAACATTATGGCACACATTTCCTACACAAAGCAAATGCGTTTCAAAATTTTGTAAATTATACACAATGGGAACACTGTCCAGCCCCTAGGCAGGGCAGCTCAACCACGTTAGTGGACAAATTCACATATTTTTCTGTTTTCAGTGTGTCGAATCCGGCCTCCTTTTATTTTAAGGTTGCGGCTGAGTCTGCTTCTAAAGTTAGACTGACACACACCAAATTGTTATATTCCAAGTCCTTTATGGACGAGTTGGCAATCGGAGGCTATGATCTGTGGAAAGCTACTATCGATCTTAAATCGGTTTGGGGTTCTTAACCGTGGCAGGTACAGGGAACAGAAGCTTCGCATCGTGCCTGCCTCATCCCGAACCACATGTTATTTTTGAATTCGTCAATTTTTCAGACCACCTGTTTTGGATTGGCTACTTCTGAAAAATTAAATTCTCCCTCCACTCCGGGTGCTTATCCTAATTGGGATAATCATACGGATCTGTCCCTTGCTACGTTGCAGTCATACATTTCCAACACATCCTTCAATATTTCTGAATTGAATCCGGAAGGGTGGTTAGTATGGCAAACAAGCTCAGATTCCTGTCAACATCGGTTTCTGGATTTAGCACCGGGGTATACACAAGTTCGTGTAGACCCCCGTTTTGAATCTTCTCACACAGTAACTACCTACTCAGTAGGGAAGTTATGCCAGTCTTGGCTGCAACATTCCACCTTAGCATCTGTTAAACTTCATTTATCACAATTGAACGACAAAATAGATTTGAATGATTTTGTTAAGGGTCCTGCGGTTGGCAGGTCCAAAAGATGGGTATATGCTATTTACAACGAAGTTTGGAAGCTATCACAGATTGAAACTGCATCCAGATTACGAGCTATTGATCAAGCCAATATGGAAAAGGTATTGGCTGTAATAGATAATAGCATTAATACCCTGTCTTCCAGAATTTATACCTTAGATAATATTGTTTCATCTGTGGTAGACATTGTGCAGGATGATTTGTCTGTTTTGTATCATGGTCAGAATCAATTGCGTTCCATTATGCAGTTTGCTTGGACATTGCAAACTTTAAAGGCTGGGAAAGTCCCTTGGGATTACATGAATACTTCATCTTTGTTCCTCCCTTTCAATTTAACTGCGAAACAACAGTTCATGTCCATGAAAGATGCAACATACTCATTGCTGCACATTGAAAAATTAGAACCTTTACCTTTCTCTGTGGCCGAATTAAACTCCGCTGTGTGGCTTATCCACGGGTTGATCACGTTACCATTCCCCCTGTTTAAGTTCAGTTCGTGCATGAAACATTATGCCCTTGGCAGATATGAAAAACTTGGTACTGCCTTTCTGCACGAAGTTTGGTCACTCCCATTCACGTAGAGATGCGTGAGGGACGGAAAAGAGGTTTACTTAAAAGGTGAAGAGTGCACTTCCACTCCAGATCACTCTGTGGTGTGTCGGCACATTCAATTGCATGGTGCATGTAATGTGCACGCTCCTAATTTAGCTTGCGTCCTGAAAGGGATTCCGGTGCCAGTTATAACACCGTCTTTTACGCTGCTTGCTAACGGTAGTTATTTGCTATTAAATAATGAAGCCTGCTGTGGGATGTTAGTGGGAATTCCCTACATAGTGACTGTATCACAGAGAGTAGTCTGCTGTCATAACGTCCTTTTCCCACCCCCGCATGGACGGCTCGATGTATTCATCTGGCCTTCCATTCCAACCTTGAAAGCAGAGTTCAACAAGATGAGCAGAATAAGGGCTCTATTGTCTCAAAAATAAGTCGCGTTGACTTCGTCCCGGGACACATTTGTCCTTCACGTAGCAAATACGCGCACAGAGGTGCAAGCGCTTTTGAATACTGATCTCCCACTTCATTTTGGGGCCCTGATTCAGACTATCTTTAATGCCTCGTCAACAAGTGGCCTGGCTAATTTTTTTTAAATTGTGGGCTCCGGCCTCGTGACCTCCTTACAACCTATTTTTGGTGTGATCCCGGCATTTTTTCATTCTATTTTTTCCAGCGTCTTCAGAGGTCTCCCTTTGCTTCTCGCCCTCATAGCTGAGGTGCTTTTGTTGATCTGCGTACTACGCTATGGATGCACAACTTGCGTCACACGACGGCATGTCCCGGATGCTCCATCTCCGTAACCGGATGCTTGAATACTATGGCACTTTACCACTGGCGACTTTAAGCATAGCCTATGGATTGTCCTTCCGGTTTCCCTACTTTACTTGTGTGCAGCCTGTCTTTCATTGCCTAGATTGTCCATTCTAATGGGCTCTGGATTTGTGCCTGTCAAACTCGGTGTCTCCTGCCCCGGGTTATGATCGACTAATGAGCCCCTTAGTGGCTCATGAGTTGGACTGTTCTGGCGTCAGGATTATGGCCTGTGGAGCAGCACATGGAATCCTAGGGACTTTGGACATCGAAACGGCTGCAGCTGAATTCTAAGTGAGAAGTTATCTTGAAGAACACACCAGTTGTCCTCGAGTGGTGCTGGAGGCTCCGGTTGTCGAGGAACATGTGAGTTCCTTCCCCTTGCTGAACTGGATGGCAGATAATTTTGCAGTACGTTCCAATGATTTCCTCTTGGAAGCTGTTGCAACTTATTGTGCTTATACCTTGATGGATTGACTTTTTCCCCCCTTCATTTCGTTGTACATCCATCGATGATATTTTTTTCCCTTTTAAATGGTTTTTTTCAATCCTTTTTATTTTTTTCAGTTTTTTTTCTTCGAACTTTTCACTTACCTTATATGGACTTACAATTTATGCCCTTGGTTCCGTTCTATCAAACTTGAACTCTGCGTTCTTGCAAGTGCGCCCCTACTAGTTAGTGGTCCGATCAAGGGGGGGTGTAGTGAAGATTGCTATCTATATACGTACAATGCTAAGTTAGCACAACCGCGTAAGATGTTAGAAAGCCATCTTGCCACTTTTGCTGCTTTTGCACATGACACTGTAGTCACATGTTATTAATTGAGAAATGCTTGCTTGACTTTGCTTCACATGAGAACTGTCTGCTGTTCACATCCCTAACAGTGAGCAGCGACCTTGGTCTGAAAATTGTGTAAAGAAACAGTCTGGGTCGCTAGACGGTGCATGTTGTTGGGTTCAGGTTGATCGACCCACTATTTAGCCATAACACGCACGCAGCTGCAAATACCTGAAAGTCGAGTACTTTTAATATTGCAGTGCTGCATGCTTTAGACACATTCGGAAGAAGAGCTTTCCCAGGAGCAGAGTCTAGCTGATCCTATGATGTGATTCCACTAAGCTGATCTTTACGGTATGGGGTTCCCCATTCAAGCCTAGAGACCTTTTATTAGTCTTATAATAATAATATTAGTTTACTAGCGAAAGGAAGGTGGCTGTCATCCACTGTCATTTTATTATGATTACTCCTTTCATTTTCTATGGTATTGTAACTATGCTGATGGTTTTGATCTTAATTCTTTGTCTGCTTATGTTAGCCAAAGTACTGCATCTTGGGACACGAGGTTTATAAAATAAACTCTTTAAACTTTACTGTGTCTCTGTTTATTCTGTTGTGGACTGATATGAGAATAATTACGAACAGGTATTTCTGATTCCTACCATTCCTGAGAATACCCTAAGTCGCTTGTTCTGGGTTGTCTATACATTGGGACCGCCGAGATAAAACTCGGATAACGAATGGGACACTGATGCTGGTCGGATAAGGGGTTCTGGGTTCTGAGGTGAGTTTTTGGTACACCACAATTCACTGAGGTCCTGGTTTCCTGTGCATAGTTCTGTGCATAAGCAGAATCCCTGCAACAGCTCAAGTCACGTTTCCGGGTGCCTGGTCATTACAGGTGGCAAACTGCTGTACAGCCCAGAAATGGTCAACAAAATAATAATAGCATGCTGTGTATTGCACAACATTTGCGTCCGCACAAATGCTCCCTGGATTCAAGTGCCTGCAGCACCGGCCGATGACCAAGATGATGAAGAAGATCAACGAGGTGGCCCACACACCACTGCCAATGCTGCTGGAATTGCCCGAAGGGACAGGATAATAAACAATTATTTCACTTGAGCACATCACATTGTGACTGACAAAAACAAAGACATGTATATGGAAAATTGCCTCAAGAACTGTTTGTGACAATAAACAAACTCAACACACATACCCTGTCTGCAAGTTACTTTCCTGCATCAGTATATCACTATGAAATGTTACCATTGTACAATAATTGCAAGTAAGAGTCCAAAATTACAATTCTGGTGTGTATGTTTCAGCATCACAGAGAGTTAACAGGGTGTCAATCGTGCACAACTTGACTTTACAAGGAGTAAAATCTGGCACACAATTCATAAATGGTTGTGTCAAATAGCATGCAAACCATGATTCACAGGGTGTACTTATCATTAAAACTGGAAACTTCATGTGTTTGTAAGTGCCAAATAATGAATTTCATGGTTAATTCGGTGTTAAAGTTTCAGGACAAATCTGAAAATTGGGCATGAAATGTTGCTCAAATCTGAGAAGTGGGTGTTGAATGGGGCTCAGTTTGGAAATATGGGTTCTAAAATGGGTGCAAATGTTAAATTTGGGTGTGAAATGGTGCCAAGAATGAAAATATATCTCTGTATGCATCCAAGACATTGAATGAGCCACCAGCAGAGCTCACATGCACACCATCTCTGGACACCTTCAGGAAGACCGTCAAGACCGGTCTCTACTTTGAACAAATCAGCTCATTGGCAGTGTGACCCAACAGACGAGACAAACTATCTGACCATCTCCCTGCACCCCGTGGTGGACAAAGTCACTGAGAGACACATAAACACCCAGATGACTGGCTACATTGAAGAGAACTCCATCATGGACCACTCCCAGTCTTGTTTGGGTATCAAGCACAGCACCAAGAACTTACGCCATGCTGACAATGCTTAAATATGCATGCCACTTGACCTGTGTCACATTGTGGACAACACATCCTACTACACCTCTATGCAGCCACAAACACCCTCTCACACACCACATGCCAGACACCACCACAAGGGGATACAAGGAAAAGCCCTCTCCTGGAGTACAACATGGAGCGTCACTAACACACACGTTTTGCAATATGCACATGTCCCCACTCACTGCCATTGCTAGACAGCACGGGTAAGCATATCATCCCACACAGACAACACACAGCTCATCCTCCCCCGCAAGAACAACGCAGAAGACACAAAAGCCAGCTCCCAGGAATGAATGTCGGAACTAGCAGATTGGATGACACACCTCGGCATAAAGATCAACTGTGAAAAAACTGACCTCCTCATCTCCGCTCCATCCACATCCGCATGGGACAACCTCTGGTTGTTGATAGCCCTTGTGAGCCCGCCCTCACTGACAGACCATGCACGCAAGTTTGGCATCATCCCAAGTACACCACCATCCTGCCCAGCAAGATCTACTCCATTGCATGCTACAGCTGCCTACAGACTGAACCTAATCCATCACAACGGATAACCCCAGGAAGCATAAAAATTGGCCAAAACGCACTCATCCACAGCAGACTGGACTACTGCAACAAAATCTACGCAGGGAGATACAAAACGCCACTACACAAGTTCTAACACAGCATGAAAGCGGCAGACACATCTGTCTTCAGAAACCCACATCCCAAACACAAGAGGCAACCCATACAATGTAGCACCAACAAGGAGAAAGTAAGCCGCTAACTACTCACACACACATTCAATTCACTACACATCATCAGCCACAAAGACATCCATGACAGAGTCAACCTCAACATCCCCAAGAGGAACAGCTGCTCTGACAACCTTGCCCTTGCAGACTCGACCAGGATCGGGAAATCAAAAGACAGAGGGAGAGCTGCCCCCTACGCCGCAAGCAAAGCCATGGATGAGATGAAAGTCATATTCCCACAATCTCACACCCAGCATGCTAACATGCGGAACAACAAGACATGTCTATTTGGATGAGTTGGAGCTGCACTCCTACTCCCCCACAGCGCATTGGGAGCTGCACGTGGGAGTAGGGCACATCATGCCCACCCTTATTGTCGGATTTATATGCACACATACTCATCACCTACAGACCACCCCAGGGAAGTACTACCCTTACAACTCACATCCCTTTTTGTAATGAATGTCTGTGAAATTACACAAAGATGTGGAGATGAGTAATGTCACATGCCATTTTGGGTGTTGACTGTCTTAGAACATAAAAGGTAGTCTGTGTCTACCCCTGAGGAAGTGTTGGCTATGGAACAACAATTCCCATTCTGTTGTGTGCAGTGGGATACACAGTACCTGGGCCAACAACTTGCTCCGACTCTTGCCTGTACAGCGAAGTTCAAATATCCAACACTGTTGGATGAGACGGATAAGGCGCTGGACGCCTGCTCAAAACTGAGCCTCACATAGTTTCGAGGCATAGCGGGAGGGTAAATGTTGAGTCTTCCACGCATTATCAAAGTATGTCAATTTGGACACATGGTGTCCCACCACCGTGCACTCACACAATTGCAAGCCATCATAACTAAGTCTGTCAGGGAGGGCAAGCACACTTGCCTCCCACATGTGCAGCTTACACGGCCGAAAATTAAAGGCTGCCTGGGATTGCCCCTCATTGGCGGCTACTAACAAGCCACATGCCTCTGATATATAGTTGAATGTAATAGGCTGCTATGGGAGAAGCAATGGAACTTCATGGACCAGTCTGTGGCGGGCAAAAACACCTGGATCTAACTGTGGCTAGCCCATAAGCACTGGCCCTGGGGCTTGTACTCTTTGCCGGTTAGGGCGCCCACCCACAAGGTCTTGGACAGGGTGGCAGTATGGAAGGGGTGGCCCTTAATCCCCTCACCGACAAACTACAGCGTGGATAACCTGGACTTGCCCCCGGGTCAGGAATCAGCGATATTCCATCACTGTCAAAAACAGGGCTGCAAAAGCATAGGGTCTATCTTTGATCCAGAAGGTCATGTGCCATATCTGTTGCACATACAGGATTATGAATTTCCCGCTGCTGTTGTGTACTCATAATGCCAAATAACACACTGGGTCACTGGACTCTACGCTGGTTACGTCATATGCAAAGTGGTCAGCGTGTAAGGAGGACAAACATTCCCTCAAATCTGAGCTGTACGAAATGCTCATCACCACTCTGAGTGGTCAGTGCACAAAAGTGCAGGTTTTGAGGGAAATGTAGCGGCGGAGGCCAATATAAGCCAAGGAATGGGAACGTATCCAATATTGCGCACACCACATTGTGCACAGTGTAGCGGGGGCTGGAACACCCTGCAAGGTTTGCTCTCATTGTTGTCACACACCTGTGCAACTACATGTCTGGTATAACAGCCAGCCAGATTGCTGCTGTCAGGGATGCAGGATGACTGGTACCCTCGTGCACTTACTCTGGCATTGTCTAAAATTGTAGAGATATTGGCGTGAGCCCTTAGATAACAGATACAGCGTGCGACATAGCAATGCCCGGCGCACCGGAGTACACTCTCCTTGGCCTCTCACATCCGAAGGCCTTATCACTAACATCCCTCAGGGCTAGGCAAATAGTCCCAGCTTTGCTGGTGGACAGGCTGGTTATCCTAGCACAGTGGGGCACAGCGGCAGCTCCAGGGCTCCTGTTCTGGTTACAACGTCTAAGGAACCTATTAGCTCTTGAGCGCCTGTCTCGGGCTGCAGAGGGAAGGGTGAGAGAGTTTTTCCACTCCGTGTTTCCCCTTTGTGACTTCATTGTCGAGAGATATGAGGGAAGTCACATGCCCAAAGTACTTGCAGGTCTGACGCATACCAACGATGGGGCAATCATCCTCCGCCGGTCACACAGTGGAGTGACGAGGGGGCTTCCATACACACATATTGTGTATGCTTACTCTCATCTAGGTAGGCTGAAACTATTGCGGAAGGTGGGGTTGTGGGAGGGTTATTGGGGGAGGGGTTTCTTTTCGCCCTTTTTCATGATTGTTCCACTTCTCTGTTTTACATGGTTATTCTTTGGAAAATGGAAGACGCTCTTAGTGGCTTCTTTGCTCTTCCGGTATGCGTCCGGCCTCCGGGTGGCGGCTTAAATGCTGTGTAAATGCACACAATGCTTGCAAGTCCGAAATCCGGATGTAGCCAGCAAGCTGGGTTGGCAACATTAGCCTGCCTTCCTATAAAGATAGGTAACCCTCAAATGGAGTCGGCCGTCATTGTGCAAAACTATCTTCACATTGTATTATTGTGCAGTGACCAGAGTATTGGCCTGAATGTCCATCATTGCCAAATAAATTCCAGGATGTGAGATTCTCATCGCAAACACAATGATATATCCCCCGCGCATTTAAAAGCACATGGCTGGACACACTCCCCAATACGGTATCAGCATCAGGCCAGTAGCAGCCTCTTAGCGTGAAGAAACCCATTGAAAGCTATGAAACATGCCGCATATACATTACAGTAAGCATATTGACATTAGCTACCCCTTAGCGTGCAGATTATGATCGCTTTTCATTAAACTGTATGCATACACATTACAGTAAGCATATTGACATTAGCGGGCCCTTAGCGTGCAGATTCTGATCGCATGTATGCTGCATGATTACATTAGCTGCCCCTTAGCGTGCAGATTATGATCGCTTTTCATTAAACTGTATGCATACACATTACAGCAAGCATATTGACATTGGAGGGCCCTTAGCGTGCAGATTTTGATCGCATGGATGCTGCATGATTACATTAGCTGCCCCTTAGCGTGCAAATTTTGATCGCTTTTCATTAAACTGTACGCATACACATTACAGTAAGCATATTGACATTAGCGGGCCCTTAGCGTGCAGATTTTGATCGCATGGATGCTGCATGATTACATTAGCTGCCCCTTAGCGTGCAGATTATGATGGCTTTTCATTAAACTGTATGCATACACATTACAGTAAGCATATTGACATTAGCGGGTCCTTAGCGTGCAGATTCTGGTCGCATGGATGCTGCATGATTACATTAGCTGCCCCTTAGCGTGCGGATTATGATCGCTTTTCATTAAACTGTATGCATACACATTACAGTAAGCATATTGACATTAGCGGGCCCTTAGCGTGCAGATTCTGATCACATGGATGCTGCATGATTACATCAGCGGCCCCTTAGCGTTCAGATTATGATCGCTTTTCATGAAAACGGGCCGCATACCCTTTACAGTATCAGCCAGAGTACAGTAGAGGCTCCTTAGCTTGAAGTTTCTTGTCGCTTTGCAAAAGAAATTGTCTCTAACACACAGGAAGTGATCTATGCCTGCTTCCTGTCTCCATGTGTGTGGCATTCACTTTCACTTTCTCTTTTGAGCACATTGTGTTGGATTTGGATGAGTGAGGAAGTGTTTTTGGTATTTTGCTGGTGGAGAGTGTAGTTTGGAGTGTTGCTGTGTTGCTGTGTCCTGTCTAACATGTTTTTTGGATTATTTCACATTTAATTTACTTTCTACTGTCTACTGTCCTCAGTCTTGTTGTGTTTTTTGTGGGGTTTTTTACTATTGTCCTCCTTGGGTTTTCTGTTTTGTATTCTGGGGTTGAGAACTGGGGTGTGTGGAGATGCCGGCGGTGGGCAGGTCAGGGCGGATGTCTGAGGAGGCATTGGGAGCTTCCTGTGGCTGGTGCGGTGCTACCTGCCTCTGATGCTGGAGAGGGGAGGGCGCATCCTCCAGGGGTATGGTGTTGCGGTGGGAGCGCGTGCGGGCGCAGATGCTCCGCTGCTTTAAGGTGACCCGGACTGTGCGGTAGTGGAAGCACCGGTGGCAGGATATGCTGGCGCGGGAGGCGGACCTGCTCGATTACACCGGTATCCTGCCTGGCAACCAGGGTGGTAAGTACCAATTCCGTTGTTGTCCACAACTAATGTTACGTACATATATGAGTGACTTGTGTGAGAAGAAGATAAGGGGGCATATGTATCAAAAACCGTATTTGCGATTCGCAAATAGCGATTTTTTGAGAATCGCTATTTGAGAATTGCAAAACGGGATGTATGTAAAAATTCGCACATATTTAGCAAATTCTGAATATTCCTTAATTGCGATTAGCAAATTGCCAAATCGCAATTAAGGAATACCTTCCCATTCATTCCTAAGGGCCAGGAGGCCCATAGGAATGAATGGGAAGTCATTCTCAAATTGCGATTCCCAATTTGCTAATCGCAAAATCTGAATAATTTCAAAGGTGCAAGGGTGTCATGATGACACCCTGATGCACCCCTGAAAAGAGCATGTATGCGCATATGGCGCACATACATGCCATAAGAGCATGAATGTGCACCACATGGCACCTAGAAAAATGCCAAAAAGTGCATTTTTATAGGAATTCGCAACATACCACCAACTTTAAGTTGCTGGTAATTTGCAATTTCTTAAGGAGAAGTCGCACAACTTGGGCGCTTGTTACATAGCATTTAAGGAATCGCAATTTGCGATTCCTTAAATGCTTACGCCAAATTAAGGAAACGCAAAAATACCGATTTCTTATTGGTGCGATGCGAAAAAGGCTCATACATCGAGTTTTGAGATGTTGTATTCGCAAACGCTGTTTTCTTGCGAGTCGCAGCGTTTGCGAATACAAAATCGCTTGATACATATGCCCCAAGATGTTTTAATGCTGTCCCAAGATCGTGATACTGTAACAACGTGGTTAATGCAATGCTACTTGCGATAAATACTTGCGCATGATGGCCTTGACCTTGGATTTGCATGACACACTCTTCCCACTACAGTGTGTGCAACAGTACGGAAGGTGTTGGGATAGTCTATCAAAATACACATTATTGATGTGCGCCATGCAGTGCAAGGTGGAGTGACGATTGGCGTTGCAATGACCGCATAGAGTAACTTTGCCACTGGAAATACCACATAGGAATGGAGATCCCCGGTGTCAAACATCCCAAAACACACATGCCTAATGTGAGCGACTACTCAGCAGGAAGGGTTGCAGGGGCATGGCGGTGTTTGCATGTTGAAGTATATCAAGGGGTGGGTCTGTTGAAGAGCAATGTTCAGAGTTAGTACTTGGAGATGGGGAGCAATGTTGCCTGTCAGAGGTGTAGCGGAAGTGTGCCACAGGCCATATCTGCAAGGTAGGAAAAGGAGCAGACTCACAATCAGGTCCCTCTGGGGCAGGGGAACATGGCATAGGCCAGCTGGTTGGAATGTCGGGTCCTTTGATGTGCCATGGAAATAGAGTTGGATGTTAAGGTATGTTTGCCCAGTGTTGTGGATTGCTGTGTGATCCTGGGTGCACATCTTGATGTGACTATAGCTTTGATGTGGAGACATTGGAGTGTGCGCAGGTGGTGGGTGGTGTGACAGGCTCCTGGCAGTGTGATAATCAGTCCTGTGGTTGCATTTGAGATGCCCTGCAACTTGCGGTTGTGGTTCATGTTAAATATGTCATGGACTGTGTTGCCGTAGTAGGGTGAGCTATTGCACAGGGCATGAGTGAGTGTCTATGTGTGTCTGAGTAGGAGTCATCTGACATAAGAGGCAGAGTGTGTGGAAGCACGATGATGAGACCGGATAGATCTTGCAATTATCTTGGACATCGGAGTCCATGATGGATTACATGTCGCGTGCTTGGGCCGTGTTGGGGTGTGGGTCACCCATGCCGTATGAGGAGCTTGTGTAATTACATGCGTGGATGTTTTGGTGCATGATGGGTACTTTTCGTTTGTTTTTTGCTCACTTGTATGCAGCTCTTTGACATTCATCTAGGAAGCTCTGCCATGGATTTGCAATACTTTTGTGGGCTCTAGTTGTGTGGGCTGGATGTGTCGAGGAGGAGTTGGCAGTCGTATGCCTATGATACAATGTTGAGTCCATAGCTAATCACGATTGTGGCGTGCGGAGACATGTAGATGTGAAAGATTGTAGGTCTGAATGAGGATCTCTGGGGGACTCCACGGCTAGTTGTTGGAGGCTCCACGACAACAGAGGGGTGTCTGACCCACACGTATGTACGTTGAGGAAGGAGCGGATCCAGTTGAGGGCCTTGTCTTGGATCCCTTTCTTGTGGAGTCTGCATATTGGTGGGCTTTGTGAGACAGTGTTGAAAGCCGCTGCGATTGGTCAAGGATGATGAGTAAAATGGTTTATTTGCGCTCCGTGTGGATGAGGTGCCTTGATATTGGGTGAAACAACTCAGATGTGCAGCTCGGCCAGCAGTGATGTTTTGGCTGTGCAGCCTCTGCTTCCACATGTTTGTGTGTGGATGCCATTCAAAGTAGGCCCAGTCATGTCGCCAACATGAAGTCAACACCACAGGAATGTAGCATTGTTTGTCACTGTAACAATTCACATAGTGAATATGCCACGTTTGCTAGGGTTTTATAACAACACCTATTTGCGTTTGTCCTCTCACAGATGGACACCAACCGATCACCCAGGGGGACATTGACCGTTTCCGGGACCCACACGCCACTAGTGAGTAGTGACAAGAAATATTGGCATGTTGCGTGGTCATGAGTGTCTGTGCCAAATGCAGCACGTTGTTGATTAGCAGTATGGGTGTGTATCGCATGTCAATTGCCTATGATGTGCAGAGGTATTGACCCTTTCCGTACTGTGTCTAATATGGTAGTGTAAAGGAGTACAATGCATCTCATTCAGAGTTGTGAGTTTGTCCATCAACAGTCATTGATACAAGTGTCAGTGTATGTGCCTATTTCTGAGCTAATAATGCTGCCAACTAGGCATTTACACTGCAGTTGTGATGGCAATAGGCCAATAGCATTTACTCCCATGTTCATTTGTGCAGCCTAAGCAAGATGGCACACTTACATGCGGTAGACATCGTCCAAGGGGCGTGCAGTGGGTGTAGCATTGTGCACAATGAGGCAGTGCTCTTATGTCCGTACAAGGTAATACATCTTGGCACAGTGATACCTAAGGTATGCTGCATAGCACAGAAGCAGAAGTGGCAGGGTGTAGCTCAGATCCAATATTGTCAATGGTGTGTTACACAAACACATTCCATAGATGTGTACGTCAATTGAGAATTGATATTTGTGCACTGCAATGGTGTTGACAGGCTATGTCCATGTGGACATACCAGGCTGGAATCAGGATCATGTGTACCAACTCATCTGACACAATTGGTTACATCACTTAACACGCATTTCATAGCCATGCATTAGCTCAGCATCATTTTATGTCACATAGATTAGCTAATCAGGACTGCGGCAACAAGATCTGTGTGTACACATTAGCCATAACACTTACACAATCCTCATGACCCCAGGGTGCCATTACAATGTGTAATCCATTGTAACAGTTTGCGTAGTTGATGCATGCGTGCTCATCTCTACTATGGAGTGAGATTGGGGGTTACAACACATGCATGACTGGCAGTTGTGGGTCAATGATGTATCCCGCTCGCAGTAGATGACTATCACCAATTGCATAGTAATGGTGGAGTGAGTAAGTGCCTAAGTCCGCATTCATACACTAAACATGTTTCCATGTGTGCGGCATGATGCAGCATGATTACAAGTGTGAGTAGGACAGTCCCATGCCTGTTAATGTGCATGTAGTGTGAGACTACAATAGGTAGGTATTCACACCTGCACACATACACCCATGCCTGTCTTGGCACTGACTTGATGTACTGCACACAGTTCCTGGGGGACACACATGGCTGCACATGTGCATTTTAATTCTGATGCAGCTGTCTGTCACAGGGTGGGAGAGGGTTGTGCTGTGCACGTAGGGGTTATGCCTCCCGAATGAGGTCAATTGTACAGGTCACACACAGCCTGGTTGTCCAAAGGTGCCATGTTTGTAGCGTATCCTTAGCTTTCAGTTGTGTCAGTGCATGTACCATGCCATGCACTGTCATGTCAGTCTCAACAGCATGTAGTTATTTAATCCTGCGTAGACATTGTGTTTAACAGGTCATTCCTTGACTTAACATGTTGTTTTCCACTTGTGATACAGATCTCATGTTGTACGGTTACATAGTGTAGGGGACAGAAAACTGACATAGATTTTTTTTCTCTCTCAGACAACATGACACCTGAGGAACAGCACCGGTTCCAGGTCGCCAAGGACCGGTACCTCCATGTGCGGAAGGTACACAAGTGTTACAGGTTGATGGCACGGAGGTACCGGGCCGAGAGGAGGGCAGGGACCTGGCCGTCGCTGCCAGAATGTATCACCACTGGCAGCGGCTCTACACCATCCACCTCAGGTGTCGTCGTGGGATCCCGAGATGTCAATCCCCCTGCTGCCACACCCGCACTGTTGCCATGCCAGCATGCGCCGCCACCTGCACCAGCCCCGGCACCAGCACCAGCCCCCGCACCAGCACCAGCACCGGCACCAGCCCCCGCACCAGCACCAGCACCGCCACCGGCACCAGCACCGGCCCCCATGGACCCTGGACTTGCACAGGTAATGAGGATTGTCCATGGCCACACTACCCTCCTACAGGACATCCGCCATGAGTTCCTTTACTTGAACAGGCAGATCCACGAGATCAGGGCCCACCTCGGACTGCCCTGAACACTCCCCCAGTTCTCACCTCCCCCCCTCTTCTCCCTTCCCACACTGTCCCCCTTTTATTATTATGTTGTGTGATGTCCTAGTTGTAAGTGTTGTTTAGCATAGTTTTAGTGTAGGCTTAGTTAGGGTTAGTTTTAGACTGGTTTTACTTATTGTATGTTATAGGATTTGGGGATAGGTTTCATTTATCTTTGGGGGGGGTTGATATATTTATTCTTTTTCTGTGTTTGTAAATAGTTAAGATAGTTCTAGGTAGAATTCATATTTGTACTTAGGTTACGGCTAGAGTTAGGGACATAGATTAGTGTAGGTTATCATTTTATATATATATATATGTCTTTGTATAATAAATCTTGTTAACCATAGATTTCTGCTAGCACTTATATCATGGCTGATGCGGGGGAGTGGGTCTTGCACCATCGTGTGCAAATCATACCATCTTTGGAGTAATTATTGTATGTGTAACTATGGTCGTGACCAGTCACTCAGCAGGATGGATTGAGGCCAGATACCTTAGATGTGAGCACAATGACCTTGCATGTCTGATAGATTAGCAATTATGGTTTACGGCCTACTCTGGTGACAGTTCATTGTGACCTCCAACATCTCACATGTTCCTGGCCATGGCCAATCGATCTCCATTCCATGCATGCTGTTGGTCATTTGTGGGTCCATTGTTAATGTCACATGGCACAACAGTGTCAGTGAGTCACATGAGTTATATGAGACTGAGTATTGAGTTTGAAATAGAGGTCACTCACAGGTGTATAGGAGTATTAGCACTGTCCGGAATACAGACTTAACTTCGAGTTTCTTGCTTTTGTGACACACTTACTCATTACAGTAATGCCTTGGGACCTGATGATGTTGGTTTGCAGATACACAGTTGTGCTGCACACAAGTGGTGACATGCTGCATTGCTTCCTGTACCAACAGTGCCATAGCCACTCATCCCAGCTGTTACTATCGCATTGTCTCATAGTGATGACACCCTTGTAATCTTGCCACTGAACCAGACTATATGCTCAGTGCAGTTCGAATGGCATCCGTGGGCACATTGGCCAATATGTGTGCTCAGAAGTAGCTTTTGCATTGGTTTTGCACAGGTAGGAGCTGACTGACGCAATGCACTTTGGAATCAGTAAGTATTGTGGACTCAACTTCAGTGTGGCTAGTTTGTAGTTCCATATATGTATGTTAGACCTGTGCCCTTGGGTCTCCTCAGCAATGTGAATCTGTTGTGAACACCTAGAGATGTGACATGCAATGTGCTACATCACAACAATCTTTGGCCAACACGTCCCGTGTTTGGCTATATGCCAGGAGATTATGCTTTGCTATCATTCTTTGCGACACTACTTGTGTCCTGCAACAGACTTGTACATGTTGTCACACATGCATATTGTTAGAAAGTGGCTAGGTATATATTGTTCCCTAACAGGTACGGTGTGCACAGAGTCCACAGTCACCAGAGTTTGTGCAGAGGTTAAAGTTAGATATAACCTTACTCTATGAAGTGTTAGCTTGGTCAAGCAGTAAGGCAGCATCAGAGGACAGTGTAAAGCCTTTGTTGTACACACTCAGTCAGCAGGTGGTCTCACACACTCAATAACTGAACTCAAGGCCACTGTTTTTGATAGAAAAATATATGTTTGTTTTATTTTGTAACCAACAATAGGTATCAAAAGATACTTACTCAGATTGCGAGGCTTTAGTTACATACTTTGGCAATGTGCCATTGACTTTGGTAGGTAATAGTTACAAGTTGTTGCAATAGGCAACACAATTTCAAACACAATAATACATTGAGCTCAGTGTGAGTTTGAAGTGATTTGCTAATGATTACTTCCAAGATAACTTTTGTAAGTCATGGCCTGGATCCTATATTCAGTCCTGTGCAAGGTCTTGGAAACATGTGAGTATATCCGTTGTAGTTGCTGTTGTGATTTTCAGGAAATATTTAGCTATTACTAAACTTGACACTAAGAAGAAATTTTACAGAGAAACTGCCAATGATTTCCTATGGAAGAAAATAGTGTGATTGGTAAGTACGGTTGTGAGTGGTTTTCAGGGTCAGTGCGGGGCAACAAGATCCAGCATTGGGATCTCTGCTAATAGCAGTTGAGTGCTTCCATTTCTGTTAGTTGGTTGTCTTTAAGCAAAACTTTTAACTTTTAGAATCTCAACACTTACAAGGAATTTCTTATGAAATCAATCAATGTTACCCTATGGAATACATTTGGGTTATCGGCTTTTTGGTAAGTACTCGACTGGCAGAGTTAAGGTTCTGGGCACAGACTCAAGGTTCCCCCAGGCTCAGGTTTGTACAGTTGTTACACCCTCCGTGGGACTGTGTCGGATGGGGGCAGAGTGAGTTTGGCACGATGTTATTCCATGGGAGGCAGGGGTTCCTTGGTTGCTGGCTGCTGACTAGCAGGCCACACGGCTGTGGGAGCTGGGCTCCTGGTCACTTGCTCAGGGCAAATGTGGGAAGTAGGTAGGAGTAGAAGTTACACTGCCAGGGCCACTCGGGCAGGTGGGTGCAGGGTGCCTTTGACCCTTTTGTGCGCTCAATGGATTGCAATGGGAAAGCTTCTGGCCAAACCAAGGCTGCAAGCTCGGGATCGCAGTTTCTTCATGTGTCCCCACCACTTTATGAGTTTAATTGGGTGTTTGGAGGGTGGGTATGTCCCCAGGAGTCGGGCATAGGGGGCCGCAGTGCGGCGGGTGCTGAGGTGACTTTTGGTCTTGGTAAATCTTACCCTCTGTTGATTGTGGCCAGGGGGGTCCCTGGTTCTGAGGCTGCAGGCGTCGTACTGAGCATCGAGGTGAGACTTTGGTGGCCAGATTCGGGGTCACAGTTGCCGGGGGGGGACATCATCGGGGTCTTTGTCCACTCCGACACAGGCCAGGCTTGTCCAGTGCAGGGTGTGCAGGCTTTGCGGTTCCGTGATGATGCCAGGGGTTAGAAACTTGCTTTGAGCAGAGCTACTGCTCATGGGCCTCCCATATGATCAGAGTCACAAGGTAGCCAGGTCCGCAGGGGTTTGTGAGGTTGCTGGCCACAAGTGGGTCTGGGCTGTGGCAGGAACAGGTTCAAGGGTCGAACTGCCGGTAGGGCTGGGGCCAAAGCAGTTGGTGTCCTCGTCTTCTTAGCAGCTGCACAGTAGTTTCTTTCTTCTTGCTCTTCCTTGCTTTTTCTAAATCAGGCAAAGGAAGCTTCAGGGTGCCTCTAAATACTATGTTTATTTGCGTTACAGGTAGGTACAGGGTAGGGACCAATGGGTCCCTGCCCTGGGGTGGATACACACACTATCCTGCCACTCACCTGTGGGAGTGGGCCAGTAGCCTAGTCCTGATTGTTCAGGGCTTCACATCTTCAAGATGGAGAGCGCACGGAGATGGGCTTCACCTCGCTTCCCCCACCTGAGGGTTGGTGTGGGCAGGCTGGAACATACCCTGTCCTTATTTTGTGTTTCCGGCCAGTCTTCCCGCAACAGTGGGTGTCAGAACAGGCTGTTGGGGGCAGTATTCTGGGTACAGCCCATGGCCTGTAGAAGCTCACTGAGTCTGCATGCCTTTGAAGGTTCCCCCTGGCCATCCTGGGGGAGGAGACCTAGCACCCTGCCCAGCATGTGCATTATTGCAGGCCTAGGGGAGCGGGGGCTGTACACCCTGGGGTCCAGCAACATGTCTGATGTGTGGCAGCCTAGGCAGCCTCCCAACCAGACGTGGATTGTAGGTTAGTTGTCCATGGTTTGACAATTTTGAATGTTAGTGTTTCGGGAAGGAACATAGGCCCTGGGCACCTGATTGGCAGGAGTCCAGGGCACACTCAGTAAAAGTCCATTCAGCAGTTCCTCAACAAGTGGGTGAATACCATGCATGAAAGATTGTACTTTCTCACACATATGTCATACATGTTGTGTGACCAGAATTGGGATATTGCTATTTGTGCTATCGGATCAATGTTGTCAGTGCAATTTGGGCCGTGTAATCTTGTGGGGCACCCTGTGCCCCTTATTCACTATCTGACTCCGGTTGTCTCATCTTTGCCGTCATTGCAAGTGTTATTTATTTTGCAACACTGTGCCCCCTTCTGATGGGTTTAGTTGTATTGCTCATTTACATTTCTTAGCCTGTATTTGGACACGTGTTTTTCAAACCGCCTCCGCTCTCCCTTCCCGCCACAGTTTCCCCTGCTGAGCGCAAAGTGCAGGAACATCCTGGGTCCGCGAATGCACCTACACACGTTGCCACTACGATGCTAGCACACTCAACGCCCTCAACATAGGACGATCACACACCTGCTTCCTGCCCAGAACAGAACGCACACAAGGACACAACTCCAGCCGGAACTGCAGTGTCACCAGCATTGAATCTGCAAATCCACCCACTGTGTTGTAAGCAAACTACCTCAGATGCATTGTCCCCAACACCTGCCACAGATGCCAACACACAAGTGAACTCTGGGACCTACTCAACTCAACCTCCCCAGACATGGTCTCCATGACAGTGACCTAATTGTACCCCTCCTCAGAACACTACCTCGCCATAGCCATCCTGTGCAGCTACAAGATCAACCACAGAGACCGCACCAACGGAGTAGGACTATGAATTGCCATCGTCAACAGGAACACTCGCAGAGTCTCAAACAACCACGACAACATCCTCATCAACGCCAGACACATGCACATCCAGATCCACAACAATCCAAAAACCAGTCTCAGAGTAATCCGCGTCTACATAGCCTCCAGACCCCGAACACAGTTCTGCATCTCCATCACCAACTTTGTCGGTACACACACCCTCACATCCACAGACTGCATCCTTCACGTAGGGCTGAAATTCTACCTCGTTTTACATTGAAGGCACCGTATCCACCACCCTGACCGCCACCCTTGCCACCCTCGGGCTCATACAACCACACGCTTGACCACATATTATCCGCAAGCTGTCACGTCTACTCCAACCACCCAGCCAACCTCCACTGGAACAACCATCAACGCAGCAAATTAGCATTCCATGAAGACACCACGCGCCACCACACCCAACAGATCTACTGGCACTGCTGGAGAACAGTCACAGAAGCACAGCTAACCATCAACCTTGCCTGGAGCACAACCACCGACACTCACTCCAGCGCCCAGAACGTCAGACAAGGGATAGGCAACAGCGCAAACCCACTCGCCCAGATTAAGACACACTCCAACAGACACACCAGCAAGTAAGCCAGCTGGTTCAATGCGAACACCAGGCCTCAATGCTACCCTGCCATGAGCTAGTGAAGAAAGACACCATCAACTCCACAGATACGCAATTGGGCCTCCTTCAAAGACCGCATTGCCAACAACGCACACACCAGCTAAGTGCTCTTCAACCTAGTGAAAGAACTCTCCAAAACTATCTCCAACAACAACACCATCCCACCTTTGCAAGACCTGTGCAACTGCTTTGTTACTTTTGTCCATCGCAAGGGTGCAGCCATCCATGACAGCTACAACGCCACGACTGCCACGACTAGCACTGAGACCTCCATCACCACGGATCCCATACACGCCAAGCCCCAGCTCTCCTGGACCAATGTAAACAACACAAACACAATGCACATCTGGTACTACATCCACTATGGATTAACGTCAGGCACATGCCCACACCACATCTGCTCCAAAGCCAGCCCCACCATTGCACCCCATTTGCAGATGAGCATCAACATCTCCCTCGTAAATTCAACATTGACGTAGAGCTGGAAGCACGCCGATACTTATTCCACAAACAAAAGACTGACCCCAAGGACCTCCTTTTGCTTACGTCCCATCTCCCTGCTACCATTCCTGTGAGGTGTCATTGCGAAGACCATCAACAGACAACTGACCCACTAACTCTATGGGAACAGCATCCAGGATCCGTCCCATTTGCGCTTCAGCGGCAACTCCTGCAGCAAACTGGACACACCTCCGCCACCAATGACATAATGCCACGGATGGACAACAGTGAAAGAGCAGCACTCATTGACCAGTACCTGTGATTTGCCTTCAACACTGTCTTGCACTGCACACTATGCACACGCATACACAACAACGAGATCCGAGACAAGGCTCGTGACTGGACAAACTCCTTCCTCTACGGCAAAACCCAGTCCGCCCTCCTCCACCCTTCCTGCTCAGAGTCCACAGTAATCTTCTGCGGATTACCCCAGGGCTCATCCCTCACACAACATTGTTCTACATGTACATGTCACCACTTGCACACGTTACCCAACTACCCAACCTCAACATCATCTCCTACGAGAACATCAGCCAGCTGATCTTCTCCCTCACCATGGCCACCCTCACTTACACAACCATACACCATGTAGGACTGTAAGACGTTGCTGAGTGGATGAAGGACTGCCAACAGGAGATGAACATCAGGCAAGACAGGAATGTTCATCCTCAAATCCACCCACTACGCATGAGACACCTTCTGGTGTGCGGCTGCCCTGGGAACAGATCCAGCAACAACCACCCACGCATGCACCATGGGGTTCAACATCAACTCTACTCTCTCCATGCCAAAGCCGTAAAACACCATCTCGTCCTCTTGCTTCATCACCCTCCAGATGCTTGTCAAGTTGAACAGGTGGATTACCACCAAGACATGGAGTACAGTCACACAGGCACTCTGCAGCAGCAAGTTGGAATACGGTAACATCCTCTATGCAGGAGCCTCGACCAAACTCTAATAACAACTTAGACGCATTAAAAACGCCTCTGCACGCCTGGTCCTCAACATCCCTCGCCAACAGCATATCACACTCCACCTGTGAGACCTGCACTGGCTGACCGCCAACAAGTGTCTCACCTCCACGCGCAAGAACCACGCACACAAGCCTCTCCACAACACTGGACATGCATACCTCAACAGACGACTCAGCTTCTGCACCCCAAACCAGCAGGTCCGCTACGCTGACATTGCAATTGCCACAGTCCCCTGCATCTGGACAGCTAACTCCTGCAGCAGATCATTATGCCACCTCAACGCAAAAAACTGGAACACTTTCCCCACCCTCCTGCAGCAGGCACAGCACATGCTGACATTAATGTGACTCCTCAAGAACGGGTTTTCCAAGCAGTGGCAGACTCCCACCCACCCCCGCTCCTTGAGACACTCAGAGGTTAGTGGTGCACTTTAAATATGTTGTCATAGGAAAATTATCTAGATTGCTTTTGCACATACACGGCCATCTCACTGCCTATCCGTGTCAGGTGACACATGTACATTGATTGAATTAGCCTTGCTGGACCTCCTTGTGAATTCACAGCCCCTTACTTATTACCTAAGTTAAATACTTGATTGTTCATGGACACACGCACCTGTGTGATTAAAGTGCATTTATTTACAAAAAAAAGAGGTTGTGCATTGACCAGAACTTGACCATAGGACATGGGATTGGCAGTCCATTGCGAGCGACAGAGCTAGGGAAGGAGGCGGATTTAGCAGTGCCAGTGCCATTGTCAATGAACAAGAGGAGATTTGCTGTGGGTCCAATGTGTGGGTCCACGCTGGGTGTTGATGGAGGTCGGCAGACAGTGGGAGAGGAAGGGCAGTGAAATGTTGTTGTGTACAAACCGACAGGCCTTTGTACATGACTGCTAGCTGAACTAGCGCATCACCATGGTGGCAGTTTCATCCTCAGATTCGTCCGATGATGTGTCGTTTGTCTCACATGTGGGCGGTGGTATGGTGGGAGCAGCACTGTGAGGCACAGACACATCAGGGTGAGGAGCTGAGGATGGGGATGCGCAAGCAGCAGATGTCACAAGACTGTGGGGAGGTAAAGCTGTCATGTGGAGAAGCATGGCCTGCCATATCTGTTCAAGATTGCGCTGGTGTTGAGCCGTGGCAGCCATCTGTTGGAGCTCCCTCCGCTCCCTGGACTCCATTACCCCTGCCAGTCGGGATAATGCAGCAGAGACACTCCTGGAGCTATCCTGCTGGGACAGTGTGTCAACTCTTCGGATCAGGACCCCAGCAATGTCATCCAGGGAGCGTTGGATGTGATTGAGGGAGGTGTGGATGTCTGGCAGCCTCGCAAAGTTGTTTTCAAGGCAATTCAGACACCCACTGAGCTCTTCAAACTTAGCTGCCAGGCTCTCCAAGCCCACCCACACAAAGTCCCGTGTCTCCCGTTGGACCTCCAGCACCATGGTTTGAAAGGCCGCATATGTGTTGGCTGGGTCCTGGGAGGCAGCTGTGGTTGGAGGTGCGTGCTGCTGGGTGGTTTGTGCAGGGGGTGGGCTGGGCGCAATGCTGGTGGGTATCCCTGCTACTGGAGTTGGTGTTGCAAAGGAATCGAGGAGACGCTCAAACTCGTCCATATCGATAGTTGGTGTTTGGGACGAGTCATCGTGGTGGAGTGGGTCGTCCCGCTGTCCAGGAGGTGTTATCGCTCCCTCTGAAATGTTCATGGGAGATACAGTTTAACAGTGGTATCCATGTATGGGCATGCATTATTTGACTTAACAATCAGACTTAGGGAGACTGTACATGATAGATATTTTGTACAATATGCATGCTAGTTACTGGATGGTGATTATTTCAGAGACATCACAGATGTGTGTGTGTACTTGTACGTTGTAATATAACAAGTTGCCTAGGTTAGAAATGTGTCTTGGCAGTGTCTACACACAAATGCTACCTGTTGTGTCTTGGTTTGTGTTATGTGACTGATGCAGTCTGCAACACCTATTAGGCAATGTTGATGTACTCAGATTAGTATGTGTGTACACTGCATTGTTTGATGGTGGCACCTGCTGCCTTTGTTTAGCTGCCCCTTGTCCCTTTCATGAAATGGGCCTTTGACTTCTGTGCATGGACAATGCAGACATGTGTAAATCGGTGTGGATGGTGTATCCTTGTCAGAGTAGTGACACTTGTGCATAGTAGGTCATCAAGGGGCATATTATCAAGCCAGGCGATAAAATTATCGCTACTTTAGCGGCAGAAAACTGCAGCTAAAACGGCGATAATGGGCTTGATAATATGCTCTATGGCATTCCAATTGAAGCCCATGTTAGATGTCCTTCACATCTAACATGGGCTTCAATTGGAATTCCATAGAGCATATTATCAAGCCCATTATCGCCGTTTAAGTGGCAGTTTTCTGCTGCTAAATCAGCGCTAATTTTATCGCCTGGCTTGATAATATGCCCCCAAGTGTCTTGGCCACATCAGGGGTTGTGTGTACATAAGTTTGTGCCAGGGTGTGAGATGCTCACTTGGGGATGAGTTCTACACTCCGCAACATCAGTGAGGTCTCCTGCACCATGTGAATCATCCATCTTGCCCTATCACATGCCTTATCAGTGTGGCTCAAGGAGTTGCAGCTTTGCAGGGGCTTGCACATGTGCATGTGTTTAGTGTGCTATTCGTGATGTGTGATGAGTGCACACTTTTGGAACATTGGCAATGGGAGCCTACTTGGGGGCATGTTATCATGGACGTCCATGGTGTTATCTGCGCTTTAGCAGCAGGAGACTTCCGCTACAAGCGGCAAAGATGTCCTTGGAAATGTGCCACATAGAATTCCAGGAGAAGCACATGTTCTGGTGTGAACATGGGCTTTGATTAGAATTCTCTGCTGCATGTTATCAGGCACATTATCACCACTTTGGTGTCTGTTTCATGCCGCTGAAGTGGCGATAATTTTAAGAACGTCCTTGATTATATATGCCGTGTTGTTTCTACAAAGCTGCACTGTGTAGGACACATGTGCCTCTAAGTTGCTTTGGCTCCTTGAAATTTGTGTTGTGTGTATTGCGTCTGTCATGTTTAATCTTGCTTCCTGCTCTTCTTTTGGATTACCCTTTCAGAGTATGGTGCAGCATGTATGGCAAATGTTGTTGCTATCTGAGCAGACAGTGTCCACACCCATTACCCACAGATTTCGTTCCACATGTGGAGTGTGTGTGGCAGTGGTGGGCCGTATTGTGCATCATACCAGGCGCAAACCTTCTAGACTCTGCATGAGTGGTTTGATTTTCGAAGGGGGGACTAAATACTCCATGCAGCGATCACAGCGGATATTTGTGCGCATTGTAAAGGGGACCAAGCAGGACCTGAGCTTTCTTTAGGGTGCCAATACATATTGACAGCAACTGTAAAGTTTAAGGCAGTTACATGCCTGTACATGCGCATGTGTCTCGTGGAGCTGCCCCCTTTGGACAAACTGAATTGAAATGGGAGGTAGATGTAGTTCGAGAGATCCCGGAAAGGGCTTGTGCTGAGATTGTAGAGTAAGCATGGAGGTGCATCAGGCACACCCTCTTCCAAAGGCTTATTTTAAATGCACACCGGCAGAAAGTCAATGCATGTTTCTACACTGACTCATAGGCATCCACAAGGGTTCAGAGAGAGGGGGCAAACTTTCATCACATGATTTGGGGGTGACCACTTTAGGCAACTCATTGGACCATAGTGATAACAGTATTGAAGGTGTTGACAGACAGGGAGGTAGATCTGTCGTAGGGGGCTTGTATCCTACATTGCTTCCCACACACGGCTCAAAGTGGGCTTGCCACAAGTTTATGGATAGGGTATTATTAGTGGCCATGAGGGGATATTACGATGCACTGGAAGGCAAGTGGGGCCACGAGTTTAGATCAATGGGAGTGCCAGTTCACCAAAGGGGCAGAGTGTGATGGGATAGTTAGGCTACTACTGGTTAAGGGTACAATGAGCAAGGGATCACTTGATGCGGCTATGGCATGGGACCATTTCTTTGGACCATTTGTGGACGAAGACAGCGAGTGCGATGTCAACACTGAGCCAGGTGAGCTGGTACCAGGCTAGTGCCTTTATGGCGCATAGATGTGACCATTCCACACCATTGTAAACATGCATGATGGGTGAATCTAAAGCGGCAGCCTGTATATTGTGTTTTTAGTATTTAGCTTCTGGATAACACAGATTACCACAGATTGCGCACTGGTAAGGCTATCAAGGAGTACAGAGCAACATGGGTAGTGACATGCCTTGAGGGATTGTGAAATAGACTTTCGTATGGATTAGTGCTGGTGATGTTGGTTTATATGGCCTGTGTTGTTAATTGGTTGGTATGCCCCTTTTTACATGGTTCTTAATATTCAAGGTAGTAGAGGAGACATGTCATAGTAACAAGCCAAGGATCCTATGCTCAGAAAAATGAACACCATAGTGAGTGAAGAGGGACTAGGGGCCATATTATCAAGATCAGCGTTAAAATGATTGCGGCTTTAGCGGCAGGTAACTGCCACTATAGCGGCGGTGTTGGGCTTGATGATCAGGCCCTTGTGAATTCCCATAGGAGTCCATGTTCTGGTGTGAACATGGCCTTCTCTGGGAATTCGCAGGGGCATATTATCAAGCCCATTGCCGCCACTTTAGTGGCAGTTTCCTGCTGCTAAGGCAGCAATGATTTTAACGTTGATCTTGGTAATATGTCCCTTGGTTTTCACAATTGTTAGATCTGAAGATCTAGCTTACGCAGACATGAGGATTTTTAAATTTTGCTAGTGTAAATAGTACATGCCATGCGTTGACGTGGGGCGGGAGAGGGTGGTGGGTATTATGGACAGGGATATGTGTGCATGCAGGTGAATTGCCTTTGGATGACTGAATGGCTTTCATGGTGCGCCTCGCCTTGCATTTTGCAATGGAGAGCACACAACTAAGGGCCAAGATATCAGGGACGGCATTACAGATTATCGGCACTTGAGCGGCAGAGAACTGCCACTTAAGCAGCGATCATGGCCTTGATAATATGCCCTAGGGAATTCCAATAGACGTCCATGGTCTAGTGTGACCATGGGCTTGTATTGGAATTCTCCAGGTCATTTATTAAGGGCCATTATCGCCGCTTTAGTGTCAGTTTTCTGCCGCTCAAGCAGCTATTATTTTAATGCCGTCCTTGATAATATGCCCCATAATCCGTATTTTTGGTGTGACATTGCATGTGTTGTCGGTATGCAGAGTGACTCATTACTTTCTCATCTTGCTGTACATAGTGATGCATAGCATGTACAGGCAAGGGGGCATTTTTGTAGTACAGGCATGAGGTTGTCACAATGTCCCCCTTGCCTCATCACCACACTTATCCAAATCTTCTTCAGAAGTCCGCAACTCCCATGTGCCAAAATGAGTATGCAGCGTGAATGTGACTGGTCACGTGCACGAGTAAGCATGCCTGCATGTGTCTGGCTCGTTTGCAAGGTTGTGTGTGGCCCTACAAGTCACACTTTTGGCCACGCACATCCTTGCACTCAAGTCAGCCACATGTGCTATTTTGCAGGTGTGCTGTTCTTGCTGTTGGCATGCTTACACGTGCACGTGATCAGTCACATTCACACTGCATACTCATTTTGGCACCTGTGAGTTGCAGCCTTGTGGAGACAATTTGGATATAGGTTGTGATGGTGCAAGGTGTGAATTTTGTGAGCATTGTGCGTCTCTACATGATGTGGCATTTTGGTATGTGATGTGGCACTTATTTTGTGGTCTGATGATGTAGCTAGACTGTGTTTTTCTGAGGTTTCAGTGCACATTTCGATGTCAGTGTGTCCGTCAAAGTGTGTCTAGCAATGTTTATGTGTGTCCATGCCACCATGCACAGGGCTATCTGGGACCTGAACCACAGTAATTGTGGGTATGCAATGCTATTTATTATACATGTGTGCCACTGTGGCCATCCACCCCTGTCCACCCACTCCATAGTTTGTACTCACCCTGTGGCTGTGTCTGTTGACCTGCAGCGGTGTCCCGACCCGGCACTCCAACCACCGTCTCCTCTGTGATGACTTGCGCCACCAGTTCCTCCTGCTCATCCAGCTCCAGCTGCGGCACGGGGCTACCACCTCCGGTGGCCATGGCTGCCCTCCGGTTGGCGGCCATCTTCTCCTTGGTGTTCTTCTTGCTGTCGTTCCAGCGTTTTTTCACCTCCTCCATGGTCCTCCTCTTCCTCTCTCCCACAGCATTGACCTTAGCTGTGATCTCCTCCCAGATGTGTTTCTTTCTGGACAATGGCACTGTCTTCCTTATAAACAGCTCCTGCTGGTGTTCAGCCACCAGGCTATACAGGACCTGATTCACCTGGTGGCTGAACCTGGAGTTCCTCCTCCTCTTTTCCTTCCCCAGGCTCTCTCCCTGCTCCTCCTGGCTGGCTGTGGGGTTCGCTGCGGTCTCTGCGCTTGGCCCTGCTTCCTCCATGTCTCTGGTCTGGTCTGGTCTCTGGTCACTGAAATCCATTTTTTTTTTTTTGCCTGCTTGGGGGCCTTTTATATTGCATTTTCCCGCTTACTGCGTGCAAAATGCAGGCCTGTTGTCAATTGTCAGGCTGATTTTTTAGATAAACTACTTATCTCTACTTTTGCGGCTTAGCGTGTGTTTTTTTATCGCCGGCGCTAAGATTTTATCGCCATCCCTAAGCGCCAGAACTAGCGGCGCCTTGTTAATACGTCGCTACGGCGGCGATAAACAAAGGACTCTGCCGGCGATAAACTTTTTCGCGCTGACAGTTATCGCTATTTCTTGTTGCTATGCCCCTAAATAGGGAAGGTATTAGATGCAATGTGACAGATCACAAAACAGTCAGAAGCGCAACGTTCATGTGCAGACCGCAATCTGAGCTGCTGCTGTTTCTTACAATAAAAGGAAACACAAAGGCGCTTTCAGATATAAAACAGGTGACCTTGCAGAACTGGAAGCCAGGTCCACCGACGTACTGGTGAGACCCCACTCCTGGCCATATGATCTGCTCCACAGTGTTCAGATATTGGGCGTGACCTGGGGATGCTTCATGAGCCATATCATGGTTAAAAAACTGCGTTTATTAAGGCTGTATGGTGCACACAATCTCTGGGCACTCAACCCTGCCCTCCTTTGAATCTGGAAAGTAGGGAACAAACCTTAAAAAAAGGGGTGGTGACTAATTAACATAGGGAACAATGTCACTCTGTATTCAGAAGAGCTAAACACAGTAAAATGAGATCAAAACAATGTGACAGCAATTTTAAAGAATTTCTAACCTTTGTAGCTTCACATGCATCTCTTCCAACTAATAATAGGCAATCGGGCATATTAAAAAATTGTGGTATGTTGTATATGTGGTTGGTACAAAGAAAAGATCATTTCAATGGGTAAGCCAATGTTCTGAGTTCGAAGTGACAATGCTTTGGTCCTAATGCCCTGATAAGAGTGAGATGCCTTGCAATTGGAGTCGTACGCATATCTCCTGACTCACCAGCATTATATCGCCATGTTTATCCCTGCATTGAACATCAGGGGGAGGGCAGAACAGAATTAAGAATGTGAAAAGTCCGGGCCTCACTTTTTGGCACCTAATTCTTGGGGCCAGAGCGCTGCAAGCCCAATAACCTTGCTCCCATGCTTTCAACTGTATTTGCAGAGGCTGCATTTTCGTTGGGCGCACCTTATACCTTTTGACCCTTGGGGTGCAAAAAGTAGTATTACAGTCGCACTACTCACATGTTATAAAATGCTAATTATTAACCTAGAGGCAGAGACTTAAGCCTCCTTCTTCCCTATCTTCTCTATGTGGACTCACGTACGTCCAGTGCTTAATTTCTAAACGAATAAGTGCCAGAGCCCAAAGTTTTGCTCAGAAGATAGCAGGTGGTGCTATCAAATGTCTGGATGCTGAATGTCAAGGCTGTGTATACTTGACCTCATGCCTCTTGAAACCACCTCCAGACACTTCCTGCATCTTTATTTCATTGTTGCAGGTTCGTGGCAAAGATCTCCGCTTAGGGGCTCATTATGATGTCGGGCAGAAAGCCTCCGCCCGACAGTCGGAATCTCCTTGACCGTGTCGGAACCCTTCCGACACGGTCAAGGAGACTCGGTTGGGTTACAATCCGCCTGACTAATTACGCCGTTCTCAGTTGGAATATAAACCGTGCGGTCATTCCTAATCGGTTCAGACTGGCTCTCAGAGAATTCATGTCGGTTGAAACCGCATTGTACACCTCTATGGGCAGCGTTTCTGACCTTGTGATTACGATGCTGATTTCCAACAGCCTTTCTGAGTTGGCCAGTCCGACTCGGAAAGGCTGTCGGAAAGTGACTTGGGGGGGCCCCTAGCAGGCACCCCTTCATTATGCGACCTCTGTTTGGGAGCTGAGGGGGTACTTAGGGACCCCCTCTAAAACCCTGCACTGTGTGGGTGGCACAATGGGGTGCCGCAACACGGTGCAGGCTTTTACACACACAAACTATTTCCTCATACGAGCCTGTGATGTTGGGCGGAACACGGGCTCCCATAGGAAACAATGGGAATCCGACATTGTTTGATTGCATCGTAATTGGTCGGGGGAAACCACCAACTGTGAGTCGATCGGTCCTGAATCTGAGACGGTGTTGGCGGAAAGTTTCCAACTGACATCGTAATGAGCTAGTTAGTTGTGAGAGGTTATGAGTATTAACTTTGCACGTGTAAATCCTGTGGTAGGAGAAACCACCAATAGGTGGAGACATGTAAGTCTACATTTAAGTGTAAATCTACACTCGGAAGTGGTGAACAGCAAAAAGGTGTAGATTTACACGTAGGTGTAGTAGGAAATATACATATGAGTATATTTCAATGTGTATATTTACCTCTGTGAATAGGCCACACTGTATATTTTCCCTCCAATAACATCTCTTCACACAGACTCACTGACAGAGTACTGTGTATTTGATTCCAGCCATAATCACAAATTTACAGAGATGGTGCCACACATGTCTCATGCCTGTGCGGTCATAATTCCACCCTGCAGAGCTCACAGTAAAAACATGAGATACAAATTCTTGTCACTTTGCTGCAGGTCAGGTGAAATGCATTGGGGGTGCAGTTTGACCGACAACTGTAGGCTGTACAACTGAGTGGTTGATGAATACTTGTTACAGGGGTTGTTGGTCTTCTACAGCCGGACCTCAAAGGTTCACCTGGAATTGGGACAAGATCAGCCATGATAGTCTTGGGAGGCTTCAGGCAATGTGACAAGCACCCTGGAGGCCAATCTCTCAGGCTACTGACGAAAGCCAACTTCACCAAAGTCACAGAAATATTAATGAAATACCTGGGACCATAACAACCTAGAACAAAGAAAGAGTGGAAATGCGATTCTGCTGGGAGGCTGTCACAAGGTACAGTTATAGACATTTGAATATTGTGAGAAGCTATTTATTCTCAAGAGATACGTAACACCCGATCTAGCTCCTTCAGCCGCCTCCAACAGTCTCCTTTTCAAGTTGCAACATTCTCAGAACCTTTATGTGAGGAGACTGCTAAGCAGCTGGGAAGAACCGTGTGCATGCATAGGGTTCTATGCATTATACCACAGAGGCTCTATGTTTTTTGGCCAATGCCCTTGTGGCAATTCTTTTAAAAAAAAAACAATTGGGGGTGTTATTTCTAAATTGTATTTTCCTGAAACAGAGGAAAATGGATTAAACCACTTACATCCCACGCCCAAACATAACAACTTTCCATATCTCTAGTGTGTGGTAAGCACAACATTACAGCCATTCATTTCCGGTTAGTTACTGTAGAGCATGCAATGGTCTGAATCTATTACATAAATTCTGCTTTACAAGCAGAGCTAAATCGAGACGAGTCTGGTGCCGGCCTAATAGTATTAAAGTGTTCCAACAATGAAACCCAAATCCCTGCATGATTTTATGGGCAACCCCTGGCCTTATAGGCTGATTCTTGAGCAAAGGTGCAGTAGTCCTTGCCCTTTAACCATTCCAGGGGAAGGGGCCTCTACAGAGCGCCAATGGTGTGCTATGTCCCATTTAGCCACTGTGCATCCAAAAACAATTTATGTCCTGCCTGGCTATCCCATTACAGATACAACCCCAGCAATGCCATTTTATGGTCCTTGTCATGTGATAAATCAACCATTGCCTCTAGTGTATCGAAGATTTGGGACCAGTATCTATGAATGACCATTCACTTCCAGATCACGTGTATGAAAGTAATCCTATCAGTCTTGCAGTGCAGACAGGCTGGGGCCGGGCTCCAGCCTACGTTCCATAGTTACTCCAATGTGAAATAGACCCAGTGGAAGTACTTTAACTGAATAAGGCATAGCGGGTGGGGATCACCAAAATCCTAGCTGCTATTTTTGCCTCAACCTATTTGTCATCTTACAAGTTCCCCAAATCATGCTTTCACTTTTCCTTCAAAGCCATATGGGGGGTCATGTATGTGTATTACCAGTGCTTTGTAGATTTATGAAATTCATTTATCTTTTCCATGGGTAGCTTGGACACTAGAGGCTTGAAGTCTGTAAGGGCAGTTGACCTTTCTTTGTACACATCCAGTGCATGCCTCAATTGTAAGTAGAAGAAGACTTCTGATTTATAAAGCCCAAACTCTTCTGTCAATTGCGCCTAAGAGAGTGTGTGGTCAGAGACCCAGACATTTCCTATCATAGAGATCCCAATTCTGTCCCATACCCAGAACCTGTGCAGCTTCGAGACCTCTTGGTGTGCCCTGACATATTGGCATTACCTTTGTCAGTTTTCATTCCCAGCCCATTCATCTCAGTGCAAGGCGCCAGCATTCCAGGGGCACAACTGTCCCTGGAGGCAGTGTTTGAAAACCTTTTGACCTGTATAATATGGACCATATGTCGATTGTATGCATTTCTTGTAGCCTACCTTAGGAGGGCCCCATCCCCATATGTAGTTATTTAATAAAGTTTGGGTGGTGGGAAATCAACTGAGGGGAATCCTGTAAGGGTTATTCTGCAAAGTGTATAGTATTTTAGGGAGGGCAATCTGTTTAAACACAGTTTCACTTTCCCATCATATTCAATGGGAGTTTGCTGCATTTGGACATTTGTTCTTTGATATTTTGGGTTGCGGGGCGACATTCAGATCCCAGCTTTCCGGCTGGTCTCTAGATATGGACACCCCAAGATAATTGAATCTTCCCCTGTATGGCAAGTCCGAGAGCCCCCTTCCTACCTCACCAACTAGCGGGACCTATATCAACTTATTATAATTGACCCAAAGACCAGGGGCCTCACCATATACAGTTATAATTTGCAGCAGTCTTGGTAACATAAGGTCTGGTTTCTTCATAAATAGCAGGACATCGTCTGCATATAGGAAGATTCAATCTTTGACGTCACCATGCCAGTGGATAACACACACCTGAGCATCATCCTTGGACCACTAAGCCCATGACTGCATGGTCAGGGCAAATAAAAGGTGGGACAGGGAACAGTGCTGCTGGGTACCCTGATAAATCTGGAATGGCTGTGGCAGTGTGCTGCTTACTGGTACCCTGGCCCAAGGGGAAGAATATAAGACCTTCATGCAATCCCTGGAATAGGGCCCATAGCCCAATATTTCTAGCACTTGATGGAGGAATAACCACTCAACCGAATCAATGGCCTTGTTTGTCAAAGTCCAACAATGCTAGTGCCATTGGATCCCTCTGTTCACCATAGTGGGCCATCACTGCCTGCAAACTGCGGCTGCAGTGACTAGTGCCTCGTCGGGGCATGAATCCGTTTTGGTCTTCATTAGTTAGGGAGCATATGACCTTCACCAACCGATTAGCCTGAGTCTTGGCCACTATTTTGAATTCCACATTGATTAAGGAAATTGGCCTTTAGGATGCTCAATAGGTAGCAGGCTTATCTGTTTTAGGGATGACTGTCATAGTAGCTCCACACAGGTCCCTAGGCAGTTAATTTTTCTGCAGAGCTTATTGAAAATAGACAGTAGACATGGGAATCAACAGGAGGGGGGGGAGGGGCTTTTATGAATTCCAGGGGGTAAACATTTGGTCCCAGTGTTTTTCCAGTAGCCATCCCTTGCATGGCTTCTGTCAACTTTTCCCCCAATAGGGGACATTCCATCTCTGCACTGTCAGAGGCAGACAGTTTTGGGAATATTAAGTCATGTGTTCCTGGTGGCTAGACCTGTACAGTGCTTCACAAATATCTGCAAACATATCAGCAATCCCCTGTGATGTATATTTCACATCGCCCTTGGGGTTGTGAATATTAAGTATGAAACTGGCCTCCATGTGAATATATGACATTACAATGCAAGGCATTACAACGCATGCTTTTACAACGCGGTTTTCACAACGCAAGTACCATTACATGGCATGTTTTTTCAACGCATACCATTACAACGCTGCAGTCGTTGTTGAATACTCAGGGTCTAGTGAAGTCACCAAAATAGAGTCGCTGGCATTTGTGTTCGCAACCGTCGAACCAAAGCAGAGCGCCACTCCTCTGACACACCGCTGTCGCTTCAGTCGACTGCAGCGACAGCAGCTTGTCAGAGTAGAAGCACCTCGTCTTTTGCTTGACGACTGTGAGCAGAATTATCAGCCAATCTTTGATGGTTACTACATTAGAGCAAAACCAAAGGGGAGGATGGACAGAGTGTTGAACATTGCAAGCACTCACCCCCAGTCAACTGATCTGGGTTTAATCCATCATCCTTCTTTAGCTCACTCCGCCACCCCAGTTCAGACATGGCCATATGCAAATCCGTCTGACCCTGTGCCTCATGGGAACAATCCAGCCCGAACTGCCAAGAATGATGATGGATTAAACCCAGATCAGTTGACTAGGGGTGAGTGATTGCAATGTTCAACACTCGGTCCATCATCCCCTTTGGTTTTGCCTTACTACATTAGCGCTTCACAATTTGTTTGGAAGTATACCAAATCCATGAGCTCTTCAATAGCCTCTTCTCTTTTCATGCAAATGACCAAGAAGATTTTACTTATCAACAGATTCAGTCATGCTTAGACATTCCTTATGGAAGGTTTATAAGGGTCATACAACAGTCTATTTCATCATCCTGAAGATGGTCTAACGGATGCATACACCAACAAGACCGAAACCTCGACAACCTCATCTATTTCCTTATTGATTGTTTTTTCTTTAGAAAGTGTTTTCTGTTTCGTTCAGACTCATTGTTCTATATATGTAGTTTTGTTTGGAATAGATGTTTGCATTAATGACTCTGAGGTATTAATAGCACAGAATGTCTTTGTAAACCTCGGTCATTTCTGTGGTGCTTGAATCTTTTGTACCCTTTATATTCATATTATATATATTTGAATAATGAAGAATTCACACTCGTATTAGTATCTTTTACAGATCTTTTGGGACGAAATTAAAAACTGAATTGTAGATTGTTTAACTGTGGTTACCGGCTGGAACCTTGATATATCAGTACATGAACGGTCTAACTGAGTGCGCCTAAATGAATCCCTTGGATGCTGGTGGGGACAAAAATACTACTCGTATTCTGACAATTGCTTACCTCAGGGAAAGTGCTGGATGGTGGTGGGCAAATTTACAATTCCTACTAAAAAATAAGCTTGCCTCTGGGAAAGTGCTGGATAGCCGTGGAGGCTAAATAACTATTCCTACTCCAATATGTGCTTGCCTCTGGGAAAGTGCTGGATGATTTTTTCTCTTTCAAATTTTTTCAAATAAATGTAATTATTTATTATACATTTTTATATGTCAACAGATAACTACAGCAACAAAAAACAGCTGAAAAAAATAACCATATATTTTCTTTGAAAAGAATCAACAGAAGACCATCAAAAAATTATGAAAAAAAGTAATTTATTTTGAAAAATAAACACAAAAAAGCACAAAAGCAATGTTATAGTAAGTTTTAACGAGTTTGCTAAATAGAATTACATCCCATTTATATTTTTAAAACATTGTAAATATTTTTTTTCTTCCAGATTTTACAACTATAATCATCTTAACTTTTCGTAAAAGGCAAGCAACAAAACAAGAAACATCTCCAGGTAATTTTTACATCTAAAAATATGTCAATAAAGTTTATTAACAGAAAAACAAATAAAAATAATATTTAAAGACAACAAAATGCTCTTCTCCAAAAGAATAATACTTTTATGCCATTCTTCTCATAAATAATGTTACAAAATAAAGACAAATGTATTATTTCTGTGAAAATACAAAAACTATTCTAAAAAAGCAAAACATTAACACATTAACCTGTTCTTCCATAACCAAAAATATTTAATTCTATTTCAGGTGAAAAGTTTCCCAAATATCAGCAACACCTAACAATAATTTTTTTTCTACTATTTCAGACCACAATAAAATTCAACCTGGTCAAGAAGCCAAAAACCACAAGACAGACCTTCCAAATAGGGTAAGATACCAAAAACATTAAACAATAAAATTACTTAACTATATTTCTCTCCCTCAAAATCTTTATTTAAATAACATAAGGCTGATAATACGCATCAAATCTTTTTACTTTCAGAATCAACTAATAAACAAAAGCATCCTCCAAAGTAAAAGCATGAAGCAATATCTTTTCAAAAGGTAAGAATCTAGAAATATTTAACAATAAAACAACGTAACCATTTTTCTATCCCATTAAAACTTTTTAGGTCTCGCCTGACCCAGCGCATGCGCTGGTCTGGCGAGACATATTGAGAGGGCTCCAAAAAGTGCTACCAGGCCAGCCTAGAGCTACAGTGCAAGTGCGCGGGCGTGGGCGCCGCGCTTTACCGTGATTTACTTTCACTTTCACGGCCGCTTTGATGTTTAATCGCTTTCACTTTCACAGCCGCACGGCCGCTTGACATAGCCAATAGGTCTCGCTTTTGGGACCTTATAAGTATTTAGTTATGCAACTTTTGCATGGATAAACACTTATAAGGTCCCAAAGGCGAGACCTATTGGCTATGCCAATGCTTGTTTTAAGTAACATCTCAGCAAAATTAGAAATGCAACACGTTTAAAACATTAAATCTAACTTCAAACAACATTAACTTTAAACTAAAAAATAGTGCAGATATTGTACTGTATATTTTTTCTACAAAACAGATAAACACAAGAAATTAAAAATAAACTTACATTTTTTTTGTTTCTTTTTCAATCCATAACAGAAAATGACTTCAAATCAAGAAGCAAAATATATAACCTCCAGCCCGGGAAACCGTTTACTCAAACATAGTGGGTATGTTTATTGTAAGGAGACACTAACTGAGCCCAGGTGTCATTGGAGGTGTGTGCAATACTACTCAACCCATTGCACAGGCAGAGTGGTTACTCTTGGTGACTCTGTTTTAAGAACCACAGAACATAACCACTCTACCTCTGCAATCGAGATTGAGGTTAGAGAAACAATTCATGAAATTAAAGATGTTGCATCCATCTCCAATGAACCCTGTGGTGCAGTTTTCAGGGAAGTAGCCCAACACATTCCACCACATGTTGCAAGTATTATGCTCACAATTCCTAATCTGAGAAGAACTGTTCAATGTAAAAAACAGGCAAGTAACCCACAAAGAGTAACACCCCAAACCTTTTCTGACATAATCATTCCACATGAACTCTTTGTAACTGTTACTAATGAACCTTTCCTTTTGCATGACAACAAAAACCCTCAAAAAAGAATACTAATCTTTAGCACACTCCATAATCTTGTATGGTTGGAGAATAGTGATATTTGTATGATGGATGGGACGTTTAAAAGCACGCATATATCAATCAATTAATCAAACATTTGTAGAGGGCACTACTCACCCGTGAGGGTCTCAAGGCGCCGGGGGGGGGGGAGCAACTATTGATCGAACAGCCAGGTCTTGAGGAGTCTCCTGAAGGTCAGCAGGTCCTGGGTCTGTTGTAGGTGGGTGGGGAGGGTGTTCCATGTCTTGGCGGCGAGGTGGGAGAATGTTCTGCCGCCGGTGGTCGTTCTGCGGATGCGTGAGACAGTGGCAAGGGTAAGGTCGGCGGAGCGGAGCTGGCAGTTTGGGGTGTAGAAGGTGAGTCGGTTGTTGAGGTATGCTGGTCCGCTGTTGTGGATTGCCTTGTGAGCGTGGGTGAGGAGCTTGAAGGTGATCCTCTTGTTGATGGGGAGCCAGTGCAGGTACCTCAGGTGGGCGGTGATGTGGCTGTGGCAGGGGATGTCGAGGATGAGGCATGCTGAGGCGTTCTGTATGCGTTGGAATCTCTTCTGGAGTTTGGCTGTGGTTCCCGCGTAGAGAGCTTGCTGGTGACGAGGGCCTGGGTAACCGTTCTTCTGGTTCCGGTGGGGATCCATCTGTAGATCTTACGAAGCATGCAGAGGGTGTTAAAGCAGGAGGAAGAGACGGCGTTGACTTGATGGGTCATTGACAGAGAAGAGTCCAGGATGAACCCCAGGTCGAGTGCGTGGTCGGTGGGTGTCGGCGCAATTCCCAGTGAGGCCAGCCACCAGGAGTCGTCCCAGGTGGAGGGGGTGGAGCCGAGGATGAGGACCTCCGTCTTGTCCGAGTTTAGTTTCAGGCAGCTGCTCTTCATCCACTCGGCGACGGCCTTCATCCCTTCGTGGAAGTTGGTTTTGGCGGTGGTGGGGTCTTTGGTCAGAGAGAGGATTAGCTGGGTGTCGTTGGCGTATGAGACAATGTTGAGGTCATGCGATCAAACAATGTTGGCGAGCGGTGTCATGCAGACGTTGAAGAGGGTCGGGCTGAGGGATGATCCTTGGGGTACGCCACAGGTGATCTTGGTGGCTTCGGATCGGAATGGAGGGAGGCGTACTCTCTGGGTTCTGTCGGTGAGGAAGTAGGTGACCCAGTCCTGGGCTTTGTCGTGGATCCCTGCGTTGTAGAGGCGTGTGCGAAGGGTGTGGTGGCAGACGGTGTCAAAGGCAGCCGAGAGGTCCAGGAGGATGAGGGCCGCGGTTTCGCCGTTGTCCAGCAAGGCCCTGATGATTTTGGTGGCGGCGATGAGGGCAGTTACGGTGCTGTGGTGGCTGCGGAATCCGGATTGGGACGAGTCCAAGGTGTTGTTCTCTTCAAGGAATTGGGTCAGTTGTCTGTTGACGATCTTCTCGATGACTTTCGCTGGGAGCAGGGAGATGGGCCGGAAGTTCTTGAGGTCCTTTGGGTCTGCCTTGGGTTTCTTGAGCAGGGCGTTGATCACTGCGTTTTTCCAGCTTTCTGGGAAGGTGGCGGTCTCGAATGAGCTGTTGAAGATCTTACGGAGTTGGGATGGAGCTCGCTTTGTTGAAGATGTGATGGGGGCAGGGGTCTGATGGTGAGCGGTGTCATGCAGACGTTGAAGAGGGTCGGGCTGAGGGATGATCCTTGGGATACGCCACAGGTGATCTTGGTGGCTTCGGATCGGAATGGAGGGAGGCGTACTCTCTGGGTTCTGTCGGTGAGGAAGTAGGTGACCCAGTCCTGGGCTTTGTCGTGGATCCCTGCGTTGTAGAGGCGTGTGCGAAGGGTGTGGTGGCAGACGGTGTCAAAGGCAGCCGAGAGGTCCAGGAGGATGAGGGCCGCTGTTTCGCCGTTGTCCAGCAAGGCCCTGATGATTTTGGTGGCGGCGATGAGGACAGTTACGGTGCTGTGGTGGCTGCGGAATCCAGATTGGGACGAGTCCAAGGTGTTGTTCTCTTCGAGGAATTGGGTCAGTTGTCTGTTGACGATCTTCTCGATGACTTTCGCTGGGAGCAGGGAGATGGGCCGGAAGTTCTTGAGGTCCTTTGGGTCTGCCTTGGGTTTCTTGAGCAGGGCGTTGATCACTGCGTTTTTCCAGCTTTCTGGGAAGGTGGCGGTCTCGAATGAGCTGTTGAAGATCTTACGGAGTTGGGATAGAGCTCGCTTTGTTGAAGATGTGATGGGGGCAGGGGTCTGATGGTGAGCCAGAGTGGATGGTGTTCATGGTCTTGATGGTGTCTTCGTCGATGACGTGGTTCCAGGAGGTCAGACAGCCGGTGTAACTGGGGGGGGGGGGCGGTGGGTCTGGGGTGTCGGCAGCTGTTGGAGAGGTCTGGGAGTTGAAGCTGTCGTGGATGTCTGCGATCTTGCGGTGGAAGAAGGTTGCTAGAGAGTATATTAATTACACAGTAGTTCCCTTAGTTTACAGTTTACTCCCTGATAAATACTCCTCAACTTGATAATATTAATATATCTCAATGTACTTTTTAAAATATTGATTATAAAAATACTCTAGTACTTATTGTAATACCTGAGTATTAAAAATAATTTTCAAAACAATTACTTTTCGTTATAATATTTTTTTAAATCAATCTCTTCTCCCTAATAATATTAATATATCACAATACATTAACTTTACTAATTTTTTTAAGATACATTAGTATTTTTTTAAATACCTGAGTATTAAAAATAATTTCCTCAACCATTATTTATTGATATATATATATATATATATATATATATATATATATTTTAAATCTCGCTTTTTTTACATATAAATATATTTCTTAATTTTTTTAAATAAATACTTTTGTATTACATTTAATACCTGAGTATTAAAATAAACAATAACAACCTTTCTTAAACATATTAAATGATATGTTAATCACATATAAAAAATATAAAATATAAAAAATATAAAATATCGAATACCACTACCTAACAAATACTTACCATACTATACTTACCAATGCGTTGTTATAGCATGCGTTCTAAGGGTGGGCGGAATTTGCAAAATTGATTTTCGCAAATTATCGCGAAATTGCACAAAATCTCCGCGAGCATGCGAAACTTTCACAAAGATGTGGAGATTGCTTTTCCCGCCCGTTCGCGATGTGTTTTTGCATGCTCGCGGGGAAATATATCTCCAACTTACCCATGCGGTTGCTAATGGGCGCGGCCATCTTGCTCGCGATGCTTATTTCCTGTTCGCGATCACAATGACGTGTTCGCGATCGCAAACTCTCGCGGCATAGCGCGACCGGCTACCAACAATCTAACATCTTGTGGCGCGTGCGAACGGATAGGAAAACTCATCGGCGAACGCAGGGACCCGGTAAGTCGCAATCACGCGCACGAGAATGCATTTATAAAGCGCGAACAAGAAAAATACTTCCGTTTCGCAGCAGGTTGCGAAAGTGTTGACATTTTCACGCTCTCCGCGGAACGCGAAAATGTCAAAATATTGCAAATTCCGCGAACGGAACGAAATTTACCGCCCAGGCCTAGTAATGGTATATACGTTGCAATGACATGCATTGTAATGGTATATGTGTTGTAATGGCATGCGATATAATGGTGTGTGCGTTATCATGGATGTGTTGTAAAGCAATTACGTTGTAATGCCTGCGTTGTAATGGATGTCTCCCCTCCATGTCTTTATTGGCTAGCCGATAGAGCAGCTCGCCAGTCTTATTGCCATGCTCATGGAGTCTGTGCTGTGAGGCAGTCCAAGTTTCCTTTGCTGTATCTTTAAGCCTTTGTTTCAGGGCTGCCTTGGCCGCATCTAGCCAATGATCGGTCTACACACCCAGGGACCGCAGACACATTTGTTCGAGGTAGGCTTTGTGCTGTTCTAAATGGGTGTTTTCCCTTTCATTGTCTTTTTTCCTGCCTGAAGGATGGGCAATGATTTGACCACCCATTAGCACTTTTGGGGACTCCTAGAGGACTCCACCTGCTGTCTCTGGGTCTGAATTGATCTCCAGAAAGTCATCTATACTCTCCCATTGAAGTCCTGGAATTTCCCATCTTGAAGCCACCAAGGATTGCGCCTACATTGTCTCTCTCTCTCTCCTCATGTGGAAGGGTGCCCTAATTTCCTCTCCAGTGGTGTGTAGTCTGTAAGGGAGTGAGGCTGTATGTTAGCACCTCCCTCACAGATATCCCACAGGAACAAAGAAGTGGTCTAATCTTGAGTATGATTTATGGGAATAGGAGTAGAAGGTAAAATCAAGGACATCTGAGTTCTGAAGCCTCCACACATTGATAAATCCAAGAGAGACAGCTCAATCTGAAGAGGACATAGAGCAACAGAAAGACCTGGTATCCCTAGAGTCCTGGATGGGGTCCATCAAGGAGTGAAAGTCCCCACCTATAACTACTCTGCCCTTTAGGTACACCAAGAGTATCTGTGAAAAATAGCTCAGGGAGGAGTCAATCACTGTGTCTGGAACATAAACTCTGATTATAGTCCAGGTCTGTCCCTCCATAGTGCCAGAAATTGAGATCCACCTTCCAGGTTGTCTACCTCCACTTCCCAAATGACCATGGGGAATGAACAGAGCAGCAAAATAGCAACCCAGTGTGATTCACATACAAATCCAGCATGATAGACCTTGCTTTTGCCATAGTCCCTAACAAGTAGATCTCTTGAAGTAGGAGTATATTCTGGGACAACTTCTTCACATAACCCACAACCGCTCCCTGCGAGAGAGGTTTTAAGGCATTGGCAAAGTGGGCTCTGGCCCGGAATCCGGATTGGGACGAGTCCAAGGTGTTGTTCTCTTCGAGGAATTGGGTCAGTTGTCTGTTGACGATCTTCTCGATTACTTTCGCTGGGAGCAGGGAGATGGGCCGGAAGTTCTTGAGGTCCTTTGGGTCTGCCTTGGGTTTCTTGAGCAGGGCGTTGATCACTGCGTTTTTCCAGCTTTCTGGGAAGGTGGCGGTCTCGAATGAGCTGTTGAAGATCTTACGGAGTTGGGATGGAGCTCGCTTTGTTGAAGATGTGATGGGGCAGGGGTCTGATGGTGAGCGGTGTCATGCAGACGTTGAAGAGGGTCGGGCTGAGGGATGATCCTTGGGATACGCCACAGGTGATCTTGGTGGATTCGGATCGGAATGGAGGGAGGCGTACTCTCTGGGTTCTGTCGGTGAGGAAGTAGGTGACCCAGTCCTGGGCTTTGTCGTGGATCCCTGCGTTGTAGAGGCGTGTGCGAAGGGTGTGGTGGCAGACGGTGTCAAAGGCAGCCGAGAGGTCCAGGAGGATGAGGGCCGCGGTTTCGCCGTTGTCCAGCAAGGCCCTGATGATTTTGGTGGCGGCGATGAGGACAGTTACGGTGCTGTGGTGGCTGCGGAATCCAGATTGGGACGAGTCCAAGGTGTTGTTCTCTTCGAGGAATTGGGTCAGTTGTCTGTTGACGATCTTCTCGATGACTTTCGCTGGGAGCAGGGAGATGGGCCGGAAGTTCTTGAGGTCCTTTGGGTCTGCCTTGGGTTTCTTGAGCAGAGCGTTGATCACTGCGTTTTTCCAGCTTTCTGGGAAGGTGGCGGTCTCGAATGAGCTGTTGAAGATCTTACGGAGTTGGGATAGAGCTCGCTTTGTTGAAGATGTGATGGGGGCAGGGGTCTGATGGTGAGCCAGAGTGGATGGTGTTCATGGTCTTGATGGTGTCTTCGTCGATGACGTGGTTCCAGGAGGTCAGGCAGCCGGTGTAACTGGGGGGGGGGCGGTGGGTCTGGGGTGTCGGCAGCTGTTGGAGAGGTCTGGGAGTTGAAGCTGTCGTGGATGTCTGCGATCTTGCGGTGGAAGAAGGTTGCTAGAGAGTATATTAATTACACAGTAAGACCTTGCTTTTGCCATAGTCCCTAACAAGTAGATCTCTTGAAGTAGGAGTATATTCTGGGACAACTTCTTCACATAACCCACAACCGCTCCCTGCGAGAGAGGTTTTAAGGCATTGGCAAAGTGGGCTCTGGCCTAGAGCCCCAGCCTTTCAGTGGGCCACCTGATAGAGCCAGTTCTGTTCTGCAGAGTCTTGTCCTGATTGCCTTAAATATTTCTCAAACAGATTGTTTTAAATACCGTTTTCCTTTGATTTATTTTTAATGTGGGTGATGTGTGAAAGTCTATTAAAGACATTTTGCAGAGAAATGTTGGGTTTATTTTTCATGCAGCATCCATAAAAAAGGTTTCTTTTAGATCACAAAAGGACCTCATATATGAGAAATGGGAGGGTATCCCAGAGATTATTTGCAGTAATATTATTGAACTGCTGCTGTACTACAATAGTGAAAATATACATCACTATCCCTGAATATTAGATGTAAACACATTAGAATTTGGACAATTACACCTACGCGCTGTCAGTGACCTAGCCAAAGAAGGCATGAAAGAGCTGAAATTAAATCATAAATTCAAACTTGTTCTGCACAGGGCCCCCCAAAATAGGTGTGGCCCAGGGCCCCCAAAATCCTTAAGATGTCCCTGCTTAAATTTGTTGAAGACCAGAGGCTGTGTCACATAAAGTGAGCACTTGGAGGACTAGGTTAAGACACAGTCTCAGGTACAGTTTTGGGTTGACTGATGTCTTAATTAGTTGAAGAGCTGGATCAGCGTTCTTGTACCACTTTAGACAGTGGTAAACGGTTGCTTGTCAAAGGAACTTTCAAAGTATGTGCTGCTTTTGGCTGCAAATATAGCAGCATTTGTTGACAAAGCTAAAATAAACAAAAGACGTAAAAAGTAGCATACAAAAGCATCATAAAACACAATTAAAAGCATGAAGGTTCTGTGTGGGGTTTTAAGTGGACAGGAAGAATGGCGCTCTTAACAGATAGCGGTAAAGTTAATGGTATGTATACAGTAAAACACGGTGCTACCAGGTCAGGGAAAACCCAAAACAACCCCTGCAACATGTGGGCACGGGCCCACCCTGTAAAATTTTAAACTAAGTCCTGTGCACACGTCTTGGGTTAGTATTTCAAACGTATGTTAGTAACATTCGTATTGTTTGAAACAAGAATGATGACAACGTCGACACCAAAGAATATTTTCTTGAAATATATTGAGGATTTTCTTCAAAGTGTAAAATCAAAGGAAAACCAACCGACACATGTTTTCATAACGCTATTCCGGATGCTCCTTCCACATCCAGAATAGCGAGACGGATTCACCGTGTTTCTTAATACCCAGGAAGCTGTGAGACGGCTGTACCCGCCCGTCTTTCAGCGTGCTTGATGGGAAAATATTCCTACCCGCATCCACCTGAATTTCGCTGTCATTTCACGCCACTATTGGCATCCCGAATATCCCAAACCCACTCGGACTGGGTTGGAACTATCACCGGTCCTACGATCCTGTATATTTGATGTCTATTCAGCCCTGAAGAGTCACGGGTAATCACCCGAGTGACGAAACACGTGTAGGCTGGTTTTCCTTTGATATTACACTTTGAAGAAAATCCTCAATATATTTCAAGAAAATATACATTGGTGTCCACCTTGTCATCATTCTTGCTTCGAACATACGAATGTTACTAACATACGTTTGAAATACTAACCCAAGACATGTGCACAGGACTTAGTTTACAATTAAAAGCATAACAGGGCACATAACGACAAAACAGTGAAACAAAACACAACACACCAACCTCCGAAAAACACAACAAAATCACATTTCAGTAATGAAGCAAAAATAAAAAGCAGCACAAAAACAACAGAACACATCAGCAGCACAACAAACTGTACACAACAAATATGAACAAAGTTTTTTGTCACACATTACGACCTCCAAAATCCTATTTTTATAATATGGTGGTAGAAAGTGTTTGAAGCAAGCACTGCGCTAACTTACCACCAAAGACATGAAATGGTCACAGTCAAAAATATTTTTATGATCCAGCTTCTAAAGTAGCAGTAATTTACCATCTTAGACAGTGGTTGGCCACTTCAACGTTAAAGGAATGTGTGCTTTAGGCTAGAAATGTAGCAACATTTGTTGACATGTCTGGACATGTCTGGTAATGTAACAGCGTTTTTTGACGTATCTAAAGTAATTAGAAAGCATAACAGAACACAGTACAATACTGGAACATAAAGCAAAATAACAACAGAACAAAAAACATAACAGTGCACAGGACAATAAAACAGTCGAAATAGAACGCAATTCAACAACCACAAAACAACACAAACAGAAACATAATGCAGCATAAAAACACAAAAGCACAGAAAACAACACAAAACATCACTACGACAACAAAATGCATCACAACAAATGTGCACGGATGTTCTTGCCACGATAACTAACTTCACAAATATGCTTTCGTAAAGCTGTTGTGAAAGTTGTTTGTAGCAAGCACTGTCTTAACTTATGACCAAGGACATGTAGCAAGAACCAGCCAACACGGATTTATGATCAGGCCCAGTTTTAAAATCAGCACTTGCGGGGCTGACTTTCTGTTATGCAGCTTTTGTTGTTCAAACTCCGGTTTTGGTGGGTCCTATTTGTGCGAATTTAAGCATTTCACCTACTTTGCAGAGAACCTTAGAGCATAACTTGAAAATGCGTTGCTTGATTGTGTTTTATAACGATCAGGGCAGTAAAAGTTTGCACCCTAATAACAGAGCCTTATGCACTTCAAGGCGTGCTCCAGAAGCCAGCTTGAGTTCAGGGGACTGAGGGATTTATTGACACCTTTATTTTGAGAAGACAGGTTTCACCTTGACCATAAGAGATTGTTTGTTGAATGATTTATGAGACGTAAACACACGGATGTATCGAATTCAGGTTCAAGCTCGCAGCAGCTCACTAGACCACATCAGATGCAATCTTGACGAGGCACACACAACTTCGGGAATGAGCATCCGCAGGAAGGAGGGTGTGTAATCTGGCGTGCCAAATTGTAGAAACGTGCTCTATGTTACAACAAAACAACACTGACACAGGCAATAATTGGGGAATATTGTTACCAGTCCTTAAAGGGGTCTCAGCATTACATGGAAACAAAACTGAACCCGGAAATAAATGTGAAATGGAGTCATAGACCTTGGAAAAGGTTTTCCTTCATTATTTCTACAAATATTTAGCAGTGTTTCTCCGGTGCACATCGTGCATCTCTGATCATCTGCCAGGTTTCTACTTTGAGAACCTAGGCCCTGAACCTAGGAAGACTTCAGATTGAGGCAGGGCGCTGGAGTAGGCTGCAGTCATATAGCAACTGCGGGTAAATTCCTTTAATGGTCACTTCTGCATGAATTTCATTGTTAGGATAAGATTATGTATAGAAAAGAAAGATTTCTGTGCAAAGGGAGGAAGATGGTTTTGAGACAAAGGCGGTCATGTAGTGAATAGTGGAGCTGTAGTTTGCCCAACAACTGCTGCCCTGATAATTCTGCAGTTTCCCTACCAGGTTTCAGACTGCAGAGCTTCAATTAGCTCCATCATTGGATTCTTTTCACCTGCTGCCCTTCCACAACAGGACTGCTGGCTAAAGAACATCGGATAACCAACTATGTTTTGTCTCATATGCCTCGATCAAGAAGAATCAGAAATGCTTCAATTATTTACCGGTAATTTAATTGCTCCGAGCACTTTTGCACCAAACATAATTAACCTCTCCCGCCCGACCTGTTATGACCAGGCCAACTGAATTTGGCTGTGTCAACTAAAACAGGAGGCAGTGAAAGCGGGATGGGTTTTTCTAGATTTTGAATTTGGGTGTTTCCGTGAGGCGCGGTCTAATTAAGTAACTATGGGGTCGATTAGGATGGAGGAAGGACCGCCATGCGGTGGCGGTCCTTCGGTCCTCCCAACGCAATTTTCCCCCCGCCAAATTAGGATGGCGGGGGGATTCTCACTGCGACTATGGCGGTGGCAGAGACCATCCACCACAGAACGCCACAGGCAATCCTTACGATTGCCTGGCAGAACGGTCTTCATCAGTAAAATGGCGGCAGTGCCTAGCAGGCACCGTCCACCAAATTACGATGTTGCCTGTAGACAGCCTTTCCATGGTGGAAAGGCTGGTGGGGATTGGGTTTGGGAGCCATTTGCGGGTCCCCCTTGTGTTGGGGGAGGCAAGGGTGCACTTGGGGGGTATCCATGGTACACCCCTACATTTCAACGCACTATGTGGCAGGCACCATGTGGTGCCTGCCACGTGATGCTGAGAAATGCACAACATGGCATTTTAAACAACACGGCGGGTGCTGCTGTCACCAGTTCTGTGGAGGGCTTTGTGGGCGTGTGTGAGAAGGTTGAAGGTGATTCTCTTCGCGTTGGGGAGCCGGTGTAGAGTCTGTAGGTGTTGGCTGATGTGGCAGTGGCGCGGTAGGTTGAGGACTAGCCTGGCGGCAGCGTTCTAGATGTTCTGTAATTTGCGGGTGAGGTTCTTGTTGATCCCGGCGTAGAGTGCGTTGCCGTAGTCTAGTCTGCTGCTGATTAGGGTGTGGGAGACGCTTTTCCTGTGTGCAAGGGGAATCCAGTTGAAGGTCTTTCAGAGCAGGCGGGGGGTGTGGTAGAATGAAGAGGTGACAGCATTGATCTGGTGGTCTATTTTGAGTTCGGAGTCCAGGATGAATCTGAGGTTACCTGCGTGGACCATGGGGGGGGGGTGGGGTCCCAACGGCAGGGGGCCACTAGGTGCTGTTCCAGGCGTCGGGATGTGGGCCCATGTTTAGAACTTCTGTTTTGTCTGTGTCGAGTTGTAGGCAGCTGTTCCTCATCCACCTGGTGACTGCTTTCATTCCTTCTTGAAAGTTGTGTTTGAGTTTGTTGGATAGGGAGAGGATGAGTTGGGTGCCGTTGGCGTATGATATGATGTTGAGTCCATATGATCTGGCGATGGATGCGAGCGGGGCCATGTAGAAGTTGAACATGGTGGGACTGATGGAGGATCCTTGCAGAACTACGCAGGTGGTCACCAAGGGTTCTGAGAGGAAAGGAGGGAGCCTGACCCGCTGAGTTCTGCCAGAGAGGAATGAGTGGATCCAGTCGAGGGCCTTGTTCCAGAATCCTGCGTTGTGGAGTCTGCGGGCTAGGGTGAGGTGTGAGACTGTGTTCAAGGCTGCGGAGAGGTCCAGGACTATGACGGCCACAGTCTCTCCTCTGTCGAGGAGGGAGCAGATGTCGTCTGTTGCGGCAAGAAGGGCAGTTTCTGTGCTGTGATTCTTCCTGAAGCCAGATTGGGAGGAATCGAGGTGCGGTTTTCTGCTATGAAGGAAGCGAGTTGACTGTTGACGGTCTGTAGTTCTTGAGGTCGGTGGGTTCTGACAAGGGTTTTTTTTCAGGAGAGGGTTGATCTCGGTGTGTTTCCAGTCATCGGGGAAGGAGGCGGTCTTGTAGGAGTGGTCTATGATTCGTCGAAGCTTGGGGGGACAATGTCTGTGGCTCTGTGGTAGATGTGTAGGGGACAGGGATCTGTGGGGGCCACGGAGTGGATTGTCTTCATAGTCCTCAGCGTGTCTTCGGTGCTGAGGGCGGTCTAGCTGTCAAGTGTCGGCTGTGTGTTGTGGGGAACGGCAGGTGCGGGTTTGGCGTGGAGGTAGTTGTCGTAGATGGTCCTGATTTTGTGGTGGAAGAAGGCGTTGAGTCTGTCTCAGAGGTTCTGGGAGGGTGGGATGTCTGTATTCTCGCTGTTGGGTTGGATGAATTGTTTGATGATGTCAAAGAGTTCCTTGCTGTTGTGTGCGTGGGTGGGGATTCTGTCTTGGAGTGCTTTCTTCCTTGAGTATCTGATGAGTTTGTGGCGGGCGGTGGTGGCTGCTTTGTAGCTGTCAAAGTCTTATGTGGTTTTGGAGTTGCTCCATAGCTTTTTGAGGCGTCTTCAGAGTCGTCTAGATTCTCAGAGTTTGGTAGAGAACCGGCCTGCCTTTTTGGCGTGAAGGTTGGAGGTTTTTTTGAGGGGGCGATGGTGTTGGCGCAGTCGGTGGTCCAGTTGTGTAGGGTGTGGTTGGGTCTTCATCTGTAGTGGTGGGAGCGGAGCTGCTGAGGGAGGTGGTGAGCGGGTCATTGGAGATCTTGTTTCAATTCTGGCGCTGGAGCTGGTGAGGACGTTTGCAGGTGATGTTGATGTTGGTTTTAAAACCATATGGATATTGGATTTAGAAACATTAAGCCTATATGGCCTTTACAATGACTAGAGAGTATAAAAGATTGAATGAATCAAAATATACCGCTCAGGTAAAATCTACTATACATTAAATATTGTTTCTCATAAGAATAAGGCAATAGTACAAAGAAATGAATTTGTCAAATACATACATGAGATACTAGATTAATACAGCTATTGCTGTGAAATGTGTGAAAGCTCTACTGAGAGGCAAGACTCAAATGGCTATGGCTCCATTAAAAGATGGAGAAACTAAAGTTCCAAAATAAGTTAAAATTACCTTTTCACTCTCAACTATTTAAATAAAGAAAAAAGATTTTGTATCAGAGACATTTGATGTGAAATACAAGATATATATTGGAGTTTGTAGCACACAGCACTTTAAGTACGTCTTTGGTGTTTATTGGTGTTAACAAAAAGTGGAAATGAAGTGGTGAAATAATGCATTTCCTGTCAAGAGAAAGACCAGTCATGGTTGAAATGTGCATATGCTGAATAAATTAAAGGTACACAATACCCCAGCATTTGCATGTTTCCTTTTCACATTCTTCCAGTCGTTAGATAGATTGATAGACAGACAGACAGACAGACAGACAGATAGATAGATAGATAGATAGATAGATAGATAGATAGATAGATAGATAGATAGATAGATAGATAGATAGATAGATAGATAGATAGATAGATAGATAGATAGATAGATAGATAGATAGATAGATAGATAGATAGATAGATAGATAGATAGATAGACTCAATAAAGGTTCAAGTGATGTTATATTTAGGCTTATGCTAAGATGTTATCACATGTTAAAAAAAACTGAAATTCACTTAAAAAATGAAGGTTGAATGGAAGTTATAGTTAGATGTGGAAATGGCACATCAACTTTCCACCAGTGTTAATTTAGTGAATTAACTATATCTTGCGTCCCATCATATTTCGCTTATCATATTACATCCTCATGACTTTAAAAAACATAATTGAACATCATTTATGAACATTTTGTTTTTTTGTTTTCTATTAACCGTTGTTTATTTCCAAATTTTTGATTTTTTAATAACTTTTTTAGATTCTTTATAAAGATAAAGTTGTGTGTAAGCTTTTTTTACTTTTTAATTTCATGTTTTTGGTGAAGCATGTTTTAATCTATTTTTAATTTCTACAAGTTCCTATTTTGTTTTTTGAATGGGGTGTCAATAGCTCTTCAACAAACACTCCTCTTCATCTCCCCAAAACAAACAACTTGCATAATTTATTTTATGCAGTGGGTGGCAGAGTATTGCATCTTCATTTATTCCCGCTGCGCTTGCTGCAGTTCCTCTGGTGTTCCAGTTTCTCGCTGTTCCTTGTCTCCTTGATGTTTCTTCTGCTCAGACAATATGTTTTGGTGGACTGCACGCAGATATTTCCACATTACACTCAAGGCCATCGAATACTGACCAAGTTGGCCTCTGTGAAGCACCTGATGACACAAAGTGCAAGTCACATTTCAGGCATTTATTTTCTTCTGCCTTACTGCAAGTGTGAAAAATGTTGATGCTATAGATTCCCTTTAGAGACGAGTGGAAGATGGTGCTGCAGATGTTGATGGCACCAATAAAACATCAGCATCTTGAGAATCTGCAATCGGGTGGGTAGGTCCTGTGGATGCATTGATAGATGGGTGGTTAACTCCATACTATTACAGGTCTTGTTTCTAGTGAAAACCTTCTATATAAAATTCTAGGTACTACGGTACTTCTGTGGACCTACTCAAATACACATTTTTTCTCACGTTTCTGAGGCAGCTCTCTTACCGGTTCTGCAGAGGTATTGTGATTCCTATATTACCCCAAAAAGTATATGATCAATTGGAACTACCACTCCACATACAGCCTACCCCTCCAAAGAACACATTCTTCAGGTCAGGCCCAACCCTCTGGGGTGGACAAAGCCTCTGCCTTTGGGAGTGCATAGTGGGGTTTTGGTCACAGGGTCTTGCCTAAGGCCAGGCTCTGCCCTAACCCCCCCAACCCCCCCGTTAGGCAGCCACTCCATATCACAGGCATCTGCCAGCAAGCATTCACTGCCCGCCAACCCCTCTCGCACATGCAACCGACCCCTCCCACAAAACATGGCTCACCACAGGCCCACCACCCAACCCCCTACAGGCAGCCTGTGCCTAAGTCCCCCCACAGGCAGCCAATCCACCATCTGTACAGGGCCTTTGGTCATGTGCAGCAGTTGTTGACTGCAGGGTATGCTTCCAGCCAGGCTGCCAACCCTTCCACTGCCCACAACCCTACACGAAGGACCATCTTGCAAGCATTTCGACTAAAATATTGTATTCCCTTGCAAGCATCATTCATTGGTATTGGTATCATGGTGCAGTAATTGGTTCTATAGTTCTGGTACCTATGGACGAAGCTCGCACGAGTCTGCAATCCCATGATGTAGAAGACTGCTATGTGTTTGTTTTTTTATATTTTTTTACCGTGGGGGTGGGGTACCTTTGGAATTCCAATTACTTGGGTGAGGGCGTCATAGTGCCCTCACTCTTAGATGATATGCCCATTCATTGGAATTCTCAGGACTCTGGATCAAGTCCCCAAGACCTATAATCATGGCCCATCTTTATCCCATGTTGTGGCCAGCCTATAATATTGTTTCTCTACTATGGATTCTTCTCCAGATTCACAGGACCGAAATGGAAGATGGGAGAGAAATAAGTACAGTGCTGTAATAATGTGCTTGGGATGGTAAAAGGCATTGGTCATTTTCAGTTGGGCATGAATGGCATCAGGTCATCCTATGCTTAAAGACTTTGCTGCATTAATGGCAAAAGGCTTGTCACTTTTCTAGTTCAGCGAAGATGGCACCGCGCTAATTCTGAGCTGAAAAAAATCCTGCAGAAAACAGAATTGTGAGGGGTTGCTTTTGTTTATTCATTGTTGGCTTGGATGCATTTTACCAATCCAAAGCTGTAATACTCCGTCAGGAATGGTAAAAGGCTTCTGCCATTTTTTTAGCTGGGTGCAGATGGTACATGCTAGACTTTGCTGCATAAATGGCAATATGCTTTGTGACTTTTCTAGCTCAACGTGGGTGGCACTGTGCTAATTCTATGCTTAAAAATTCTGCTAGAAAAACCAACATTTGAGGTTTGCAATTTAGCGAGGTGCAAAGTGGTGCACTTCTGCAGCTCTCATTGTCGACTGAGCAGGTGCATGGTAAAGTCATGTTTTCCCTTATACACCTTTTCAACCCATTTTTACCATTTGGATTCTTTGGTCTCATACCACTTTTGATTTCACATATTTCAACCCTAGTAGCACCTACATCTGGTTGAGTTGATATGGATGTCATACAATATTATTAACATTTAAGTAGGCATCTTCAGTATGATTGATTGATTAAGTCTTTTATCATTCTGCAGCAAGATCCAGGAGCCCTGATTGACTTCTTTTGCTTGCTTGCCTCACCTATGGTATATGTTGGTGAGTAGCACTCTGCATTGTCGATTATTATACAGATAAGCCTGGTAGTAATCAATCACCTTAAACATATTACTGTACTTTTTTCCTCAGGGCAACTTCCGAACCCCTGCAAGACAGCGACTTCTTTTGCCTTGCTTCCTCTATCATTATGGAGGTGAGTAACGTGAAAAGCCTATGAGATACTAAGGGGTTCATTAGGATGTAGGGCGGTGAGACAGCAGCGGACATCACGCCCGCCAAATTAGTATGGACAAACATAGGCCAATTCCAACCGCCGCGGTGCGACGCGCATAAAAAGCAAAAATATTGGTTCTGTTGGGAGTACGCTCAGTTTAAATGACATTAAATGTTTTTAGATAAATAATGGATTTTTATGCTTAATCACTTTCATACACACACATATAGAGATGATTACTTTGAAAAAACTGAGAGATCAATTTCCTTTTTGAACTGTATTTAAATCCACATATATATTAATACTGTACAGGACTGACCAAAAAACATATAAATCACAACGTATATAATGACCAACAATGCATAATGACATGACAATTGACATACATTACATCAAACTGAATAAACATAAACTTCAACAAATATGTGTTTTGAATGAAGTTGATCCAAAATAAATTGCATATGACACCACAGTATATATCTTCTGTTTTTGAAATGATGAAATTGCATGGACCAATCTGATGAACAACGTCGACGTTTCGACCCTAGATTAATGTGTGAGTTTGTACGCATCAATGGCGGGTCTTCCTCAGGACAATAGTCTAAATGTCAGCCTGAAAGTTCGAAAAATTAATTAATCAATCCTAGTGTCACATCTGATGAATTCAATGGACTTCGATCTTCGTCTGTTCGATATTAATTCTTAGAAGTTGAGCAATCACGAGTCAAGGGACGGTGCCGTCAAAACGATCACCGAAATTCGGAGCGCAGTAAATTGGCTTCCAGTTATCAACGCCTCGGACAAAAATTCGAACGTGAGCAACGCCATCAAATTGCACCCGCCACCTCGGCGGTGGTAGCCAATGGAGACTCACCGCCGTACGGAATGACGTCCGCCCCGCTCCACAAATTAGGATGACTCAAGCAAGCAGACGCACCGCAGCGGAGAAACCGCCCAACCAGAGACGGCGGAAGTTCGACAGCGGAGCGCGAAACCAGATTCCCTGTCACGACCGCCATGGACCCAGCTCGACACGTCTTTCCGGTGCTGTACCTGCTACATCACCAGGAACTCATGGACCGCCGCAGGTACGCAACAACACAACACACAGCCTGACACAGGGTCCAAATCCACATCAGACACCCTAGGGTGGACAGGGACACATCTATAAGGGTACTCACACATCACCCACCTGCCACAAAGTCACCCTGCTGGATCCTGGACACACAGTACTGCCATCATGCAGCAATATCCCGGTCACGTCACCGCAGCGGCGAACACAAGCAAATACATGCGCACAATGCAGAAGGCAGGCCAGTGCCAGGCATGGGCAGGGCACAAAGACCACAGGGCCACACCCACTCCCACCAGACACTAGCACACCCCATGAAGGCACATGCCATGTGTCCCTCCTGTGCACCCCATGCACAACAACAAGCCAGGTGAACACACACCCTGCACCACACAACAAACAATCAGGGAGACAGACACTGCAGGAGTGGCTGCACAGGAACACACAACACACAGCACAGTAGCACAGGGCCAGGGAAACACACACAACACCACACTCTGGGAAATATCAGTGAGGACAAGCAACAAATGAACACATACAAGGAAGCAACATCCAAATGGATACACAGCCTGCACAGTTACACATACGTACAGCTAACACACAGCAGCACACCAGCAACACTACACACAGGGTCCATCTACACACCTCAGGACTGACAAACACCAGTAAGAATCTACACACATACCCCCCTCACACCAGCAGCACACAACACCAGTGCCAAACACACTGAAGGCTGGCAATACTTGACAGACAACTCACACACAAGCAACCACACACCCTGGGCTCAGCCGCAGACATCACACACACACACACACAGGGATGCCACCACAAATTTGGAAACAAATACAACAGACAAGCACATAGCCCAACAGAAACACACACAGAGCCACAACAACAACAGACATGCCCTGTGCAGCTAAACTGGGGAAAGGCAATGGGAGCACAGACACAACAGGAGTGCACAACCCCATCACCCAGGAACAATGCACAGACAACATACCACAACACACACAAGAAGTGCACCATCACAGAACAACACTGCCACAGCAAACAAACAACAGATGCACAGGCAGAACAATGACATAGCAAACACAGCACGGCATCAGGGGATGCACACCAGGCAATCACAAGGTAATATACACACACAGCACTGCATGCACAACAAGCGGTGTGTGCACACCAAGCATACCAGACACACACGGACATCAGTGACAGAACAGCAACCCACACAACACCACACAGCACAGTACAAAGACAACAGCACACCCAGGAAGTGAAGCAAAAACACAAATGACACACATACATACAACACAACACACAATAGATGCACAAGTCTGGGACACAAAGGTGGAAACAACTTCACCACAGGACTGGGCAGCACACACAGTTGAACTGCATAGGAGCAAACATGACTGACAAACAGCACCAGAACATCACACATTGCCCATTGGGAAATGCCCTGAGTGACACATTGACCCTGGACAAAGAACTGCACCACAAAGCACAGTGGCACAGATGAAGTCATGGGGAGGCACACACACATACAAACCAAGGGGACAGCTCACACCAAAGTGAAGTGTACTGCATGTCAGTAGGGGACATGGCAGGAGTGTACCATACACAAAGAGAGGGAGTGCAGACCCATAATGGGTAGGCAGCTGAAGCACAGATAGGGGATGGCATGACAACACACACAACATGCCACACTGGAGGCAAGAAGGCACCATGTGACAGCAAGGCATGAGAAAATACAACCACAATGGCAGTGTGGAGCAGCAGGTCTGCACAGTCCCCACAAACAGCCACCAGACACATGGATGTGCAACAAAACACAACACTGACTTGCCAGTAACACTCTGAATACTCACAAGTGACAAAAACAGTAGGAGTCAGACAGAACTGCAAGGACACACCGACACACTGCACAGTGCACAACATACAACTCACACATAGGCATACAACCACATCCACAGCAGTGAACAATGAAACAACAGGCACACAACTCCTGGGTGACACATGTGTGTAGTTGACATTGCAGGGGCATGTGCACATCAACACTCCCCTCAAACTCACCCCCTACACACTGCACACTACCTGGCCATCCAAGAGCACAAATGGAAAGTAAGCCATGGGACTAGGATGACTGGCCATCACAAGATGACCACACACATACATCACTGGGCACACATAAAGGAAGAACACACATACATGATGACCCTGGACAGCCTGCCTGCAATACTGTGTGCAGAAACCCACTCTGTGCTGGCAGTGACCCCCTCCCCCCCTTGACATGTGTACAATAGAGCCAACATGAACTAATCAAGTACATGACTACTACTAACCACTCAAAATGTACACCATTGCCACCACATGTATCTGGGTCAAGAAGAAATGAAGACCCTGTCAACCCTGAAAAAAAGAGAGTAAGTGAGCCCAAACACTGACCATGTTGAAGTGCCACGCAGACCATGTGGCACAGTAAACCATTTACACACAGCAAAATAACTTTATTCAGTAAGGACACTGACAAAATACAGGAGAAACTGTCTTTATTCACACATTGCACAGATAGGTACCATGAGAAGAGAACAGCAAGGCACAAGATGCAGAGCATGTCCATGAGAAGCTGCACAGGCAGGGGGCACACAGCAGTGAACGACAAGGCCAGTGGGCAGGACAAAGTGCAGACTGAGTGCATGAGAACTGCACAGGCAGGGGGCACACAGCAGTGAACGACAAGGCCAGTGGGCAGGACAAAGTGCAGACTGAGTCCATGAGAAGCTGCACAGACAGGGGGCAAAACACAAGGCCAGTGGCCAGTCCAAGGTGCAGACTGAGTCCATGAGAAACTGCACAGGCAGGGGGCAAAACGCAAGGCCAGTGGCCAGTCCAAGGTGCAGACTGAGTCCATGAGAAGCTGCACAGGCAGGGGGCACACAGCAGTGAACGACAAGGCCAGTGGGCAGGACAAAGTGCAGACTGAGTCCATGAGAAGCTGCACAGGCAGGGGGCACACAGCAGTGAACGACAAGGCCAGTGGCCAGGACAAAGTGCAGACTGAGTCCATGAGAAGCTGCACAGGCAGGGGGCACACAGCAGTGAACGACAAGGCCAGTGGCCAGGACAAAGTGCAGACTGAGTCCATGAGAAGCTACACAGGCAGGGGGCAAAACACAAGGCCAGTGGCCAGTCCAAGGTGCAGACTGAGTCCATGAGAAGCTGCACAGGCAGGGGGCACACAGCAGTGAACGACAAGGCCAGTCGCAGGACAAAGTGCAGACTGAGTCCATGAGAAGCTGCACAGGCAGGGGGCACACAGTAGTGAACGACAAGGCCAGTGGCCAGGACAAAGTGCAGACTGAGTCCATGAGAAGCTGCACAGGCAGGGGGCAAAACACAAGGCCAGTGGCCAGTCCAAGGTGCGGACTGAGTCCATGAGAAGCTGCACAGGCAGGGGGCACACAGCAGTGAATGATAAGGCCAGTGGGCAGGACAAAGTGCAGACTGCGTCCATGAGAAGCTGCACAGGCAGGGGGCACACAGCAGTGAACGACAAAGCCAGTGACCAGGACAAAGTGCAAACTGAGTCCATGAGAAGCTGCACAGGGAATGTGTGTGACTGTACCTTTCCATGGTCAGCAACACAGTTAGGGGGCAAAAATGTGCAGTACAGGGACATCTGTGTGAGAGACAGGTGTGTGAGGGTGAGTAACACTCAGACTTGGCTGTCAGGCGGACTGGGAGCTGGCTGTGCCTCAGGGACTGTCGGGGCACTTGACGGGGAGAGAGCAGAACAGCTGATGAAGAGCTATCAGTGGCTTGGCAAGCCGGAGGGCTGCTTGTACCAGGTGGTGTAGTGGCACGTGGAGGTGGAGTCATGCAGATGGGAGTCACGGTGTGGCTGGGAGATTGTGGAGGGGTGCCCTTCCACTTCTTGGTGATCCTAAATGGCTTGCCTGACTTTGGATCAATGGGAAGTGGTGTGGGCACAACAGGCACACTCACCAACACAGCTGCAGCAGGTGCAGGCGCTGGCAGCCACTCTGGTGATGTGCTGGACCCAGCGGAACGCTTTGCCGTGCTTCGCCTCTGCCCCCCTTCCCCGGTTTACTAGGTGTTACCTCTACAGTGCCCTCCGACCCCTGCTTCACTGGGCTTGGAATGGGAGTCGAGGAGGTTGGTGATACTGCCTTGGAGACCTTCCTAGGTGTACCCTTGGCATGCACCACCTCCTTTGTGGGCACAGACACTGTACGATTGTCTCTGCGCGATGCTTTAGGGGCAGAAGAGTCCTTGGATGGGGATGCCACTGAGGCATGCATGTCTGAGGGCTGCTGCTTTGGTATTTGTCCACTGGTGTCGCCTGTCGGGCTTTTCTCCCTGTGCTCTGGTGTTCCTTTGGTCTTCTGTGGGGATGGTGTCTGTGACCGCTTGGGTTGCTGCTGCTGTGTGCTCCGTGTCCTGTATCATGACTTTGATGTGTGTGGACCGTGGTCACTATCGTCAGACGTGGCCATTGCCAGGGGGGTGGACAAAGGGACTGGAGCTGGACTGTGAGTATGTGCCTGTTGCAGGGCAGACGTCACTGTTGATGACAAAGCCTGGACAGTCCGGTGCAGCCCACCCACGTCGGAATATATGCACTCCATGAAAGCAACCACCTGGGCCAATTTCTTGTCGTGGTCAATGAAGGCATTGAGGAGAGCTGTCTGGGCTACACACAGCTGGCGCAAAAGGTCCACAGACTCAGCACTGATGGCAGCAGGGGGGACAGGGGCAGGGGCAGCGGTGCCAGGGGTGAAGGACACCCTTCCCCTCTTACTGAGGCAGACACTGGCAGCACCAGAGGAAGTGGCTGGGAGGGTGGGCAATGGCCGCTGTGTGGTGGAAGTCGATGCAGAGTCCCCATTCCCTGTGCCCTCCAACATGGATGCATCCTCGCTGGCATCGGATGATGTGGTGCTTTGCGTCTCAGGCTGGGACTCCTCCAGCAGACTCCTGTCCCCCTCTGAGGCGCTGTTGACATCTGTGTCACTGAGTTCCTGGGCAGCTGTGGTGCTAGTTTCACCCCCACCGGTGTCCGTCTGCTGTCCCTCCGTAACCACAGGTGATGCTGCATGGGAGAGAGAGATGTAGGGTCAGGTCAGTGGCAGCGACAGAACAAACATATGCAAGCAATGCATGACAAAGGTTGACCAAATCTACATGTTGCACACCACCCTGTGCAATCACATCGTGCCAACTCACTACATAGACTCAAGCAGTGCGTAGAAACAGGATACTCAGGCATGAGTGAGCCATGTGATGACCACACAGCACAACACCCTGCTTGTGGCTCTGTTCAAACAGACACACAACTAGTTCTGAGCACACCTAGGGACATGATGGGGGCACACTACTTGTTGCCAATGACAGAACTGGATGGAACAGGAGGGGACAACACAGACCCAGACTACCACATGACAGTCCCCAATGGACATTAGCCCATGTCACCCACCATGTCGTACCTTGGGGACAATATAATGCTGCACATAGCTGTAAATGTGTAGGCCTCCCCAATATGAGTTTATGCAATGGACGCATTGATGTACGCACAGTCAGATTGGCCACACTGCCGTTCCCTCACATGGGATTACCAAGACTACACCAATGCAGAAGAAACCTGAAGAGCACAACTCAGAATGTAATGTAAAGGCACAGCATCCAAATCACCTTTGTAAGTACAGGTAGAGCAAATGCATGCCACAGGCACCCAGGCCAGCAGAAACCTACATGCCACAGCATCACACCACCAACATCACAGAGGCCAGTGCTGGCACAGGCTCTGTATACATGCAGCCACTCCCAGCCAAATTCAGACCCCCCCCCCAAATGCTCACCCCTGGCTTGCTGCTGATGCTCCTTCAAACGTGCATCCAGCTCAGGCTGTGTCACCGCCAAGATGCGCCCCATTAGTGGTGTCATACTGCACCGTGCCAGACGCCCAGTGCGAGGAAGCAGCCCCAAGGTCATCTCCGCCACATTCTTTGCCAGCCGGCTGATGTCGTCCCATCTCTTGTGGCAGTGGGTGCACCGTCGGTTTGAGAACCCCAGGGCTCGCACCTTCACTGCAATGGCCCTCCACACGGCCTTACGCTGGTGTACCTTGAGCTGCAGGCATGGGAAACAAGAGTGGGAAATGATCAGTGACACAGTGCCATGTACCGACATCTATCAGTATAGCAGCAACATACAAAATCATCACATATCCAACAAAATTGGCAATCAGAGACTATAGTACAGGTCACATGGGACACCTGCATGGGAAAAGCTGCTGTTAAAGCATGCAGGTGTGAGGGGGAACACAGTCCCTGCACATCTCACGCACATGCCAGATGCCAGCACCGAAAAAGCCATGCAGACTGCCCACACACCAGTCCATTTTTGGCTTGAGCAACACATACATCACATGTCAACCTGTGTTTGGGGGTGGACTCACTGTGTTCAAGACTGCACAGCCATCAATGTCCCTGTCCTGTGAATAGTTGAACGTGTCATGGTGGTCACATTGAGGGACACGATCACACAAATACAAAATGCCATTCACAAGGGCAGTTGTGTGCAAAATACAGTGCTGAGATGGCCCATAGCTGGAGTGCAATGTGAAAAGACTGATGTCATACTCTGTAAGTTGAGTGAGGTGTCCTTGTCTTTGTAGGTGGGGACTGTGCAGGCCAGCTGGGCTCACACTGAGAAGGACTACAGGGGCACACACATCCATCCAGCCAAGCAATCACTGTCCTGAATACAGCATGAACAACCTTCTGTGTCACTGTATGGCTGACAACACAACACAGGTCACTCATACATACATGTACAGGGAGGGAAAGCTGTGGCATTGGGTACACACACCCTCCCACTAGAGACAGCATGTCAGGCAGTGCATGACACTACACCACACTCCCAGGAACCAACTGCATCAGTCCAACTACATGTGTGGCCCCCCTGCCCTAGCCCACCACTGTTGAAGACTTACCACGACATTTGGGGCACCATATAGCCTTGGGTACTGTGTGAGAACCTCTTCCACAAGGAACTCCAGCTCCTCGCTCGTGAAGGGACTGGCACGGATCTTCTCTGTCCTTGCCATCACTGTGGACGTGAGACAACAGCGGCGGAATTGGGTGGTGAGGGTTCTCAGGCAGCAGTCCCTGGAGGCAGCAGCAGGTGAGGGGTCTGAGGCAGCAGTCCCTGGAGGCAGTAGCAGGTGAGGGGTCTCAGGCAGCGGTCCCTGGAGGCTGCAGCAGGTGAGGGGTCTGAGGCAACAGTCCCTGGAGGCAGCAGCAGGTGAGGGGTCTCAGGCAGCAGTCCCTGGAGGCAGCAGCAGGTGAGGGGTCTCAGGCAACAGGCTCTGGGAGCAGTGGAAATGTGAGACTCACTCCCACACATATATAGCCCCCTGGGGTCATTTCAAAGGTGCAAAGCTGCAGCAATTGGTGGTCCTGGTCTGCCTCTTTCAAATGCATCCAATGATCGCCTCCGCGGTGGTGGAGCACGCCTACTGCGATCTTCAAAATTGCATAATGCCACCGCAATCATGGCTCCCATTGGCTGTATGGGTATGCTCCATGGCGGTGACACAACGCACGGGCCCGGAGTGTGCTACCGCAATGGTGCATCTTTCAAATGCATCCTATGACCGCCTCCGCGGTGGTGGAGCACGCCTACCGCGATCTTCAAAATTGCATCATTCCACCTCAATCATGGCTCCCATTGGCTGTATGGGCATGCTCCATGGCGGTGATACAACACAGGGGTCCGGGGTGTGCTACCGCAATTTTGCCAACCGCCATTTCCCCATGTCTCCATGCCTATCACTACCGCACTTGTGTGAATGGGGATGCTGGTGACACACCGCCGGGGCCAGGCGGTAGCTACAGCGATTTGGGTGCCATACATTGACACGAGGCTCCGCCATTCAGGCAGCGGAGCATGTCAGCCGCCATTTCCCCATGTCTCCATGCCTATCACTACCACACTTGTGTGAATGGGGGTGCTGGTGACACACCGCCAGGGCCAGGCGGTAGCTACCACGATTTAGGTGCCATACATTGACATGAGGCTCCGCCTTTCAGGTGGCGGAGCATGCCAACCATCATTTCCCCATGTCTCCATGCCTATCACTACCGCACTTGTGTGAATAGGGGTGCTGGTGACACACCGCCAGGGCCAGGCAGTAGCTACCTTGATTTGGGTGCCATACATTAAGACGAGGCTTCACCATTCAGGCGGTGGAGCATGCCAACCGCCATTTCCCCATGTCTCCATGCCTATCACTACCGCACTTGTGTGAATGGGAGTGCTGGTGACACACCGCCGGGGCCAGGCGGTAGCTACCGCGATTTGGGTGCCATACATTGACACGAGGCTCTGCCATTCAGGAGGCGGAGCATGCCAACCGCCATTTCCCCATGTCTCCATGCCTATCACTATTGCACTTGTGTGAATGGGGGCGCTGGTGACACACCACCATGGCCAGGTGGAAGCTAACGCGATTTGGGTGCCATACAATGGCGATGTCCATCTGTCAAACATCAACAGTGCACAGTGCCAACATGTTCAATGGCACATCAATGTGCACACGATGCCAATGCTCAATTCACTCCACTGATGGCTACACATGCCATGTTTGTGTGTGTGTAACGTAGATTTGCCTGTACCCACTCACATGTCACTTATGGATTTGATGTTGGTGTAGGCAGGACAGTGTTGTTCTGGACTGTACAATGTTGTTCTGGACTGTACAATATGTACACATGTCAATGTGTTGAGGTCCAGTGACAATCACAGCGATGCTCGTCTTAATGAATGATGATCTATTTAGCATTGCCTTTCATGTCTGCTCATGAATACATTTGTCATTCCAGCACCAAATGTGGTCATTGTGTGGTGGATGTGTGCCAGGTTGTAATGATGCATTAAGGTGTGACAGGTACACCAGCTAGGTGTGAGACATTGTTTTTGATTAGTTACACATATGCTGAATGCTACACTCCCAGGCGCGCCCATGTGAACTGTGGCCATATCCCTATGTGCATTCACATTGACCAAGGTGGTGTTTGAGGTACTTGTCTTGTGCAAGTTGACACGTGTGCCCTTTGTGTAGCTGAAGGTGTCCCTCCATTTAAGCTGGTCTGTTAGTCACTATAGATGTCAGTCATTGTTGTGGTTGTGTCATTCAGAACGTGATATGCTGTGCACATCTCATGAAGTATTGCATTGACATGTGTCCACTATCATCTCCACTAGGTGGAGGCCAAATTTGATTTGTCACTTGACGGTGCTGGAGGACATAGAGGATGTTGCGATTATATGGAAATGCTGCCTGGACAGAGCCACCCTGAAAACCCTTTGTGATCTGTTGGAGTCCCACCTGCAGCCCCGCAGGGCATATCCAACAGCTTTCACCCCTACTTATAAGGTGATGGCAGCCCTGCATTTTGTTTTGCCACTGGATCGTTCCAGGAGACTGTGGCCAGCGCTGGTGGGATGTCACAACCGATGTTCAGCATGGTGCTGCGTGATGTACTGTCCACCATGATGCTATACAAGGACAGATATATCCATTTCCCCAGGGGTGCTGAATTGCCAGCTGTGAAGGGAGACTTCTATCCCTTTGGATACATCCCCAATGTTGTTGGGGCCATTGATTGCACCCATGTCGGTCAAGCATTACCACTCCATCAATGTGCAGGTGGTGTGCCTGGCAGATATGACCATCTCTCAGGTGTGTGCCAAATTACCAGGCTCGGCCCATGACTCCTACATCCTGCGGAACAGCATAGTGCCCCAGCTGATGGCTAATCTTCTTCCCGCGCGTGCATGGATTGTGGGTGAGCATGCCTAGTCGTGTGGCGTGCTGTGTGTGTGACCTGCTGCCCTTGCAATGTCTATTTGTGTTTGTCATACCTAGGTGACTGCATATCCCAACCATCCCTGGTTGCTGAGCCCACTGCGGAATCCCAGGCCCCCGGCTGAAGTCCGCTACAATGAGGCCCATGGGAGGACACGTAGTGTGGTGGAGCGTACTTTTGGTCTGCTCAAGTCACATTTCCGCTGCCTGGTCTAGACTTGAGGTGCACTGGCATACTCGCCAGGGAAGGTGTGTCAGATTGTTGTAGCATGCTGCATGCTCCACAACCTAGCCATTCGCAAGGAGATTCCCCTGCTCCTGGATGATGGTGAGGACCCAAGGCCCCAGCCTGCAAACCACGCCGTGTCCAGTGATGAGGACAGTGGAGAGGGGGAAGGTGTTGACCTGCATGAACAGCTCATCACCTGCTAATTCACTTGACGGTGGGTGTCAATGTGCAACATACCCATTGTCTGCTGCTATTGCTGTTGTCATCAAGGGGCATGTGAGAATTGTAGCATCAGCCAGTTGCAGACTCAGTGGTGGTTGGAAATGTTTCTGGGACATGTCATTCGGGGACATCAGCAGGATGTGTATGTTGACACTCGTTGGCGATTGTGACATGTGCATGTTGGGTTATCCTGATGGTAGGGGTTGTGTGATGTCTGTGATGCTACACCCAGCCAGTGACAGTTGTTCTGTTGTGTTTCCCTAGGTGCCTTCGACTTCTCCTTGCCTACATACAGCCCATGCTCCTGGTACATTGTGATCATGTTGAAGACTGTACATCCTGTAATAAAGACGGAGCGGACACGCCAACATGTGTGTGAGGATATTTTATTTACAATGGTGAGATGCGAGGGGCGGTGTACATTTCCATTGGGGGATGGGGTGGAACAGTAAGTTGACAGTTGTGGTAGATGAGATAGTCGAGTAGTCACCACATTGCTGTGGTGACCCAGTCCAACAGACAGATGCCATTCACAAGGCAGTGTGGGGAAAGACAGTCCAAAAAGTCAATGCAGTGGTGGAGAGGGTTGCCATCATGGCTGGCTCCGTGACCGGCGTCTGGCAGGTGCGTGTCCTCCAGATACTCCCAGGGTCATCTTAGGACGGCCCCTTCGTTGTTTGGCAGGGGGGGCCCTGCTGCAGGGCCAGCGGGGTCTGAGGGCTCGACCCTCTATGTGGGCGTAGGGGAGGATGGTGAACTGTCATTGTGCGGCCCACCAGAGGGAGGTGGAGGTGTTGTCTGTGGCGCATGCCTATCCCTCAGTACCACCACTTGTTGGCCCAAGAGGTCCACGATTTGTCCCATGCAGGTGTCGATGGACTTCATCAGCAGGATGAGCTCGTGCAACAGTTCGTCCGACCGGCCCGTTCATCCCTGGGCCTGTTCGTATGTACCAAGGACTCTGGTGATGTGTCCCAGGGAGTGGGTCCCAGCCTCCTGGTGTCCCTGGGTGACCCTGCCCCTCCCACCTGCCCTGCTGCCAAGGACCTGTTGCCTCACCACTGTGGACACCCGCATCCTCTCCCTGCCCTCCTCTGTCGGTGGTGTGTGCTGGTCATCCTCTGGAACAGGGAGGGTGTTGCAGGCAGCACTGGTGGTGGCGGTGGTGGTGGCTGCACAGGCCGTGACAGCAGGGGTCTGCTGTGGAGTTGTTGTTGGCGCAGATATGGTGGGGGGGACGAAGGGGTCCTGGGACCTGTTGCTCCCTGGCACACCAGGTGGGCCGGCCTCGAGCTCATCGTCCATGGAATCCTGGGAGTCAACATCCGAGAGTCCTTGTACCGGGGGTGGAGACTGGCATTGCAGGTTGCTGGTGTTGTCCTCTGCAGTGAGTTCTTGGTCACCTGTGGGTCATATGTGAAATGGTCATTGCAGTGCACCCGGCAAGCTTTCTGTTAGCTGTGTGTCATTCACTTATTGTACACTGCACAATTGACATATCATCACATTGTTGACTATGTGCAGTAGTGTGCTTCCTGACATGATGCAGTGGTACAGGCATCACTTGTCCATGGTGTGAGATGTCAAGGCATACCATGCGATCCGTGCACAATTGAGGTTTACAGGGACTTGTTGCCATCTAGGGCCTGGCACAACATGTGTTTGATTGAGAACTCATTGTTTATTTGTCTGACCTAGCAGACATCACATCTGGCCATGGGCTGGCCATTGTCATCTCCTGTATCCCTTTGTCCTGTCATGTGCATATCTTGATTTGTACCACCACACATGCTTTCTTATATTTCGAATGGTCCTTGTTGCACTTGCCCCATGGCGATGCACATCTTACTAGGTGCTGTGCATGGTTGTGCCCTGACTTTCTTCTACTTGTGCATTGGTGTGTCACACTTTGGTAGCTGTGACAGTTTCCTTAGCTTACCTGTGTGCACACTGTGCTTGGCAATGGGGTAGGTATGCCTCTTTGTGCAATGAGAGGGCTGATGTTGTCATATGGCACCATTTAATTTGTGAAAAATGGGTGGATGCACGTACTGGCTACTTACCTGTAAGTTTGTTTGGTGTACTGCAATGGCTTCCAACTGCTTCTGGGGGGGAGGGCTCCATCCTGCTCAGGTGTGTGACAGAGGGAATGTTGGGAGTAGTGGTGCAGGCCTCCCACCCACAAACACCCTCCATGGTTATATGGCTACCTACCTGTGAGTTTGATGTGGGTTGTGTAATGGCTGACACATGCTTCTGGGTGGGGTGGGGTGGGGGAGGGATCCATCTTGGTAGGCTGTGGGACAGGGGGTATGGTGGGGATAGTGCTGCAGGCCCCCACCCCCAGACACCCTCCCAGGGAATATGACTACTTACCTGTAAGTTTGTTTGTAGTACTGCAATGGGTTCCAACTGCTTCGGGGGGAGGGCTCAATCCTGCTCAGGTGTGGGACAGGGGGCATGGTGGGAGTAGTGGTGCATGCCTCCCCCCACAAACAGCCTCATTGTGAAGATGGCTTCCTACCTTTAAGTTTGTTTGTTGTACTGCAATGGCTTCCAACTGCTTCGGAGGGGGGGGAAGGGGTCCATCCTGCTCAGGTGTGGGACAAGGGGCATGGTGGGAGTAGTGGTGTAGGCCTCCCCCCCACAAACAGCCACATTGTGAAGATGGCTACCTACCTTTAAGTTTGTGTGTTGTACTGCAATGGCTTCCAACGGCTTCGGGGGGAGGGCTCCATCCTGCTCAGTTGTGGGACAAGGGGCATGGTGGGAGTAGTGGTGCAGGACTCCCACCCACAAACATCCTCCCAGGGATGATGGCTACCTACCTGTGAGTTTGATGTGGGTTGTGTAATGGTTGACACATGCTTCTGGGTGGGGTGGTGGGAGGGATCCATCTTGGTAGGCTGTGGGACAGGGGGTATGGTGGAGATAGTGTTGCAGGCCCCCCACCCCCAGACACCATCCCACGGAATATGGCTACTTACCTGTAAGTTTGTTTGGTGTACTGCAATGGCTTCCAACTGATTCTGGGTGGGGTGGGGGACTACTCCATCCTGCTCAGATGTGGGACAGGGGGCATGGTGGGAGTTGTGGTGCATACCTCCCACCCACAAACACCCTTCCGTGGAAGATAGCTACTTACCTGTGAGTTTGTTTGGTGTACTGCAATGGCTTCCAACTGCTTCTGGGGGGGAGGGGGCTCCATCCTGCTCAGGTGTGTTACAGAGGGAATGTTGGGAGTAGTGGTGCAGGCCTTTCACCCACAAACACCCTCCCAGGGAAGATGGCTACGTACCTGGGAGTTTGATGTGGGTTGTGTAATGGCTGACACATGCTTCTGGATGGGGTGGGGGGAGGGGTCCATCTTTGTAGGCTGTGGGACAGGGAATATGGTGGGGATAGTGTTGCAGGCCCCCCACCCCCAGACACCCTCCCAGGGAAGATGGCTACCTACCTGTGAGTTTGATGTGGGTTGTGTAATGGCTGACACATGCTTCTGGGTGGGGTGGGTGGAGGGATCCATCTTGCTGATGCTGTGGGAGAAGGGGGCCTGGTGGGAGTTGTAGTGCTGTCTGTCTGTACACATGCCCCCATGGTAATGTTGGTAGCTACGTTTGGGGTGATTGGGAATGGGTGAAAGTTGGATCTGTGAGCCATGTTTTTGTGAGTGTGTGGTGCAGATGGTATCCTAGGTGGTGTAGCTTTGTAGTTGTGCAACACAGTACATAGCAGAGTGGCGGTAGTTATTTGTTTGTACTTACCAGCCTCCACTCCCCCGGCTACTCCTGTGAGACTCTCTGGATGCAGTACCTTCTCCTCCCATGGTGTGAATGTTTTTTGTGGAATGGGAGGGCCACCGCCAGTCCTCTGAGCCAGCTCACGGTTCATGCTCCTCCTCTCCTTGACCACCCTCTTCAGATCATGCCACCGCTTCATGATCTCCTTTTTGGTCTTGGGGTGGTCCCTACTGCATTGACCCTTTGGACTATCCTTGCCCACATTTGTGTCCTTGTGGCTAATGGTGTCTGTTTGTCCAGGCTACCAAAAAGCTGTGGTTCCACTCTGACTATCTCATCTACCATGACCTTCAACTCACTCTCAGTGAATTTGGGCATTTTCTGTGTGGCCATGGTGTTTGTTGTGCAAAGTGATTGTGGGTGCAGGAGTGTGAGTGGTTGTTGTGGTTGTGCGGTGTATGGTGTGTGTTGTGCAGGGGGTTAGTTGTGCTGGTGTGGAGGTGTTGGTGGTGCTGTGTGTGATGTGGCTAGTGATGTTGTGTCCTTTGCCTCTCCTGTCAGCTGTGGTATGTGTCCCTTCTCTCCTGGAGTTTTGCAAGGGATTGTGGTCAGGGAAGGGGCTGGTTTTATACTCAGCTATGTGGGTGTGTCCAATTGGGGTGTTGCTGACAGGTGTGTTGTCCTGGCATTTGTATTTTTCGTTTTGCCATGTGGTTGTGTTTTGTGTATTTAGGGGGCATGGCTAGTTTTCTGTGTGCACTATTTGGCCTTCTTGTGGGGTTTTGGCTTCGTCCGCCATATTTTTTACGGTTCGTCCGCCGCAGTGGCTGTGCTCCAGCTCTTTCACTGGCTCTCCCATTCATACCATTGTGCGACCGCGGTAGTCGGAGAAGGCGGTACGTACCGCGGGACCGTCGGGGATATCCTAATTTACGGTGCGGTGTCTCCGCTATACTTGCGGCGGGTTGGTGTTTTTCCGCCGCGATTCCAACCGCCGCGGACGGATTTTGGCCATCTCTGCCCGTTGCGGTTTTTCTTGGCCTCGTTTCGCCGCGGTCTGATTTTTTTGGCGGTTAATCCTAATTTGGCTGCCGGTTTTCCCACGGTGCCGGCGGGCTGTTGTTTTCCGCTTCGATGGCGGTCGGGGTGTTTTTCCGCCCGCCATCCTAATGGACCTCTTAGTCTCCTAATTTTTTCATATGCCTCACATCTAATTTTCTCTAGTAAACAGGGTGTCTTCAAAACGTTTTTGTCCTGATGAAGACCCGGTTCCCAACCAATGGATATTTCACAAGTGAAAACATCGATACATACTTGTATTCATGCCTAGATATATTATCTGCAATTTCGCAAAACTGTGAGAAAAGTTTTTGGTTTGCCCAGTATACTACTGAAATCTCAATAGGCATTATTTTAAATCTCACTTATTGTTCACTAACCTTGCACTCCTCAGAAGCACAGATTCATATCTTACTGTTCACCATTTATGTAATACATCGTCCATTTGTCCATTTCCTAAAGACCATTTTATGCATGTGGAGTATAATTTCTTTAATTGGATACAAAAAGTACCTTTTGCTGGCCTCTTTCTACACTGCAAATATCCCCATCTGATAGATTTAATTTGTTTTTACAACTGCCATTTTAAGCAAGGCAGACCTACTGGCTTCGCTAGTGGGTCACAAGTCAAAAATATAAAAGGTGTGTCTAGTGGATTTATTAGGGGGATTGCACATCAACATATACAAAGCGGCTCTATTGACTTTGTTAATAAATCACTACAATATTTTTTCAATAATTATAATCCATTGTATTCCCATATACGTGGCAATTATTAATAATAATTACTGTTGTAAGAGAATTTAAATAAACATTTTTATTCAAAACAACTACAAACATGTGTTGAATCTTTTTTTCACACTCTTCAAACTGAGTGCTGGCAAGACAGGCAATCATTTTTCCTTTTTAATGGGTGTCCCGGTCCCACCCAGTGCACCCTCAACACTTAGAGGCTGATTACGAGGCTGAAAATACACAGTCCGCCAGTTGCGTGGAGGCGCGGCAGTGGCAGTCTCCCGACCGCCCTATAATAATCAGGGTGGTCGACCCTCCATTGCCCGGCTGCAGCGGCCAGGGAACTGCCGTTCTCTGGCCGTGTTGGGGCAATCAGGAGTCTGTAATATGCTTGGCAGGACCACCCACCCACCAAGCATATTACGAGTTTCCTCACCGCCAGTTTTCATGGCAGTTCCTCCTCCATTAAAACTGTAGCATAGAGCAGACAAAGTGTCTCTACTCCCGGGATGCATGCAGGGGGGCACAACATGTGCCCCCTGTATGCATGCATGCCAGTTCCTGCACGGCATGGACTTTTCAGTCCAATCCATGCAGGAACTGTTTTGGCATTTCCATTGAGGTATCCATTTTCAGGGCACCGCTGCCGGAACGTAAAAAAAATGTCCACCAGACACGAGAATAACTTGTAATCTGGCGGGTCGCCTGACCACGGGTTTGGCAGTGCGGAAGCAGGGCAGACCTGGCACCGCACCGCAAACTTGTTATCAGGCCCTAAGAGACATTGGGGTCACAGTGCGAGGCCCATGGCTCCTGCAGCCCCATCTGTTTCTCTGCCAGTACCCATCCTGTGTGCTGTCCTGAGCTGGCTACATTGGTTTGCTCCGGCCCGACGGGAGCATGTTTTGTTTCTGCTCCTGCCCACCAGAAGCAAACCTATGTTTTCTGCCCAGGAGAGCGTGGCATTACATTTGTGCTCCCTGCCTGTGCTCTCCCGGGGAAAGAACAGCAGTGTAGCAGGGGATGGGGTCTCTGGACACTGCCTCGAATCAGGCCCTAGGCGATCGGGTCCTGGGGCCATTTTATAGCTCAGGGAGTATAAGAACATCAGAGACTATTTTCAATCATAAGCAAGGGATTGTGTATTAGAGCACTGGCATACCTATAAACAATATCAGCAAAAAAGTAATTAAATGAAAAAAACGTAATCAAATTGAAAGAAAAAAAATTAATTCATATAGATCAGTTCAACCATGAAGAGCATGGATCAAAAGACCAGTGACTATGCAATTATCATCCAGTATGGTCACATAGTTCTTCTTGAATATTCACTCCATTTGGATGTTTTGTGCTCAAGTTGTTTTTGATTGGGCTCAATCCTATTGATATTAAAGAACTGTATCACATTGGTATCTTGTTTAGGCATTGCCTGCCAATGCCAAGCCACTGGTTAAGACTGATCACCATTCCTCATGGCTCTTAAATACACCAATAGCCTTTTTCCTCACTGGAAAAATTGTGCTACCCACATATTGCAGTTGAGATGGACATTCTAGTTCTTAAACACAATAATCTGTCACACATCAATTTATTGGTCATCCTCGCTCAACCTACTGTGATTTTGTATGTTTGACGATTAGTTTTTTTTCTACAGGCCTTACATTTGCTGCACCAGCAAAAAGCTTTCTGTCCTCTAAGCCAACATGGGTTACTTTTTTATAATAAAGAGACTATGTACCAAAAAGGCCCTAATTGATCTAGATGTGCTTCACAGAATTTGGGCATGAGGGGTCACCAATTTTCCATTGATGACATCTGACTTAACCACATGCCAATGATGTGCTCTGATGCAATTGGTCTATTGGATTCAATACTCGTTTTGCTTTAACTATTACTTTGTATGGTCTAAATAATGAATGGTCCTTAGTACAGGCCTGTACTTTAATTTGTGCTTCTCTCTGGATCTAAAGAAGGTACCCTCTGATTTCATGTAATGATCTTAATCTGCTATTCCTTAACGAGGTCATCAGTACTAAAATTGTGCTTGGCCCCCAAGAGTTCATCATAGAGTATACTCCATTCAGTTCGGGTGAATGTTAACTGCTAGCTTGTAGTATGTTGTTTCAAGTATAAATTTTACGATGTACCTAATATGAAGTTCATTTTTTTGGATCTCTGTTTTAGTATCAAGGTAGTCAATTCCAATTTAACTAATTTGATATGGGCATTTTAAATTCAAACTAATCAATTGAAGAATCTTCAAGAAATGTTTGGCTTCCCTGATAGTTCCATCCCAAATAGCACATGAATTGTCAATGTAACATATCCAAACCACTATATGTTTAGTCATATGCTAATTTTCTGTTGTCCACACTACCTTCTTCTCTGCCAGCCCAGGAAGATGTTTTTATACATGGCGGTGAAGCAGGTCCCTCTTGTAGCTCCTAAGAATTGCTTGTACCATTTATCATTATATATTGAAGTGTAGGTTTCCAAGCAGAAACAAATCAACCTCAACAGCATCATAGTGCGGTTTTACAAATTGTTAGACATTGGTTTCTGATTGGCAGACATATGCACCCTGTCTAAGCAGGAACCACAATCATAGTCAGGGCAAATCAGGAATATACTATAAATTAACCTGTGCTCACCCTCTGGAAGCTTGGCACAGAGCAGTCAGGCTTAACTTAAGAAGCAATGAATAAGAGGGGCTACCTGGTCACACTTGACCGGGGCAAGTTCAGGCCTACTGAACAGTACCTTGGATGCGATAACGTCAAGGACGATGCGTGGAGAAAAGGAGGGGATGCACAACTGTTGATCGTAGGGATATAGGCAATGGTTCCGAGCTGTGCAGAGTAGAGGATGCGTTGAGAGTCAAGATGCAATGGACATTAAGATGATGCACCATCGTCGACACGCTAGGCTGTAGGAGATGCGAACAGCACGAAGCGATGGTCTGGCGCCGAGCTGGGAAAAGTCGGAGATGCATCAAAACAAGGGGACGATGCGTTACATAGTCGGCGATGTGGGGGTCGTGGTTCGGGCAGCAGCGGCGATGCATCGGTTGTCAAAGGAAATGCACCAATTCTGATCGGCGCATTGTCAATGCGTGGATTTTCTTTGGTTGCAGCACAAATACTTACTTCCAAGGGCCCAGGACTGGATACACCCCCACCACTTGTGAGAGCAGGACTCACAGCAGACAGAGTCCAGGTGCTGATTGCATGTTGCAGGGGGAGGTCTTTGATATACCTGGGACTTCAGAAACAGGAGGCAAGCAAACAAGCCTCTTTGGAGATACTTAGATTCTAGGGTGTAGGGAGTCAGGTCCAGTCCTTCTCACTCCCAGACAAGAAGCAGAAGGCAGCAGGCCAAAACAGCAAAGCAGTACAGCAAAGTTACAGTCTCTTCAGGCAGCACAGTAGTTTTTCTTCCTAGCAGAATGTCCTCAGTTACAGAAGTGTTCTGAGGTCATGGTGTCAGAGATCAGGTACTTATCCCCAGTTGGGCATTTGAAGTAGGGAGACTTCAAAGAGATGCTTTAAAGTGCACAAGACCCTGCCTTTCCTGCCCTGACTCTAGACTCACTACAGGGGGGTATGCAAACCTTTGTGTGGGGAAAGGACACAGATTTTTCAGGTGTAAAATGTCAGCTTCTCCCTCTCGTCTTGCTCAGGATGACCCATTAACTAGCAGATGGCTACTCAGTCACACCTTCCCTTCCTTTTTGTTTGGATCTCTAGAGGGAATGCAAGAAGTTAGCTGTTTCTCACCATATATGTGTATTCTAGAGACAGGAAGAAGGCACAAAATGGTTTAACTACGAAAATGCCAACTTTCTAAAAGGGGCATTTTCAGAACTGCAATCGAAAAACCAACTTCATTATAGGTTGTGTTTTTAAATTGAGGCTCAAATTTGGTTTTCCTATCTTTTCCCAGTTGGAAACCACACTTATAAAATGTAATAAGGCAGTCCCAATGTTATCCTGTGGGACAGAAAGGCCTTACAGTAGTGAAAAATAAAGGTAAAAGTATTTCACTAAAAGGACATGGAAAGCTTAAAAGTACATGTCCTACTTTTTAAATACATTGCACCCTGCCCATGGGCTGACCTGGGCCTACGTTAAGGGAGACCTATATGTCATAAAAAGGAAGGTTTTGGCCTGGCAAGTAGGTTAACTTGCCAGGTCGACATAGCAGCTTACAACTGCACACACAGGCTCTGCAGTGGTAGGCCTGAGACATGCCCACTAGTTACATTTAATTTATAGGCCCTGGGCACATGTAGTGCACTTAAATAGTGACTTATAAGTAAATTAAACAAGCCAATTGTGCATAAGCCAATGTTACCACTTTTAAAGGCGAGAGCACAAGCACTTTAGCACTGGTTAGCAGTGGTAAAGTGCCCATAGTCCTAACGCCAACTAAAAACGAGGTCAGAAAAGGTCGCAGAAAGGGACATTTTCAACACAAATGAATAGGTTTACCTCTGAAGAAATGACTACAAGCATGTAAGCCTCACTCACTTAGGATGCATGTATATAATGACACTACGTCGATGGTGATAAGTAGGAAGTGAGGTTCCCAGTGTATACCCTGGATTCTGACAAGTATGTTTGTTCTATTACTGCAATAAGCTGGTAAACCCAGAACATATGGTAAAAGGAAATGGTTCAAATACATACAACTATTCTCTAGTGCACTGAGGGAGCCCATATGTATTTTGGGGAGGACATTAAAACAGGCTACCCTAAGTTTGTCTGTTTTCAAGAAACAAAGTGATAATTTCTCTATAAACCCTGTTCTTTCCAGTCCCATGACAAATCAAAATAGGTTGAAATTGTTTATATATTTTCTGTGACACTGCTACGTAGCAACTGGACTTCTCTAATTGACTATATTTATCCTTCAGTTCAGATTGTTTGAATCTGGTCGTGCTACATTGGGTCAAAGTCAAAAGTTAAGGCCGACCATGCTGGAACGTGAGTCGGATACAGGGATCATGCAGGGTCTATTAGAAAATTCTAACTTCTGACTCAGTCTTTGGAATGCAAGTTGAAGGTACTCAGTGCGGCATGGCGGCAGACTGTGGCTGAGATGGGTTCCACAATGGCTGGATAGCCGTCAGACAACTTCCCAGCGAAGCCATTGAATATTTTGATGGGAACGCTCCAAGTGGGAGAAATTCAAATTTTGCACACAGGGAAGGTCCCTTGCCAGCCAGATACTTTGAATGCCTTCGCCCTGTTAAGATTTCTATCTTCTGACTTAAAAACTTTTTGGAAAATCAGGATTCTTTCTGCGGAACAGACCAGCAGGTTGAGTCTACCGGCAGTGCAACATTAGTAGCTGCTTCTCTGGAGCAGTCTGATGGCAGCCTCCGGGTCGTTTGGGAAAAATCCTTCAAAAAGCTTTAAAAGTCCCAGATTTTAGGGCTAGGCAGGAGGAGTAAACTCTGACACTTATCCAAGGACCCCACGACCTTAGGGACATCTCTTGGGGGTCAGGACTCACTGGGCGCGTCCAGTTGGTATTGATCAGAGGAATTCTTCAGGAGGTAGGCTTCTTGCAGCTTTTGTGTCCCTGTTGCTTAACAGGAGGCTAGTCAACTAGCCCTTGAAGTTGACGCTACTTTTCTGCGTTCAAGTGGGAGCAAGTTCAGCCAATGGAGTTTCTCTCCATAGGTTACAGTAAGTGCTGTCCTATTTCTGAAGTCCAAAGGGTTCAGCAGGTGCAGTCCTTCTTCTGTTTTCCTCCGGTCCAGCAGTTTTCTGATGGAGGTCTCCAGGGGTGCCACTTTTACACCCGGTACTAACTTCTTGCACAATAGGAAAAAGGTCCCAGGGGAAACCCTACCCAATTTGACATTAGCTCCTGGAGGGTTGGCCCTAAATAATCCCACAGGGCCCTGCTCTGCCAAGATCCAACTTGGCAGAATCTTTCTTCCCTTGATCAGAGCTCTGGGCACAGCCCTGAGATGTGGCTAGGGAAATGAGGAACTCCACCAGAAAACCAGTTCTGGGACAGGTTTTCCACCCACTGGGATTGCTTCTACTCTGGCAAGTTGGAAAATGGTAGGGCAGGCTTATCTGTGAGTTACATCTACCTGTGGTAGGGGATGCACCTTTGAAGCTTGTGCAGTTGGTGATCTAAAAGTGCCATTTTCAAAATGGTAATTTACAAATCCAACGTGACCCTCACCTTGGAATTTAAATTCCTATTAGTTTGATTCCATGAACCATGGCTCTAACTATTCCCAAACTGAAGCTTTGCATTATACGGTGTTATAATATAACCAAGTGCTTTTCTATGGGGGTCTTGCCACAGTGAAAAACAACGTTGGAGATTTTCCACTGCCATGACTTGTAAATCTTAAGAAAACATGTCCTACTTTCTAAATACCATGCATCATGCCCTAAAGGTATTTAGGGTGTACTTAGGGGTAACTTACCAGTATTGAAAAGGAAGGTTTACGCCTGACAAACGGTTTATTTTGCTAGATTGAATTTGCAGTTTTGAAACTGCACACTGAAACTGCAGGGGCAGACATGAAGAGATGCTTTACTTTGTCACCTTAGTAGTGGCACAATAGACAGAGCGTCCACCCTCCCAATGGATGATGGATGCGGCGCTTAGGACGGGGCCCCCATGGACTCGGACTCCCGCGATCTGGTCGGGTGCCGGCCACGGGCGGCCAAAACCGGATCCAGCTTCCACGCCTTCCACCTTTGGTGGGTGGTCGGAAGCACGTGATCACTGGGCGCCACCGTCGGGGTGGCCGGGGGGAGTTTAAAGACCCCATGCCCCTTGGCCTTTGCCTTTTTCCGACCTGGCCACCCCGACAGAGGAGCAAAATCTGGGGCAGAATCTTCTCCCTCCCTCCCAACCCTAATGTTAGCCTTGTTGGGTTTAGAATACTTAAGTCACCTCCTCCAGTTAGCAAGGGGGTTAACACTAAGGGCCTGATTATGACTTAGCGGAGCAGCGCCGGGTTTGCCCTGCCACTGCACTGCCAAAGTCATGGTCGGGCCTCCACCAGATTCGGAGTTTCCTCTTGTCTGGCGACGTTTTTGGGGTGTTTCCACAGCGGTGCCTCTTAAAATGGGCACCACAATGGGAATGCCAAAAACACTTCCTGCACAGCATGGACTAAAAAGTCCATGCCGTGCAGGAACGGGGGTGCATGCACACAGGGGGGCACATGTTGTGACCCCCTGCATGCACCCCAGGGAGCAGAAGCACCAGGGAGCCCTGTAGGGCCCACTCTATTTCCTCTCCGCCACAGTTTTCATGGAGTAGGAACCGCCATGAAAATCATAGCAGAGAGGAAACTCCTAATAGATTGGTGGGACTACGGTGGTCCCGCCAAGCATATTGATACCTGCTGACCGCCGCAACAATGTCAGGAAACGATGGTTCCCTGGCAGCTCCAATGGGTCAATGGCGGTCCGACCACCCTAATAGTGATAGGATGGTCGGGAGACCGCTGCTGCCGCGCTCCCACAAGTTTTGCGGTCCATTGATCGCTAGCCTTGTAACTAAGCCCTTACTGTTTTCCATTTTTCCTAGAACTCAAACTCCCTTTTCCCTGAAGAAATGCACCACACTAAGGGTTGCCATTTGTGGCACAAGTGCACAATATGAGTTGACCTTCCTTCTATTAGAATCTTCCACCCCTCTTTGTTTTAAAATCAAAGCAAACCAGGTCCTTGTCCTGTGGAGACATAAAACCCTTTAGACTCTAAATAAGTCAACACAATTTTTATATGGCCAAGGAAATATCTGACGAGGCCACTGGGCAGAACAGGACATAGAAAGAACCTATTTACCTCCTCCTGAGGATTCTTTTCTGTTACGCTCCTTCCCTATGTACATTGGAACACTTCCACTTTACCTCAATAAACCTATTTAATTTCTGTTTTAAACTTTGGTGAACCTGTTTTACACAAGAGGGTTCAATACTGCGACAATTAATTTCTTCCATACATGTTAATGTTGTTAAATATCACAGCGAGCACTCACACACTAGACACCCTTGATGGTTTGACTTTTATTTTTGTTTAATTCAATTTCATTACTAGTTGAAAATGTACAAGTTAGATAAACACAGTATTGGTAACTTTCACAGCTATAAATGATGATAAAAGCATTTGAATATATGAACATGTAGCGCTGTACTTCTTTTTGAACATTTAGATTAGTGTGAATGTTCTGATTACATTTGTTCCAAGATGCAACTAGGGAGATTCTTTATTGTTTCTATATGGTATATATGGTCGTAGTTGCTGGAAGTAGAGGTACTGGGGAGCCCCATCAAACCCCAGAAATACCCAGGCTCGAGTTCAGATGGTCAATGGGAAATAGAGATTCCTTTTGCCAAATTTGCTGTGGTTCCAAGATAGAGGCCAAATGTTAGGCTATGTCTTCTGGCAAATATCTGCGTATTCTTTTAACATGGAAATTGGGGTTTACTTTTTATTCTGACTGATAAGTTGGAGGATTCTGTAAAGCAAACTGTGTGACAATCTTGCTGCCATAAAAACTAAATACCTGCTAATGGACTATACAAATATTTAAAAATGTATCAGCAGTTAAGAAAGCTCAAATAAGATACTTTTTTGTAATTGTGATGTGGGATGGAAACAAACAGGTTTAATGGGATCAAAACAAATCAAGACACTTTACTTAGTGAAGTGTAAATGAATATTACCCCCTCATGGGACCTCCCCGGCAACGGACCAAGGAGTCCGAGCAGTGCCAAGGCACCAAGCGTGGTCCAGAGAGACCTCCTACCTGACACAGCCACCCCGGCTGCCGAGGAGAAGGCCCACAAGGAACCAAAAGTCACATCCGAGAGAGGAATAGTGCCAAGACCTCCATCTGAGTCAACACAGGAGAAGAGACCTCCAGAACCTGCAAACAATCAAACAACTTCTCAAATCCTACAGAAGGACCTGTGAGGCATAGTCCGCAGAAGCGCCAGCACGCACCCCAAAATGAGAAGCCTTAGAAAACAAAAGAGAACTGACTTTGGGAACCCGAGGAAACAAGGTGTCAAAGTCCGCCAGGTGACACCCCTTCCCTAGAAAGCGAGCAAAACCCTGCATATCAACCTCAAGCCATTCCTTAGACAGCATATCCCTCAGGACAGCATGGAAGGGAAGGTCATCCACCACAGAGGAACAGTACAGGGTGGAAAACCCCTCATCTGAAAATGAGTTAGGGACAGAACTAAGTACCTCCCAATATGGACCAGCATGTCCGAAAGAAGCTTGCCCTGGACATACTTCCACTAGGGGAATTGTCCATATCCTTCACATCATCCGCAGGTACCAGCAGCGCAGACTGGACATGCAAATCAGCCCTAGAAACCTGCAAAACGTCAACCTCTTGCAGGTCCTGGACATAACATCGCTCGGACACCGCTAATGCAGGCACCGGAGAAGAAGCCCCAGCACTCAGGGCCAGAGGAAAAAGGAGTAAACCACACAGGAAAACTCCAAACACACAAAAAGGAAGTGCCCAGCAACTCCCATGACAAACTACGCCCAATCAACCAAGCCCCGTGACGAGAGACCTAGAACATCAGCAAAAGGGCAGCTCTGCAGTCTCCACCCACAACCATAGACACACAACATGGCCGCGGGGGCCGGACGCTGCTTGAAACCTCCAGCGCCGGAACGACCCGGGGCCAGGACATCAGGAAAGCTCCCCGGCCCAGCACATGCGCAGGGAGAGTTCTGACCCAGGAGAAGGAGCGCGGCCGACTGGAGCACCGTAACGGCCAGCCAGAAACAAAAAACGAAAGTTCAAAGGAAACAGCACAACGAAAGACCTTCAACAAAGTAGGTTTTGTTTTTAAAAACTCATGGCACCGCAACACATCAGAAACAGGAAACAGGATACACCGAGCACCAGCATTCCGACCGCCGTCGGAGCAAGAATAAAACAGGCATGGCAGTGGGTGGGAGGGGTTTTATATGACCTTTGATTTTTGGTTTCTGGCATTTTGATTGGCTGGTTGGAGGCAGGACTGCCTCACTTTGTAAGGACTGGGACGGGGAGGACCCTAATCGTGGTAATGAAGATGACCGGTAAGTAACAAGACATTCACTGAAAACCGATTTCCACACATTGTTGTTGTGCTCTTTATTGGTTCAGCAGTAAAAAGACAGGTCTTTGCAAATTCACAGGCCATTCCAATGAAAATGTTGTTGTCTGTAAATGATAGGCGCTACAACACCATGCTTTATTAATATATTTGTGACAGTCTGCTACAAAATGCACACGGCTGGCTACATATCACACACCCTTGCCACTCTTCTGTTAAATGGGCGGGGCTCGTTTGCTACACTTATTTTTAGTAAGAAGCTTGGTTTTTTCACAATCCATATGACGTGTGAGGCAACATACCCAGTGCTTTAAATGGGAACAAATAAGTGCAGGTACTCATTAAAATAGAGGTGTGGCAAGTGGGCGTGGCGAAGGGCAAGATATGTTCATACCTAATGACTTCTGTACCAGTTGCAGCACATGTCAAAACACAAGAGAAATGCGTTTATGGAAATAAAACAGATGAGCACATTACACGTAATTACATGCTCCTCGGAAGCAGTGCGGAATCTGCCCTGCACTGGAGGAGAAACCTAACCTGCGCCTGCCATGCTGTGGATCAGGGTACCGGTACTCTCCCTAGGCTACAGGGAAGTGCCGGTACTGACGGCAAAAAAATCCGAAAGTGCCGGTACTCAGTACCGGTGAGTACCGGCCCATTTAAAGCACTGAACATACCCTCACTCTGGAAACTCTTCCAGTGCCACTATATATGGTTTATGACAGCCCGACCTAACTGACTTACAACTCGAGTTGAGAAAAATGGAGGCGACTCATCCACCCGAAGATATCTAAACATACCTCCCTAGGTGGCTCTTTGCACCCCATGAGGACAATGTTCTGATTAAAGGGCGTGCAGTGTGACAGAAACTTGCTTAAAGGCCTGACCCTCCATTCACACTCCCCCTTGAGGGCTCCAGGCGATGATGGAGGCAGCAACAAAGTGAGTTCGTGTTTCAGGTAATGGAGTAAACAATGCAGGTGAGCGCGCGCGGCCCTGTGAGAAGGAAGTGTTGAGCCCGCTACTAATCACACGAGGACAGGTGCAATCTAGCGCCAAATGCCTGATTTACTGTCATGTAAGAGATTTTACACACCTCTCGCCGGTCTCACACCAACTCCTAGCAGGTAATTTCATATCTTTGCCTCTGCGTGAACTCCTCGGCCCCTGGGCCTGCCGCAAACATAAACATCATGCACGTCTGAAGTACGTCCTCGTATGAACGTTATACGTCCTTTATTCACGCAGGCCGAGAGGTCCGCGCGCTTGCTATTCATTGTGTCAACTGTCTATCTCGTGACAGGAAGCCCCTGTTTCCCTCTGAGACAAGCATTACCGTAATCCCCAGCCCAGGTACTTTCAACAACGATTAGAGAAACTGCTCGGATCGGCTTCACTGTTTATGGTGCTCAAAGGCCTGTTATGTGCGAGTTTACTTCACACCCTGCGGCTAGCTCTAAGTAGTTGGTATTATCTAGAGATATGGGACAAGTTTAAAATATTTTTTTTTTAAACCATGTTCCAGATTTACTCGTCTGAGTGCGCTTCATTTTACATTGCACTGCATTCTTGAACTGAATTATTTTAAATGGTTTCGTATGATTGCTAAACCTTAACGCAACCCTATCAAAATATACAGTAAAGTCGTCCCATCACAGATAAATGTAAAACAAAAAAACATCCTTTAACATGAAACTATTTTTTTGCCTATTTCTCGATTATCAAGTTATAAACACACCCAAACGTGAGTCTTAGTTGCTCGGACCCGTTGAATATGTAAAATGCGACTGATGAAGGCGGATGAACAGCAAGTGACAACTTATTTCAATAGATGCTACTAAAGTCTACACAGCATGTGCTTATCTGGATTCTAGAATATCACACACCTTCGACTTCACCTACAGACAGAGCATTTTATCTGAAGCATTAAACTCCTGATTAAATCAAAATCCAAAGATTCCACCAAATACGGCAGCGGACCCTACAATGTTTAAATCAGCGTGTATCTTCCTTTTATAATTGTGTGTCATACCAAGCCTAAATCATATATCATTTAATTATTTCATGTTTCATATTTTCCGAGACCCTTGTAAGAGCTTCTTGTGACCAGTCACCACTTGATAAAATGCCAGTCTACACTCCTATGCACTACAATTGTATTGGACCCTCTACTACAAGGCCGTCCCTTCCAGACGGCGGAGTGAGACAGCAGCCTAAGAGCACCACTGGCAGGCCTTTAATGCCATTTTTACTAGGGGGTAAGGAGCATTCAAACAACAAAATGCTATTTTGTCTGGTGCACCAAACATTCCTGTAATGTGGGACTGTGCTTTTTAAGTGGCAATAGCCCGCAAATAGTGAATGTAAAGTCCATCTACAGTTTTAACCACTTAACAGCCCAGTCAAAAAGTTACCACCATATTTTTAATTTAAACCTAAATACAACCTTTGTTCTTGCAATAATTGTGTGTAAATCTTTAGAAAATTAAGGTATTATATAATAAAACAGATATGAAAACACCTAAATTAGATGTATTAATTAACCTATTCAATACGAGTTCCCTTTACCCTCCAAAAAAAGAACATTTAGTCCATCCAATGGCTACCACCTCTGTTATTTCCAGTTTAATTTCTAAAATATTTATTGTTATATTTCTGTAGTACCTCTACTACAGTCAATGAGTGATTTAAATGTATGATTTGCATGAGTCTGATGCTAACGTATCAAACCCATATTCGGTGGTAGTTGGTCACTGAAGCACTTTAATTTTAACCAACTTTAGCACTGTACGACCAAGAACGAGATACTAATGAATTCTAGGAACATGCACTGTTAATAAATGAATAGGGCAGACAAATCAACCTTGTCTGTCATATGGTATGCTGGCACTGCAAGCCTTAAAAGGGTATTAAAAGGTGTATTGAGGTACTATGGTATTGGGTACATCTTTTTTTTTTAATATATATTTGTGGTTTTTGGAAATATTTATTTTAAAGATTTTAGCAATGATTATTGTAGGGTCACTCCCATTTTATAAGTTTTGCAATGGTTTTTATTAATCAAGCAAATAAATGATTTACTTACCACTCTGTAGCACCTCTAGTTGACAATGGAACCCACAGAAATGTTACTTCATAAAAAAGTAGAATTTCAGTATGGTCATTAACAAAAATATCATCTGACAGAATTATTGTGCCATACATATCGTTTATAAAAGTATTAGTGGGTTGGGTATTATTAACACCATTAGGGTGATACTTTTGAAAAGAATATTAAGGACACAATATTTCTGTCATGATATTTTGATTATGATATTTTGGTGTCAACCCCATTAAAATCCTTTTGTAAATCAGAATTAGTTAGGCTGAATTGTAATGTTGCCAGAAAAACAACCTTTCTTCAACACCATTGTGTTTAGCAATGCTATTGAACAATTTACTTGCAGTTCTACTGTTATTCATTTAGTGACTCACAAAAAAATTACATTTGCAACAATTTATAGATGGAATTGTGAACAAAATTTGAAGGAATAAGTATGCAAAAAGCAAAACAAAGCAGATAATTCCTCAGCGAGTGGCAAACATTGTCACTCTGCAAAAACAAGGTTACCAAATCACAAAGCAGAAGTTAATTGTGTTAAGTCGTATGGTAGACACTGATGATATCACCACCCTCAGATACACATAAGAACGCTTCAGAGTGATGGCAGGTTTATAGCAATGCACAGAAAGCAGTATTTGAAAGCACATACCAGATCCCAAAGAAAGCAGAAGACAAGTGAGGTGATTTCCCTTAAGAGTGAAAGCAAGCAATGGCAAAGCTAATAGGTCTAGCTTTATCAAGGAAACACATCTAAAGTCAGGCATTACAGATGTGGGTTCTGTGTAATAGCATTTTAAAGACCTTTTGGTTTTGCCAATGCTAAGTGTCCCAATAGTAAGCTGCAGTACCACAAGTTTAAACATGAGAATACATATTTAATTACACTGAGACTGCAAAGATTGACAACATTTCAAAAATATGTCAACATTTAAACCATTGGTATATAAGCAAGACTGGATTATTTTTTTCTCTGTTAATACCAGCTTTAAGAAGGTCTATAATCACACATACATTTTGTGACACAGAAAAAGGACTACAGAAGCTCACACAACCAGCAACAAAGAAGGACAGCAACACTACACAGAACTAGCGACATTGATGGAGGACCATAGCAGCACACATAACTAGAAACATTTTAGAAGGACCAAAATAGAAAATATAATCAGGAATATAGAATAAAATTTGGCATAGGATAAACTCATTCTTAGGTCTCGCATTAAGCAGCACGTGAACTGTCAGTTGTGAGACATATTGTTATCATACACTGAGCTAAGAGCCCGCCAATTGTTTACTATTAGTTGGCTTCATTGCCACATTTGCTAGCTTCTTCTTCTTTAGCTGTGTGGACTTTCCTTCCTTTTCTTGTCCTGCCTTTGGAGCATGGATGCCTTACCATGTCCTTCCACTGCTCGCTTTTTCAAGTGCTACTTTTTAGGTTGAGCCGGGCAGCGTGCATGCGCTATCTGCAAGACATGCTGTATTTGTTACAAGGACATTGATCCTGCCTGCTGCTTACAGTAGGGTGATTCCAGTGTCGCTTATCTTTGCTGCTTCCTGATTAGTTCCCGCACCTGATACATCACTTCAGTTTCTAGCTGAGGAGCACCGCTCCACTACAGATGAATTCCTCTTAATTAGTGACCATATGCTTTGATGCCGGTACTACGTCTTCTACATCCCCTCCCATCCCCCCTGCCCTAGTTGCTTTCTGACCAGCCGGTAGAAACAGTTGCATAAAACTCCAGCTGGTTCTCCATTCCCTGCATGTGTTCATAAAGCTTTCCGATCAGCCAGGCTGCAGCTACCTCCTACCCCCCGCTTCTCAGGCGCTTTCCTCCGCTGCCGTCTGCGCAGCGCTGATGCCCACCTCCCCCTGCTGCAGAAGGCGCTGCCGGAGCGCTCTTGTGTTCCCAAACGTTGGCATCCTTGAGCTTATTGTCCTTTGTTTTACATTAAATTAATATATTGAGGCTGTCAGTTCAAATAGAGGTCGCAGCAGGATACATAAACGGAACAGTTAAGCACTTTATTGAGACCCTTTCTGAGCTTCCGTACTCAGAGGGATGGGCGTATTCCTAGAAGCGGCACGGTGCGCTGCTGTTTCTGCTTCTGTTTAATAAAAGCAAGGTTCAACTCTCCTGAAGTGAGCGGGTTTGATGTGCAGCCATATTCCACAACACCGGACCGGAGGTTTATGTAAATGTGCATGAATCTGAAGTTGCTTGATTTTATTTGTGCGTGGCTCATGTTTTCAAAAACTCAGCATGATCTATAGTCAGTTGGCTGTGAATTGGCATTCATCCAATATTTCGTGTCACTTTATTCAGGTATGCTCTAGCTTTGTAATCTTTTTTGGCTTGGCCTCAAAGCAAACCTAAAAGGAGCAGCTGATGCCACATCAGCCATAAGAAATAGTAAATTACTGGTTACCATTTAGGCTCCGTCTGTCTGTTTCAAACCTGGAATGGCTGGAGTGCTGCAGACAATAGCTTTAGCTGCTGTGCACCTTGTCTTTGAAGTTTAAAAAAAGCACTATGACGTGCCCAGCATTGATCGCGTCATAGCGCTTTTAAAAAACTATTTTACTTTAAGACTCTCCATCCCATCCGACCCCCCTCCCAGTTCTTAAAACCCCCTCTTCAACAGTCTCTCCCATTCCTCCCTTGTTCTTCTTCTCTCCACAGACAGAGGAGGCTGCCTTGCTCTAAAGGTGTTTGTGTAGAGGATACAAAATTGTAAAATAATTGCTTTATCTCCTAAGATGTGTGTTATTTCTGGAAAGTAGCCTCCTACACTGGATGTAATGACTACCCATAAGAACAGCCCCAACCCACAAGCCCCTTTGATCACCTTATATGTACCTAATATAAGGACATCTCGCATCTGCACTGTGCAGGCAAAGGCCGCCCGCCTAACTCATGCCAGATGTTTATGCCTAATGCTTTTTAGTTCTTGATGGACCTCTTGTGGGCAGCATAGCATAGAGCAGAAGCCAATATTCTCAAGCTTTAATTTATAGTTTACTATGCAGCAAGTCTACACATCATTTCGCAAGACGTGTCATTTTAGCTGCAACAACAATGGTTGGTGTGTGTTTTTAACCTGTTCACACAGCACATGTTTTGTTTAGTGGGACTCTGGTGTGCGACATACTAGATGTTATTAAGGAATTATTTTGTACACTATAGAAACTGGTGGGGTGTGGGCAACAGTGTAAACTAGTTTGCCTTTGCATTCTGTAGTATTGTTTATTCCCCTTTTAAAGGCAGATTGAAAGTGTCAGTACTAAAGAAAACAAACCTGGGCTAGAAAAGATATTTATGCATGGGTGGTAGAAACGTAAGAGCTCTGCTACCCCATTGCCCTGCATTTATTATTAAATTGTAGTTATTATAATAAAACAAACTACATGTCCCAGTTTCCAGAGTGGTACTTGTTATGGCACGCCTGGCTGAAGAAAGGGGACCGTTATGCTATAGAACCAGTAGAAAACTGACATGACTTGTCTGAGTGGACGTTGAATGGCAATTTTCCCCATGTCTTTGATTGTAAAATTGTTAATAACTTAATTGGCCATAAAAATGAAGAATATGTCCTCTCCGTGACCTCTGGAATGCTGTGGGTAAAAATGCAATCATCCACCACTCAGAAGACTCTTGTTATCACGTAGGCTTTCTCTCAAAAGGTCCCATTTTGCATGCTCATGTGTGGGCCCAGAGGGTCGGGAACATGTTTTAACCCCGCTGGATTGGAATGGCGGTCAGGTGGGGTGTGGACCATGTGAAGTGTCGCTATGTGGGGTCCAGAAACTCCTCGACACTGCACATTGGGTTCGAGGTGTTGTTCTGAGCAGACCGACAAAAACAAAGCGGCATAACCATACCTCACACATTGCATTCTGGAAATTGTAGTCTCCGTGGTTTTAGTATCCTGAGACAATTGGGCAATAACGCCTGAAAGCAACGTTTTTTGCATTGGAAAATCCCAGGACTGTATACACTGTGCGCCGTGACACAGGGTCAGGAGAGCAGCTGCAGACAGCGGTCACTGGAGCTCAGGTACCGAGAATTTTATTCCAATGTAATTAATTTTAATGCACCATTGTTTGCATAGCTATGTATTTCCTCATGTGGTTTTGTGTAATAATGGATGTTACTTGTACAATGCCGTGATGCCCTAAAAAGAGTGCTCTGGTGCTAGACATATACAGCCGTATATTTCATTTAGTGTTAACTGCCAGATCTTTCTTTGCTGTTTATCTAAGCGGTGAGATGTTGGCTGGCGCTCTGGTAGTAATCCAATTTGGTGCCATGCTCATTTCGCGGAGTTTGCTACAGCTGAGCCTCAACATGCTGAGCTACCCTTGCAGCGACTTGTGTAACTGACCTCGGGTGCTCTCAGCGGCTTTTCAGTTGAAGTATATGTGTTACCGTGCATCACAAACACCTGAGCGATGTTAACACTTAACTGAAAGCGCTTCAGCGCCTCGTCACAGGCATAAAGCATCATATTATAAAACGTGTTTCATTTTCTAAATAAAACACTGAGCATTTGTGTTCGTATAAACTCTTCAAACATCCCTAGTGAAGTGAATGCCCCGATTTTTATTTTTTCGTCAGATATGTCTAAAGGACTTCACATTTGCTTGTGTCTGTCTATTACTTGGACTAATAGCGCATTGAGACAGGATGTGCTACTTATGGCATGGGTAATACATACCAATAATCATCACCCACCCCAGACTTCTGATGCGTGTGCAAACTGAAGTTTTACATGGATCAACATTCTGCTCAACACTTGGAACCTGGGCCAGAGAATGTTTTCCATAGATGCAACACACTTAGTCGCACCAAAGGCACAGATGCAATGCACTAAATGTATACTTCTGTAGTTATATGTGCACAGAAGGGCATGTTAAAAGCAGTGAGAATCATATCTGGGTTCCAGAGTAGCATACAACACGCTGTACATCATTTCAACACCTCGGCAGGGGTGGTAAGCGCTATATAAATCCAATTACAACATCTTTTTAGTAGGGGTGAGATGGAAATGGTGGGGCGCTTAGGAACAAACATGTCCATTGCTGTGTAACCCATGTGCTGTTTCTTCTGTACACGTAACCCCATCCAGGTGTGTGTATAGTAACAAGTTGGGTCTAAGGTCCTCTTAAAGAAGCATTTTAAGTGATTTCTTGTTTCTTCCTTATTTTTCACTCCATTCCAAACCAAAGCACATGGGTAAAAGACATTGTCATTTACAATGCCAACAGCTCTTACTCTCCCAAATGCGCAACCGATTGCATTGCAAATGCTTGTTTATTTTTGTTTACACACTTTAGGAGAGTGTATGTCTTTTGCTGCAGCCTCCCTTGTATGTAATAAAGAACATGAGCGAAGACCCCCACTACAATTTATTTAAATGGGTAATAACTCCAGATATAAAAATGTCACCCACAGAAAGACTCATTTTACAGTTATTTATTTATCATATTCTTAAAATTAATTTCTTTTTATATATATTATAAATAAATATTTTTAGTACATGAGTGTGGACACATGATAAATAGCAACATAATAGAAACAATAAGCAAATAATCACAAAACAGGAGAGCCCTGAGAAAAAGAAAAAAACTGTCAAAACTAAACCAACTACCCTACCCATAGACAAGGACTAAGTGAACATTGATCCGTAACTATGATACTGAAAAAGTACATGACAAACAAATAACATTATACAAAAAATACATAAACAATGCACCACATATCACAAATATGACAACGAAGGTGAAAGCGCCGATGCGCGTTTCGGAAATGCCACTGCTTGAGACTTCCTTCATCAGGGCGCAGACTTCCTCATTTTAGTTGGTGGCCATGTCATAGCCATCAACATTCAAGGATAGACATAATATAGTGCATGAACAGGGCTCTAAAGACTGTCTCAGAAACAGTACACAGCGGGGAGCATAAAGTAAATACAGAGTGTAGATACAATGATATCGCACCAGGAGATAAGATACTTATAAACAGAGGATCCAAGGAACTTATGGCAGGGCCACACTAAGGACACGGAGGAGATGTGGAGAATATGCCCAGAAAGGATTAAATATATTCACAACTAATCAAATAGAAATCAATTAAACATTCTGTCGTGGCTGGATAAGCTGAGATAAAAACCTCTCCATAGTGGGACAGGGGACCGGGGTATAAAGGGTTATCCGGTAGGATCCTCCCCAGTAGCCATCGGGCGAGAAAAGTCAGACATGATAAAGTGATAGACTCACGTAGTATCCAGTGCCGGTAGTACAGACCGTCCAGGAACTCCCCCACTGATCCTGCCGGACATTTTTATATCTGGAGTTATTACCCATTTAAATAAATTGTAGTGGGGGTCTTCGCTCATGTTCTTTATTGTATTCTCCCTGGATTGGAATTCCCCCAGAACTAGTGTTCTCAGGGCCCCTCTTCTGTTTTTCTGCCTCACTCGTATGTTCCTCCCACTCTGTGTTCCTCTCTCTCATCTGGGTGCTTCTCCTCCACTTCACTGTGTTGACTCTCCACTTGTGTGCTTTCTCCCCATCAGCCTTACGCTGCTCTATTAAGCCCATTTGACCCCCAACCTGCACGCCCCTGTTGCTTACCCTGCCTATGCCCGGTGTTGCTTCCAAATCAGATCGTTAACTAAAAAGAAAATAGCTGCGGCGTCATTTTGTAGGCGAGCTCGAGTATGGTGTGTGCACCTACAAAATGACTTGGCCAGGTGGGTAATTCTTTAGCCATGAGGCACAGCATCAGGAATGCTGTGCTGCATGGCTAAAACCATTGACAAAGCCCATTTGTCCCAAAGGTGAGACCTCTTGCCTTTGTCATTGCGTTTTTTCACACTAGTTTTTTAATTGCCAAAGACAACATAGTACATTATATGGAACACTTACATGTTTATTTTTTTAGAACATCCTTTGAGTAGGCATTTGTCGAATTTGTTACTTTTAGAAGGGCAAGCTGACTTTTAGAAATAAGCAGTGGAGTAAAACTGAAAGCTCTCACCAGTAATGGCCTCCGTGGAGTTGGATGTCTTTGACGAGCAATCCCATAGCATCCTCAGACTTCAAAACACAAATCTCAAAGGGGAAATTACTAAAATGAAAGCACCAGAGATCATGCCCTTTTCGGACAAGTTTGGAATTGTTTATAGGTTTCCCAGAAATACATTTTTTCGAAGCCCCAATTTTCGAAAACGTTCTAATACTTCAGCTTCTATGTAAAAGTCTCCTAAAGTTAAGGTCTGGTTCCTCTCATCCCTCCCCACTGGTTTAAGATGCAGTATGGCTCCTCATGACCAGACGTCAGGTCCATAGCCTAATGTCCATTACCATCTGGTTCCTTGGAATTCTCCACAGCAGCATCAGCTTTCTTTATCCACAGGACCATCTGCACTCCCCAGACACAGGACCAGTTCCACAGGAGCAGACAGGAGACATGTCCAGTTATAACTGGCAAACTGCTATTCTTTGAGGCATACCTCTTTGTCTAGGACTATCTTCACTCTCCATCTACAAGGAAAAGTTTTGATAGGGATAAGCAGGCTACTTTAGCTAGGTCTGGACACCTACATTCATAAGGGTCAGCAAGTAACTGGCCAAAATATCATAGAGATCTAAGTCAAGCGTTGGAGTCCCATGTCTTCAATGCTCAGATAGCTTTTCTTCAGAGCAGCATGCTTGAAAGTCTTTGTATCTTCATTTGTTCCAAGCAGTTCTCTCCTGAAAGTGATCAAGCAGAGATATGTAAAGAGTAAAACCGGCCAGCATTTGGTGATGACCCCCTCCCCCCACCAGCCCAAGTGATTCAACCTAAAATTCTCTCTCCTTTTATACAGCAGTATGATTTATTTCTGATTCTGGGAATATTCTGTCAGGCAAAAGGTACCCACAATCCCCTTCGCCACATAAATCCAAAATGGTGGAATCTTTATTCTTCTTGGATCTTCTCTCTACTTTTCTAAAGCAGTCTGAAGGCCAGCACACTCACTACCACCAAAGCCAAATGAAAATCCACACCTCCAAGCCCACATCTTGATAGCCCAAAATCTGGTCATCCTGCACAAAAGAAAATGTATATTAAGGGACTATTCACAAACAGGTGTGACCTGGAAGGCAAGAGGCTCCTTTTTTCTCCTTTCCATCCTGAGCTTACTGTGTGGGCTCACTTCGAATTGCCAACTTATTGCCCCCCTCAGCTAAAAGGGAATGATTGTGAATGACAGGAAGTCAGCCAGGAATGTGGATGGCCTATTACGAAAACTGCAGCAGAGCTTTATGTAGATTATATTCAATAACCCACACAAGTATTATTTTAATAATAAAAACTTGAGCCTGATCCATATAGTTTTTCTCTTAATAGATGAGATTTAGGCATGGAAAAAAGTCAGAACTTCAGCATGCACGACCTAGGCATGATTCCCAGAGCATAAACTTCTAATACAATGCAAATGCGGTGACAGTGTCATAATAGCAACTTTGTCAGTAATCGTGTACTTTCGTAATGCATTTCCCACATTCATTTGTGAACGGCTCACTTGTTGGAGGTGGAAAAGGTTCACAAAGGTGACCAATGTTCTCATTTCACAGAGGTTAGGAAAACTATGCATGGGGAAAATGACATGAAAATTAAAAAGCAAATAAAAAAGTACATTTTTAACTTTGTCACTAATTTTCTAAAACTACCAATGCAAAATCCTCGCAGTTTGCAAACTTGACATAAGTAGGGGTTGTGAAAACATTCGGTCACCAGGGTTGTATGTAAATACCATACATTTCTGTGCATGAGATACGGAGGTTATAAGAAATCATACATATGGCTGAGAATATTGTGGATCTGATAACACTAATTATCTGCAATGTGTAGGCATTAACCATACATTCTGAGATTTACATCTTGATTTGTCGATCAAACATAACACATTTATACATGGGATAAAGTACCCCCTGCTCTACGTCTCTGGAATAGTAGGAGTCACAGATGAGTTTGGTGACTCTGTGAGGTATGAGGATGAAGGCTACCTTCCTTTACACAGTCTCAGAACGCTGATGTGACTCAAAATGTCCTTATATAATTTGGTAGAGGGGGTTTTATTTCTTGCAATACAGAGTCATACAACCATGCTCCGTCCCTCTCTTGCTCCTTGTAATCTGAGACCTCCTTTTTGCAGATAATGTACAAAAAATGTCGAATTTATACTTGAAAGTAAACGCACCAATAGGCAGCAAACATTTTAAGACAGCCACCGATTGCGAATTTCCTTGTTTGTAAGTTTAAAAGAAAGGAGTGAGATAAGTAAGCAGCAATTAAATGTTCTTCTGTGTATGGTGCTTTTTAGTGATGGACAACCACACTGGAATATGAGAATTACCGACCCGTTTATATCCCTGCATACATGTGCAATAGTGGATTTACTCCTACAAGCAAAGGAAGAGACATGAGCCTGGGAGCACAGGAAATGTGAAGGAAGTTTCACCCTCGTGTGTGTGCGGTTCACAGACCCCTACCTCGGGGTCCGTGCACTGGTTATGGTTGTGAAAGCAAAACTTAAGAGCAGACAGAGGCCGGTAACTTAACAAAGTGGTCAGCTTTGCTCTAGAGAAAAGGCAGAGCTGCATGTACCTTTTTGACAGCTAATCTGTCAACACGCCTTCAACAACCTCGCCTAGAGAATAGCTTCCTGCTCCCCTAGCTAATGGCTCTCAGTGGGATGCACGAACTGCTGGCCACAGCCAACGACACCACTGACCTTCCATTAGTTACAGCCTCTTCCCAATGAGAGGGAACAGGGCGCAATGGGCCTTTATAAACCCTTCTGCAAGCCTATGTGGGCTCTTTCAATGGAGCAGGCATGCCCCCCCACCCCACAACCAGCAACTCTTCAAGAGATGTGAAGAACAATGATAGCTAGAGTCTGAGTGTCGGCTTAAGACTGTTCAGGCGTAGACAATGTGTGCGGTGCCCAGTGGTGGTCTTTGTACAGGGACTAGTTAACACATACTGAGATAGACGGAACAGAAGAACATTGCCACTGCGACACACTGTTGAGGTGTTCATGAATTAGGTGTGAATGAATTTCTAACATATGATTGTTCAATTATTGATCATATCAGACAGACTGAAATAATTATTGTGTCAGGTAGAGACGGCAACAATGATCTTTTTGGTATGATAAGTAATAATAACCCTACTAGGCACAAGGGAAACGGTTGGAACACCGCCGCCTCAGCCACGTGTAGCAGAACAATGCAAGCGCAACCACGCTTACCTTAACCACGCATAAGCCTTAACCACGCATGCTCGAGGTTAACGCATATGTGCAGTATAGATGTCTGTAAAGGGTGGTCCCAGAAAGAGGAAGGATCGGGAGAGGGCGTGGTGAGGTAAGTGGGGATGGGGCCAGTAGCAGCTGCGACCGGACGAGGGTGGTGGGGCGGCAGCCGGGTGGGGGGACGGGAGGGGGAGGAATATAATACAAAACAAACATTTACAATGCAGTAGGTCTCGCAATTGCAAGTTTTTGAGCTAATGCCATTGTAAATGGCAATGCCTTTTATAATATTAAAAGGCATTGTCATTTACAATGCCAAAAGTTCAAAGTTTTGCTAAAGCAATACCTATTGTATTGCAGAGCGCAGTGTCCGTGAAGCGGGCGCCCCGCTCTCTATTAAAGTAAAAAAAAGAAAAAAAAAGATGCAGAGCGCGGTGTCCCTGAACTGGGTGCGACACTTCATTATTAAAGTTTTAAAAAAAATTAAACAGAGTGCGGTGTCCATAATGCGGGTGCCGCACTCAGCATTAAAGTTAACATTTTTTTTAAAATAAACTGAGCGTGGTGCCCCTGAAGCAGGCGCCACACTCAACATGCAAGTTAGAGCTGCATAGCGCTCTATAAGAAAGTGTCCGCCAATGTCCCCATCAATGTCATTAAACAAAATAGTGCTCATCCACTTTTGATGCAGACTGTGTAACAAGCCAAGTAAAAGGTCCAGTCGTTATGGGCGGTAACAAAGGCAGACAATACGGTACCAAGGAGGGACCAACAAGCCTATTTACGAATCAGAGGCCAGCATTTACGAAGGACAATGACACATGCCAATGACAAATATGGGCAGGTAGTGGGCAGGGCTTCCAGTGCATACTCTAATACAGCATACCTCTCAGAGCGAGCAGCTAGGCTCGACCTAAAAAAGGACTTGCCTTGAACAGCCAGCCACCTCCTCTTCTCCTTCCTCTGTCCTCGCCTTCGTAATCGTCCTGTTCCGGCCAGTGGCAGCAGGAAGCACCTGGGCAGACAGGCCCTGCTGAGCCAATCACATTGCTGCAATGCAGCGTTGTGATTGGTCTGAGCGCCATGGATCGGCGCTTAGACTGCAACAGGGAGCCTGTGCATTTTCCTGACCAGTCTGTGTAATGCAGCCTGGTAGGAACATGCAAAGTGAGCAGGAACTGTTTGTTCGGCCCAAGAGGGCCAGCCGAACAGTTCATGCCCACTTTGTGAGTGCACACCACTCCTCCCCTGCCCAGCCCCACCCTGCCACACCACTGACTGCAAGAGAGAAAATATAATGATAATACCGATATGTTATTATCATTTTATTTTCCCTTTTGAGCAGTGAGGCGACACTCCTCCACCTTAGCGGAGGAGCCGCCACTGGCTGGGGTGGGTTTTGGGTGGATGGGGATAATTTTAAAATAAGCCCTTCTAAAATAATGACTGAATCCAACGAAATGATAATAAAGGGGTATATCAGGATAAACAACACTAATATCCTTCTCCTAATGATAGTTTAGCAACAATGACAGCGTCGGGCAGGCTTAGATATTTTGATTGCCATATACAAGAGTATTAGAAATAAAGACCCTATCAGTCAAGATTAGCCGCAGTGACCATCAGATTAGATTAATAATACAAGCCGCCACAAACATTTCAGCAGTACACAGGTACACAAACTCACATAAACCGGTACAAACACATACACAGAGAACCCCGACAAAGACTGTTTCGCGCTCAGACTTGGCATATATACACCAAACACCCACAAATTTGCAGATTCCCGAATGACCTTTACAAACTCTAAAAGAAACACAACCTTAGACCCACCACACACATTTACATAATGAGCCTCATCTAAACGCTGAAACACCACACACAATCACATACCAGCAAAATAAACCCACAGAAGACCCAAAGGCATAGTACACAGCTTACCTTAAGACATTTTCACAAAGCCTAGGAGTGCTTAACTGAACCAGGGGCAGCACATAAGGTTGAATCTACTGTAATTTAAAGGATTTAAATTAAAACGTATAATGTCATTCTATCCATTTGAAGTTTATTTTTATCCGTTACTTTTCGGCAACAAAGTTAAAAAAAATACACCGATGTTGGTATAAGTCTGCGCAGCAGACATATGTCTCATAAATATGATTTTATCAAGGCTCCTTGAATTCTAAGTGTCGTGCATCCAAAGTAAGGTATATAGGGGAAAATCAAATGTGTGGCAGTATTGGTACCACCCGGCAACACCAACAAGTTGCCAATATGTATAGAAAACGAATCTTAGCATGTTTGTAGTTTCGACCTAATAGTCAGTAATGAAAGTGCTTTGGGTCTGTGCCATTGGGCGAGGTATTCTTGTTTGGACCAAAATGTTTAGATTTTTTTTTTTTTAAATGGAACGTAGAGTACCTCTTCCCCAACTTAATTTTCTCAAAGTGGTGACTTCTGGCTAAGAATGGCCAAGTTTCCTATTTTGAGCCCATGCTTCGTGCTGCAGTGCAAGCACCTCCAACACAAATAGTGGTCAACACCTGCACAGATGCATAACCCGTGTTCATGAAAACATTATTCCCTTTTTGCCTCAACAGAATTTTCCTCTGCTGAAGAGATTTTTGGGACATTTCATGTCATTTGCATCACTCAGCCATAATAGGAAAGTTGTATTTGTATATATATTTAGGTCATTCGGGAAACATCACACAATTTCTCTTCTTAATAATGTTACCGAAAAGGACCAGTAATTATATAATGACAGCAGAAATCACATTTTAGGTAGAAGAAGAGTAAAATGATTTTTTTTACGTCTGTCTAATTTATATGTAATTACCAATGATAAAAGAGCCTTCCTGGTATGTATAATAAGCCCCCTTTGTCCTTGCATAGAAAGTCCAGGCTATTTCCATTCAAGGTTTTGTTTTTTTCAGCTCATGTCTAGCTGGTTGGTGAGACAGAAGCAGCTGTTTCATGACGGATGTCTATTCCTTCTTCCCAGCACCCTCCCCGAATATTGAACACGTTGTTTTAAAAGCCAGATGGTTATATTTGCAATATGCCAAACTAAGCCCTCGCAGACCAGAGTTCTAGACAGTCCCTGCTATTAAAAATACAAAAATATATGGTCCTTGTTCTTGAAATATGGTCTTTTCATCTCAGTGTGTCAACCAATTACCTATGCTTTGTGTGGTTAACAAAATAGTAGAGTAGACTAATTTCATTGTTATTTATAGTAAATATTTTATTAATTTAGTTATAAGAATGCATATATATAAAAGATTAGAGTGTCTGCTGGGTTGAAAATATTTTGCTAAACTTCCACTCCCCTGAGTAAACAGGCAATATGTAAACCTCATTATTGCAAGTACATTCCTCTTTCCTCATGTTAATCTGTCCCCCAGCTAGTGATTCGGAGCATGAATGTGATTACTCTTGCATTCATTCAAAGTGCTGGTTTTGGTGATGTTGTTGGACAGCAGTCTAATGATGTAAGATATAATTTATTTTAGACATCAAAAGATGTTACACTTGTGACCCTGAGAATCCGCAAAGCTGTATCCAACATACCTTATACCTTGAAAACCTGAGATAGTAGCACTCTTCACCGAGTAAATAAAGCAAGAGCTATCCAAGGTAGACTACATTTTTTATTTTTGATAGAGATTTTTTTTGCTATTTCCAATTTTATCCCAATAATTCTTGTAGCAATGACCTTTCTCAGGCAATTTATAAATTACTGTGGGCGTCAGGATAGTAATGGTTTAAGTGCTGGTCATCCTTAGTTTGGGTATGAATAGTAATTCCTTTGCGTCCTGGTCATCTCCTACTGAAGTCGTGTAGGTCCCCATCTGTATGTAACTCATGAATGCCTTAAATTTACTCATTGGCATGATTGGCTAAAGCGAAACACATGTCGTCTGAACCTACCTGCACTCACGTATTGTGAGTCACGAAACAAACCAGTTGGATTATACCTACGAGGTCCCAGCTTCCTGTTTTTACTGATTATTACAGATCAATACAGACAGAAAAAATGTGTTCCCTCTATGTATTTACTTTAAGTGGAAAAATACAGAGAACAACGAAAACCCTAATTATACCACAAATAATAGAAATATATTCAACAGAAGCAAAGGTCTTACTCTATCTTGGCTAATTCTATTTTACTTACACGTTGGAGAGAGCTACAGTCTGCTTTCGTCCAAGCATATTTATGAAATCGGGTAGGAGGGTTAATCCCAGCAAAGCCTACGCTTTTCCCAAGAAGATATAATCTGACTAGCTAGCAGCTAGAGTCTAGTTGCTGGTCACAAGGTCATGTCTTTGCTGAGATAGCACCTCAGGGGAAACCGAATTTCTGGCCTTTCTTGATACTAAACCCCCCACCACCAATTCTGCCTTTTCTAAGCACTGTACATTACAGGGATTGCTACTATGCAGCCTCCTAGTACTGTTGCTGTGCAGTACTTTTTCTTTGTGAAGGAGAAGTGGTTGGCTTTTACGTGACACTGTTGTGTCCATTATATCTCCAAGAGGAAACAAGATCCTGCTGCCAACACAGATGTAGCCCTTATCTTTAGAACCTTTTTAAAAAGATAAACAAAGAACAACCTGGCAGCTTAGAAAAAACATGTTCTTGTTGTGCTCTGGTACTTTTATTTTTACAATGAAAATAGGGTAGACACACATGCAAGTACCGTAATCAAACGATAAATCACAAAGTCTAATAAAATAACTACAGTGAACACACAACTTTAGAGTTCTGACCTACGTTCGCCTACACCCCCTCCCATGCCCTTCTCTCATACAAGCTAACATTAGGGAGTAGCCAAGAGAGCGGTTTAGAGAAATAAAATGCATCTTTAATTTCATTACTATTCATTAATGGAATTTTTAGAGGGATACAGCCAAAGAAAACAACATTTTTCTCCTGTATATCAGGAGTGCTGGCCCTACATCAGGAGTGCGGCTTTTATATGTGCCCGAGTGTGACTAGCTGCTCCAGTCCAGTCTTTTTCTCTGTTTTCTAGGTAAACAAAATTACAATTCCCAGACTGGAGAAAAGTAATGGATGGAAGTAGCTAGTCATACAAGGACCAGGGTAATCTGGCAGCTAAGGTGCTTATTAACGTGCTGCGAAGATACCTAACAGTTGATGTTGTGGAGCAAGCCAGGGTGGACAAAGGGGAAATGTTGGTTAGGGCTGCCTTTAGCACTGGTGGCACGCAGTGCAACAATTCTTTTTTGGCGCCCCCCATGACCTCCTTCTCCATGGATTCCCTCACTACCACCTCCAACAGTGCCCAACATCTCTCCATTGACCCTCTTTCACATTAATTTCATTTGTTTTATAATGCTACTCCTACTAGTGTAGGGTGTCAGAGCACTTTACATCACACACATTACACAGAGAGAATGAATCATATCTGTGTAATTCAGTCAATAAGAAATGCTACGTAAATCTTCCAGGATTATGAGGTGTAGGAATCACGTCTTCCATACTAGTAGCAGGAGAAGCACAAACACAGGATTTAAAATGAAACACAGTGTTGGGGGTTGGCTTTACTAATAAGAATGTATTTCTACCCAAACAAACCCTTTTTTAGCAACATTATAGTAATGAAAGACTAGGAAAAAACATGCAATTGTAACCTATACCATGCAGTTTGCATGAGGCTCTTCGATGACAGGTCACTGGTCACTGTGCTATATTAGGATTGTAACTTATGAGCTGCAAGTGCCAAAGGATCTCTGTGACAAAAGTAGTAATCTACTGAGCTATTCACATAAATTACCGTTCTGTGAACTGCAGGGGACATGTTCTTGGCAGCTGGCATATTAACCCTTTGCACTACTTTTTGATGAGTCAAAAGTGCCACTAAACAAAACTCAGATCTCTCTCCAGCAGGAACCTTAATCAACAGAGCTATCTTGACATTTTTCTTGCTGCCTGAAAACTGCAGGACGCAAAAGGATCTCAGCCGCAGACACATTTAAATCCTCACATTATTTCTAAACACAGCGACCCCACCCTTGCGCTAAGAGCCAGGTGCAGCTGCATTGGTATTACTGCCTTAACTTAGGCCCTGATGTTGGAAGCAGGTGACAAGAGCTATGGCAGGTCTGTTCCCTGCCACTGTCACTGCCACTGACCATATCCTACTCCTCACCTTTCTCCTTGTTGCTGTTATTAGTGGGTGCCCTTTTTTGTTTACATGTCGAGTCCTGGATGATTAGCTCATATAGGGCGACCACCTTTGGACACACATTCACTCCTCCTCCCCTTAAACTGAATCACATATGCAGTACCTGAACTCCTTTCCACTGAGGGATGGAGAGAAAGGTAAACAGAGGAAGACTAAGGAAAGGGTAAAGGCGATTTATGGAGAGCTGAGGAGAATGAACAGCAGAGAATGAAACACAGTTTATTAGTTTATCTCCAAGTGCCCTTCTGAATTTTCACTTCAAACATTAAATAGCAAGGCACCAGTAGCAGTTACTAACCTGCCTTGCACATTGTCGCTAACATGTGAGATGTTTCTTGCACTTATCACATCTCCAGCCCCTCAACTCCCCTAGAAACATTACCATAACAATATTTCTTTACTGCTGGTCAGTCTGGTTTAAGGGTGGTCCATTGGCCTCGATTTGTCCTGATCATCATGGCAGATTGACTTCTATGCATGGATGGATCAGTTTTTGGCCTCTTGCATCATTGACTCCAGAGCAGTGTTTCATTTGTTAAAGAAAGGGTGCTGGTGCCCGAAGCTCTGCTCAGAAGCTGGCGGCTGGTGCAATTAAATGTTGGTGTGTCAAATACCAAGACCAATATTCTTTATTCACCTACCAGAAACTCCCTGCCTCTTTTTCTCGCTCTTGCTGGTTCCTGCTTTCTGTTAGTGACCGTTTTGCCATATTTTCTTTCCTCTGTCTTTCCGATCCGTGTGTTTTTCTCTCTCTTGCACTCTGTAAATATCTGAGATGGAAAAATAAGTGCTGGCCTCCTAAAAACAAGTGCTAGTGCCCCCCCCCACCGCAACCAAAGGCTCAAATTTAGCTCTGCTCCAGGATACTCCTAACACAATAGCAATATATTATTTAAAAATGATTTAAGTGTTCAGTCTGTAGCATTCTCACTGTTTGCTTTACACCCACCCCAAAATCAAACTTATTTAATTGTGTTTTTAGGCTTTTCCTCTGTGACCTGAAAATGGTTGCTGAAATCTGCAACACTAGGTTTTGATTAAACCCTTCCAAATGTTTCTGTGAATCAAATTGTTTGCCACAACTGGATGCTCATATTGTGATATCTTTTTCTCACTTCAGTGCACAGCAGAAAAAAACAACATTGGCCAAGATTCCTGAGGCAGTGTTGCGCGGAGGGCACACAGAAACCGGCACCAATCTGCTGGCAGACCAGCTCAGTCCACTACATAAGTTTCCCCTTCAAGTGGTAGCACTTCCTATTTTTCTTGCTGCTGTAAGCCCTACGTATGGGATGATAGAAGGGGCAAAATTAGCACCTAAACTCCCCTGATTTGTGTGTGGGCAACTTATCACAGAAAAAAAGGTCCGACCATTTTGCACTCTCTAGGTCCCCCTTAACTCCTCCCACTCAGGTCCTCCACCATTGCATTGCACCAGCCAGCGCCACTCCCTAAAATGTCTTGGTTGAGAGCTTCTATGCTCACCTCTCCCTAATCGCCACTGGGAGGAGATGGCACAAGCCAATAAGTACCACATTTTAAGAATTAAAAAGGTTGCTTTACTGAGGTGTGCAGTCACATTAATGTCACAGCTAACATTTTACAGAACACATATATAGCCTCTTTAAACATTCACAAAATCTAACTAATCCCCTCCACCCCTAAACATGTCAACGCCCAATTTTATTGACCTCTTCCCTAACAACAACAGGCCTACCACAGAAACCTCCCTGGCTAACAACTGACCGCAAAGTTCTGTTTACTTCTGCCTTAACAACCTCAGACTCCCTATGTCACATCAAGCTCATCTGGTGACCAGTTGAGTGACCTACCATAACATCATTGTGGTTAAAACCCAACAAACACTTGTCCTCCAGAAAAACCTCATCGTCTGAGTTTTTCTGCACTCAATATTTCACCTAATAACATTGCCAACTTATCTCTCAGCCTCAGCAAGTACAATTAATTCTGTCCATTTTAATGTTCCTCCGGCCCACAAACCTTTCAGCTTCCTAATGCCCCTCTTCATTTTCTTTAATAATGCTAACCTCTAGGGTTGTGCTAAACCGTTCTCCCTCAAATGGAGGACTGCCACATATTGGAAATCCCTCACTTCAAACAACTGTGTTAGTGTAGGCAATAACTGCCCCGTGCACCTTATCCCATCATTTTATCTATAATCTGCCATCATGAAAGCTTTCAGCTGTTTGCTGAAAGCTTTCTGTTCTGCCTGCCTAGATGTTCACGATGAAACAATGGCCACAAACGCAAAGTGTTTTCTCCGCTTGCACAACACAACATAGAACAAACTAGAAACAAAAATATATAAACATTTGCAATTTACAAACCAATTCTAAACTGACATACGCCTAAACCAATCTAACCCCCGTGTGCCCAGCTCTCTAATCCACCTCACTGAACAACTGCTTTCACTTCTGTGGTAGTCCTATCCTCAAAGAATGAGTCTCAGACTCCCCGGCAGACAGACCAAACCTATACAAAACACTGCATAATACATTCAGCATTTGAAAACATGTTTCAGCTGCATGCAGTAAAATTACTGTCCAATATCATAAACCTGCTGCTATAAAAGTGCGGTAACAAGCCACCGGAAATATCCCCTCCATAAGGTATCTCTTCAAATAGACTGCTGTACCCCTACTACTTTGATCAGTTATTAAGTTCTTAGCTACATCATTAACTCCTGCAACCATCGGTGCTACATTCGGCAAGCAAGTCCACCTGCTCTTCAATTCCCTAACAACTCAGAGACCCTAAACACCCCAAAAAATAATCATGACATTGCCAATGTATATAATGCCTCTTCTCTGCCATCAAAACAATTGCCAATCAATATTGACACTTTATTCCTCAACAACCTTATTGAAATTGGCCTCCTCAATGTCTCATAAAAAGCTATATCTCCCAGCATACCTGCAATAGTTATCGGTTACAAATGTTTCTCAATCATGGGCATTATAAATGTCACCACATCTTCTCTCTGGTTTTCAAAAGACCAGTCAACCCCAAGCATTCCTGCCCCTAGTTTCCACAAATTGAAAACATGACTGCCTGTATACTCCTTTTCAAAGCTAGCAAAAACCATTCAATCACGTGAATCATGGATAGGTAGGGTTTGGCCATGAGCATCAAGACCGACTTTTGAGACTTTCCTTACCCAGCCATCTATTGTGTAGCCCAAACTAAGATTGTGGTAATTTTCCATCATTGAAATTTGGGGGAAATAAGGAGATGAACACAAAGAAATTGCTGGGGGACAACAGACAAAATGTGTCTCCTGTCGCAGCCCAAATCTTGTGAGATTTAGAGCCCGTGGGGGGAATACGCTGAGACTATACATCACAGGAGAGTGAAGGGTGCAGAGACACCATGAGACTGAACATATGCCTATGACCCTTCATTGGGAAGTGCTGATGCTGCCAAAACAGTATTGCCAGCACGCCGCTTGATGCAGGGGGAAGATCGCTTCTCAAGAGTGCAGCACCGCTCATGCAGAGTCTCATTATTTGCTATCTCCCCTAACGGAGAAGTGGCAGTGATGTCAGATTGTCAACCCCAGTAAGACCGCAAGGAAGAACACAACCCAGCAAATAAGGAGGCAGAATGGGAGCCACCTGCAAGATAATGGTACCCATAATCAATGTGAGAGTAATGCCACATACCTGAAGACGTCACAATTACTCGAGGACCAAGGTAACACATTGGGACAAGAGGATTCGATAGAGGGGATGGATTTGATCTTCACAGGCACCGCCATTTTTGTTTTTTTATGGGCATCGTAACATTATGTTAATTAAGTTACAGTGCTACCTGCCACCTTGGAGAATAGAAGTTAAAAATAGATAAACCATGACACTAAAGTAAGCTACTATTTCTTGATGAGGAGGTCTCTTAATAGTGAGGTAGCTTGGCATTAGACTCCAGCAAAATGTGATACCAACATGAAACTTTGCACAGGGCTTAATAATAGGGTAAAAAATGAGTGATGATATAGATCCTAAAAGTCGTATAGCTACTTTGCCTGTATAACACTATAAAAGAAAATGGCAGCCTCTATTATTTGTATAGCGATTATGAATCTAATGTTAGGCATCCATCACAACATTTTACACTTTTTTTCTGGTCGGGAATGCCGAAAGTGGTACAAATTCTGCATTTTAGTTGACCCCTGAGGAAGTATGAGACATTTTTAATGGTTACAGTAAGTAAGTACCTTATGTTGTAAATAAAAAAAGTATGTTGTACTACCATTACAAACTAACAAATCATTTTTTTTTCTGAAATTGTGAAAAGATTATTGCTGTCAATGAGTAAAAATGTCTACCAAAAAAAGATGTGAATTTGTAAATATCAATGAAGAGTTTATATCTAGCACACAAAATGTTAGAACAGAGATTGATTCGGATCTTTATGTATTGTGTCAACAGGATTTACCAGGAGTTTTTAGTGTGCCCAGCTAATAGTAAACATTCTGATAAAGGAATTGGATACAAAAGTTTGCTTGACGATCTGCTCGCTTTTGATTAAATAAAAGGACTTCCGTTAACCATCAAGACAAAATAGTTAAAAAATCATGATGTAGTTGAACAACTGTTAAATGAAAACTGTGGAAAATTCCATTAAACGTGTAGAAACAAATTTGACAAACACAAACTTGCAAGGTTATCAAAAAAGGTAAACAGCCTTTAGTGCGCGGCTGCTACTGCGCATACCATTACTTCGCAAGCGTCACTACGCTTGCGATGTTACAACGCGTACCATTAGTACGCAAGTTGTTACATCGCAAGCGTTGTTACTACACATGCGTTGTAATGGTATGCTTGAAAAGAAATCAATCCATGTCGTTGTAAGGAAACTGAGGCTGTTTTCTCACAACGACGTGCACCGCCCCACGGAGACGACGTGAGGAAGGTCCCAGGAGGAGAGAGGAACCACGAGGAGAGTGAGGTAAGGGGGATGTAGTGTGTATTTGTAGAGTAGGGGGTCGTGCTGGGGGTACAGTTTAAGGGTTGAGGGTAGTGTTAAGGGGTATGTGTAGTGTTTAAGGTTTGAGTGTAGGGTTTAGGGTAGTGTTGTGGTGTATATGTAGAGTAGGGGGTCGTGCTGGGGTAGTGTTTTAGGGTTTAGGGTAGTGTTGTGGTGTATGTGTAGTTTAGGTTAGTGTTTTAGGGTTAAGGGTAGTGTAGGTGGGTCGTATGGTATGGTTTAGGGTAGTGTTTTGGTGTATATGTAGTGTAGGGGGTCGTGCTGGGAGTGGCATATTAGGGTTCAGGGTAGTGTTGTGTTTTTGTAGTGTAGGAAGTTGTGCAGGGGCTACTGATTTAGGGTTTAGGGATGAGTAGTGGTGTGTAGTGTTAAAGGTTTCTGTGTAGTGTCGTCATGTATGTGTAGTGTAGGGGCAAGAACACATAGTGGTGGAATGCGAAGTCATATTCATGCTTTTACGAAGTTAAGGTAAGCGTAGTAATATAATGCGTACCAATGCCGTTTGCGATGTAAAAAAATCGCACTAAATGCATGTGTAGTAATGGCATGCTAAGTATCGTCATACATTCATAAAAAAAAACGAAACTAGTTCAGGGCAGTTTTCAAGAGACTACCTCAAGGTGTACATGTGCTTCATTTATAGTTGGTGAACTGAAAGATACGTGTTTCTTCTGTGACAAAGAGTCAGGGGCAGAGTTTATAAATGTGCATACACTTGAATTGAGAAAATGAGTTTGAGTTGCTGCAGTTGCATTAAGTGACTCAAACGTACTTGCCAAGTTCAGTGGTGGTGATATGGTTGTGACCGAAGCAAAGTACCACAAAAAGTGTCTTGTTAGTTTTTATAACTGGCTCCAGCAAACACATAACAAAGAAAAAAGCGAAGACAACACATTGACATTAATCTATGGCATGGTATCAGGTAAAATTGTAAACCATCTCAAAGATACACTTCACAATTCTAAAGTATTGCCAGTTTTTACTTTATCTAGCTTCAAATCACTCGTAGGATATCTTATGACAGAATATGGTGTAGAAAATGCAGACAAATATGTACACAGCACACGATTAAAAGAAAAGATTCTTGAATTCATAACATAACTTACAGCTGAACCAAAAGGTAGAAATATTCTTCTAATATGCAAAAACGATATAGGACAAATCATATTCAGTATCTTTAAACAAAATGCTCTTCAGGTTGGTGTCTGCCCGGCCAATGCAGCTGCTATTATTCGAAAAGAAATGTTTCAACTTGAAGTAGATGGATTTAATGGACAGTTTGAGCAAAATTTCCAAGAAAAGTCAGTAGGGACCGCTATGTTATATCTAATATGAATGATTAAGGAAGGTTGTAACATTTCAAATGACAGCACAGTAAATAAGAGGCGTGCAGCTTTGTCAGTCTCGCAGCTTGCTCGGTATCATAAGTGTAAGAAGGCAAATCCTAAAGGAAACATCCGCCAAAAAAAATATAATGAAACTCCACGACCTCTTTATATGGGATTAATGGAACAAGCTGAAACTCAAAAATGGGAATTAGTTAACAAACTGCACAAATTGGGTATATGCGTGTCATATGAGCTTGTTCTAGAAGTGTCAGCAACAATAACTAACAAATAGTGTAAGCAATTCTGCAATGACACGGTTGTGTGTCCATCAGGCCTTCAGCTCTCCACTTTCACTTGTGTGGCAATAGACAATATTATTACAATCACTCGTCATTTGCATCCACTCAGTCATTCCACGGAACAACCATATCTCTGATACACAGAAAATCTGATGCACAGGGTATATCATCCTTCTTAACAATTGAAGAAAACGAGTGGACCAAGAAATGTATGTTATCCCTACCAGAGTGTTTTTTGCAGTTACTATGTACAATGACAAAAAAAAAACGGCCAAATTTACCTGTAAGTAATATAATCTAACCAATATAAGCCACACAAGTTGGGCTACTTTCCTCTCCAATAGAAGTGGTTCTGTCACAAAAAGCCATAGTGTATTGCTACCTGTATTAAATGAGTCAATAAATTCTCCTTCTATGATACCCCACTGCTTGGATATACTAAAGCGTACACTGGACACAATTAATCCTAATCAAACTCCTGTGGAGACATGTGATCAACCAATCTATGCAACAGCAAAACAATTACAGTGGTCACTTCCAGAATGAATTGTATGGGGAACACAAAATGGTAGTCATGATGGGAGCATTACACATTGAAATGTCATTCTTTGCAGTTTGAGGAGATTGGCTTTATAGTAGTGGCTGGGACGATAGTTTAGTTGAAACCAGTGTTACCAGTGAGGGTAAAGTTGGACAATGTCTAAAAGGGTCTCATGTTAAACAACCCTGCTACATACACAATGTTAGTGTTGCAACACTGTATATACTTTTGAAGAAGGCTAATGATGTATCTACTGATGGGCAACTATCCACGAAAGAATGCATTACACGAAGAGTTGCAGAGTCTGTTCATTTCAAATATTGGTATATTACACTTCAACTCGAATTACTGCTATTCCAATTTCTTGATACCATTCGATCAGCAAATTTTGAGAAGTTTATTGTTACCCTGCAAATGATCTGTCCTTGGATGTTTTCTGTGGACCACACCCACTAAGCATGATGGATGCCAGTGTTCATTAAAACACTTGTTGAGCTGAAAACAAGAATTCCAGATGTGAAGAATTTCAAATGGATATTTTGTTGCTTGTAAAAGTGGTACACCTTATTCCTCCATAATTCATGATCAGCGTAACAAAGATTTAAGATCAGACCAGGGGCAGTTGGTATTCTCGATAATCCTAGTTCATTGATGAAGTGGATGGTGTCTGGATCTCTAATTGCCAACTTAGTGGGACAATTCAATGAAGAAAGAGGATTAAATGAAAACGAAAATAACTGTGTTTACTATGAAGACAATGTCTCTGGCAACACTCGATTTGTATATGATGTTAAAGAACATACACAAGTGTTTTCGTATGATTACAGAAATCCTTATGCCTTGTGGTATTGGCGAAAATCATATGATTATTGCATCTAACTTAATCATGAGTGATAATGCAAATCAATCTGTGTGTAGTGCGGACAAAGTGGGGAGAATTCAAAATGGAACATTAGTTCAAGAATGCCTAGTACACTGCGAAAAATCTATTTTTGAAACTATTCCTAGAAACAAGCTATGTGTATTTCATAAGGTGGTCCCAAAATAAGTGATCCATAAAAGTATTTATCTTAAAAAAGCCACTGCTCACTTTTCACTAGACTGTATATTGCTTGCCAAGATAGAGAAGGAGATTTAAAGAATTGTATTTCCCTTGAGAATCTTGATTATCCCCCATCACATTCTAAGGGACGAGTGCTAAGAAATGGGGCAAAGTCTGACATCATCTCTTGTCTGGAAAAGCTTAATGGTGCTGTAGATAACATGAATAACATTCCAGACACTGCAAGTTGTGTTATTATTTATGGATCAGAAATAATCCATTTAATAAAATCCGACACCGTACACAATTTTCAAGACTACATCACCTATATATTCCAGCCTTATGTAATGAACATACTTAACAAATCGAAACGAGTAGACATAGTATTTGATCTTAGCATAGAGGGGTCTGTCAAAATGGAAGGAAGAAATAGACGAGGTTTTGATCCACGCTATTGTGTAAAAGGTTCAACAAATATACCAAAAAACTGGGCGACGTTTCTACAAAATTATGATAACAAAAATGATTTGTTCCAATTCTTGGATTCTAACCTTTTGAGTTTTGAGATAACAGAGGTTAAAATTGTAGTACTGACAGAGGATGATAATGTGATGAATATTCCCAAAAATCTGAATGTATCTGAACTCAGACCATGTTATCAATAAGAAGCTGATACCACAATTGGTTGTGGCAGTGTAGTCCGCAGTGCCCTCAGTGTCTTTTGGCTCCAAGTTTCCTAGAACTCACCAGCTGGACTTTTTTGGGATGTGCGCGACCGGACTCTGTCGAATTTGTCAATGTTATTTTTTTTTTTAATGTTAGAAGTAGTGCTTTGTACTCACCCCTGAAATGTTCGTGTTTGAAACACGACGCGGACTGCTGAGGCAGTATTGTATTTCCCGGCGAGCATGTGTTTGTGAGCAGTTGCGAAGGAGAGGTTCGAGTGTTGTGATTTGAATGTAAGGGTCTGTTCCGTATACCGACAGTGGAAACGGAAGGCCGTGAGGAGCCGTGAGGAGTCCTGGTGGCCCTGTATTGCAGCGCTCGGCGCGGTGAGCACCGTGGGGCCAGAACTACACTACCCACAATTCCGTGAGGGGCACTTCCGCCCACAGCGCGCCCGGAGGCGCAGAAAAGCCGCGAGGATTCCCCTGTGGAGCGGGGGCTGTTCCGTATACCGACAGTGGAAACGGAAGGTCGTGAGGAGTCCTGGTGGTCCTGTATTGCAGCGCTCGGCGCGGTGAGCACCGTGGGGCCAGAACTACACTACCCACAATTCCGTGAGGGGCACTTCCGCCCACAGCGCGCCCGGAGGCGCAGAAAAGCCGCGAGGATTCCCCTGTGGAGCGGGGGCTGTTCCGTATACCGACAGTGGAAACGGAAGGTCGTGAGGAGCCGTGAGGATTCCTGGTGGTCCTGTATTGCAGCGCTCGGCGCGGTGAGCACCGTGGGGCCAGAACTACACTACCCACAATTCCGTGAGGGGCACTTCCGCCCACAGCGCGCCCGGAGGCGCAGAAAAGCCGCGAGGATTCCCCTGTGGAGTGGGGGATGTTCCGTATACCGACAGTGGAAACGGAAGGTCGTGAGGAGCCGTGAGGAGTCCTGGTGGTCCTGTATTGCAGCGCTCGGCGCGGTGAGCACCGTGGGGCCAGAACTACACTACCCACAATTCCGTGAGGGGCACTTCCGCCCACAGCGCGCCCGGAGGCGCAGAAAAGCCGCGAGGATTCCCCTGTGGAGCGGGGGCTGTTCCGTATACCGACAGTGGAAACGGAAGGTCGTGAGGAGCCGTGAGGAGTCCTGGTGGTCCTGTATTGCAGCGCTCGGCGCGGTGAGCACCGTGGGGCCAGAACTACACTACCCACAATTCCGTGAGGGGCACTTCCGCCCACAGCGCGCCCGGAGGCGCAGAAAAGCCGCGAGGATTCCCCGCGTCGCGGGATGCGTGCGGGCGTCGCCGGGCTGAGCCCGGGCAGAGGGCGGGCCGTCTGTGGCCGTCCGGGGCAGACCGAGGCTGGGCTGGGCCACGACCCTTGTGACTTTATCCTGGACTCGTGAGTTCGCTGTTAATCCTACACTTGGAGGAATTGGATTGTTGTGGTCTGGCGTGTCTCTTAGCCCTGATATTGGGCCAATAATTTTGACTGGGTGTAGTATATACCTCTTGGGTTTGGGGCTGGCACTTTCATCTGTGTACTGACTATGTCGAGCACCAAAACGGATATATGTACAGTTGCGGCTGGCCCCATGGATAATTACCTAGTGAAAGTGGTCAATAAAATCAATAATGACCGCAGACTATCTCTTGGGAGGGGGGGCCCCCTTGTTCACCCTGATACTTCTTGTATACCTGTGGATGTTAACCCTGTTGATGATATGAACAGTGTTCGAGTTAGCCCACTCATAACTGTAGAAAGCCAGGTTGTCCTTGAGAACTTGGTAGATTGTCTCGATCCTCCGGATCTGGCTACCGCTGCAACTGAGGATGTTCTCCCCAGTCCAAGACCAATGAGAGCGTGTAGAAAACAATTAAACAAAAGGGGGGGGAGGCCCACTAAAAAAAGGATAGAAGCCTTACACAAAGCCCAAAATAGTATTGCCTCTGGGTCGGGTCTACAGGAAACAAGCAGTTTGGGTGGTAATATTCTAGATCCAGCTCAATTTGTTTCACTTATTGCTACTCTTGAGGCTAAATTTGAGACTCTGTTAGCTGAGCACACGCAATCCTTACTACTCCAATTACAAAACACTAACAAGGAAGTACAAAGGCTTGGTGATCTGGTAGCGAAACTTTTGCCAGGTCGTGGGGTATTTAAGTCATCAGATATTGGCTGTGCTGGGGTCCCTAATGATAATTTAAATAAACCGTCGCCACTACCTTCCCAGGCACCCGCTCCTCTAGTTTCTGCCTGTTCTGATCCTCCACCTCCTATTATTCCAGTTAAGCCACCCTCAGCGGGACAAGGTGGTACTTTTACCCCTAGACATGGTATTTCCTCAGGTTTTACCAATCTCCCTCCTGAGTATGCTCCTTATGTAGTCGTCTTGACTAATGTGCCTGTTTTAGGAAACTCGCACGCCCATACTAGTGAGGAAACACATGAGTCGCTAAAAAATAAAACTGTAGATTGGCTCAACAGTAGATGTGGCTTTCCAGTGCATCTTGCTGATCAAATTATCTCTACTAGAAGGACTAAGTGGATTGGTCCGTCTCAGAAAATCTGCGGTGGGGACTGTGTTATAGTTAATTTTAGATCCCCATAACATGTTAATACAGTCCTGATACGTGCAGCTTCCTTGACGACCGGAAATACTAGTGTGTGTGCGCGCCCGTTGGGTTATTTTTATAAATGTTATGGGAGTGTCCTAAATAGACCGGCTTTGAAACCCCTTGTAACCAGGGCTCCCCAGAGATCTATAGAACCACAGTGGGATAATATGGCAACTTTTTGCAGGGAAGATCATAACATTCCCACCCGCAATAGATTTGAGGTACTCTCAGGCCTAGACGCCTGTGATTGACAGGAGGATTCTGTAATCCAGGGGAGCGCCAGTGTGGTTACTCCTGACTCCAGAGAAATTGATGAAATAATAATGCACCATGGAACCCCACGATCAAATCCTGTTAATATTGTATCTGATTCTGGTGAAACCATAAAATTTATGAGTTGGAATATTACGGGCCTACGATCCAAGAAGAATGACCGTGGTTGGTTAGACATTTTGCAACAATATGACATCATTGCCTTACAAGAGACTTGGGATAAGGACTGCGACTTCTGGATGGATGGTTATACCTCCTATTTTGTACCAGCCCTGAGTTCTAATGCGGGAAGAGATAGGGGAGGCCTCATGTTCCTCGTTACTGTAAATATTCTGGGCTGTGTCAAGCAGATTGTAAGCACCTCCTATAATTGCCTTATTCTGGAAATTAGCTTGGCAAATGATGTTAAGTTCTTGTTTATTAACTGCTACAATTCCCAGCAAGAAAAGTCCCCTAACGAGCATATTCTTTGGCTGACTGAATTTTTAAAATCCTATAAGGACAATCATACCACTTTTTGCCATTATATTTTGATGGGTGATTTTAATGTTCATTTATGTAATGCTAACTGCCACTATAGAGATAAGGATGGCCCTGAATTCTCTAACCCCCAACATTTTGAACACAGCCCAAAAGGGGTTGCCATGGAGTCCCTTTTGTCAAATACTGATCTCTATGAGGCAGGTTTTCGGGACAAGTATTCTCGTGTCCCTACCTATGCTGCTAGGGATAGGGAAACTATAATTGATTATATATTTTTATCTGCGAGCTTTTAAATTACGTGTTTTTTTATAACGCCCTGCGCTCCTGTTTTAGTGACCACAACCCGGTGATATTGATCTTGGCCAATGTTTTCCCAATTTTAGACAAACGCAATTTGACACCTGTGGTGGTTTCAGTGAATGCCAAAGACCAAGGGAGGAGATTACATTGGTCCAAGGTTATTCCTGAAGATTTCCTTGATTTAATTATATCTAAGACTGGCTGCCAATTAAATATATGTACTGACCCATCCTCTCATGAGATAGACATAATAACGGCCTTTGAAACCATTTGCTCTCAAGTAGCTATGGAACTTACCACTAAAGGTGGTCCCGCTAAACCTAAAATTGACCAAGGCTGGTTCAATCATAGCTGTACCTCAGCCTTAAACCAACTTAGGAAAGCCCTCAATGAAAAACCAAGGAATAAAGGATTGGTCACACAGTTAAGAAAAGCTTACTCTCAAGTATTACTGACACGGAAGAGGGAAATAAAACAGGAAGCTTGGGTAGCCTTAATGGATAGTGCTATCCTGAAAAACAGCTCCAAATTCTGGGAAATCATTAATTCCCCTTTTTTAACTGGTTCCCAGAACTCGGCGCTGGAATTGAATATCCCCGAGGAAGATTGGCTTGCCCACTTCGAAAATATTTATGGGAGTAATCTCGAGCAGGAAGTATTTAAGATCACTAATTCCAGCTCTCCCCTCCCTCCTATTATTTTTACCATTGAAGAGGTGGAGAAGGCTATTGAGGGCACGGCCGGACGTAAGGCTCCAGGCCCTGATGGGGTGCCTACGGATATGTATAAGGCTAATACCAAGTACTGGGCCAAAGTTCTGTTAAATGTTTTTAATTCTGCTTCTTTAGTAGCCCCACCAAAATCATGGTCCCAGGCTATCATAATCCCTGTGTTCAAGAAGGGTCAAAGGGGTGATTCTAGATGCTATCGACCTATATCCCTGTTAGATTCCTCATTTAAAATTCTGGGAAAAGTTATTCTGACAAGGATAAATAATTGGGCAACTGATAAAGGGGTTATCTCTAATGCCCAGTATGGGTTTAGATCATGGAGGGGTACAGAGGACCAATGCTTGAATTTACATCTAATCATTGCAAAGTATACCAAAGCTTCTGAGGGCTCGATTTTTGCAGGTTTTATGGACCTATCTACAGCTTTTGACCTGGTTAACAGGTCCAAGCTTTGGTCAATACTTTTAGAGTTAGGCTTAGATAAGCCCCTTGTGTATTTTATGGCAGAACTACACAAAGACCTGAAGGCTTCAATTAGGATGACTAAGGAGGGGAAACGCACTGCTAGCTTTAAATCCAGTAGAGGGGTACGCCAGGGATGTATTCTTGCCCCTTTGCTATTTACTTTATACATAAATTCCCTGGAAGAGAGTCTGCTAGCTGCCTCTCTAGATATCCCTAGAATTGATGGTAATCCTATACCTGTGCTCCTTTATGCGGATGACACCGTTCTTTTGGCGCGGACTCCACTGGGTCTCCAAAGATTATTGAATGCTTTTGGTAATTTCATGTCATCCTTGGACCTGGTGGTTAACAACGGCAAATCCCACGTAATGGCATTGGGGAAGGGAAAAAACCAACCCAAAACGTTTTACTGTAATGGGGCGGCTATCTCAAGAGTAAAAGTTTTCACCTACTTGGGTATCGGTTTTGACGATAAAGGCAACTGGTTTCCCCAAGTAATTTCTAAGGCGAAAGCAGTGCGTAGTTCTTCGACTGCTATATTGAGCTTCGCAAAAAGGTTGGGAGGGAAACCATGTGAGGCTATTTTGAAAATTTACCAAGCTAAAACTATATCAGTAGCTAGGTATGGGGCCGCTATTTGGGGGTACATTAACCCTGATTCCATTCAAATAGAAGAGAATAAATTTTTTCGTGCCCTTCTTGGCCTCCCCCAATCCACCGCGACCTATTCTGTACATTTAGAATTGGGGATGGGATATATCTCTGACATTTTAAAGTTAGCCCCACTTTTGCTATGGATAAGAACCTGGTTGAACCCGGATCTTACAATGAATCATAATATCCTAAAAGAATGCTCTAAATTGGATAATTGGAAGAATATTCAGTGGTTGTCTCATATTAAATTGACTGCAAAGATGATAGGACGACCTGAACTTTTTTCCAATCCCGAAAGTTTAAGGAAAGCTGATTTAAGGTGGGTTAAGACGTACTTTATTAAGCACTGCGAGGTGGAGCGAGAATCTCAAGAACTCAGTAAAACTTCAGTAAGGGCTCACCTCTTGCTTAATTTATCCACGGTCATGCACCCATATTTATCTATGGTTACGAATAATTACCATAGGTGGCTTTTGATAAAGTTTCGTTTTAACCAAATACATCAGGTTTTAAGTGTTCCGCAGGGCTGGTTCAGATTTGAAGATGGGGTTCCCTGCAGATGTGACAATTTCTCCGCCCAAGATACGATGCATTTCTCATTTTTCTGTCCATTTTACCAAGAGGCCAGGAAAAGGTTTATCCGACCTACATTGAGAAAGGAGGCTTTTGTCCAGGTAAAACCAGCATTATTATTCCTGCAATTAATGGAATCACCAACAACTATGTTCTGTGTGGCTAGTTTTTTGGTTGCCTGTATTAGATCAAGGAAATTGAGATTGACAGCTTTGGAAGAGATCAAGTAGTTTCTATATTGTGAATCACCGGGGATTTTAAAAAAAATTTTTTTAACATGTATATGATGGATTGTCTTCTCTTTTTATCTGTATAAAATGTCCTGTACACTTTTATGATTTTAACTAATCGAATAAAATGGTTTTGATTGATTGATTGATTGATTGATACCACAATACTATTACATGCAAAATAATCGAGTGAAAGTGGCAACAAGTCTATACCTATATGTACTGTTGATTCCGAAGTAGCAGTTATTGCTCTTTATGCATTTAGCAGCTTCAATCTTTCACATTTGTGGATTGATTTTTGTATTGGGAAACATCAAAGGCTAACGCCTATCCATTATTATGCAAATAAACTTCACAAAAGTGCTTGTTATGGTATTTTATTTTTCCATCCATTTAAAGCTGCAACACTGTATCTGCATTCGTAGGTTGTGGCACGAAAACATGTTAGGAAACATGGCAATATTTTCAGGCTGCCACAGAAACATTTATTGAGCTCTCTCATTGCCTACCAGATATTCCAAATAACAGTTTCAGTTTCAGCTGCAGCGATTTGGAATAAGATTATACAATAAGAACAATAAAACAGATTCTGTTAATGAGTGTCAAAGAATGATGGTGACCAAACGTAATCGCTCTCTAGAAAATGTGCCACCAAGTGAGGCTGCTCTATTGCAGCACAGCAAGTGAGCTATTTTCCAAGGTGTTATGTATGGTCTCAGTGATGGAATGTGTATCCTGATATACCTATATCTGATCCAGCTCAGTGGAGATGGTAGAGGGGAGATTCTAGATATGAGCCTCTGTGGTCACTTTTGCCATATGCTTCAAAATACTGTAAGGAACTTGTTAAGTGTGGATGCAAAATATTGTGTCTTGATGCTTTTAAATGTAAACAATTGTCTCTTACATGTACTATCGTTTTGTTTGTGAGGGCATGTTTTGGATGACTGAACAAACTGTAATATTTTAATAAAAACCGTTGACTAAAATAACAAACATTAATAACAGTATAATTTGTATCTTCATTCTTTTTCAATAAAAAAGGTTTTAATGTTTAAATGTTACAAAATCTGTTTTTGTATTATAACATAAAATATAGGAAAAATATGCAGGGTGTCATTTAAAAATGTGTAATAGACTTTTGGTACACCCTGTATATGGGGGCCTAAGTGCCCCTAAAATTGTAACAACATAAACCAGACATTGTTTGAAGAACCTTGATTTTTGTTTGAAATTTCTATCTTTAGCCGTTCTAAAGTTAAGGGCGGGTGAGCAAGTTATGTGGAACACCCTGTATATCTACAAAATATCTACATACTAATCATAGTGTACTATGAGTCAATTAAATTGCAAAATGTTTGAAAAAAAACCACTACAATTATGTGCTGCAAGACTGATATTACATTTATGATAATTTACTGGCCCTTGCGGCAGCCATTATGTATTATGACATCACACTCCTAAAATGCGGGGTAAGATCTTTGGGGTCTATGTCATCAATCAATATTCATATGACTACCTAACACTGTGCCAAGTGACATATTAGTATCACATTTTGTATGATTCTGGTGGTTGCTGACTCTAAGCTACCTCACTATAACCTCTTCTGCAGAAACAGAAATGGAAAAGCTCGACCAGATCTAGGCATATGTTGATAGTTCTCCTCTAATAATGCAATAATACGCTACATATGGAACCTATCACTGGAAGCTGCTATTTAGATATCTGTCCGGATTTCTAAAAATAAAGTGTCACGCCAACTCCTATTCTTGGATGCACTTTCTGGAGGGGTTTAAAACATCCACTCAATTACACACTACAGGAAAGGAGCCAGTGACCCTGAAATCTATTATGGCTGAACTAGAGTATCAAAGTATCTCTAGTATCTGTGGAAGAGGACACTCCAAATACCAATAGAGATCTACAATTAGTACATGATGATCTCTCAAGCATAAAAGACCAGTTCAAGGTTTTGGCAAATGATTAGACGATATTGATGCAAAAGTGTCTCCAACTCAAGATCAAGGACAAGATGTCAGGCAGTAGAAGAGGTAAGTGGTGGACTTGGAGGACAGAAGTAGGAGGAACAGCCTGCGTATTCCTGGCCTTCCCAACCTTGAAAAGGGAATAGATCATGGATCTATTACCCAAGTTAACAGGTTTGTACTTCAACCTGCCACAGGAAATTCAAAGAAACCATTTTATCAGGAGGTAGACAACCCCTTCTAACAAGTCAACATGAACATATAATTGCACACGTCCTGAGATTCCAACATTTTTGAATGCATAAAAGACAAATGGCCCATTTATCTATGAAGACTGAAGACAATGTGATCTTCTTTGCAGCAGATTACTCACTTTGAACAAATAGTGCCAGAAGTAAGTTTCTAGCCTTGAACCACAATTGAGGACATTGAATGTCAGATATAGGCAGGTTCATTTTTGATCTAGAAAGGATCTTTTGAAGTCTTGGTTTTCCTTGAGATTTCCAACAGGAGGCAAGCACACACAAGCCCTTGGAGATCTTCTCAAGCAGGATTCCACAGCGGGGCAAAAAGAGTCAATCCGTTTCCTCTGCCCACAGAAAGAATCACCAACTGCAGGCCAACCCATCCCTTACGCTACAGAAATGGTAGCTCTCCTTACACAGCTCTTCTACTATTCTTCTTGGCAGGGTCCTCTCGTTTCCAGAAGTGATCTAAAGTCCCGGGGTTTAAGGTCTCACAGATATACCCCATTTTCTCATTGTAGTCCTTGTTTCAGAGTCCCTGGGCTCAGTACAAACCAGTTCTGTCCTCCCTGGTCCAGCTTGACTACAAGGGTGGAGACAGAATTGTGCAAAGAAGACACAGCCTATTCAGGTGCTAGTGAAAACACCTCCCACCACTCCAAATGCAGAAAGGTCTATTCAGCCTGGCTCTGAGTCACCCAGGAAAGGCAGGACACATCTCAACCCCCTTGTGGTGGTAAAGCAAGAAAACACCCACTGTCTAAAAGTGGCAGTTTCCAACACACAATTAAAAAAACACCTTTACTAAACGGTGTATTATTAAATTCTGAGTCCAGAGAGCCTAACATCTAGTTCTCTATCTTGTCCCAATGGGAAGTTACACTTGTAAGATGTTACAAGGCATGTCCCATGTTAACCTATGGGTCAGGCAGCCTTTCAATAGTGAAAAATGAAATACCGAGTATTTCACTATTAGGTCATGTAGAACACACCGGTACATGTCCTACCTTTTACATACACTGCACCCTGCCCATGGGGGTACCTTGGGCCTACCTGAGGTGTGCCTTACATGTAAGAAAAGAGAAGGTTAGGGCCTGGTGAGTGGGTGCACTTGCCAAGTCGACATGGCAGTTTAAAACTGCATGAGCAGACACTGCAGTGGCAAGTGTGAGACACCTTTGAAAGGCTACTGGTGTGGGTGGCACAACCAGTGCTGCAAGCCCACTAGTAGCGCTTGATTTACAGGACCTGACACACTCAGTGCACTTTATTAAGGACACACCTGTAAATCAAATATACCAATCATGCATAACCAATCATAATCACAATTTACACAGAGAGCATATGCACTTTAGCACTGATCAGAAGTGGTAAAATGCCCAGAGTCCTATAGCCAACAAAAACAGGGTCAGAAAAATAGGAGGCAAAAGGCAAAAGGTTTGTGGATAAACCTGCAAAAAGGGCCAGGTCTAACAAAGATCTAATGGAAAATCATGGCATAAGAGATCTTCGGAGCCTCTCTCACCAGTCTAGAAGGAAATGCATCTATTTCTCTTACCCCACAAAACCGAAACAAGAATAGACTTTTTCTGGTGAACACAGATTTACTTCCCAAATTACCATGTGTAATATCCAAGCAATTGACCTCTCAGGTCATGCACCAATAATTATATACCTGAGCCTTCAAATTGCAGCTTCAAAGTTAATGATGTGGTGAATTAATACACTTATCTATAAAACTCCTGAAGAAAAAAAGGCTTAGAATGAACAGGTCAAAGACTTCCTAACCTTTAGTGAACATTCCATAGACTTTCCACAAAGTTTACGAGCCTCTGAAAAGCAAACTTGGGGGCCATAATTATTGATAAAGCAGTGCACCATAAGAAAAAACTTAAGGAACAAAAAGATATGGTGGAAAAGAAGTTACAGACCTACGACAGCAATGCAGGCATCTCCGTTCGGAAGAGACCCTCTGGTTACTGATTGAGACTAAGTAAGAATTAAATACTCATTAATCCCTTGAAACAGAAAAAGTCTTACAACCACTTTGTTATAAACATTACAAAAAAGGAGAGAAGGAAACAGGCTGCTAGCAATGCAGTTAAAACAGGAGTTGGCATCAACAACCATATCAGTGATAGCGCATAAAGAGTCTAAAATTTACTTTTCATTACCAGTTCAACCTGTGACTTACAAGAATGGGTTCCGATTCTACTCTAAATCTTTTTCTGTTAGGTCACAGATCTTTGCCACCATTTTTTAATAGAAGCTAAATCAAATTAGGTCAATCAACATCATAATTAGCAGTTTAAGTTCAGTCGCTTTAAGAGATTAGTAAATTATTTTTCTCTTTTTATTCAATTAGTAAGTCAGATACATCCGTTTACCGAAATTGTCAAATAAAATATGATTAAAGTCATCAATAATGCTTTTTGACAAGTGTGTTCCATAAAGGAATTAGTCCCTATTCTAACTAAGTGGAATCAAAAGCTAATAGAACCCATAAAGAGTTCAAGAAAAGAGTAAGATCAAAAGAGCATCACTTTCGAAATCAAATAAAGTAGTTGAACTCCCCCTAAAGAGAAGTTTGTGAAAATCAGCAGAGTCTCAATCTCCAAAAAGCATCAGCATAAAGTTGCAGTAGCAAAGTGTACAAAATAAGCCTCAACATATTGTGGTAAATAAAATATTACGCTCTCAGACTTTTAAGTATATAAATAAGATCATGCATAAAGCAAGAGGCTGAGTCTGTGGTATCAGATTCATAAAGGGCTTTATTCCAATAACTCGAGTCAAAGGGAGAATATTTCCATCACCAAAATTGGATCTGGAAAGGGGCTGAAAAGTATTCTCAATATTCTCAAAACATTATTCACAGAGTACAGTATATATACATTTCTCAATTGTACGTAAGCAAAAGAGCAAGAGAGAGTGAGATAAGAGCATGTGGGCGTGTAAGTAGGCGTGAAGGTGGGCGTCCATGTGGGCGTCCACTTGATGATAATGGGTAATTTGTCATGTGTGGGTGGATACCTGGAGGGGGTTGCGTGATCTGCTGGAATTGTACTGGAACTTTGCCTTACTTGTGCTCAACTCGAACATGACGTGTAACTGACGTGGGGAGGGTTGCTATGCAACCGAACAAGTCTGGAAGTGAGGCCTTCAGTTAGTGAGGCCTTCAGTGTCAAGACGACCAGCACATCTTGTATTATCTGATATCCGATGTCTGGAGCAGGGACTGATTTGTGACATAGGTTGCTCATCACCAAGAGCCGATGTGGCATCTATTTCTTCATTTACTTCATTTACTGCAGAAGCCTTACATGGGGGCTATGGGCTTTTTACTGACGTGAGCTTTGCAATCTCACAAAGAGAGACAGTAGGGCTGGGCTCCCTCCTTGCAGATGGGCGCGTTCATTCCTCCTTCACCAGGCAAGAATGTGGTTTCAGTAAGAGTAAGCAGATAACCGTGCTCAATACTGTCTCAGTACCTTGTGACAGGGCCCCTTTGGCTGAGGCCCAAGTGTGCAAGGCCAAGGATACGTAGCTGTAGCTTTCAGAGCGTTCTGAGGCATGAAAAGCTTGATGGCAGAATCAGGGCCTACTCGCCTGGACTGAAAAATGGCATAAGTGAACCATATAAAGCCGGTGGCCTTTCATACTTAGGAATGGAATATCCGGCCTATTCATGGCGGATCTGACAGAGGACATGTTGACGGTGGACGCACATGTGTTTGCGTCTTCATAACTGGAACTGGAGGGAACATACATGTACTTGTGATTCATACATGAAACCGTTGGGGTCCAAGATAGGGGACATAACTGATCAGAAAAATCCATATTTCCACATTCCCTCCTTGTCCCCTACTTGCCCGTTAAGAGATATCAATCTTCATCAATCCATTGATCTGTTCATATAACATCATTTGTTCTTCTTTCTTCTTCCGGGATCTTGAATGAAAATCTTGATGTGGAATGCACGATGTGGCACACAGACCACAAATCGCTGGTCCACATTGCAGGCATAAGCAGCAACTGAATAGTATGAGAAGGCCAATACCTAGGAAGGATAGGACCCTCCATCCAAAGGTAGATAATACACTCCAAAACCAACCGGACCAAGTCCAGGTGCCTGGATTCTGGTGTATCTGGCTTACAATCTTATGAAGGCGAGTTATGGCTTTATATACAGATGGCGAATTTTCTGGTATGAAAAATGCAATAGCTTGATCCGATGACCCTACAAGCTCCGCCCCTATCGGCCAGGATAACGTCAAGGACAAGACTATTTTGAAGCACAACAATCCGCATAGCAGACTGCTCTTCTGTTAAATTGCCTAAGGCGGAAATAATTTCGTTCACTACTGCTTCAAGGGTTCTGGTTAATCTACGTATCAGCTTACTATTGGTAACTGTACCTATATAGGGAAAGAAACCTTTATTGAAATCTGTGTATTTTTCCCATGCTGTTTCAGTGTAATCGACAATTGGGAGATCTCTCTGCTGTCTATTGTGTACTAAATGAGTATTTCTATGATAATCAGGAGGAGCTAGGAAAACAGGTGGTAGGAGGAATGCTATGTAACAGGTACCATCCCAATCTAGAGGTAGGCGTATATATGCGGTCTGGCCACATATAAAGTAGGAATGACGAGAAGCTCTAAATGTAGACTTGCCTTGATCACTGAATTTTATTACAGTGGTGCATTTACTATGGCCCATGTGTATGGAGCCATTCTTTCTTATACATAATTCCCCTTTTACTGGGAATACGGACATGGCGGGCAAGATTGGTGTAGCTTCAGATTCAACGTTCAGGATCATGAGGTTAAGTGTAAAATTACCTAATCCATATACTTCATTTCTTAGATCAGTTCCTGTTCTTTTGGGAAGTCCCTCCTTGTTAGGGTAGCAGACTTTAAGCAAAACTAAGTTCAGGTTTCCCCATACCCAGTTGTCTTGATAAACTGCGGAATTCGAATCTAGGGAATTAATCAAACTAAACCATGCTCCACAGGAGCCATTGTGTGTGAACGGATAGAGAAAGAGGGGCAAAACTCCCTTATAGTTCTGATAGGGGGGGAGTCGGCCACAGACCCAGCAGTCTGTAGTATTGCTAGTCTGATGTGAATGGTGCAGCATCTGAATAGAGGTATTGTTGCGTAAGGCAAGTCGATATGATAGCTCATAGGATGGCAGATCACTAAATGTGTGCTTTATGGTATCATTAGTGGAGGAGTATAAGAGTGAGGCAATAGGAGGAAAAATAGCATGTAGTATTAAGCTGATACATATTATCGTGATGCACATAAGAGATTGAAAAATTACAGTCACTATACATCTATTTGCTTCTTATCTAGCTCTCTTATTTTTGCTTTATGTTATTGTCCAAGATCTTATGCGAGCCAGAATACATGTTCAACCGCTTCACCACCTAGTGGACTTAATTGATCAAACGGGTTCTGACTTAGATCAAAGTTTAGCTTTGTGGAAACTTCTGGGGAGTCTCCTCTAGAAAATGGTGTTCAAAATCCAAAATCCAAGTTTAAAGTCTTTTTCCTTTGTAAAAGAGTGGTGAAGGTGCACTTTGACTTTAACGGCCGTCCCCGTGGTCCAGAGCACTGACTTTGGCGCCTTCCATCCAGGAGCGATGGAGTATTCTTTGACCTGGGTGTTGTCAGGGAAGGCGGCAGCAACCTGCGAACAACAAGAGAGTAGTGCAGACATCAAGGAAGCCAGGTAATCTGTCAGCATCAGTAATCTTTTAGGCATTGGAGTGCCCACATATTTGGTGGTCTACCAAAGACCACTTCATAGGGAGATAAGCCTGTTCTAGAATGAGCTACCATTCGCATGTAAAAGAGGGCAACCGGCAGGGCTACCATTCAATCTATACCTTTGTCTGCGCAAATTTTTAATGTCTGATTATGTCTTTCTACAAGGCCTGCTGCTTCAGGATGTCGCACACAATGGAATTTCCAGGTATACCCTAACAGAAGGGACACCTGCTTCATTAGTACCAGGACATATTTGTAACCTCTACATCTGTTTATTTGGATATAATCCATTTGGAGCACTTCAAAAGGGTAGTCAGGTGGATGGAATCCACCTTGTTCCATCGGAATGCCTTTACCTGGATTGAATTGGCAACAGATCATACATGTTCTGACCTTTGGTTTCGCTGCTGCACGCAGGTGCTTGTTGAACCATATATTCTGTAAGCTATCTATCATTGCTTTCTCTCCTAAGTGTGCAGGACTATGTGCGGTATTTATGATTATTTGTACCATTGAATCAGAAAGAAACCCTGATCAGTCAGTACCCCTCCTTGTTCCGACCATTTCTTTAATTCGTCCATAGTAGCATGTGTCTGTATGTCTTGTACATCCTTGGAAGGATCCCTAACTGTCATGGCTTTGGACACTTATTGAACCTGTAACTTTGTCATGTCTAGTGGGGTCTGAGCTGTCTGTTTAGCAGTTCGGTCTGCCAGATCATTGCCTTGGGAAATGGTATCTGTGGCTCTAGTATGTGCTTTACATTTTAGGATAGCTATGGCTGTTGGTAAATGTATTGCTTCCAGTAGGGCTTGAATAAGGGGGCCATGCTGTATCTTGGCCCCATGAGAGGTCAAGAAACCTCTTTCTCGCCAGAGAATCGGTGTAAATGTTTACTCTTAGGTGCTTAGCTCTTATGCACGCTTGTGTCAGGGCGATGAGCTCTGCTGCTTGTGCTGACAATATGTCTATTCTTTTAGTCTCTATTATTACAGTATCAGTAGTCACTGCATATGCTGCCACTAATTCTCCCGCCCCTGTCCTCATGCATGAGCCGTCAACTTATAGTGTTAGGTCGGGGTCTGGGAGTGCAACGTCTGTCAAGTCTTGTCTTGGTTTAGTCACGGTATGTATTACTTCAACACAGTCGTGTGGTGAAACGCTTTCTGTACTGGAGGGCAAAAGGGTAGCAGGATTCAGTATGTTGCATCGTCTGATCTCTATGTGTGGTTGAAATAACGTTGGCTCATAGCCTGTCAGTCTAGCTACAGTCAGGTGTTGTGTTTGTGTCCGGTTCAAGAGAACCTCTACTGCGTGTGGTACTTGTACTGTCAGAGGGTGGCCCAGCACTATCAAGTCACTTTGTCTTATGGCTAAGGCCGTTGCTGCAACTGATTTTAGGCACGCAGGCAAAGCCTGTGCTACTGGGTCTAATGTACTAGAAAAATAAGCACAGGGCTCGTGTTTTCCTGCATGATCTTGTGTTAGGACAGATAGTGCTGTTCCATCCCGCTCTGTCACAAAAAACATAAACGATTTGTTGTAATCAGGGTTTGCTAAAACTGGTGCTTGACATAAAGCTCTCTTTAATTCTTCAAATGCCACAGTGTGTTCTTGTGTCCAAGGGAGGACTTTAGTAGAAGCTGTATTAGGGGCTTGGACTAATTCCCCTGAAAGATCACAATAAAACATGAGAAAAAGGGGAAAGCACCATACCTATTTCCTTGGCTTAATTTCTAAGGGGGCTAATTTCTAAGGGGCTTAATTTCTTAAGGGGCTAGCGGGAAGCGAACCTCCTCAGGGGCCAGCAGAAAGCCAATATTCTTCTCCTTCCCCCCCTTTTTGACAGGAGGAAATCTGAAACAGATTTCACTGCTGTCAAACACTATCAAACCCTGTGTCTTGTCAACACTATTAATCCCTGTGTGTAGCTACTGGGCGTAAGCAAAATTATAGGAGATACACAGCGTATTTGAAACGGCGAGAAATCCTTCAAATTAATGTACAAACCTCATTGTGTTAGCTCATAAGCTGGCCAAATGACATCTCATATGCAAATGTCCCTATTACATGAACCTACACCAACCTGAAGTCAATATTAATGCTAGTAGGCCCTAATAGGAATGCTAAATTACCTAAATATTCGGAAAACCAAGTTTAAGAACAGTTGTTAATGTCGATAATCAATAATTTATCTGCTAAAGAAATCAGTCATTTTGCAATAATTTCCACCTATACAATAAAGAGCCTAATTTAAAAACAAGTCAACTTTTGGGGCCACCACTTACAAGAATGAGCTTACTAAAGCAAACTTTAAAAAGGAAATCCTGTCAGATATTTTCTCATTACCCTAAATACCGAGCCTCATTTGTCACTCTGTGGTGGCAGTCCTTATTTAAAACAGGCCTTCAAGAGTTAAGATGCGAGTGCACAGATCATAATTGTTCCTTAATGTCCAATCTGGGAACATATGACCGAGGCTGCCTGTCTATAAGAGAAAGGCAGTCATGTGAAAAATATTTTAGTCTTGCATAATTTTTCCTTTTATTTCATTCATCTCCAACACCAATTAGACATACACTGATAACGTGTTGTCTGCTATTTTGACAGCATGATAAAGGTAATATCACGTCTGTGAAATTTAGTAATTGTGAACAAGTTCCAGCCAAGCGCTGTGCAAAGATCGCCGTCGTCACGACTATCTCTGTACTTGCACAGGAGAACTTGGTATTAAACGCTAAACAGACTGGTCAATACAACACAAAAACAAAACATATATAAAATACATATGCCAAGCCATCAGTATACCAAGCACAGAAAGCATAGACAATTGCACTAACATATATAAATGAGCAGCGATGCGCAATTACAGTACCTACAGCTCAGAGGCGAACATTCTGGCCTGCTTAATTTGTCAGGCTTATAATCAATAATTCATTTACCTGCCCTATACACCCCCATCTGAAATCACCGTGTCAAGTCTGACACACAGAATCAGCAATAATAATCAAAAACGAAGAACACACGAACCTGTTTGTTTTCTTTTATAAAAATGAGCTATGCATCTTCGTCAACACAATGTACCCTAATGTCCCAGACGAAGACGCACCTCTCATCTCTCCTCACAGATTTTTAACCACTGGATCATTTATCCAATGCAACTGGTGGCAGCTTGTGGCCACAATTCAAAAATGTCTGAATTTGAAAATCGTTTTTATATAGGCACATAGCCCTTAAAATTCCAAGCAAGAGCAACATTTTACTTTCTGGCCAGAAGCAATATAGCATTTTCTAAAAAATAAAACAAATCTTCTCCATAGACATTTCCTCGGGGCACTCGTTTTGCACAGAATAGAACAAGGGAATCTTTCTCGACTTACATTTCTCAGCTGCCCTGTCTTATCAGAGAAGTTAAAAATAGCCCCTCAGCGCGGCCTGAGCCTGGGCTGCCAGCCAACTTTTTTTCGTTGTTCCGGCTGCAGGCATTACACAGATGCGATGTCAGAGAAGCTTTCTAAGCAGTGCCTCTGTTCTGCTCCTCTCACCGGCCCCCACCTACACTGGCTACAAGGTCAGAATCTGTCTCCGATTTCTGTATCACATACTGCTCTACACAGCCCCCACCTTCTCCTCACTCTGAAGCTGTCAAAGACAAAAAGACTACTCAATTCCATAAAAACTGCAATAATTCGCTCAATTGAAAAATTATTTTTACATACAATTTGCACTCAGGGGGTCATAATCTCACCGACTTGACCCAGCACATTGGCTCACTGGACCACCAAGAACACAAACCTGTATTCTTGAACAATTTGCAAATTCGAAATACCCACAATTCTTTTTTTTTTTTTTTTTTTTTTTTTTTTTTTTTTCAAGCTAAACTTTTCAAAAATTACTCTTTCATAAGAGTGTTTCGTTGTCCATCTACTTGTTCTGCTTTTACTCGGATACCTTCCTCAACTAACATATTTTCTCGAACTTTATTTGAATTCTCCTTACTCTTCTCTTCCTGTCTACGTGCTTTTTCCGTACGTCTATACGATTCTTTTCGCCATAAATCAATGGCGTCTTTCTGTTATTATCTAGCTTTCCTTTTCCATAATTCTTCCTCTACTTTCACGATGCAATCTGCATCCCAGGTCCCAGCTGCGGGCCACCTGTGACTTTCTGATAATTCTTTGGTGTAGTCCACCCATAAATCAAGAAATAGTATGGCGTCTAAGCCATGTTTGTGATACAGGAAGTGCCCTGGAGTGTCCCTAGGAGGAATAGGAACAGCTTCTTCGAGTACCCCTTTTCTAGTTGTGATCTGTCTTAATTTCGAAAAGAGCGGCATATTGACAACTGATCTGATACTTAATCTTGAACACACCTAATACAAAAAACACAATAATGAACAGTCATTCATACCACAATATGCAGGACGTTTTAACACATTAAACATTTAACATTTAAATGAACAACAATGATGATCGTCTGCAAAACTAAATCACCAAGCATAATTCTCGACAATAACTAGATACTTCGGAATACTTGATATACTGCTAAACAGTACATATACACTGCTGAAACAGTGCAGACCGGATTTGTGTACCCAAACCCGTCTTGACCGGCACAACCTATGTGCACGTCAGAAATGCCTCCCCAGCAATGGTACTCACCGGGTAGCTTCGGAAACGGAAGGCCTCAGAAACTTGACTGAACTGGACTGGACCGGACTGGACTGGACTGGACCCGACTCGTGACCTGGATACTTCAGAACTTCGGAATCTGGTGGGCCTCTGTATACCTCGGACACAGCTCTCTCGCAGGTGGGCTCTGGGTAGGACAATCTGCGTTCCTCACCGCCTCGTATGGATGCCTGGTCGCAGTCTGTCCCCTTCATTGGCCTGAGGGAGTTGGCGGGAAGACCCGCGACGTGCGCGCTTGAAGTCCATCACGGCTATGGAAGGGGGCAAAACTGGACCTTCATCTCCGGCGTGTGGGGAAAGAGATTAAACTGTTCGGGCGCCATTATGTGGTAAATAAAATATTACGCTCTCAGACTTTTAAGTATATAAATAAGATCATGCATAAAGCAAGAGGCTGAGTCTGTGGTATCAGATTCATAAAGGGCTTTATTCCAAAAACTCGAGTCAAAGGGAGAATATTTCCATCACCAAAATTGGATCTGGAAAGGGGCTGAAAAGTATTCTCAATATTCTCAAAACATTATTCACAGAGTACAGTATATATACATTTCTCAATTGTACGTAAGCAAAAGAGCAAGAGAGAGTGAGATAAGAGCATGTGGGCGTGTAAGTAGGCGTGAAGGTGGGCGTCCATGTGGGCGTCCACTTGATGATAATGGGTAATTTGTCATGTGTGGGTGGATACCTGGAGGGGGTTGCGTGATCTGCTGGAATTGTACTGGAACTTTGCCTTACTTGTGCTCAACTCGAACATGACGTGTAACTGACGTGGGGAGGGTTGCTATGCAACCGAACAAGTCTGGAAGTGAGGCCTTCAGTTAGTGAGGCCTTCAGTGTCAAGACGACCAGCACATCTTGTATTATCTGATATCCGATGTCTGGAGCAGGGACTGATTTGTGACATAGGTTGCTCATCACCAAGAGCCGATGTGGCATCTATTTCTTCATTTACTTCATTTACTGCAGAAGCCTTACATGGGGGCTATGGGCTTTTTACTGACGTGAGCTTTGCAATCTCACAAAGAGAGACAGTAGGGCTGGGCTCCCTCCTTGCAGATGGGCGCGTTCATTCCTCCTTCACCAGGCAAGAATGTGGTTTCAGTAAGAGTAAGCAGATAACCGTGCTCAATACTGTCTCAGTACCTTGTGACAGGGCCCCTTTGGCTGAGGCCCAAGTGTGCAAGGCCAAGGATACGTAGCTGTAGCTTTCAGAGCGTTCTGAGGCATGAAAAGCTTGATGGCAGAATCAGGGCCTACTCGCCTGGACTGAAAAATGGCATAAGTGAACCATATAAAGCCGGTGGCCTTTCATACTTAGGAATGGAATATCCGGCCTATTCATGGCGGATCTGACAGAGGACATGTTGACGGTGGACGCACATGTGTTTGCGTCTTCATAACTGGAACTGGAGGGAACATACATGTACTTGTGATTCATACATGAAACCGTTGGGGTCCAAGATAGGGGACATAACTGATCAGAAAAATCCATATTTCCACAATATAATTAGGAGAACTATGTGATAATGCCGATATCGCCTGTGCCCGTGTGTTATACTATCTATAAATGCCAATAAAGAAAGTTTTCAAAAAAAACAAAAAAAACAAAAAAAAAAAACATATAATTAGGAGAAACAGATGCAGCCTTAGCTATGCCTGTCAAGATGGGAAAATATAAGGTAGCGTCACCTCCAAAGTAGCAGGAAACAGTAATAGCCTTCGGCAGTAGCTTACAGCAAATCGCAAATTGCAGATCCTAGACAGGACAGCTCTGGAGTTCTGAACCAACTAAAAACACACACTAATATAACAAAGACAAGAAAACGTGCAGACAACACTGTTGTGGGTTAGACCACTCAACTCCAATGAAAAGACATCTTTTGATGGTGAGTAGCTTCGTTCTTCCTTTCCCACAGAAAACACTTGGAGTCCACAGTCTACTATGAAATATATAACAGATATCACTAAACATTTGTATATCTGAGTAACAATAAACTACACTAAAGACAGAAACATTTGCTTGCAGAATTCTAGTTAAGTAATGCTTTTCATATTACTTATAATTGAATGTTATTGTTAAAATGTGTGATTCTTTATTCAACATTATATTAACATGAGATAGATAGGAAGTTCAAGGTTGGTACATCAAGAATATGCATCTTAAAAAAAGGAATACATTTGATAAAACTCAGAACATTCTGCAGCTATGACAAAGTGTAAGTACCCTAATACGCAGACTCCATGAGGCAGGGCTCTGCGTCAAGGCCCTCGACTGGATCCACTCCTTCCTCTCCGGCAGAACGCAGCAGGTCAGACTCCCCCCTTTCCTCTCAAACCCTACACCTACCACCTGTGGAGTCGCCCAGGGGTCCTCCCTCAGCCCCACGCTCTTCAACGTCTACATGGCTCAGCTCGCCCCCATCGTTAGGACCTACGGACTCAACATTGTGTCATATGCAGACGACACCCAATTCATCCTCTCCTTATCCAAGAAATCCAACTTCGGCAGACACAACGTTCAAGAAGGCATGGAAGCCGTAACCAAATGGATGAAAAGCAGCTGCCTACAACTCAACACCGACAAAACAGAAGTACTCATCTTGGGCCCAAAACCCGATGCCTGGAACGACACCTGGTGCCCCCCCGTCATTGGAAGCCCACCCACCCTCACGGACCACATACGCAACCTTGGAATCATCCTGGACTCCGAGCTCAAAATGGACCGCCAGATCAACTCCGTCACATCCTCCTGCTTCCACACCCTCCACAAGACCTTCAAATGGCTCCCCCTCGAGCACAGAAAGACCGTCACTCATGTCCTCATCACCAGCAGACTCGACTACCGCAACACACTCAACGCCGGAATAAACAAAAACCTCACCCGCAAGCTACAAAACATCCTGAACGCCGCCCCAAGACTGGTCCACAACCTGCCAAGACACTTCCATATCTCCCAGCACCTGCACACACTCCACTGGCGCCCCATCGAGGCTAGAATCACCTTCAAGATTCTCACCCATGCACACAAGGCACTCCACGACACCGGACCAGCATACCTGAACAGCCGACTCAAATTCCGCGCACCCCAAAGGACCCTATGATCAGCCCAGCTCTCCTATGCGTGGTCACCCGCACCAGAAAAACCAGATCGGGAGGCCGCTCCTTCTCCTTCCTTGCGACCAGAGCCTGGAACGCACTTCCGCTCCACCTCAGTCAGACAACATCGCTCCCCAACTTCGCGAGAAACCTCAAAACCTGGTTCTTCGACAGATCCCCTCCTTGATGGACTGGAACCTGCACCCCCCCCCGCGCATTGAGACTCTCACAGGTGAGTAGTCACGATTAACAAACACTTGATTGATTGAGTGAGTCACGTTAAGGTCAAGCTGTCAAATGCATTTGTGCATGGTTCAGCAATTTCTAAAGCTTCTGTTTGTTAAAAGGAAATTCTAACAGCAGCCTGCCAGTGAATATGGATGCCTGGTGTCTTTTGCACATTTCGACTACGAGTAATTTAAAAGTGTGTTTTTATGTTAATACATAAGGTAAATTATCAATTTTGTTAATTAATTTTTGTGTACATTTTCCAAGTCTATCACCAGCAATACATAACTCTGATGGCATGCTATTGACAGATCACATGCCCATGACAAGAATATTTGCATCTTATTTCATGTAACTGTATTTATCCGAAGCACCAAACGATACAACGCACGAAGAAGAATTCTTCTAAAAGCTTTGACCACCAAGACTCTCAATAGGTTTATGACTGGAAATGGACAAGCCTATCACAGACAAAGAAGTCATCAAGGCCAGAAAAGACGTGTTTAGGAAAAGCCCCAAGTTGAGTACAGCTTGCCGCTTGACTTTTAAAAGATCACAGCAGCCACAAACAGATTTACAAACTCTTGTCTACAAAGTGGCCAATGAGACTGAGCAACTGAGAATGGAATTTATTTGAGCATATATCTCCCTCATTTCGAAGCATGGGAGAGACCCGCTCAAGTATGAAAACTATAGACCAATATCGCTCATAAATAGCGATATCAAAATATTTGTGAAATCTGTTCAACAGTCTAAAGAAGGTAATACACCACATTATGCATAAAAACACCAGTGGGATTCATCCCAGGCAGTTCAATAGAACATTGTTACAGTTGATATGGCAAACCAGATACAACAGGGAGGAAACAGTGGCCCTCTCTCTCGATGCAGAGAAAATCTTTGATCGAGTGGAGTGGGACTACCACTTCAGAGTGATGATCAGAATAGGACTCTGAGACCTATTTATAAACATGGTGTGTATCCTGAACAAGACACCAAGGCAGTGCTTAATTTGAGCGGTGGTTTCTGGTGCTCAGCACTGGCAATTCATCATCAACACCAGAGCTTGAACACCAGTTAAGGACAGATTCATTTTTGGTGGACACAGGAAGATTAAGTGATATGCCCATAACCACAGGATGTTGAGCTGACGCTGAGTCTCGAAACTGGTTCCCCAGTTCTGAAGTAGGCAGCTCAGGCCATTAAACCACATCCCCATCCCACTTGTAGGGTTTGTTGGATCTGTGTTGGCAGAGCTAAAAAGTAGAAATGGGCTGGTCGAAGCTGCCGCCTGAGGAAAGCTACGGCCCTTCTTTTTTTTTTACAAATTTACCACAGCACCAAGGCACATGTCTGGTTAGCCAGTCGCATCTTCCCCTCCTGAGGCGGAAAGCCGGGAGGTTCTTCTTTGCATTCTTGCCTTGTTTAAAATACTTGTTTGCTGTTCGATTGGCTTGACTTAAGAAGCTTTTTATTCTGCCTGTTTTAATATTGCGTCTTTATTAGCATTTGTGCTTCGTGTCAGATACTTCCCCCAGAGACTGTAATCAGCATTCTTACCTGCTAAGGTGCTTCCCCAACCAGTCGCTGCCCGGGCTGCTCTCAGCTGAGCATCGACGTTGAGAGTTTGGTCCCGGGGAGGCGAACCTGGTTTTGGCAGTCATATTGGGGGTATTCCAGCGCGCGGACGCGCTCTAGTCATCTATAAAAGGGGTCTCTGACCCGGGAATCGTGTTAGCCAGTCGCATCTTCCCCTCCTGAGGCGGAAAGCCGGGAGGTTCTTCTTTGCATTCTTGCCTTGTTTAAAATACTTGTTTGCTGTTCGATTGGCTTGACTTAAGAAGCTTTTTATTCTGCCCTGTTTTAATATTGCGTCTTTATTAGCATTTGTGCTTCGTGTCAGATACTTCCCCCAGAGACTGTAATCAGCATTCTTACCTGCTAAGGTGCTTCCCCAACCAGTCGCTGCCCGGGCTGCTCTCAGCTGAGCATCGACGTTGAGAGTTTGGTCCCGGGGAGGCGAACCTGGTTTTGGCGGCCATATTGGGGGTATTCCAGCGCGCGGACGCGCTCTAGTCATCTATAAAAGGGGTCTCTGACCCGGGAATCGTGTTAGCCAGTCGCATCTTCCCCTCCTGAGGCGTAAAGCCGGGAGGTTCTTCTTTGCATTCTTGCCTTGTTTAAAATACTTGTTTGCTGTTCGATTGGCTTGACTTAAGAAGCTTTTTATTCTGCCTGTTTTAATATTGCGTCTTTATTAGCATTTGTGCTTCGTGTCAGATACTTCCCCCAGAGACTGTAATCAGCATTCTTACCTGCTAAGGTGCTTCCCCAACCAGTCGCTGCCTGGGCTGCTCTCAGCTGTGCATCGACGTTGAGAGTTTGGTCCCGGGGAGGCGAACCTGATTTTGGCGGCCATATTGGGGTATTCCAGCGCGCGGACGCGCTCTAGTCATCTATAAAAGGGGATGACGTTTTCGCAGCGGACGCGCATTGGGGACGTGCCGGACTCAGGCCGGAGTCATGCCAGAGTCCTGCCCGTCTGCGCCCGTCAGCGCTAAGGAGGCGCAAGGGGCTGGGGATGCTGACCGGAGTCCTAGCTCTCCTTCTATTAACCGGCTGTACTCACTCAGAACCCTTAAATCCCTCAGACCCCCCCTGCTAAAATTTCATCATAAATTTTCACCTGGGCAACTGCGCCGTAGTTTGAACTGTAGATGTCTGAAGGACTCCTGGACAGAACTCCCGTCACCTGTTACTGATTCCTTCAGGAAAATTGGGACACAGGAGCCCCCACCCCCCTTGAAAGAACTAGGCTTTCTCATCAATGCCCGTTCTCTGGTTAAAAATAATTTAGCCTTCAGAGATTTTGTATCTCAAAGGAAACCCTCCTGGGTTTTTGTAACTGAAACGTGGGGTTCGGACTCAGCAGGCCCTGATTTGGTTAACGCTCTCCCTGACGGCTATGCCATAGTAAGACAGGATAGAGAGGGCCGTAAAGGGGGGGGAATAGGCATAGTTTACAAGAACACTTTCACCTGTCGCATGGAGTCTCTTCCTTCTCCCCATAATTCTTTTCAGGCCATGTTCTTTTCCCTTAGCTCCTCTCCCATAGAAACCTTTACTGGTATTCTTATCTACAGACCCCCAGGATCTAGATCCTCATTTGGTTCCGACCTTCTGGAAATTATAGAGCCTTTTTTAAATAGGCCCTCCCTTACTATTCTTGGGGATTTTAACTTCCATTTGGAAAACAGTAACTCTAGTAACTCTAGTGATACGCTATCCCTCATGGATCTGTTGGCCTCTTTCAATCTTTTTCAAAAGGTATTATCTTCCACCCACACTGCCGGCCACACGCTAGATGGAGTATTCACGAATGACCCCAGGTTGGAGTTAGGTCCTTCCTTTCCCCTTTCCTGGTCTGATCATAATGCAGTCTCCATGGAATTTACTCCTTGTGCCTCTCTCGCCCCCAGAAAAGATGTTAACTGTTGGGTGCAGAAGAGGAGCCTCCGGGGGCTGACTGATCATTCCCTGAGTCCCCTCATTGCCAATTTCAAGCCTCTTCCCTCTCAGAATATCGACTCCTCGGCACGGGAGCTTGCAAGCACTATCGCAAAGGCACTGGACACCCTTGCCCCCCTCAAATCTATATATGGCGCCAGGAAACGCCCGTCAGCGCCCTGGTACTCCAACTCTCTCAGAGTTCAGAGGCAGGCATGTAGGAGGCAAGAAAGGCTCTGGAGAGCTCAGCCCGATACGGAAGGCCGGACTAAGCACAGACATCTCCTTAAGAGTTATAAAGCAGCGGTGTTGACTGAAAAGCAACTCTATTTCTCTAACCTCACTTCCTCTCTTACTTCCCCTGGAGACCTGTTCAAAATTGTAGACTCCCTTTCCCTTATCCACCACCCAGACCCTATAGTTCCTTCACAAGAACTCTGTGATCAGATCTCCTCCTTTTTTCATTCCAAAATTCTAGACATCTACACAGCCCTCCAGACGGATAACTTCACTCTGGCTCGCTCCTGATTCGGGGAATACTTCTCTCCCTACTGAAACCTACCCCAGTTTCCCCCCTCTCACAGCCAAGGACCTTGATAAACTTTTGGATTCTCTTAGGTCAGGCTCTCCTCTTGATCCCTGTCCGCTCAAAGTTTAAAAAAACTGTAGGACAACTCTAATCCCCCCCTTGTTGGCAGTTATGAACAGGGCTTTACTCAGTGGTGTTTTTCCAGCCTCCTGGAAAACAGCTATTGTAAAGCCCCTCTTAAAAAAGGCCACTTCGGACCCTAGGATCTTAAAGAACTTTCGTCCTATCTCCCTTCTTCCTGCCCCGGCCAAGATGTTGGAAGCTCACATGAATTTCCATCTTAGCGCCTTTCTTGATAAAACCTCCCTGCTGGATCCTTCTCAGCACGGTTTTAGAAAGGCGCATAGCACTGAGTCAGCCCTTACAGTGGTGGTCAATAATATCCGCGCTAAGTTTGACAGGGGTCAGACTACGCTTCTGATCCTGCTCGACCTTACAGCCGCGTTTGACACCCTGTCCCCTACCATCTTGGCCTCTCGTCTCAGTGAGATGGGTGTGGAGGGTCCGGCTCTTTGTCTCCTTTCTTCCTTTCTCAACAACAGAGAGCAAAGGGTTAAACTGGGTGACTACCTCTCCACCGCCAAGCCTTTGCTGTGCGGGGTCCCTCAGGGCTCCTCTTTGAGCCCTACACTTTTCAACGTTTATGTGGCCCCACTTGCTAGGCTTGTCAGGTCCTTTGGACTGGAAGTTCTCTCGTACGCCGACGACACCCAAATCATGGTCTCCCTGTCACAATCCGTCGGGTCCACGGCACTAAACTTTAGGAACTGTATGGGGGCCGTGGCAGGTTGGATGACCTCAAACTTTCTAAAGTTGAACGGGGAGAAGCCTGAGATCCTTGTGTTCGGGGGTAACAAGGAGGTTTGGTCAGCCGATTGGTGGCCATCGACTCTGGGATCATGCCCCCAGCCATCCCCCGTTGCACGAAATCTGGGAGTCCTATTTGACACCTCGCTTGCCTTTGACAAGCAAGTGAATAGGACCGTTTCCACCTGTTGTGGGGTTCTAAGGGTGTTGAGAAAGCTCACCCATTACCTCACCCCTGATGCCCGGAAACAAGTCTCGGTTGCCCTTTTATCTTTGCGCCTCGACTACTGTAACGCCTTATAACTGGGGATGAGCAATAAACTGGTTCATCGGCTGCAGGTGGTCCAGAACGCGGCAGCAAGGTTTGTTGTTAATGCCCCTAGACCCTCCTCAGGAACTGCGATCAGGAAACATCTTCACTGGCTTCCGGTGCATGCCAGGATTAAATTCAAAACCCTGATTATCATCCACCGGGCTCTTCATGACGCAGGGGCCAAGGGCATTAGGTCTCTTGTGTCGTATTACACCCCAGGTAGGGCCTTGCGATCTACTAATCAGAAGTTACTAACCGTCCCTCGCGTTGCGAAAGCAAGGTGGGGAGGCAGAGCTTTCTTCGCTCTTGCCCCCAAACTCTGGAATGAGCTTCCCCTTGTCCTCAGGAATCAGGAATCTCTTACCCTATTCCGTAGAGGCCTTAAAACGTTGCTCTTCTCTGAAGTCTATCCCTAATGCTTTTCTCTCTCCGTATCATGGATCTGGCTGACTGTTTTCCATCAGTTGCGCCTTGATGCCTTCGGGCAAAGTAGCGCATTATAAATTCCCTTTCATCATCATCATCATCATGTCAACAATCGTGGCTTTCTCTCTAAAAATATTCAGATAAAAAGAGGAACATGACAGGGGTTCCCCCTTTGACCATTTATGTTCTTAGTTGCCTTAGAGTCACTAGCCATAGTCTTTTGAGAAGCACCCTAAATTGAAGGAATACGATTAGCGGCTGGGGAAGTGAAACTCATTCTCTAGGCAAACAACATCTTGATGACTCTGACTTCCCCAGAATCATTAGTCCAGGAACATAGGTCCATAATACCATCATTTTCCACTTACTCAGATTATAAATAAAACAAACTAGATAAAATGTGAGGCCATGCCAATGTCTAGTACTACGACGGTGGGTACTCTGAGGGAATATCTCTTCAAATGGGTCCCATTTAAATTGAAATACCTTGGTATACTGGTTAGTAGTGACATAAAACATATGATGCAAGACAATATGTCAATAGTAGCAGATGAAATGCATTGGAATTAAGTGAAATGGAAACATGGAGAGGTGTGGCGCAGCGGTCAGAGTGTCTGACTCCAGAGCACAGGGCTCCTGGTTTCAATCACCGGCAGCAGCTCAGCCCAGTATCATGTGATACTGGGCAATAGCTCACTTAATCTCTCCGACGGTTCACGCTTTACAAATATCGGATCATTATCATTGTAGGGGCAGGGCCTAAACATTGAAGATGATAGTTTAATTTTCTCTATGAAAGGTTGCCTCTACTCATTCCACACACTTAGCTAAGATCCATAGATGTACAGGGAAAAAGCTTAATATGGGATGGAGACAGACACTTGCTTGCAAATGTAAATGCTCTAAGCAGAGAGGACTATACTGCACATCAGTTATTGAAACTCCAATATTATTTTTCTTCAGAGTTGGAAACGCCAAATGGGTACTGATAGAGAGTTATCATCTAAATGATGCAAAGGATGTTAGCAATCTGTATAGGAAGCTTACTGACACCTGAGACCTGCACAATCTGATGCTGCTGTGTAAATTACATGCTTGGAATTCACTTTATCGCTCTATTAAACAACACCAACATGGATTCCACCAAATGAATATCCCCCAACGTCATAATGCTGAATTATGTATTGACAATTCACCTTTTTTCTGGATGGGCTGGTACTGGAAAGGTATCAAGACTATATGTAAATTGACATCTGAAGGCAAATGGAAAATGTTTGCGTACCTGCAAGAGGAATATGAGCTTGAAGAAAAGTACCAATGGATGTTTCCCCAGTTGAAGAGGCCAAACACCAGAAGAGCTTGGAACCTCATGTATTCATAAATATCTGATTAATTGGGAAACATGTAAAATGCTATTTTTCTTTAACACTTAGCTTAACCATTGAGCAGCTTTATTCAAAGTTGGCACGATTACATCTGAAACAGTAATACAAAAAGATGCTGAACACTGTCAAACATTCACCCCCAGTCACAGATCTGGGTTAAATCCATAATTCTTTGCTCATCATGCCACCCCAGTTTGGACCCAGCCATATGCAAATCAGTCATGACCCTGTTCCCCATGAGAACAGTCCAGCCCAAACTGCCAGACAGGTCCTCCCAGGGCCGGAAAACATGCATCCTGAGACCTGTTTCGGGGTATTACCTCTCATCAGCCAGGCTGACCTGATTTCATTGGCATAGGGCGAACGGGGCCCACGACTGGGTATACCATTCCCACTAAGAGCAACTTATAGCCACACAAAAAGATGACAGACAGAATGCTGAACATTTGCACATGGCTGGGTCCAAACTGGAAGTAGGGGCCGAGCAAAAAACCGATGGATTTGGGCCCAGATCTGTGACTGAGGTGAATGTTTTACAATGTTCAGCAATTTCCTGCACTTGCAATACTCCCTGTTACAAAAACATTTGATCAAGGCCCAACAGTCTCCCCATTGTGTTCCCTGTCCTTTGAGTGCTGTCATCCCCGAAAGGAGTGATGAAGGACTGGCAAGCCACTCACTGTACAAGTTGCTGGTGTCCACCTAACAGATGCCATCCACTGCCACCAAAGATCTGTGGTTAGGTTCCCCTTCACCATCAGCATCTTCTGCTAGTCACGTCTGAACCTCCTAATCATATCGTACTCAAGCCATCCCCCCAAACGCTAAATACACTTTATTATGACATCAATGTACTTACTTAAAAGGTGCCACACTCCTGTCTGGGTATTTTTCACTATTAACATAGTTTCGGAAGGCAAATGTACAGTTTTAATTGATACCAGCCCTTTCCATGTCTCTATTAGCGCTAGTTCTTCCTACCCGACCCTTCTTTTGCTGTCACCTCTCTATGTAAAAGTTTGAATACTTCAACATATTCACCTTTCAAATCTTTTCTTTTGTAGCCAGCATCAAGTGGGCCCCAACGGTTAAGTCATTCCCATGTATGGCAACATTTCTGGGTGCACCTCTTTGCTCAACAATTTAACTTTATTTGCATCATTTCCCTTCCCTTACCCACCTTGCCAACACAACAATCCTGCTTATCTCCTTTTACTGCTTTGGCTACCTTCTTTACTAACTACACCTTCATCCATTACATACATCCCTTTTCTCAACTTCCCTTCCTCACACACACTGATACAGCTACTTACCCAACTCCACCCGATCTTTTGTCATATCAGTTTTTTGTACTTTCATTGCTTTCCCTGTTACTCATCTCCATAACAGACCACAATGTTATGGCCCGCACCAAGGTTTCTCTGTCACCTGGAGTGTCAGCTTTTTTGCAATTGATGACCTCTTGCTGCTTTTCATCTGAAAAACACCAAGGAAAAAGACTTCGGAGGAAGGTATGATTAAAAATAAGGTACATGTGGAGACCCGTTATTGAGTTGTGGTCGAATTTTACCAACAATGTGTTTGAGGGCCAGGAAATTCAAAATTACCCAAGAGGCGCATCCTGGGAGGAATATGAATAAAATGCAATTTAGGCAGTCCTTCTGGTGGCCTACGATGGGTAGAATAGTGCAAAAGTGTTGTGAGAAATTGTCACTTCTTTGCTAATAATAACAAGAATAAGATTGTTAGAGAACCACTGCTGAAATGTGTGAACTTGCCCAGTAAGCAATTGACAAGGGTAGCCATTGATTTCTTGCCCAGCAGACAGACTATGTATGAAAGATCAGCTTATATTATTTTGGTGGATTATAGTACTAAGCATTTATGAAGACGCCCCCATGTGGTTGCTCTATAAAAACAAGTGTGGGCGGACAGAAAAAAACAGTTGTTGCAAATAGGCAAAGATGGTACAAACACAACTAAACTGACAGAAAGGGGTGGAGAGTGTTCTTCTGGACATGGGGGTCTATTATATTGCCATGAAAGGGCAGCTGGTAAGAAAAGGAGAAAGCAAGGGGTAGTGACTATGAAGAACAGTGTGGTGACTTTTAACGATCAATAACATGGGCGATTCTGCATAGTAAAAAGGGGTAGTAATGTTGGTAATGTTTTTTGGCGAAAGACATTCATTCCAATTCTGATGATGCAGGAGATGAGTCATTGATATGTATAGTATTTTTTGTGAACATTTTTGTTTTCTGTATGGTCTTTAATGACAATCTAGTGTCATAATGTTGGGGAGATTCCAAAAAGAACCGTTGAAGACAGGAGCTTGCTGCTGAATTTCACAACTGGTCATAACTGAAAAAATTAACCTGAATTGAAACCTGAAATGGAAAGCTATAAGAGTGTAATATTGGTAATCACCTCAGCAGCTTCCCTCCACATGACAATGCTGGGGCCTCCACTGGACCATCAAACTCTCTTCCCACCATCTCCATTCATCCATGACTGTCTTCACAAATCTCCCCCCATGTCCACAATTTGTTGCTCTTTCGCTTAACCAAGTTTGTCTTATCATAGTCCAAAAGTGTATTGTCATATATCACCTCCACTACCACTACCCTTTAAGCCACTAATACTAGGCACTTCACCATCACCCACGCCTTCACTCAAAGCAATTAATAAGTTATCACTCTGCTGTCCAGCCTTCATTGGAGTGGCCGCACCAGACCCTCTCTGACCTGCTATGACCTGGTACCCTGCCATCTTTAGGTTGGACACACTGGACCACACAATTTGTTTGGACTGGGTTCCTTGGGTTACAGCATCAATGATCCTCTACTTCCTGCTTGCCATAGGTACCAATGAAATGCCTGGCCAGGGATCTTGACCCTATGTTCTGCGCCCTCCCTTCCATTTCTTACTTGACCGTCTGCTAACCCCGACCCTCTGCCAGTTTGCTGTAGTGCAATTCCACCCCAGCTCTCTACTTCAAAGTGATTCCCTGACAATAACCAAGCCCCACTCTCAATTCCTACTACCCTTCAAAATCCTTTCTTTCCTCTGCCCCATCTCTCCTTTCCAAATCCAAAGCCGCAGCAACTTGACCCTCCCACCCTTTCTACCCCCACCATTTAACCATAATTACCATCAACTTGTCCATGGTCATCAAGCCTTATATTTATCCCACTATCCTAAGTTTGATTGGCAGAACCCGTAACCTCATCCCAACACCTATACTCCATTGTCAATAGGCCATTGTAATATTTGTGCCTTTTTCCTGCTTTCCTCACTTGTCCTTTCTTAAAACTATTTTCCTGCCATACTGAGAAAGCACCTCATACACAATAGACCCTTTAAATCTGCTGCCAGTGTTCTCTGTTACAGTAATGAATATGGCCCCATCTTTTCTTCACTTCCATCGCGGCCCACACTCTGTGCAGGTGGATCTTTAAATGCGACCTAGGCCCTAGGCTGCCTGGTGCACTCTTCCTACCTATTATCGTCTTCCAGCAAACTGGCCACATTCTTGGGTTTTTCTGTGGTGGCAAACAAGCAGCTGCTCCCCCTCCCGCTGATTGCCTCTGAGGTCTCAATTTTATAGGCAGCCATTCCTATTCTCAAATACCCCTGACTATAAGATTCTCACTCTCAGCCTCTTTTGGAGTTTCAAGGGCCTCAATTACCGCCGTTTTAGTGCTAGCCATGATCCAAGTCAGCACAATTAAGCAAGCCTAACTAGATCCGAAAACACACATTTTTAACCTGCTTCATAAACCAAAGCCTAACTAGGCAACATTAGCACCTAATCTACCCTAACCAATGTGCTGGCACCTTAACAAAGGAAAAAGGGTTCATACAGTCTTCCTCTCCCTAAACTCCCTACTAACATCTCCCACTGTGCCAGGATGCAGCAGTGCCAGGATGCTCCATTGTGCGTGACAGTGTGCCTTCTAAGTCACAATTAATTCATTCATTCATTCACTGAAACCCCTACCAACTGTCACAACTCACTCCCTGTGTCCGTGTCTCCACCACCAGGGGGCTGAATTGTGGGACTCTCCAGTTTTCTAATAAGCTTCCAGACCCCCTCCTTCATGTACATACTGACTTCCAGCCATTTGGACTCTACTTGGAAATGGTCATCCATTCCCAATCCATGCTGGGTTTTGTGGAAGGCAGCCCGCTCATGCTTGAAGCCAGCCTGCTCATGCCTGAAATACATTACCTAGAATTCCCTGCTCACTGCTTCGTCTTCAGCCCTGCAGGCGAAGCCTGAGGGTGGAGGAATTCAGCTCACCTGTGTCTGGCTGCTACTAGCCTGCTCAAACCTGATGCATGAGATTACTGTGAGCTCTTTTAAACCCCAGCTCCCTTCAGTCCAAAGTTGGTCATTGTAGCTGTGTACCGGTGAGACCGATCCTTGTTTCCAGTGTTTCCTGAGCTTTTTAATATCCTTGTTTCCAGTGTTTCCAGAGCCTTAGCATTCCTTGGTCCTGAGCTGCTGCTGTTTTCCTTGTTCCTGAATTAGCTCTGCCTGCAGTGCTACCTTGACTCCTGAGCCTTAGCATTCCTTGTTCTTGAGCTGTAGCAGTTTCCCTTGTTCCTGAACTAGCACTGCCTGCAGTGCTGCCTTGGCTTTTGAGCTTTTGCTAAATTCTTCTTCTTGCTCCAGCACAGCCTTCAGTGCTACTTTGTTTTCTTTACTTCTGATCTCGCACTATTCTAGTGTACCCTTGTAGCCTCCCCTTCTGTATATCCTTTTCCAGTCCCTGCCTTTCATCCCATTTCCTTGGTTCCAGTTCCTAGTTTGCTGTCTCTCTATTCTGCTGTCTTGCTTTTATTACCTTGTATGTTTGTTACTTGCTTTCTGCCAAGTGTGCCCTGTGATTTCTTCCTTTCCTGGTAAGCACTCCTCCGTGTTGGCTGCTTGTCTATTGTACTTGTGTTTAGTTCTACCCCCTTGCTGTTACTGCCTTGCGTGTTCCTACTTGATCGCCAGGATCCATGGGTATAGCTGACTACCTAGGAGGTGTTCCTTGTTCACTGTAAGTATTGTCTTTGAGTTACATTTATAAAATCACCATTGGTATCAGCTCCACAGACACTGCCTTTGCATGCATATCCTGTGGGTATTTGCAGTCAGTATCTGTAACAGCAATTGTGGGTGAGGAAGCTACTGAGCTTCAGTCTTATTGTGTGGAGCTCCCGAGTGCTTTACCCCACATTCCCTTTATTGTTAATGTTGTTTTATATATAAGTATATTGCACATCCGTCCTGGGTGTAGTGATTCTGAATGCTGAACTGCCTCGTGAGTGTCTTTCCTTTCTGAGTCTTAGCCATCTTGTTCCTTCGTTTAGGCTTCTCCTTTGGATCCCTTTTCTCCTCTGACTTCCTGTGTGATCCTGGGGAGTGTTGTACTCCTTTTTCTGCTTCATTTTCTACTCAGTCTCCAGTCTTTGCCCAAGTCCCTGACTGTGTCCCAGGCAGTCCCTGAAACCAATGCAGTGCTCCGGTCAGTACCACTCACCTAAAACACTCCTTAACTCGCCAATATCTGCGACCCTCCCACCAAGCTGCCATTCTTGCATATAATTTCTCTCACTGTGGGTGATTGCAGAGGCCTGCCGAATTTCATATGTGCACTGTAGTATTTTGATGAAGCAGCCTATAATTTGAGAACACTCCTCCACATCTAGCGTTTTCTGCCCGTCCTTGATTTTTTATGGATGTGATGTGAACTGTAAGGCAGACTTTTTGTCTCTTCGAAAACAATTTAGCTTCCAAATTTTTGAGACAGGTTTATAAGTTATTAATAAGCAAACATTTGTATATTAACACTTATTTTAAAGGGTGAATTGAGGAAGAAAGCCCTTTTAAAAAAAATAAATACTTGTGTGGTCATATAAGCGTGTACATATATATTTGCACCTGTGTGGGTATGTGCTTATATTTATCTATATATGTTTTGGAGTGCCCATGTGGTAAAAGGTATGTAGGGAGCACTACCCTTATGGCTAATAAAAGAGTTCTTGAGCACCTTAGAGCAGTGGACAATAAAGACCCTCATTATCCTATTGCACGACATTTTGCTGAGTTTCATCTATCTAACAGCAGCTTACTACGCTACTTTATAGTAGAACAAGTACAAGTGGGTCGAAGAGGAGGCAATAGGGAATTAACCCTCAGGAAACGTGAATCTAAATGGATTATGAACCTCAAAACAAAGTATCCGAAAGGGCATAATCAGGATGAGGAACAGGCAACACATCTGGTTGAGGACTAGATTACTGAGTTTCTCATTCCTTTAATGTATGATTGCAAATGTATTTTACCTGTGTTGAATTCTGATTTTAATGGAACATTTCTTGTTCTTTCTCTTCACAGGAGGAAAGGAAGGGGCCCCATATATCTTCACGAACAAGTCACGGGCCACCTACCCTTTTCTGCGTTCCTATGAAATAAGGCACCCTGGGAAGAGTAGATAAGAACTTTTTTCACATATATCACTTTTCTGTTATAAAGTACATGTAGTAATCTTAGAAGGCTTTGGCAAGATGGTTAGCAATAGTGCCTTTATTTTCGAGTTCCTGTGTGGGTAATAGTGCCATTTGGCTATCTAATATTTAAAGGAGATGAGGCTTGAGGATGTTTTTTCCTAAGAAACCACCACTAAGGTGCAGATATTGAGCTTATCGAAATTGGATCGAGTGTTTTTATTAAGTAATGGACTGCCTGGCATGATAGTAATGGTACAGTTATTGGTGCAATAAAAAGTCACTATGACGCCTTGAATGTACTATTAGTCTCTAATGGGGCACGTTTTGGCCACTTGGCACGGTTAATGAAATATGTTCCCAAGATTTAGAGAACAAATAGTGTCTCCATTGAACAGAGATAGTTGGGTATTGCCCTTAGTATTACGATATTTCTAGAGAATCTTGAGTATTATCTTTATTTTTATTTTTCTGTTCTGTTTTGTAAAAAGCATATATGTACCAATACAACTCAAACCCTTTCCAATATGGCCGCTAAAGTCAGACCTTCAAGGGCTGTATGTGAATGTTAGTCCTTTGCCTATGTCTAGCATGATTACGTATATGTAAAGCACTGTGTCACTGTTACTCATTGTGTGATCAAGAGAGTAAGACACTCTCGAAACGCGTTACAGTGAAAATTAAATCTTTGAACTGAGAGTGTGTTGCTTATTCGTGGACTTCTACAGAATCAAAATTTGCCGGCGGTGGCTCTACCGGCTTTACGCGCCACCTTACTACGGGCGAGATTCCCAGGAGGAGCTGCCTCTATGAAAGTATATGTGATTTTATATGCACGTTATATGTGTAATTCTTTTTTAGTCACAGTGAGGACCATAATTGAACTCTGTAGGAGTTGCTTTTTGAAGTATTATTTATGACTCACATCTGTACATGCTTTTCCTAACACATATAACTGTACATTCTTTCGGGGTGAAAAGTAGATTCTGATTCACAGAGGCTTCCTGCTGTCATTTTCAGCATTTCTGCATTTCACTGAATAGTTTGCTGCTTATTGGTGTGTATGCAAAATATTTTCAAAAATCCTTTCAGTTTTGGCAATTTAAACATTCTGCCCTCCAGCAAACCTTCGGTTTTGGGAAGGGTCACAGCAGCGTAGCGCAGAGATACCCCCAGGAAGGCGAGGATATCTAAATAGGGCAGACAGTCTTCTTGCCAGGGTTGCAGATGCCAAGATGGCTGCCTCCTAGTTGACCCTCGGATTGTCTGGCAGGGTATAAATGAGCCTGTAAGTGCTTCTTTTCAATGATTCACAAATGGCATCCTGTGTGATGTTGTCATTTGTTCTGTACATGGCCCATTGTGATTTCACTATGTTAGCCTAACTGTGCACAACACAGGCCGCATTATCTTTGCACATGCTACTATATAACAATGTTTGCTTTAGTACCACTTTCTATTTTCACACAGAACCTGCAGTTGTTTTCTCATTCTGTTCTTTCCCGGGATTTAGTCTGAACACAGCAGACAAGGTTAAACAACAATGTCCCTTGTTATTTTGTTCTGGTCAGGCATTCACACATAGAAACAACACAGAAATGCAGCTGTTTATGAACATGTAAACCATTTCATATAGGTAGGTGCATCAATGTAACAGAAAGAGAGAGGAAGAGATTCCTGAGAGAAGATCACAGCTGTATCTGAGATACAGAACGTTCATCTGTGTATTCTAAGCTACAGGGTCCGCTACTAATCCCAGAGATCGTTGCCGTAAAATCAGTTTTCTTTTGTAGAAGGTGAGGGGGATTAGGCTAATCTGTCTTGTAATATGACAGTTGTTTTCTGATTGTAGTACATATACCGCATTCTAGAGCATGATTGTTTAAATAAACATTTCAAACTTCCTTCATGTCTCTGTCATATTGTGGACGAGTGTGTGAGCGAAAAGGTGATCCTATTACCGCGATCCCTGGGAGGGTCTGGAGTTTGTGTTCTGGGGTGTCAATTCACTAGTCTTTCTGGATATGCGTTCTCGGCCCTGGGGACCACTACCTCCCCGGAGCAGGCACTTAAAAATCAAAGGAGTGGACTGTGCAGCCCCCCTCCTGGAGCCATAATTGCCCCTCGGGACCACCACCCCCCATGGCTGGCTCCTGCTATGTGCCAGGGTGACCACCCCAGGGACATAGTTGTTTGCTTTAGCTTGGTGGAAGCTTTGACAGGTCCCACCAAGTTAAAGCAAATACTCCACTTCCAGCGATGGGAGCTGTCAAAGTGCTCCCGCCAGCTTGAAGTGGAGGTTTCATCTCTTCTCGCAAACATTCAGGCAGGGAAATAGATGAAACAGATTGCTCCTTCATGGAGTCAGCTGCCATTCCAGCAGCTCTCTCTGTACAGCAGTACTGCCAGCAAACGCCGGAGGCTGGGAGCCGGCTAGGACTGACAGGTCCCGAGGAAAAAGAGCAGAAAGAGGTCAAAGAAAGGTGAGAAATGAGCAGAAAGAGGCAGAATAAAGGTCAGAAATGAACAGGAAAAGGCAGAATAATCGTCAGCAACGAGCAGAAAGAGGCAATATAAAGGTGTGAAATGAGCAGAAAGATGCAAAGTGAAGGTCAGCAATGAGCAGAAAGAGGCAAAATAAAGGTGGGAAACAAGCAGAAAGAGGCAAAATATCAATGAGAAAGGGGCAGAAAGAGGCAAAATACAGGTGAGAAACAAGCAGAAAGAGGAAGAATAAAAGTCCGCGAAGAGCAGAAAGAGACAAGATAAAGGTGAGAAATGAGCAGAAAGGGGAAGAATAGAGGTCAGAAATGAGCAGAAAGAGGCAGAATAAAAGTCAGCAACAAGCAGAAAGAGACAAAAAAAAGGTTAGTAACAAGAAGAAAGAGGCAAAACAGAATGCAGAAAAACAAGCAGGAATGGCAAAACAGGCAGAAAAACGAGCAGGAAAGGTGAAACTGTGGGCAGAAAAACAAGCAGAAAAGGTAAAACAGAGCAAAAGAGAGCTGAACACCCACTCACAGACCGACACAGACACTCTCACACCAGCTCACAGACTCCCTCAGAGACTCATACACCCACCCACATACTGAGACACACATGAACTCACTCACACACTCACTGTCAAAGGTTAGTGGTTACATTTAGGAAAAAGAATTCTAAAAACCTTACAAATTCACTTAAGAAACCAAAGGTTACGGGGACATTATAGTTAGGAAACAACTTTAAAGAAACCTTAGAAATTCACCGAAAAAAGCAAAGATTACAGAGGTGTTATAGTTAGGCTCAGATTTCACTTCTACAAAACCAGTGAAATTCAGCAGTTATAGTTAGGTGAGCTAACTATAACTTACACCCCTACACTGCACCGCTTATAACCTTACAAATTACAGCACTCAAGACATAGTTAGTGACATCACTGATGACATCTCAAATGATGTCACTGATGATATAATCCTCAGAAGCACCCACACACCCTCTCATACCCCTATACAACTTCTCATACACCCACTCACACATCCACATAACCACGCACATATTCATTCACAGATCCATACAAGTATTCATCCAAACACTCACTCATCCATGGAGCTACTCAAACAACAAGGCATTACCCATACAGCCACTCACAGCCACTCACATAGCCACATGCGCACCCATACAGCCTATCATAGACATATTTACCTATATAGCTACTCAAACACCCACTCACTCACCTATACATCCTCTTAACCCAGCCACTCGCTCGCCCATACAAGTACTCACAAAACCACTTACATACCCATTCACACATCCATACAAGCACTCACACATCTGCTCACTCACCCATGCATCCAATCACACAGACACTTACTCTACAATAAAGCCACTAGCACATAATCTCACTTAACCAAACAGCTACTCAAACAGCCACACACTCTCCCATACAGTCACTTCTCAGCCAGTCACTCACTCATACATCCATTCATAAACCCACTCACACACCCATAGAGTCACTTATACACCCACTCATCCACCTATACAGTGACTCACACAACCGCTCACTCACCTATACAGCCACTTACACATCCACTCACTCCCTAATACAGTTACTCATACAGCCACTCACTCACAGCTACTCACACACTTACTTGTATAGCCATACAGGCACTCAAACACCTACTCACACACGCATACAGGCAGTGAGACACCCACTCACACACAGATACACACAGTCAATCACATAAT